>NW_027206235.1:815000-1476875 GCF_024711535.1 Dipodomys merriami | reverse complement strand
CCTAACCTTAACCCTCACCCTCAACCTCACCCTCAGCCTAACCCTAAACTTAAGCCTAAACCTAACCCTAACCCTCACCCTCACCATAGCCCCCAGCCTAACCCTAATAATAACCCTAACGCTCATCCTAACCCTCACCCAAATCCTATCCCTAACCAATACCCAAACCATAATCCTCAACCCCACCCTCATCCTCAGCATATCCCTAAGGTTAAGCTTAAGCCTAACCCTAACCCTCACACTCACCCTCACCCTAACCCTAATCCTAAACCTAACCCTAACCCTAACCCTAACCCTCACCTTAACCCTCCCCCTAACCCTCACTCTAACCCTAAACCTCACCCTCACCTTAACCCTAATCCTCACCCTAACCCTAAACTCACCCTATCCCTAACCCTCACCCTCACTCTCACCCTCACCATAACTCTAACCCTAACTATAACAAAAATACTAATACTAAGCCAAAACCTAACCCTCACTCTAATCCTAAACCTAACCCTCATCCTCAGCCTCACCATCACTGCAAAGGTAACCTTAGCCATAACACTAACAATAACCCTAACCCTAATCCTAACCCTCACCCTCACCCTCACCCTAATCCTAACCCTAACACTCACCCTAATCCTAACCCTCACCCTCACCTTAATCCTAACCCAAATCCTAACCCTCACCCTAACCCTAATCCTCACCCTCACCGTAACCATAACCCTCCCACCTACCTTCACCCTCAACCTAATCCTAAGCCTAAGCCTAAACCTAACCCTCACACTAACCCTCACCCTAAACCTAACACTAACCCTAACCCTCACACTCACCCCCACTCTAAACCTAACCCTCACCCTCAACCTAACCCTAAGCCTAAAGCTTACCCTAATCCTCACACTCACCCTCACCCTAACCCTAATCCTAATCCTAACCATAACCATAACCTTCAACCTAACCCTAACCCTAACACTAACCCTAACCCTAAACCTCACCCTAACCCTAACTCTAACACTAAACCTCATGCTCACCCTAACCCTAACCCGACACCTCACCCTAACCCTAACAGTAAAGGGCACCCTCACCCTAGCCCTCACTCTAATCCTAATACTAACCCTAACCCTCATCCTAACCCTAACACTAACCCTAATCCTAACCCTCAGCCTAACCCAAACCCTCACACTCAACCTCACGCTCAGCCTAACGCTAAGCCTAACCCTAAACATAACCCTAACCCACACACTAAACCTCACCCTAACCCAAATCCTAACCCTAACCCTAAATCTAACCATAACCCTCACCCTAACCCTCACCCTAACCCAAACCTAACACTAATCCTAACCCTAACCCTAACAGTAACCCTCACCCTAAGCCTAAATCTAACCGTAAACCTCACCCTCACCCTAACCCTATCTCTTACCCTAACCATAAACCTGACCTAACCCTAACCCTAAACCTCACCCGCACCCTCACCCTCACCTTCACCTTAACTCTAACCCTAACCCTAACAATAACACTAACCCTAAACCTAACCATCAACCTAACCCTAATCCTCACCCCCAACCTCACCCTTAGCCTAACCCTAACCCTAACCCTAACTCTAACCCTAATAATCACCCTCACCCTCACCCTAAACCAAACCCTAACCCTAACCCTAACCCTAAGCCTAACCCTAACCCTACCCATAACCCTCACACTCACCCTCAACCTAACCCTATCGTAACCCTAACACTCACACTATCCTTCACACCAGCGCTCAAACTAACCCTATTCCTAACCCTAACCCTCTGCCTAACATTCAATCTAACCCTAACTCTAACCCTCATCATAACCCTAACCCTCACCCTCAAACTCACCCTCACCCTAACCCTAAGCCTAACACTAAACCTAACCCTAACCCTCACACTCACCCTCACCCTAACCCTAACGTAACACTAACCCTAAACCTAACCCTCACACTAACACTCACCCTAACCCTAATTATAACCCGAATCCTAACCCTAAATCTCACCCTAACCCTAACCCTAAACCTAACCCTTACCCTCACCCTCACCGTCAACGTAACGCTAAACCTAACAATGACAATAACCCTAACCCTAATCCTCACCCTAACTATAACCCTCACCCTAACCCTAACCCTCACCCTAACACTTACCCTCACCCTAACACTAACCCTAACCCTAACACTAACTCTCACACTAAGCCTAAGCCTCATCCTAACCCTAAAACTCACCCTAACCCTAACACTAACAGTAAACCTCACCCTCCCCTTAGCCCTCACCCGAAACCTTATTCTAACCCTAACCCTCACCCTAACGCTAACCCTCATCCTCACCCTAAACCTCACACGAAACCTAACCCTAATCCTCAATCTAACCCTCAAACTCACCATAAACCCTAACCATCATCCTTACACTAACCCTCACCCTAACCCTAACACTCACCCGTATCTTAATTCTCACTTTCAGCCTAACCCATAGCTTTACCCTTACCATCACCCTCACTCTAACCCTCACCCTGTCCCTAAACCTCATGCTAACCTTCAACCTAAGGATAACCCTAACCATCACCCTAACCTTAACACTCACCCTCAACCTCAACCTCAGCCTAACGCTAAGCCTAAGCCTAAGCCTAACACTAACTTTCACCCTCACCCTAGTCTTCACCCTAACCCTAATCCTAACCCTAACCCTCATCCTTACCATCACCCTAATCCTAACCCTAACCATCACCCGAACCCTCATCCTCAACCCCACCGTCATCCTCAGCCTAACCCTAAGCCTTAGCCTAAACCTAACCCTCACACTCACCCTCACCCTAACCCTAATCCTAAAGCTAAACAAAACCCTAACCCTAACCCTAACCCTCACTCTAACCCTCGCCCTAAAATTAACTCTAACCCTAAACCTCACCCTCACCCTAACCCTAATCCTCACCCTAACCCTAAACCTCACCCTAACCCTAACCCTAACCCTCACCCTCACCCTCACCCTCACCATAACTCTAACCCTAACCTTAACAAAATCACTAATCCTAACCCTAAACCTAACCCTAACCCTAATACTAACCCTAACCCACACCCTCAGCCTCACCATCACTGCAAAGGTAACCTTAACCATAACACTAACAATAACCCTAACCCTAATCCTAACCCTCACCCTCACCTTAATCCTAATCCTAACCCTAACCCTCACCCTCACCTTAATCCTAACCCAAATTCTAACCCTCACCATAACCCTAATCCTCACCCTCACTGTAACCATAACCCTCACACCTACCTTCACCCTCAACCTAACTGTAAGCCTAAGCCTAAACTTAACCCTTATAATCAACCTCACCCTAACCCTAATCCTAACCCTAAGACTATCCCTAAACCTCAACCTAACCCTCACCCTCACCCTAAGACTAACACTACCCCTAACCCTACCTGTCACCCTAACCCTCCCCATCAACCTAATTCTAACTCTAAACCTCACCCTCAACGTAAACCTAACCCTAAACCTCACCGTAAACCTCACCCTCACCTTAACCCTCACCCTCACCCTCATTGTAAATCTAAACCTATCCCTCTAAATAATACTAACCCTATCTCTAACGCTGAATCTAAACCTAAAAATAAACCTCACCCTCAGCCTCACCCTCACTGCAAACATAACTGTAACCATAACACTAACAATAACCCTAACCCTAACCCTCATCCTCACCCTAAACCTCACCCTAACACTAATCCTCTATCTTACCCTCACCCTCACCCTACCCCTACCCTAACCCTAACCCTAACCCTCACATTTACCGTAATCCTCACTCTCAGCCTAACCCTCAACTGTACCATTACTGTCACCCTCATCCTAACCCTCACACTAACTCTCAACGTCATGCTAACCCTCTCCCTGAAAGTAACACTAAGCCTCACCCTAACCCTAACCCTCACCCACACCATAATTTTAAGACTAACCCTCACACTAACCCTCACCCTAACCCTAACACTAACCCTAACCCTCACACTCACCCTCACCCTAAACCTAACCCTCACCCTCAACCTAAACCTAAGCCTAACACTTAACTTAACCCTCACACTCACCCTCACCCTAGCCCTCATTCCAATCCTAATCATAAACCTAACCCTCATCCTAACCCTCACCCTAACCCTAAACCTTACCCTAACCCTAACCCCAACCTTAACACTCAACCTCACCCTCAGCCTACCACTAAGCCTAACCCTAACCCTAACCATAACCCTCACACTAACCCTCACCCTAACCCACACCTAACACTAACCCTAACACTAACCCTCACCTTAAGCCTAAATCTAAACCTAAACCTCACTCTCACCCTAACCCTAACTCTCACCCTAATCCTAATCCTAAACCTTACCCTAACCCTAAACCTAACCCTCATCCTCACCCTCACCCTCAAGGTAACACGAAACCTAAAACTAATACCCCTAACACTAACCCTAACCCTCACCCTAACTATAACCCTCACGCTAACCCTAACCCTCACCCTAATACTTACCCTCACCCTAACAGTAACCCGAACCCTAACACTAACCCTTACACTAACCCTAACCCTCACCCTAAGCCTAAACCTCACCCTAAACCTAACCCTAACCCTCACCATCACCCTTACCCTAATTCTAACTCTTACCCTCACCTAACTCTAACCCTCATCCTCACCCTAAACCACACACTAACCCTAACCCTAATCCTCAATCTAACTATCACCCTCACCCTAATCCCTAAACCTCACCCTTACCCTAACCCTCATCCCAACTGTAACCCTCACACTAACCTTAACCCTCACCCTCAGCCGAACCCTCAAATTTATCCCTACCATCACCCTTACCCTAACCCTCACCTTATCCCGAAACTTCATCCTAATTTTCAAGCTAACAGTAACCCTAACCATCACCCTAACCCTAACCCTATCACTAACCCTAACACTAACCCTGACCCTAACCCTTCCCCTAAACATAACACTAAACCAAAACCTAACACTAACACTCACACTAACCCTAACCCTCACCTTAACCCTAAATCTCACCCTAACCCTAACCAAAACACTCACCCTCACCCTAGTCCTCACCCTAACCCTAATCCTAACCCTAACACTCATCCTAACAATCACCCTAATCCTAAACCTAACCCTAACCCGAAACCCCAAACTAACCCTAACCCTCCCCCTAACCCTAACACTAAACCTTACTCTAAACCTCACCCTAACCCTCCCCCTAACCCTAACACTAAACCTAACCCTAACACTAACATTCACACTAACCCTAATACTCACCCTAAACATAAACCTCAATCTCACCCTAACCCTAAATCTCACCCTCATCCTAATCCTAACCCTAAACCTAAGCCTAAATCTAACCCTAACCCTCACATTCACCAACATTGTAAGCCTAATCCTAACCCTAACCCTATCCCTAAACCTCAACCTAACCCTCACCCTCACCCTAAGACTAACATTAAACCTAAACCTAACCCTCACCCTAACCCTCCCACTAACACTCACTCTAACCCTAAACCTCACCCTCAACCTAACCCTAACCCTAAACGTCACCCCAAACCTCACCCTAACCCTAACCCTCACCCTCACGCTCATCTCACAGTAACTCTAACCCTAAAAATAACACTAACACTAACCCTAACACTAACCCTAACCCTAACCATATACCTCACCCTCAGCCTCACCCTCACTGCAGACTTAACCCTAAACATAACACTAACAATAACCCTAACCCTAACCAAAACCCTAACTCTAACCTTAACCCTAACCCTAATCCTCACCCCCACTCTCACACTCAGCCTAACCCAAAGCCCAACCCTAACACTAACCCTAACTCTAATTATAAACATCACCCTCACCCTAACCATATCTCCAACCCTTACTCTAAACCTCACCCTAACCCTAACCCTCACCCTCAACCTCAGCCTCAGCCTAACCCTAAGCCTAACTCTAAACATAACCCTTACCCACACACTCACCCTCACCCTAACCCTAATCCTAAACCTAATCCTCAACCTAACCCTCATCCTAACCCTAAACCTAACCCTCACCTAACCCTTACCCTCACCTTCAACCTCAGCCTCAGCCTAACCCTAACTCTCCCTCT
This sequence comes from Dipodomys merriami, assembly GCF_024711535.1. NCBI lineage: Eukaryota > Metazoa > Chordata > Mammalia > Rodentia > Heteromyidae > Dipodomys > Dipodomys merriami. The sequence goes on along the minus strand of NW_027206235.1, from coordinate 1,470,775 downwards.
AACCCTAACCCTTACACTAGCCCACACCGTAACTCTAACTTAACACTAACCCTAACCCTAATCCTAACACTAACCCTCACCCTAAGCCTAACTCTAACCCTAAACCTCACCCTCACCCTAACCCTAACTCTACCCCTAATCCTAAACCTAAACTTCACCCTAACTCTAACCCTAACCCTCACACTCACCCGCAATGTAATCCTAATCCTAACAATTACAATAACCCTAACACTAACCCTCATCCTAACTATAACCCTCACCCTAACCCTAACCCTCATCCTAACACTAAACCTAACCCTAACACTAACCCTGACACTAACCCTAACCCTCACCCTAACCCTAAAACTCACCCTAACCCTAACCTAACCCTGACCTTCACCCTCACCGTAGCCCTCATCCTAACCCTAATTCTAACCCTAACCCTCACCCTTACCCCTAACCCTCACACTTACCCTAACCCTCACCCTAACACTAACCCTCACCCTGATCTGTACCCTGACCCTCAACCTAACCCTCAACTTTACCCTTACCATCACACTCACCCTAATCCTCACCCTATCCCTAAACCTCATGCTAAACTTCAACCTAACCGTAACCTTAACCATCACCTTAAACCTAACCCTCAACCTCAACCTCACCCTCAGCCTAACCATAAGCCTAATCCTAAGCCTAACCCTAACCCTCACCCTCAACCTAGCCCTCACCGTAAACCTAACATTCACACTAACCCTCCACCTAACAATAACTCTAACCCTAAACCTCACCCTAACCCTCATCCTAACTCTAACTCTAACCCTAAACCTCACACTCGCCCTAACCCTAACCCTAACTATAATCCTAAACCTCAGCCTAACCCTAACCCTAAACCTCACCCTCACCCTAAACCTCACCCTAAACCTAACCCTAAACCTCACCCTCAATGTAGCCCTGAACCTAACCCTAAACCTAACCGTAACCGTCACGCTAAACATAACCCTCACTGTAACCCAAACACTCACGCTAAACCTAACCCTCAGCCTCAACCTCAACCTAAACATAACCCTAAGCCTAACACTAAACCTAACATTAACCCACACACTCACCCTCACCATAACACTAATCCTAATCCTGACCATAACCATAACCCTCACCCTAAACCTATCACTCACCCTAACCCTAACCCTAACACTAACACTAACCCTAACCCTAAACGTAACCCTAACTCTAACACTCAACCTCACCCTCACCCTAACCCTAACACTAAACCTCACCCTAATCCTAACCCTAAAACTCACCCTCTCCCTAGCCATCACCCTAACCTTAATCCTAACACTAACCCTCATCCTAAGCCTCACCCTAACCCTAATCTAACACTAACCCTAACCCTAACCTCACACTTACCCTCAACCTAATCCTAATCCTAACCTTAAACCTCACCCTAGCCCTAACCGTCACACTCACCTTTATCCTAACCCAACCTAACCCTCACTGTAACCTTAATCCTCACGCTCACCGTAACTATAACCCTCAACCCTCACCTACCTTCACCCTCAACCTAACCCTAAGCCTAAGCCTAAACCTAACCCTCACAAACACACTCACCCTAACCCTAATCCTAACCCTAAGCCTATCCCTAAACCTCAACCTAACCCTCACACTCACCCTAAGACTAACACTAACCCTAACCCTTCCTCTTACCCTAACCCTCCCCATAAACCTAATTCTAACTCTAAACCTCACCCTCAACCTAACCCTAACACTAAACCTCACCGTAAAACTCACCCTAACCCTAACCCTCACCCACACCCTCACTGTAAATTTAACCCTAACCCTAAAAATAATACTAACCCTAACCCTAACCCTAAACCTAACCCTCACCATAAACCTCACCCTCAGCCTCACCCTCACCGCAAACTTAACTCTAATCATAACACTAACAATAACCCTAACCCTAACCCAACCCTCATCCTCTCCCTAAACCTCACCCTTACACTAATCCTCAATCTTACCCTCACCCTCACCCTACCCCTAACCCTAACCCTCACCCTAACCCTAACCCTAACCCTTACAGTAAATCTCACCCTCAGCCTAACCGTTAAGTTTACCCTTACCGTCACCCCCCCCAACCCTCACCCTAACCCTAACCCTCACCCTAAGCCCAACTCTCCCCCTAGACCTCACCCTCACCCTAACCCTAACCCTAACACTAAACCTCATCATTCCCCTAACCCTAACACTCAACCTAACCTTAAACCTCACCCTCACCCACACCCTCAGCCTAAACCTAGGGCTAACCCTATCACTCACCCTAATCCTCACACTCACCCTAACCGTAATTCTAAACCTCACCCTCACCCTAGCCCTTACCCTAACCCCTCATCCTCACCCTAAACCTCACACTAACCCTAAAATTAATACTCAATCTAAACCACACCCACACCCTAACCCTAACCCTAAACCTCACCCTATCCCTAAACCTTACATTTAACGTAATCCTCACTCTCAGCCTAACCCTCAACTTTACCCTTACTGTCACCCTCACCCTAACCTTCACACTAAACCTAACCCACATCCTAACCCTCACCCTGACCGTAACCCTAAGCATCACCCTAACCCTAAACCTCACCCACACCCTAATTTTAACACTAAAACTAACACTCACCCTCACCCTAACCCTTACTGTAACACTAACTCTAAAACTAAACCTCACCCTAACCCTAACCCTAACACTCACCCTAACTCTAACCCTCGCCCTCACCCTCTCCCTCAGCCTAAACCTAAGGCTAACCCTTACACAAACCCTAACCCTCACACACACCCTCACCCTAACTCTAACCTTAACCCTCACCCTCACTCTCAGGCTAACCTAAGCCTAACCCTTACCCTAACCCTCACACTCACCCTAACCCTACCCTAATCCTAATCCAAACCATCACCATAACCCTCACCCTAAGCCTAACACTCACCCTAACCCTAACCCTAACACTAATCCTAATCCTAACTTTCAACCTAAGCCCAACTCTAACAATAAACCTCACCCTCACCCTAACCCTAATCCTAAACCTAACCCTAATCCTATCACTAAACCTCATCCTCACTCTAGCCCTCACTCTAACCCTAATCCTAACCCTAACCTTCGTCCTATCCCTCACAGTAACCCTAATCCTAACCCTCACCTTAACCCTAACCCTCACCCTCAACCTCACCCTCAGCCTAATCCCAAGCCTAACCCTAAACCTACACCTAACCCAGACACTCAACCTCACCATAACCCTAATCCTAACCATAACCTTAACTCTAACCCTAACCCACACACTAACCCTCACCCTAACACTAACCTAACACTAACTCTCACCCTAACACTCACACTAACCCTCACCCTAAGCCTAGCTCTAAACCTAAACCTCACGCTCACCCTAACCCTAACTCTAACACTAAACCTAACCCTAAACCTCACCCTAACCCTAACCCTAAACCTCACCCTCACCCTCACCCTCAACATAAGCCAAAACCTAAAATTAACAATAAACCTAAACCTAAACCTAACCCTCACCCTAAATATAACCCTCACCCTCACCCTCACCCTCACCCTAAAACTTACCCTCACCCTAACTCTAACACTAACACTAACCCTCACACTAACCCTCACCCTCACCCTAAGCCTAAACCTCACCCTACCGCTAACCTTAACCCTCAACCTCACCCTAGCCCTCACCCTAACCCTAAACCTAACCCTACACCTCATCCTAACACTCACCCTAAACCTAACCCTAACCTTCACCCTAACCCTAACCCTAACCCTCACCCTCACTCTCGGCCTAAGCCTAAGCCTAACCCTAAGCTTAAGCCTAACCCTAACCCTTACACTAACCCTCACCCTAACCCTAACAATAACACTAACGATAAATCTAACCCAAAATCTCATCCTCACCCTAAACCTAACTCTAAACTTAACCCTTAACATAAACCTCACCATAAACATAACCCTAACCCTCACACTCTCAGTAACTGTAAACCTAACCCTAAACCAAACAACAACCCTAAACTAACCCTAACCCTCATTGTAACCATAACCGTCACCCTAACCCTAACCCTCACCCTAATATTTAAGCTCACCCTAACACTAACCCTAACCCTAACACTAATCCTCACACTAACCCTACACATCACCCTAACACTAAACCTCACCCTAACCCTAAACCTCACCCTCACCCAGCCTTCACCCTAACCGTAACCCTCATCCTTAGCCTAAACCTAAAACGAACCCTAAAACTAATCCTCAATCTTAACCTCACCCTAACCCTACCCCTAACTCTAACCCTCAACCTAACCCTAACCCTCACCCTTAACTTTATCCTCACTCTCAGCCTAAACTTCAACTTTTCCCTTACCGTTTTCCTCACCCTAACCCTAACACTCATCCTAACCCTCACCCTGACTGTAACCCTAAGCATCACCCTAACCCTAACCCTCACCCTCACCCTCAGCCTCAGCCTAGCCTTAAGCCTAAGCCTAAACCTAACCCTAAACCTCACCCTCACCCTAGCCCTCACCCTAACCCTAATCCTAAACCTAACCCTAACCCTTACCCTAAACCTCACACTCACCCTCAACCTAACCCAAATCATAAACTTAATCCTAACCCTAACACTAACCCTCAAACTAACCATCACCCCAGCGCTCACTCTAAGAGTAATCCTAACCCTAACCCTCATCCTAACCCTCAACTTAAACCTAACCCTAACCTAACCCTAAACCTCACAATCACCCTCACCATAACCCTAATCCTAAATCTAACCCTAACTCTAACCCTAAACCTCAACCTAACCCTCACCCTAACCCTAACCCTAACACTAACCCTAACTCTAGCCCTCACCCTAACCCTCCATATAAACCTAACTCTAACCCTAAACCTCACGCTCACCCTAAATCTAAACCTAACCCTAAACCTCACCCTCATCCTCACCCTCTAACCCTAACCCTAACCCTAACAATAACACTAACCCTAAACCTAACCCTAACCCTCACCCTCACCCTAACCCTAAACCTAACCCAAGCCCTCACCCTAACCGTAATCCTAACCCTAACCCGTACCCTCAGCCTCATCCTCACTGTAAACTTAACCTTAACCATAACACTAACAATAACCCTAATCCTAACCCTAATCCTAACCCTCACCCTCACCCTAACCCTAATCCTAACTCTCATCCGAACCCTAACCCTCAACTTCACAGTAACCCTAACCCTAAACCTCACCCTCATCCTCACCCTCAGCCTAACCCTAAGCCTAAGCTTAACCCTAACCCTAACCCTCACACACACCCTCACCCTAACCGTAATCCTAACACTAACCCTAACCCTAACCCTCACCCTAACCCTACCCCTAACTCTAACTCTAAACCTTAAACCGCACCCTCACCCAAACTCTAACTCTAACCCTAAACCTAAACCTAAACCTCACCCTAACCCTAACCCTAAACCTCACCTTCACCCTCACCGTAACAGTAACCATAACCCTAACCATAACAATAGCCCTAACCCTAACATTAACCATAACACTCACCCTAACCCTAACCCTCAACTTTACCCTTGCTGTCACCTTCACCCTAACCCTCACCCTAAACCTAACCCTCATCCTAACCCTCATCCTAACCGTAACCCAAACCATCACCCTAACACTAACCCTCAACCTGACCCTCACCCTCAGACTAACACTAAGACTAACTCTAACCCTAACCCTCACCCTAACACTTACTGTCACCCTAACACTTACCCTAACCCTAACACTAACCCTCACACTAACCCTAACCATCACGCTAAACCTAACACTCACCCTAACCCTAATTCTAACCCTCACCTTCATCCTAGCCCTCACCCTAACCCTAACTTTCATCCTCACGCTAAACCTCACACTAACCCTAAAACTAATCCTCAACAGAAACCACACCCTTACCCTAACCCTAACAATCACCTTCACCTTAACCCAATCCTCACATTTACCCTAATCCTCACTCTCAGCGTAACCCTCAACTTTACCCTTACTGTCACCTTCACCCTAAACCTCACACTAACCTTAAACCTCATCCTAACCCTCACCCTGACCGTAAACCTAAGCATCACCCTAACCCTAAACCTCACCCACACCCTAAACCTAACACTAAACCTCACACTAATGCTCACACTAACACTGAGTCTAACCCTAAACCTCACCCTCACCCTAACCCTAACACTCACCCTCACCCTCATCCTCAGCCTAATCCTAAGGCTAACCCTAACCCTAATCCTCACACTCAACCTCACCCTAACCCTAACCCTCACCCTCACCCTCACGGTAACAGTAACCATAACCCTAAACATAACAATTACACTAACCCTAACACTAACCATAACCCTCAACCTAACACTAACCCTCACCCTAACACTTACCCTTACCGTAAAACTAACCCTAATGCTAACACTAACCCTCATACTAACCCTAACCATCACCTTAACCTTAACCCTCAATCTAACTCTATCCCTAACCCTCACCCTCACACTAGCCCTCACCCTAACCCTAACCCTCATCCTTACCCTATAACTCACACTAACCCTAACACTATTCTTCACACAAACCCTCACCCTATCCCTAACCCTCAACTTTACCCTTGCTGTCACCTTAACTCTAACCCTCACCCTAAACCTAACCCTCATCCTAACAGTAACCCAAACCATGACCCTAACACTAACCCTCAACTTGACCCTCACCCTCAGAATAACACTAAGCCTAACCCTAACCCTAACCATCACCCTCACCCTAGCCCTCACCCTAAACCTAAACCAAACCCTAACCCTCATCCTAACCCTATCCCTAACAATAATCCTAACCCTAACCCTAACCCTCACCCTAACACTTACTGTCACCCTAACACTAACCCTAACCGTAACACTAACCCTCACACTAACCCTAACCATCACGCTAACCCTAACACTCACCCTAACGCTAACCCTAACCCTCACCCTTACACTAGCCCTCACCCTAACCTTAACCCTCATCCTCACGCTAAACCTAATACTAACCCTAAAACTAATCTTCCACCTAAACCACACCCTCACCCTAACCCTAACACTCACCTTTACCCTAACCCAATCCTCACATTTACCCTAATCCTCACTCTCAGCCTAACCCTCAACTTTACGCTTACTGTCACCCTCACCCTAAACCTCACACTAACCCTAACCCTCATCCTAACCCTCACCCTGACCGTAAACCTAAGCATCACCCTAACCATAAACCTCACCCACACACTAAACCTAACACTAAACCTCACACTACTGCTCACACTAACATTAAGTCTAAACCTAAACCTCAACCTCAACCTAACCCTAACACTCACCCTCACCCTCAGCCTAATCCTAAGCCTAACCCTAACCCTAATCCTCACACTCACCCTCACCCTAACCCTAATCCTAATCCTAACCATAAACATAACCCTCAAACTAACCCTCACAATAACCCTAAGCCTAACACAAACCCTAACCCTAACCCTCACCCTAACCCTAAATCTACCAGTAAAACTCACCCTCACCCTAACCCAAACCCTAAACCTCACCCTAACCCTAACCCTAAACCTCACCCTCACACTAGCCCTAACCCTAATCCTAACCCTACCCCTCATCCTAACTCTCACCCTAACCCTAATCCTAACCCTCAACCTAAACCTAACCCTTACCCTCAACCTCACCCTCAGCCTAAACATAAGCCTAACCCTAAACCTAACCCTAACCCACACACTCACCCTCAACCTAACCCTAATCCTAACCCTAACCCTAATTCTAACCCTAACCCTCACACTAACCTAACACTAACCCTAACCTAACACTAACCCTAAACCTAACCCTCAAACTAACCCTCACCCTAAGTCTAAATCTAACACTAAACCTCACCCTCACATTAACCCTAACTCTAACCCTAAACCTCACACTCAGCCTAACCCTAAACCTAACCCTCACCCTAACCCTAACCCTCACCCTCACCCTCAACCTCAGCCTAACCCTAAGCCTAAGCCTAACGCTAACCCTAATCCTCACACTCACCCTCACCCTAACCCTAATCCTAACACTAACCCTAACCCTAACCCTAACCCACACCCTAACCCTCCCACTAACCCTAACTCTAAACCTAAACCTCACCCTCAACCTAACTCTAACTCTAACCATAACCCTAAACCTAAACCTCAGGCTAAGCCTAACCCTGATGCTCACCCTCAACCTCACTGTACCCATAATATTTACCCTAACCCTAAAAATAACACTAATCCTAACCTTAACCATAACTCTCACCATAAAACTAACCCTCATCCTAACACTTTCCTTCAACCTAAAACTAACCCTAATCCTAACACTAACCCTCACACTAACACTAACCATCACCTTAAGCCTAAACCTCAACCTAACCCTATCCCTAACTCTGAACCTAACCCTAGCCCTCACCCTAACGCTACCCTTAATCCTCACCCTAACCTCACACTAACCCTAACACTAATACTCAATCTAAACCTCACACTCACCCTAACCCTAACCTTAATCCTCACCCTAACCTTCACCCTAACCCTAATCCTCACCTTTACCCTTACTGTCACCCTCACCCTAACCCTCATCCTAACCCTGACCCTCATTCTAACCCTCAGCCTAACTGTAACTTTAACCATCACGCTGACCATAACCCTCAACCTCACCCTCACCTTCAGCCTAAACCTAAGCCTAAGCCTAACCCTAAAACTCACCCTCAACCTATCCTTCACCCTAACCCTAATCCTAACCCTAAACCTCATCCTAACACTAACCCTAACCCTAACCCTAACACTAATCCTCACACTCAACCTAACCCTAACCCTCACCCTCATGCTCGGCCTAAGCCTAAGCCTAAACCTAAGCTTAAGCCTAACCCTACACCTCACACTAACTGTCACCCTAACCCTAACACTAACACTAACGCTAACTCTAACCCTAAACCTCACCCTCACCCTAACCCTAACTCTAACTCTAACCCTAAACATAAACCTCACCCTAAACCTAACCCTAAACCTCACCCTCACTGTAACCGTAACCCTAACCCTAACAATAACCCTAAACAAAACCCTAACCCTCATTCTAACCATAACCCTCACCCTAAACCTAAACCTCAACCTGACACTAACCCTCACCCTAACACTAAACCTAACACTAACACTAATCCTCACCCTAACCCTAACCCTCACCCTAGCCCTCACCCTAACCCTAACCCTCATCCTCACCCTAATCCTCAGACTAAACCTAAAACTAATCCTCAATCTTAACCTCACCCTCACCCTAACACTAAACCCAACCCTCAACCTAACCCTAACCCTCAGCCTTACCATAATCCTCACTCTCAGCCTAACCTTCACTTTTACCCTTACCGTCACCCTGATTCTAACACTCACCCTAACCCTAACCCTCATCCTAACCCTCACCCTGACTGTAACTCTAAGCATCACCGTAATCCTAAACCTCACCCTCACCCACAGCCTCAGCCTAAACCTAACCCTAAGCCTAAACCTAACCCTAACACTCACCCTCACCCTAGCCCTCACCCAAACCCTAATCCTAACCCTAATCCTAATCCTAACCCTAAATCTAACCATAACCCTAACCATCACCCTAAACCTAATCGTCATCTCCACCCTCACTCTCAGCCTAACCCTAAGCCTAAGCCTAAGCCTAACCCTAACCCTCACACTCACCCTCACCATAACCCTAATCCTCAACCTAACCTTAAACCTAACCCTAAACCTCAACCTAACCCTCACCCTAACCCTAACCATAACACTTACCCTAAACCTTACTCTAACCCTAAATCTCACCCTCACCCTAAACCTAACCCTAACCCTAAACCTGACCCTCACCCTCACCCTCACCATAACTCTAACCATAACTCTAACAATAACACTAACCTTAACCCTAACCTTAAACCTCACCCTAACCCTAACCCTAAACCTCAACCTCAGCCTCACCCTCACTGTGAACTTAACCTTAGCCATAACACTAACAATAACCCTTACCCTAATCCTAACCCTCACCCTCAAACTAACCCTAACTCTCACCCTAACCCTAAACCTCACCATCACAGTAAACCTAACCCTAACACTCACCCTAAACCTAAACCTAACCCTAATCTTAAACCTCGCCATAATGCTAACTCTAAACCTCACCCTCACCCTTGCCCTGATCCTAACCCTAAACCTATCTCTAAACCTCATCCTAACCCTCACCCTAACCCTAACCCTAACCTCAACCTAACCGTAACCCTCACCTTCAACCTTACCCTCAGCGTAACCGTATGCCTAAGCCTAACCCTAACCCTAACACTCACACTCACCCTCACCCTAATCCTAACACTAACCCTAACCCTAACCCTCACCCTAACCCTCCCCGTAATCCTAAATCTAAACCTAAACCTCACACTCAACCTAACCCTAACTCTAATCATAACCCAAAACTTAAACCTCAACCTAACCCTAACCCTAACCCTCCCCCTCCCACTCACCGTAACCATAAACCTATCCCTAACCCTAAAATAACCCTAACCCTAATACTAATCCTAAACCTAACCATAACTCTCACCCTAACCCTAACCCTCACCCTAACATTTACCCTCACCCTAAAACTAACCCTAATCCGAACACTAACCCTCACCCTAACCCTAACCATCACCTTTACCCTAAACCTCAACCTAACCCTATCCCTAACCCTCACCCTCACCCTAGCCCTCACCCTAACCCTACCCCTAATCCTCACCCTAAACCTCACACTAACCCTAACACTGATACTCAATCTAACCCTCACCCTCACACTAACCCTAACCCTAATCCTCACCCTAACCCACAACTTAACTCTAGCCCTCACCTTTACCCTTACTGTCACCCTTACCCTAAACCTAACCCTAACCCTAACCCTCAGCCTAACAGTAACCCTAACCATCACCCTAAACCTAGCCCTCACCCTCACCTTCAGCTTCAGCCTAACCCTAAGCCTAAGCCTAAACCAATCACTAAACCTGACACTCACCATAGCCCTCACCCTAACATTAATCCTAACCCTAACCCTCATCCTAACCCTAAACCTAACCATAAACTAAACCAGCACTCTAAACCTAATCCTCATCCCCACACTCACCCTCAGCCTAACCCTAAGCCTAAGCCTAACCCTAACCCTAAGGCTCAAACTCACCCTCACCCAAACCCTAATCCTAACACTAACCCTAAACCTAAACCTAAACCTCAACCTAACCCTCACCCTAAGCCTAACATTAACCTTAACCCTCACCCTCACCTTAGTCCTCACCCTAACCCTCACACCAAACCTAACCTTCACCCTCACCCAAACCCGAACCTTAACCCTCACCCTAAACCTACGCCTAAAGTTAACCCTAAACCTCACCCTAACCCTGACACTAAAACTCACAATCACCCTAGCCCTCAACCTAACTCTAATTGTAACTCTAAACCTCATCCTAACCCTCACCCTAACCCTCATCCTAACCCTAAACCTAATTTTAACCCTCAAACTAAACCTAACACTGACCCTCACCATAACCCTAACACTAATCCTCAACCTAACCCTAAACCTAACCCGAGCCCTAAACCTCACCCTAACCCTAACCCTAAACCTCACCCTCACGATAGCCCTCACACTAAACCTAATCCTAAACCTAACCCTCATCCTAACCCTCAACCTCACACTCAGCCTAACCCTAAGCCTAACCCTAACACTAACCCGAACCCTAACCCTCATACTCACTCTCACCCAAACCCTAATCCTAAAACTAACCCTATCCCTAACCCTAAACCTCACCCTAAAACTCACCCTATCCCTAAACCTAATATTAAGCCTAACACTAACCCTCACACTAACCCTCACATTAACACAAACTCTAACTCTAAACCTCACCCTCACCCTAACCCTAAACCTCACCCTCAACCTCTCCCTCAGCCTATCCCTAAGCTTAAACCTAACCCAAACCCTAACAATCACACTCACCCTAACCCTAACACTCAGCCTTAACCTAAGACTAAGCCTACGCCTAAACCTAACACTAACCCTCATCCTAACCATAACCCTCACCCTAACCCTAACACTCACACTAACCCTAACCCTAACCCTAACCCTCACCTTCACCCACACCCTCACCCTAACCCTAACCCTCACCCTCACCCTAAATCAAACCCTAACCCTAAGCGTCACCCAAACCCTAACCCTCAAAATCACCCTCAACCTAAACCTAATCCTAAAACTAACCCTATCCCTAACCCTAGCCCTCACACTAACCCTCAACTTAGTGCTCACCCTAAACCTTATCCTAACCCTAAACCTCAACCTAACCCTCACCCTAAGGCTAACGCTCACCCTAAACCTAATTCTAAGACTCACCCTCATGCTAGGCCTAAGCCTAAGCCTAAGCCTAACCGTAACCCTCACCTAACCTTAACCTGAACACTAACCCTAACTCTAACACTAAACCTCACCCTAACCCTAATCCTAACTATAAACCTCATCTTAACCCTAACCCTCACCCTCACACCAGCCCTCATCCTAATCCTAACATTAATCCTCATCATAACCCTCACCCTAACCCTAACCCTAACCCTCACCTTAACCCTATCCCTAACCCTCAACCTAATCCTAACCTTCACTCTCACCATAACCCTATCCCTAACCATCACCCTAACCCTAAACTTAACCCAAACCCTAACCCTAACCCTAACCCTAACCCCCACACTTAACCTCACCCTCAGCCTAACCCTAAGCCTAACCCTAAACCTAACCCTAACACACACACTCACCCTTACCCTAACCCTAAATCTAAACCTAAACCTACCCCAAAACCTCAACCTAACCCTCACAATCACCATAACATTAACACTAACCGAAAGCCTAACCATACCCCTCATCCTAACCCTAACCCTAATCCTAACCCTCACAGTCACGCTAACCCTTACCCTAATCCTAATCCTAACCCTAAGCCTAACCCTCACCATCACCCTAACCCTCACCCTAACCCTAAATCTAACAATAACCCTAACCCAAACCCTCAAAATCAGCCTCACCCTAACCCTAACTCTAACCCTAAAAATGACTCTCACCCTAACCCTAAACCTAACCCTAACCCTTAACCTCACCCTAACCCTAACCCTAACCCTAATCCTCATCCTCACCCTAGCCCTCACCCTCACCCTAATCCTAACCCTAACCCTCATCCTAACCCTCACCCTAACCCTAAACCTCACCGTCACCAAAACCCTTAACCTACCCCTCACCCTAACCCTAAATTTAACCCAAACCCTAACTCTCACCCTAATCCTAACACTAACCCTCACCCTAAGCGTAACCCTCACACTCAGCCTCAGCCTCAGCTTAAGCCTAAGCCTAACCCTAACACTAACACTAACCCTTACACTCTCCCTAACCCGAACCCTAATCCTAATCCTAACCCTAACCCTCACCCTCACCTTATCCCTCACCTTAACCCTAACCCTAACACTAACCCGAAACCTAACCCTCACCCTGAGCCTCACCCTAGCCCTAACTCTAACCCTAAATCTCACCCTCACCTTAACCCTAACGCTAAACCTCACCCTAACCATAACCATAAACCTCACCCTCAACCTAGCGCTCCCCCTAACCTTAACCCTCATCCTAATCCTCCCCCTAACCCTAACCTTAACCCTCTCCCTAACCCTAACTCTCAACCTCAGCCTCACCCTCAGCCTAAGCCTAAGCCTAACCATAACCCTAACCATCACACTCACCGTAACCCTAACACTAATCCTAAAGCTGACACTAACCCTAACCCTCACCCTCACTCAAACCCTCACCTTAACCCTAACCTAACATTAACCCTAACCCTAACCCACACCCACAGCCTCACCATAACCCTAACTCTAACCATTAACGTCACCCTGACCCTAACCCTAACCTAACCCTAAACCCAACCCTAACCCTAAACCTAACCATCACGCTCACCCTAGCCCTTACCCTAGCCGTAATCCTAACCGTAAAACTCATCCTAACCCTCCCCCTATACCTAAGCATAACGCTCACCTTAACCCTAACGTTCTCACCCTCAACCTCACCCTCAGCCTAACCCTAAGCCTAACCCTAAACCTACCCCTAACACACACACTCACCCTCAGCCTAAATCTAAGCCTAACCCTAAATATAACCCTAACCCACACACTCACCCTCACCCTAAACCTCATCCTAACCCTAACCCTAACCCTAACCTTCCCCCTAACTCTCACCCTAACACTAAACCTAACACTAACCCTGAACCTAACCCTCAACCTAACCCTCACCCTAACCCTGAGTCTAAACCTAAACCTCACCCGCACCCTAACCCTAACTCAAACCCTAACCCAAACCCTAACCCTAACCCTAACCCTCACCCTCACCGTAACCGTAAATATAAACCTTACCCTAAGAATAAACCTAACCCTAACCCAAACAATAACCCTAACTCTAACCCTCATCCTAACCATATCCTTCACCGTAACCCTCACCCTCACCCTAACACTTACCCTCAACCTAACCCTATCCCTAACTCTCACACTCACCTTAAACTTTACCCTAATCCTAATGCTAACCCTAAGCCTAACCCTCACACTAACCCTCACCCTAACCCTAACCCTAACCCTAACCCTCAACCTAACCCAAAACTTCACCCTCACCATAACCCTTACCCTAACCCTCAACCTAATTCTAAACTAAACCTGAATCCTAACTCTCAACCTAACCCTAACCCTAACACTCACCCTAAACCTAACCCTCACCACACCCTCAACCTAACCCTAACACTAACCCTAACCCTAACCCTCAACCTAACTCTCACCCTAACCGTAACTCTAACCCTAAACCTCACCTTCACCCTAAACCTAACGCTACCCCTAACCCAAACCCTAAACCTCACCCTAACGTTAACCCTAATCCTCACCCTCAACCTCACAGTAACTGTAACCCTAAACCTAAACCTAACAATAACCCTAACCCTAATCCTAACCCTCACCCTAACCATAACCCTCACCCTAACCCAAACCCTCACCCTAACACTTACCCTCACCCAAACACAAACCCTAACCCTGAAGCTAACCCTCACACTAACACTAACCCTAACGCTAAACCTAAACCTCAACCTAGCCCTCACCCTCACCCTAAGCCTAACACTAACCCTAAGCCTAAACCTCACCCTCCCTCTTCCCATAACCCTATATCTAACCGTAAACCTCACCATCACCCTAACCCTAACCTTAACCCTAAACACCACCCTAACCCTAACCCTAATCCACACCAGTACTCTCAACTTCACAATATCTATAACCCTAACCCTAACAGTAACCCTAACCCTAACCCTAACCATCACCTTTAACATAATCCTCACCTCCACCCTCACCCTCATACTAACCCTAAGCCTAAGCCTAACCCTCACCCTAACCATCACACTCAACCTCACCCTAAACCTAAAACTAACCTTAACCATATCCCTAAAGCTCAACCTAACCCTCACCCTAAACCTAACCCTAACCCTAACCCTAAATCTCAACCTAACCCTCCCCCTAACCCTAACTCTAACCCTAAACCTCAACCTCACCCTAACCCTAACCCTCACCCTAACCCTAACACTAACCCTAACGCTAAACCTCACCCTAACATCCCCCTAAACCTAACTCTAACCCTAAATCTCACCCTCACCCTAACACTAACCCTAACTTTAAACCTCACCCTAATCCTAACCCTCACCCTTACACACCACCTCAAAGTAACTCTAAACATAACCCTAATAATAACACTAACCATAACCCTTAGACTAACCCTAACCCTAACCATAAACCTCACCCTCAGCCTCACCATCACCGCAATCTTAACCCTAACCATAACACTAACAATAACCATAACCCTAAGCCTAACCCTAATCGTCACCCCCACCCTCATCCTCAGCCTAACCCTAAGCCTAACTATAACCCTAACCCTAACCCTCACAGTAAGCCTAACCCTAACCCTAACCCTATACCTAAACCTAAACCTAAACCTAAATTTAACACTAATCCTAAGCTTTACCCTCACCCTAATCCAAACCCTAACCCGAACCCTCACCCTAAGCCTAAGCCTAAGCCTAAGCGTAACCCTAACCTTCACACTGACTCTACCCTAACCCTAATCCTAAACCTAACCATATCTCTAAACATCACCCTAAACTTAACCCTCACCATAGCCCTCACCCTAACCATAATCCTTACCCTAAACCTCATCCTAACACTCACCATAACCCTAAACCTAACCCTCACCCTCATGCTCGGCCTAAGCCTAAGCCCAAGCCTAAGCCTAACCGTACACCTGACCCTCACCCTAACCCTAACCCTAACACTAACCCGAACTCTAAACCTAAACCTCACTCTCACCCTAAGCCTGACTCTAAACCTAAACGTAAACCTAAACCTCATCCTACCCTAACCGTAACATTCACCCTCACCCTCACAGTAACCCTCACCCTAAACCTAACCCTCAACCTAACACTTTCCCTCATCCTAACCCAAAACCTAAAACTAACACTGACCCTCACACTAAGCTAAACATTACCCTAACCCTAACACTAACCCTAATTCAAACCTAAACCTCACACTAGCCCTCACCCTCACCATAAACCTAAGGCTAACCCTAACCCTAAAACTAACCCTCACACTCACCATAACCCTAACCCTAATCCTAATCCTAACCCTAACCCTAACCCTCACCCTCACCCTAAACCTCACCCTAACCCTAAACCTAAAACTAACCCTAACCCTAACCCTCACCCTCAGTCTCACACTAACCCTAATTCTAACCCTAAACCTCACCCTCACCCTAACCCTAATGCTAAACCTAACCCTAAATCTAACCCAAACCCTAACGCTCCCCCTAACTCTCACCCTAACCCTAACACTAACACTAACCCTAACTCTAACCCTAACCCTAAAACTAAACCTCACCATAACCCTAACCCTAACCCTCACCCTAACCCTAACCCTCACCCTCACCCTCACCCTCAGCCTAACCCTAAGCCTAACCCTAACCCTAACCCTAAAACTCACACTAACCCTAACCCTAACCCTAAACCTAATCCTTACCCTAAACCTATCCCTCACCCTCACCCTAACCCTCACCGTAACCCTAACCCTAATATTAACCCTAACCCTAACCCTCACCTTCAACCTCACCCTCAGCCTAACGCTAAGCCTAACCCTAAACCTAACCCTAACACACACACTCACCCTTACCCTAACCCTAATCCTAACCATATCACTAAGCATCCCCCTAATTCTCACCCTCACCCTAACCCTAAGACTAAGCCTAACCCTAACCCTAAACATAACCATCACTCTAACCCTAACTCTAACCCTAAATCTCACCCTCACCCTAACCCTAACTCTAACCCTAAACCAAACCCTAAACCTCACCCTAAACCTAACCCTAACCGTAACCCTAACATTCACCCTAACCCTAACTCTAACCCTTATCCCCACAATCACCCTCAGCCTAACCCTAATCCAAAGACTAACCCTAAACCTAACCCTCACACTCACCCTCACCCTAACCCTAAACCTAACCCTAACCCTAACCCTCCCCCTAACTCTCACCCTCACCCTAACCCTAAGACGAAGCCTAACCCTAACCCTCAACCTAACCCTCACCCTAACCCTAACTCTAACCCTAAATCTCACCATCAACCTAACCCTAACTCTAACCCTAAACCAAACCCTAAACCTCACCCTAACCATAACCCTAACATTCACCCTAACCCTAACTATAACCTTAACCTCACGCTCACCCTATCCCTAACCCTAACCCAATCCTAAACATCACCCTAAACCTAAACATTACCCTAACACTTACCCTCACCCTAACACTAACACTAACACTAACACTAACCCTCACACTAACGCTAACCATACCGCAAAACCTAAACCTCACCCTAACCCTAACCCTAACCCTCAACTTCACCCTGGCCCTCACCCTAACCCTAACCCTCATCCTCACTCTAAACCTCACACTAACTCTAACACTAATCCTCAATCTAACCCTCACCCTCACCCTAAAACTAAACTGAACCCTCACCCTTACCATAACCCTCACCCTCGGCCTAACCCTCACCTTTTCTCTTACTTTCACTCTCATTCTAACCCTCACCTTAAACCAAACCCTCATCCTAAACCTCAACCTAACCATAACCCTAACCATAACACTAACCCTAACCCTCACCCTCACTATCCCTAAACCTCACACTCACACTAGCCCTCACCCTAACCCTAATCCTAACCGTAACCTTCATCGTAACCCTCAAACTAACGATAAACTGAAGCATCACTCTAAACCTCATCCTTATCCCCACCCTCACCCTCAGCCTAACCCTAAGCCAAAGACTAACACTAACCCTATGCCTCACAGTCACTCTCACCCTAACCCTAATCCTAACCCTAACCCTAACCGTAACCCTAACCCTCCCCCTAACTCTCACCCTCACCCTAACCCTAAGACTAAGCCTAACCCTAACCCTCAACCTAACCCTCACCCTCACCCTAATTCTAACCCTAAATCTCACCCTCACCCTAACCCTAACTCTAACCCTAAACCAAACCCTAAACCTCACCCTAACCTTAACCCTAACCTTGACGCTAACATTCATCCTAACCCTAACTCTAACCCTAAACCTCACCCTCACCCTAACCCTAACACTAAGCCTAATGCTAAACGTCACCCTAAACCTAAACCTTACCCTGAAACTTACCCTCACCCTAACACTAACACTAACACTAACCCTCACACTAACGCTAACCATCACCTTAAACCTAAACCTCACCCTAACACTAACCCTAACCCTCAACTTCACCCTGGCCCTCACACTGACCCTAACACTCACTCTCACACTAAACCTCACACTAACCCTAAAACTAATCCTCAATCTAACCGGCACCCTCACCCTCAGCCTAACCCTCAACTTTACTCTTACTGTCACCCTCATCCTAACCCTCACCTTAATCCAAACCCTCATCCTAAACATGACCCTAACCATAACCCTATCCATCACAATAACCCTAAACCTCACCCTCACCTTCAGCCTCAGCCTAACCTAAGCCTAGGCCTAAACCTATCCCTTAACCTCACACTCAGCCTAGCCCTCACCCTAACCCTAATCCTAACCCTAACCATCATCCTAACCCTCAAATTAACGATAACCTGAACCATCACTCTAAACCTAATCCTTATCGCCACCCTCAAGCTCAGCCTAACCCTAACCCAAACCCTCACCCTAGCACATACCCTAACCCTAATCCTAACCCTAACACTCACACTAACCCTCACTCTAACCCTAAACCTAACCCTCACTCTTTTTTTTTTTTTTTTTTTTTTTTTTTTTTTTTTTTTTTGGGTCCAGTCGTGGGGCCTGAACTCTGGGCCTGGGCGCTGTCCCTCAGCTCTTCAGCTCAAGGCTAGCGCTCTACCACTTGAGCCACAGCACCACTTCCGGCTTTTTTCCTTTTGCTTATGTGGTGCTGAGGAATCGAACCCAGGGCCTCAGGCTTGCAAGGCAAGCGCTTCTACCACTGAGCCAACTTCCCAGCCCCTAACCCTCACTCTTAATCTAACCCTCACCCTCACCCTCAGCCTCAGCCTAACCCTAAGGCTAACACTAACCCTAACCCTCACACTCACCTTCATCTTAACCCTAATCCTAACCCTAACCCCAACCCTAAACCTAACACTAACCCTAACCCTAACCCTCAACATAACACTAACCCTAACGCTAACACTCACCATAGCACATACCCTAATCCTAATCCTAACCCTAACACTCACCCTAACCCTCACTCTAAACCTAAACCTAACCCTAACCCTCACTCAAATGCTAACCTTCAACCCAACCCTACCACTGACCCTCACACTAACCCTAAACCTCACCCTAACCCTCACACTAACCCAACTCTAACCCTAAACCTCACACTTGCCCTAACCCTAACACTAACCGTAACCCTAAAATTCACCCGAACCCTAACCCTAAACCTCACCCTCACCCTAAACCTCACCCTCACCCTAACACTAAACCTCACCCTCACACTAAACCTCACCCTAACCCTAACCCTCAACCTAACCATAACCCTCACCGTAACCCTAACACTCACACTAACCCTAACCCTAAACCTCACGCTCACCCTCACCCTCACCCTAAGCTAACCATCCCCCTTACCCTAAACCAAACCCTAACATTAACTCTCACCCTAACCCTAAGCCTAACCCTAACCCTAACCCTAATCCTCACACTCACCCTCACCCTAAACCTAATCCTAAACCTAAACCTAACCCTCACAGTAACCCTCACCCTAGTTCTCACCCTAACCCTAATCCTAACCCTACACCACATCCTAACCCTAACCCTCACTGTCACCCTCACCCTCAGCTTAACACTAACATGAATCCTAATCCTAACTCTAAGCCTAACACTCACCCTTACCCTAAACCTCACCCAAACCTTAAATCTAAAAATAACCCTAACCCAAACCCTCACAATCAGCCTCACCCTAAACCTAACTCTAACCCTAAACCTCAATCTCACCCTAAACCTAACACTAACCATAAACCTCACCATAACCCTAACCCTAAACCTCATCCTCACCCTAGCCCTCACCCTAACGCTAATACTAACCCTAATCCTCACCCTAACACTAACGCTAACCCTAACCATCACCCTCACAAACCCTTACCGTACCCCTCACCCTAACCCTAAACTTAACACTAACCCTAACTCTCACCCTAACCCTATCCCTAACACTCACCCTAAGCCTAACCCTCACTCTCAGCCTCAGCCTAAGACTAAGCCTAACCCAAACACTAAACCTCACACTCACACTCACTCTAACACTAATCCTAATACTAACCCTAAGCCTAAACCTCACCCTCACCCTATCACTCATCTTAACCCTAACCCTAACACTAACCCTAAACCTAACCCTCACCCTCAGCCACACCCTAACCCTAACTCTAACCCTAAATCTCACCCTCACTCTAACCCTAACCCTAAAACTCACCTTAATCATCACCATAAACCTCACCCTCCCCCTAGCCCTCCCCCTAACACTAATCCTAACCCTAACCCTCATCCTAACCCTCCCTCTAATCCGAACCTTAACCCTCACCCTAACCCTAACCCTCACACTCACCCTAACCCTAAACTTCACACTCACCCTCACTCTCAGCCTAAGCCTAAGCCTAACCCTAACCCTACCCCTCACACTCACCCTAACCCTAACCCTAATCCTAATGCTGAACCTAACCCTAACCCTCACCCTCACCGTAACCCTCACCTTAACCTTAACCCTAACATTAAACCTAAACCTAACCCACACCCTCAGCCTCACACTAACCCTAACTCTAAACCTAAAGGTCACCCTGACCCTAACCTTAAACCTAACCCTAAACCTCACCCTAACCCTAAACCTAAACCTCAACATCACCCTAGCCCTCACCTTAACCCTAATCCTAACCATAAACCTCATCCTAACCCTCCCTCTAAACCTAAGCATAACCCTCACTTTAACCATAGCATTCTCACCCTCAACCTCACCCTCAGCCTAACCCTAAACCTAACCCAAAATCTAACCCTAACACACACACTCACCCTCAGCCTAACCCTAAGCCTAAGCCTAACCCTAAACCTATCCCTCCCCCTAAATCTCACCCTAACCCTAACCCTAACACTAACGCTAACCCTAAACCTCAACATAACCCTCAACCTAACTTTGACTCTAACCCTAAACCTCACCCTAACCCTAACCATAACTCTAACCCTAACCCAAACCCTAAACCTCACCTTAACCATAAACCAAACCCTCACCCTCACCTTAACCATAAATATAAACCTTACCCTAACAATAACACTAACCCTAACCATAACAATAACCCTAACCCTAACGCTAACACTCATCCTAACCATATCCATCACACTGACCCTAACCCTCACCCTAACACTTACCCTCCTCCTAACCCTAAGCCTAACCCTCACCCTCATCCTAACACTCACCCTAACCCTAATTCCAACACTAACCCTAACCCTAACCCTCACCCTCACCCTCACCCTAACCCTAGCTATAAACCTAAACCTCACCCTCACCCTAACCCTAACCCTAACAATAACCCTAAGCCTAACCCTAACCCTCACACTCACCCTCACCCTAACACTAACACTAACCCTCACACTCACCCTCACCCTAACCCTAACTCTACCCCTAAAACTCACCCTCACCTTAAACCTAACTCTAAACCTATCCCAAAGCTTAAATCTCACACTAACCCTAAACCTAACCCTCACCCTCACCCTCAGCGTAACTGTAACCCTAAACCTAACCCTAACAATAACCCTAACCCTAATCCTAACCCTCACCCTAACCATAATACTCACCCTAACCCAAACCCTCAACCTAACACTTACAATCACCCTAACACTAACCCTAACCCTAAAGCTAACCCTCACATTAACCCTAACCCTAAACCTAACCATAAAACTCAAACTAACCCTGACCCTCACCCTAACCCTAACACTAACCCTAGCCCTAAACCTCACTCTCCCTCTCCCCCTAACCCAATATCTAACCATAAACCTCACCCTCACCCGAACCCTAACCTTAACCCTAAACACCACCCTAACCCTAAAACTAATCCTCACCCGCACCATCAACTTCAACATAATTGTAACCCTAACCCTAACAATAACACTAACCCTAAACCTAACCATCACCCTAAACCTAATCCTCACCTCTACCCTCACCATCAGCCGAACCCTAAGCCTAAGCCTAACCCTCACCCTAACCCTCACAGTCACCCTCAACCTAACCCTAATCCTAACCCTAAACTTATCTCTAAACCTCAAACTAACCCTCACCATCACCCTAACCCTAACACTAACCCTAACCCTAAACCTCACCCTAACCCTCCCCCTAACCCTAATTCTAACCCTAAACCTCACCCTCACCCTAACCCTGACCCTAACCTTAAACCTCACCCTAAACCTCACCCTAACCCTAACCCTCACCCTTACCCACCACCTCACCGTAACTCTAACCCTAACCCTAATAATAACACTAACTCTAACATTAACACTAACACTAACCCTCACCCTAAACCTAACCCTAACCCTCAACCTAACCCTAACCCTCACCCTCACCGTAACACTAACCCTAACCCTCACCCAAACCCTAAACCCAACCCTAATCCAAAACCTCACCATAATGCTAACCCTAAACCTCACCCTCACCCTTGCCCTCATCCTAACCCTAATCCAAACCCTAAACCTCATCCTAACCCTCACCCTAACAATAACCCTAACCCTCAACCTAACCCTAACCCTAACCCTCAAGCTAACCCTAACCCTCACCCTCACCCTCACCCTCAGCCTAACATTAATCCTAAGCCTACCCTAACCCTCACAATCACCCTCACCTTAACCCTAATCCTAACACTAACACTCACCCTAACCCTCACCCTAACCCTCCCACTAACCCTAACCCTAAACCTAAACCTCACCCTCTCCCTAACCCTAACTCTAAACCTGACCATAAACCTAAACCTCACCCTAACCCTAACCCTAACCGTCACCCTCACCGTAACAGTAACCCTAACCCTAACAGTAACCCTAAACATAACCCTCACCCTAATGCTAAACCTCACCCTAAAACTCACCCTAATACTAACACGAACCTTCACACTAACCCTAACCATCACCTTAACCCTAAACCTCAAACTAACCCTATACCTAAACCTCAACCTCACCCTAGCCCTCACACTAACCCTAACCCTCATCCTCACCCTAAACCTCACACTAACCCTAAGACTAATACTCAATCTAACCCTCACCCATAGCCTAACCCTAACCCTAATCCTCATCCTAACCCTCAACCTAAGCCTAACCCTCACCTTTACCCATAATGTCACCCTCACCCTAACCCTCACCTTAACCCTAACCCACATTCTAACCCTCACCCTAACCATAAACCTAACCATCACACTAACCCTAACCCTCATCCTCACCCTAGCCCTCACCCTAACCCTAATCCTAACCCTAACCCTCACCCTAACCCTAATCCTAACCCTAAACCTCATCCTAACACTCACCCAAACCCTAACCCTAACCTCACCCTTATGCTCGGCCTAAGCCTAAGCCTAAGCCTAAGCCTAACCGTACACCTGACCCTCACCCTAACCCGAACCCTAACACTAACCCTAACTCTAAACATAAACCTCACTCTCACCCTAATCCTAACTCTAACCCTAAACCTAAACTTAAACCTCATCCTAATCCTAATCCTAACCTTTAACCTCACCCTCAACGTAACCCTCACACTAACCCTAACCCTCACCCTAAAACTTACCCTCACCTTAACCCAAACCCTAACACTAACACTGACCCTCACACTAACCTTAACCATCACCCTAACCCTAAAGCTAAACCTAACCTTAACCCTACCCCTCACCCTAGCCCTCACCCTAACCCTAACCCTCATCCTCCCCCTAAAACTCACCCTAACCCTAACACTATTCCTCAATCTAACCCTCACCCTCACTCTACACCTAAACATAAACCTCACCCTAATGCTAACCCTCACCCTTACAGTAACCCTCACGCTCAGCCTAACCCTAACATGTACCCTTACCGTCACCCCCACCCTAACCCTCACCCTAACCCTAACACTAATCCTCAATCTAACCCTCACCCTCACTCTACCAATACCCTTAAGCTCACCCTAATGCTAACCCTCACCCTTATAGTCACCCTCACGCTCAGCCTAACCCTCAAGTTTACCCTTACCGTCACCCCCACCCTAACCCTCACCCTAATCCTAAACCTCATCCTCATGCTCGGCCTAAGCCTAAGCCTAATCCTAAGCCTAACTGTAAACCTGACCCTCGCCCTAACCCTAACCGTAACACTAACACTAACTCTAAACCTCAACCTCACCCTCACCCTCACCCTCAGCCTAAACCTAAGGCTCAACCTAACCTTAACACTAAACCTCACACTCACACTAACACTCATCCTAACCCTAACCCTAACACTAACCCTAACCCTAATCCACACCCTCAGCCTCACCCTAACCCTAATTCTAACCCAAAACCTCAACCTCACCCTAACCCTAATGCTAAACCTAACCCTAACCCGAAACCTAAACCTCACCCTAACCCTAACCCTCACAATCACACTCAACGTAACCGTAGCCCTAACCTTAACACTATCCATAACACTCACCCAAAACCTAACCCTCAACCTAACAATTAACCTCACCCTAACACAAACCCTAAACCTAACATTAACCCTCACACTAACCCTAACTCTCACCCTAACCCTAAGCCTCACCCTAACCCTAAACCTAACAATAAACCTCACCCGCACCCTCATCCTAGCCCTCACTTGCACCCTAACTCTAACCCTAAACCTCACCCTCACCCTCACCCTAACTCTAACCCTAACCCTAACCCTAAACCTCATTCTAACCCTAACCCTCACCCTCACCCTCACCGTAACCCTAACTCTAAACTTAACAATCACCCTAAACATAACCTTAACCCTCACCCTAACAAAACCCTCACCCTAACCCTAAGCCTCACCCTAACACTTACCCTCACCCTAACATTAACTCTAACACTAACCCTCACAGTAACCCTAACTCTCACCCTAACCCTAAACCTCACCTTAACCCTAACCCTAACCCTCAGCCTCACCCTAGCCCTCACCCTATCCCTAATTCTAACCCTAACCCTCAACCTAAACCTAACCCTCATCCTCACCCTAAACCTCACACAAACCCCAACACTGATCCTCAATCTAACCCTCACCCTCACCCTAAACCTCACCCTAACCCTTACCCTAACCCTCACCCTAATCCTAACTCTCACCCTTAAGGGAACACGCACCCTCAGCCTAACCCTCACCTTTATTCTTACCGTCACACTCATCCTAACCCTCACCCTAACCCTAACACTCATCCTAACATTTATTCGAACCCTAACCCTATCCATCACCCTAACACAAGCCCTCAACTTCACCCTCAACCTAAGCCTAACCCTAAGCCTAAGCCTAAGCCTAAACCTAACACTCACCCTCACCCTCGCCCTATCCCTAAACCTAATCCTAACGCTAAGCCTCATCCTAACCCTAACCCTAACCCTAACCCTCACCGTAACCCGAACCCTAAACCTCACCCTAACCCTAAACCTAACCCTAATCCTAAACCTCTACAAAATGCTAACCCTAAACCTCACCCTCGCCCTTGCCCTCATCCTAACACTAATCCTAACCCTAAACCTCATCCTAACCCTCACCCTAACAATAAACCTAATCCTCACCCTAACCCTAACCCTCACCTTTACCTTTACTGTCACCCTCACCCTAAACCTCACCCTAACCCTAACCCACATTCTAACCCTCACCCTAACCGTAACCCTAACCATCACACTAACCCTAACCCTCAACCTCAACCTCAGCCTCAGTCTAACCCTAAGCCTAAGCCTAACCCTAACCCTAACCCTCACCCTCACCATAGCCATCAACCTAATCCTGACCCTCACCCTAACACTTACCTTAACCTAACACTAACCCTAACCCAAACACTAACCCTCACACTAACACTAACCCTAACCCTAAAACTCACCCTAACCCTAAACCTAACCCTCACCCCCACCCTCACCCTAATTCTAACCCTAACTTTAACAATAACACTAATCCTAACCCTAAACCTAACCTTAACAATAAACCTAACCCTCACCCTCACACTCAGCCTCACCTTAACCACAAACTTAACCGTAATCATAGCACTAAAAATAACCCTCACCCTAACCATAAACCCTAACCCTAACTCTCACCCTAACGATAAACCTAAGCCTCACCGTAACCCTAACACTCACCCTCACACTCACCCTCTCACTAACCCTAATCCTAATCCTAACTCTAACTCTAACACACACACTCACCCTCACCCTAACCCTAACCCTAACCCTAACACTAAACCTAACCCTAACCCTCACCCTAACCCTCACCCTTCCCCTATCTCTAACCCTAAACCTCAAAATCACACCGACCTTAACCTTAAACCTAACATTAAACCTTACCCTAAACCTAACACTAAACCTCAACCTCACCCTAGCCCTCAACATAACCCTAATCCTAACCCTAAACCTAACCCTAACCCTAACACTAATCCTAACTCTAACCCTAACCCTAACACTAACCCTAACTCTAAACATAAACCTCACTCTCACCCTAACCCTAACTCTAACCCTAAACCTAAACCTAAACCTCATCCTAATCCTAATCCTAACCTTCACCCTCACCCTCACCATAACCCTCACCCTAACCCTCACCGTCACCCTAACACTTACCCTCACCCTCAAACAAACCCTAACACTAACACTGACCCTCACACTAACCCTAACCATCACCCTAACCCTAAAGCTAACCCTATCCTTAAACCTAGCCCTCACCCTATCCCTCACCATAACCCTAACCCTCATCCTCCCCCTAAACCTCACCCTAACCCTAATACTAATCTTCAATGTAACCCTCACCCTCACTCTACCCCTAACCCTAAACCTCACCCTAATGCTAACCCTCACCCTTACAGTAACCCTCACCGTCAGCCTAACCCTCACGTTTACCCTTACCGACAACCCCACCCTAACCCTGACCCTAACCCTAAACCTCACCTTCCTGCTTGGCCTAAGCCTCAGCCTAATCCTAAGCCTAAACGTAAACCTGACCCTCACCCTAACCCTAACCCTAACCCTAACACTAACTCTAAAACTCAACCTCACCCTCACCCTCACCCTCAGCCTAAACCTAAGGCAAAACCTAACCTTAACACTAACCCTTTACACTCACCGTAACACTCACCTAACCCTAACCCTAACACTAACCCTAAACCTAAAGCTCACCCTCATGCTCGGCCTAAGCCTAAGCCTAATCCTAAGCCTAAATGTAAACCTGACCCTCACCCTCAGGCTCAACCTAACCCTAATTCTAACCCAAAACCTCAACCTCACCCTAACCCTAACCCTAACCCTAACCCTCACCCTAACCCTCACCTTAAACCTAAATCTAACTATAACACTAACCCTAACCCTAACCCTCACCTTCAACCACACCCTCAGCCTAACCCTAAGCCTAACCTTAACCCTAACCCTAATCATAACCCTCACCCTCAGCCTCACCATCACCGCAAAATTAACCCTAACCATAACACTAACAATAACCTTAACCCTAACCCTAACCCTAATCCTCACCACCACCCTCCCCCTCAGCTTAACCCTAAGCCTAACCCTAACCCTAACCTTAACCCTCACTGTAACCATAACCCTAACCATAAACCTAACCTCACCCTAAACCTAACCCTAACCCTCACACTCACCCTCACCCTAACCCTAATCCTAAATGTCAACCTATACCTTACCCTAAGCCTCACCCTAAGCCTCACACTAGCCCTCACCCTAACCCTAATCCTAACCCTAAACATCATCCTTAACCTCACCCTAATCCTAACCCTAACCCTAACCCTCACCCTGACCCTAACCCTCACCCTCAAGTTCGGCCTAAGCCTAAGCCTAAGCCTAAGCCTAGTCCTAACCCTAACCTTCACCCTAACCCTAACCCTAACACTAAGCCTAACTCTAACCCTAAACCTCACTCTCACCCTAACCCTAACTCTAACACTAAACCTAAATCTAACAGTATCTCTAACACTAACCCTAACCTCACCCTTACCATAAGCCTCAACCTAACATTTACCCTCAACCTAACACTCACCCTAACCCTAACACTAACCCTAACTATCACCCTAACCCTAACTCTAACCCTCATCCTAACAGTAACCCTCACCCTCAACATCACCCTCAGCCTAACCCTAAGCCTAACCCTAAACCTAAACCTAACAAAAACCATAACCCTAATCCTAACCCGCACACGAACCATAACCCTCACCCTAACCCATACCCTCACTCTAACACTTACCCTCACCCTAACACTAACCCTAACCCTAACCCAAAACCTCAACCTAATCCTGAAACTCACCCTAACCCTAACACTAACCCTAACACTAACCCCCCCTAAACCAATATCTCACCCTAAATCTCACCCTCACCCAAACCCTTACCCTAACCCTTACCGTAAACCCCACACTAAACCTAAACCTAACCCTCACCCGCACCCTCCCCATCACCGGAACTCTAATCCTAACCCTAACAATACCACTAAGCCTAACCCGAACCATCACCCTAACCCTAATCTTCACCCCCACACTCAACCTCATCCTTACCCTAAGCCTAAGCCTATCCCTCATCCTAACCCACATACTCATCCTCACCCTAACCCTAATCCTAAACCTAACCCTATCCCTAAACCTCAACCTAACCCTCACCCTCACCCTAACCCTAACACTAACTCTAACCCTAAATCTCACCCTAACCCTCCCCCTAACCCTAAACCTCCCCTCCCTCTCAACCTCATCGGAACGCTAACCCTAACCCTAACAATATCACTAACCCTAACCCTAACCCTAAACATAAACCTCACCCTCAGCTTCAACTTCACAGCAAACTTAACCCTAACCATAACACTAACAATAAACCTAACCCTAACCCTAACCCTATTCTGCACCCCCACCATCACCCTCACCCTCAGCCTAAGCCTAACCCTAACTCTAACCATCACCATAATCCTAACCCTAACCCTCAACCTAACCCTAAACCTTAGCCTCACCCTCACCCTCAATGAAACCCTATCCCTATCCCTAAGCTTAACCCTAACACTAAACCTCACACTCACCCTCACCCTAACCCTAATCCTAAACCTAACACTATCCATAAGCCTAACCCTCACCCTAAACCTCACCCTAACCCTCACCCTAACTCCTACCTTCACCCTAACACTAACCCTAACCCTACACTAACCATAAACTTCACCCTCACCTTATCCCTCACCCTAACCCTAAATCTACCCCTAAACCTCACCCTCACCTACCCCTAACTCTAACCCTAACCCTAACACTAAACCTCACCCTAACCCTAAACCTAACCATCACCCTCACTCTCACCGTAACCTTAAACCTAACCATAACTCTAACAATTACATTAACCCTAACCCTAACCCTCACCCTAACCATAACCCTCACCCTAACGGTAATCCTCACCCTAGAACTTACACTCACACTAACACTAACCCTAACCCTAACACTAAGCCTCAAACTAACCCTAACATTCACCCTACTCCTAAACCTCACCCTAACCCTAACCCTCACCCGCACCCTAGCCCTCACCCTAAACCTAATTCTAACCCTCACCCTCAACCTAAACCATACCCTCATGCTCACCCTAAACCTCACACTAACCCTAACCCTAATACTCAATCTAACCCTCACCCTAACCCTAACCCTAAACCTTACCCTAACTCTAAACCTAACCCTAACCCTCAGCCTTATCTTAACCCTAACCCTCAGCTTAAACTTCACATTTACCCTTACAATCATCCTCACCCTTATGCTCACCCTAACACTAAAACTCATCCTAACCCTCACCCTAAACTTAAACCTAAACATCACCCTAACCCTAAGCCTCACCCTCAATCGCACACTCAGCCTAAACCTAAGCCTAATCCTAAGCCTTACCCTAACCCTCATCATCACACTAGCCCTCATCCTAACCCTAATCCTAACCAACACACTAACCCTAATCCTCACCCCACCCTCACCCTCAGCCTAACCCTAAGCCTAAGCCCCACCCTAACCCTAACCCTCATGTCACCGTAAACCTAACCCTCATCCTAACCCTCACGGTATCCCTAAACCTAACTCTAAACCTCACCCTAACCCTAAACCTAACCCTCACCCTCAACCTAGCCCTCACCTTAACTCTAATCCTAACGCTAATCCTCATCTTAACCATCACCCTAACCCTAACCCTAACCCTCACCATAACCCTACGCCTAACCCTCAACCTAACCCTAACACTCACTCTAACCCTAACCCTGAACCTCACCCTAACCCTGACTCTCACCCTCACCCTCACCCTCAGCCTAACCCAAAGCCTAACCCTAAACCTAACCCAAACCCTCAGACTTACCTGAAACCTTACCCTTATCCTAATCCTAACCCTAAGCCTTACCCTAAGCCTAACCCTAACCTTAATCCTAACCCTAAATCTAAAACTAACCTAACTCTAATCCTCACCCTCAGCCTCACCCTAACACTAACTCTAACCCTAAACCTCACCCTCACCCTAACCCTAACCCTTACCGTAACCCTAAACCTCACCCTAACCCTTACCCTAAACCTCACACACACAATAGCCCTCACTCTAACCCTAATCCTAAAACTAACCCTCATCCTAACTCTCACGTTAACCCTAACGCTAACCCTCACCCTCACCCTCACGCTAACCATAACCTTCAACCTAACCCTAACCCTCACCCTCACCATAACCTTTACCCTAACCCTAAACTTAACCCGAAGCCTAACCCTCACCCTAACCCTAATCCTCATCCTCAACCTCACCCTGAGCCTAAAACTAAGCCTAACCCTAAACCTAACCGTAACACACACACTCACTCTCACCCTAACCCTAATCGAACCCTAACCCTAACCCTAAACCTCCCCCTGACTCTCACCATAACCCTAACCCTAACATTAACCCTAACCCTAACCCTCAACCTACCACTCACCCTAAACCTAACTCTAACCCAAAACCTAAACCTCACCCTAAACCTAAACATAAACTTCACACTAACCCAAACCCTCACCCTAACACTTACCCTGACCCTAATACTAATCCTAACCCTAACACTAACCATCACACTAACCCTAAACCTAACTCTAAACCTCAATCTAACCCTCACCCTCAACCTAATCCTAACACTAACCCTAACACTAACCCTATACCTAACCCTCTCCTGAACCATATATCTAAACTTAAACCTCACCCTCAAACTAACACTAACCCTAACCCTAACACTAAACCCCACACAAACCCTAACCCTAACCCTCACCCACACCCTCACCCTCACAGGAACTCTAACCCTAACCCTAACAATAACACTAACACTAACCCGAACCATCACCCTTACCCTAATCCTCACCCCCACCCTCACCCTCATCCTAACCCTAAACCTAAGCCTAACCTTCAACCTAACCCTTACACTCACCCTAACCCTAACCCTAACACTCACCCTAAACCTCACCCTAAACCTCACCCTTACCCTAACCCTCACCCTCACCTCAACCTCACCTTAACTCTAACCCTAAACCTAACATTACCACTAAACCTAACACTAAACCTAACCCAACCATAACATTCACCCTCAGCCTCACTCTCACCGCAAATTAACCCTAACCATAACACTAACAATAACCCTAAACCTAACCCTAACCGAAACCTAATCCTCACCCCCACCCTCACCCTCAGCTTAACCCTAAGCTTAACCCTACCCCTAAGCCGAACCCTCACTGCAACCCTAACCCTAACGCTCACCCTCACCCTAACCCTAACCCTCACACTCACCTTCACCTTAACCCTAATCCTACACATAACCCTGTACCTTACCCTAACCCTCACCCTAAGCCTCATCCTAGCCCTCATTCTAACCCTAATCCTAACCATAAACCTCATCCTAACCCTCACCCTAACCCTAAGATTAACACTGACACTAACCCTAACCATCACCCAAACCGTAAACCTTACCCTAAACCTAAACCTAAACCTCACCCCCACCCTAGCCCTCACCCTAACCCTAACAATCATCCTCACCCTAAACCTCACACTAACATTAACACTAATCCTCAATCTAACCCTCATCCTCACCCTTCCTCTAACCCTAACTCTCACCCTAACACTAACCCTCACCCTTATGATAACCCCCAACCTCAGCCTAACCCTCACGTTTACCCGTACCGTCACCCCCATGCTAACCCTCACTCTAACACTAACCCTCACCCTAACCCTCACCCTAACCATGACTCTACCCCTAAACTTCACCCTCACCTTAACCCTAACTCTAACCCTAACCCTAACACTAAATCTCACCATAATCCTAACGCTAAACCTCACCCGCACCCTCACTGTAACTGTAACCCTAACACTAACTCTAACAATAACCTTAACCCTAAGCCTAACCCTCACTGTAACCCTAAGCCTAACACTAACACTAACACTAACCCTAAACCTAAACCTAACCCTAATCCTCAGCCCACCGTCACCCTAACCAAACCCTAACCCTAACCTTCACGCTAACCCTAAGCTTAACCCTAACCCTAATTATAACCCTCATATTCACTCTCACCCTAAACCTAATCCTAAACCTAACACTAATCCTAACCCTAATCCTAACCCTCACCCTAACCCTCAGCCTAACCCTGATCCTAATCCTAAACCTCATCCTAATCCTCACTCTAACCCTAACCTTAACCCTCACCCTAACCCTAACCCTATCCCTCATCCACATGCTGGGCCTAACTAAACCAAAGCCAAAGCCTAAGCCTAACCCTAAACCTAACTCTCACCCTAACCTTAACCCTAAGTCTAACCCTAACTCTAACCCTAAACCTCAACCTCACACTAACCCTAACTCTAAACCTAAACCTAAACCTAAACCTCATCCTAACCTTAAGCCTAACAATAACCGTAACCCTAACCTTAACCTAACCCTAACCCTAACACTAACACTAAAACTAACCATAACCCTAACCCTGACCCTAACCATAACCCTCAAACTAACCCTAACCTCACCCTAACACTAAACCTAATCCTCACCCTCACCCTAGCCCTCACCCTAACCCTAACGGTCATCCTCACCCTAAACCTCACACTAACACTAACACTAATCCTCAATCTAAACCTCACCCTGACCCTCACCCTAACCCTAACCCCCACCCATAACCTAACCCTCACCCTACTGTAACCCTCACCCTAGGCCTAACCCTCAACTTTACCCTTACCGTCACCCCCAGCTTAACCCTCACCCTAACCCTAACCCTCAACCTAACCCTCACCCAAATCCTAACTCTACCCCTAAATCTCAACCTCACCCTAACCCTATCTCTAACCCTAAGCCTAACACTAAAAACTTCACCCTCACCGTAACCCTAACCCTAAACCTAAACCTCACACTAACCCTAACACTAACCCTAGCCCTAAACCTCCCCCTAACCCTCCCCCTAACCCTAAGTCTAACCCTTAACCTCACCCTCACCCTAACCCTAACCCTAACCCTAAACATCACTCTAAAACTCACTGTAACCCTATCCTTCACACTCACCCTCAACCTCACTGTAACTCTAACTCTATACCTAACAATAACCCTAACTCTAACCCAAACCCTAACCCTAACCATAATCGTCACCCTCAGCGTCAACCTCACCGCAAACTTAACCCTAACCATAACACTAACAATAACCCTAACACTAACCCTAACCCTAATCCTCACCCCCACCATCACCCTGAGCCTAACGCTAAGCCTCACCCTAACCCTAACCTTAACCTTAAACCTATCCATAAACCTCACCATCAGCCACATCCTCACAGCAAACTTAACCCTAACCATAACACTAACAATAACCCTAACCCTATACCTAACCCGAATCCTCACCCCCACTGTCAACCTCAGCCTAACATTAAGCCTAATCCTAACCCTAACCCTAACCCTAAACCTCACCTTAACCCTAACCATAACCCTAAACCTAACCCTAAACCTAACCCTAACCCTAAATCTAACCATAATCCTCAGCCTCACCCTCACCCTAACCAAAACCCTAAACCTAACCCTCACCCTAACCCTAATCCTAAACCTAACCTTATCCCTAACCCTAACGCCCACCCTAACCCTCACCCTAGCCCTCACCCTAACCCTAATCCTAACCCTAAACATCATTGTAACCCTCACCCTAACCCTAACCCTCACCCTCATGCTCGGCCTAAGCCTAAGCCGAACCCTAACCCTAACCATCACCCTAACGCTAACCCTAACACTAACCCAAAATCTAACCCTAAACCTTATTCTCACCCTAACCCTAATTCTAAACCTAAACCTCATCCTAATCCTTACCCTAATCCTACCCTTCACCCGCACCTTAACCATAACCATAACCTGAACCCTAACCCTAACAATAACCCTAACCCTAACCCTAACCCTAACCCGAAACCTCACCCTCAACTTAACCTTAACCCTCAACCAAACCCTCACACTAAACCTAACCCTAACCCTAAAGCTGACCCTAACACAAACCCTAACCCTCAACCTCACCCTAGCCCTCACCCTAACCATAATGGTAACCCTAATTCTCCTCTTAACCCTCACCCTAAAACTAACACTAACCCAGCCCCTAACCCTAACACTAATCCTCACCCTCAACCTAACCCTAACCCTCATGCTCACCGTAACCCTAACCCTAACCCTCACCCTAATCATAAACTTAACCAGAACCCTAACTCTCACCCTAACCCTAACCCTAAACCTCACACTAACCCTAACCCTCAACCTCAACCTCACTCTCAAACTAACCCTAACCCTAACCCTAATCCTATCCTTCACACTCACCCTAACCTTTACCCTAATAATAATCATAAGGGTAAGTGTAACCCTCACCCTCACCCTAGCCCTCAACCTATCCCTAAATCTAACACTAACCCTAACCCTAAACCTCACAATCAGCCTCACCCTAACCTTAACTCTAACCCTAACCCTAACCCTAAACCTCACCCCAACCCTAACCCTAAACCTCACCCTCACTCTAGCCCTCACCCTAACCCTACTCCTAACTCTAAACCTCACCCTAACCCTAAATCTACCCCTAACCCTCACCCTCCCCTTCACCCTCTGCCTAATATTAAACCTAACCCTAAACCCAACCCTAATGCTAACACTAAGACTAACCCTCACCCTAACCCTCACCCTAACCCTAACCCTCACCCTCACCATAGCCCATAACCAAACCCTAAGCCTAAGCCTAAACTACACGCTAACCCTCACTCTAACGCTAACCCCAACACTCACCTTAAACATAAACCTCACCCTCACCCTTACTCTAATCCTAACCCTAACCCTAACCCTAACCCTCCCCTGAAATCTCACCCTAACCCTAACCTTAACACAAACACTAACCCTAACCCTCAACCTAACCCTCACCCTAAACCTAACTCTAACCTAAACCTCACCCTCACCCTAAACTTAACTCTAACACTAACCCAAACCCTAAACCTCACCCCAACCCTAACCCTAACCCTCATCCTCACCCTCACCGTAACCATAACCCTAAACCTAACCCTAAGAAAAACCTTAACCCTATTCCTAACCCTCTCCCTAACACTTACCCTCACCCTAACACTAACCCTAACCAACACAATAACCCTCCCCTTAACCCTATATCTAACACTCAACCTCACACTCACCCTAACCCTAACCCTATACCGCACACTAACCCTGACCTTAACCCTCACTCTCATGCTCAGCCTAAGCCTAAGCCTAAGCCTAAGTCTAACACTAACCCTAAAACTCACCCTAACCCCAACAATAACACTAAACCTAACTCCAACCTTAAACCTCACCCTCACCCTAACCCTTACACTAACCCTAACTCTAAACCTAAACCTCATCCTAAAACTAACCCTCACTCTCACCCTCACCGTAACCGTAACCCTAACCCTAACCCTAAAAATAACGCGAACCCGAACCCTAACCCTCATCCTAACCATAACCTTCACCCTAAACCTAACCCTCACCCTAACACTTACCCTCATCCTAACACTAACCTTCCCCCTAGCACTAACCCTAAGCATAACCCTAACCCTAAACCTCACCCTAATCCTAACCCTCACCCTCAACATAGCCCACAACCTAACCCTAACCCTCATCCTCACCCTAAAGCTCACACTAAACCTAACACTAATCCTAAATCTAACCCTCACCCTCACCCTAACCCTCACACTCACCCTCACAGTAAACCTAATCCTAAACATAAACCAAAACCTAACATTAAACCTCAATCTAACACTCACCCTAACCCTAACCCTAATATTAACCCTAACTCTAACGCTCACCCTAACCCTCCCCCTAACCCTAACTCTAACCCTAAACCTCACCCTAACCCTTAACAATAATCGTAACCCTAACTCTAACCCTTACCCTAACCATAACACTCACCCTAACCATAACCCTCAACCTAACACACTCACCCTTATCTTAACCCTCAGCCTCAGCCTAAACCTCACCTTTAGGCTTACCATCACACTCACCCGAACCCTCACCCTAACCCTCACCCTAACCCTTCCTGTAAACCCCACCCTAACCCTAACCCTAACTGTGACCCGCACCCACACGCTCACGGTAACTCTAACCCTAAACCTATCAATAACACTAACCCTAACACAAACCATCACCATAAACCTAACCCTAACCCTCACCCTCATGCTCGGACTAAGCCTAAGCCTAACCCTAACCCTCACCCTAGCCCTAACCCTAACACTAACCCTAACTCTATCCCTAAACTTCACTCTCACCCTAACACTAATTCTAACCCTAACCCTAACCCTAAAACTCATCCTTACCCTAACCCTAACACTCACCCTCACCCTCAGCCTAAACTTAAGCCGAACATTAACCCTAAACCTAACCCTCACACTCACCCTTACCCTAAACCTAACTCTAACCCTAAAACTCACCCTGAACCTAATCCTAAACCTAACACTAAACCTCACCCTAAACCTAACCCTAACCCTCACCCTCACCCTCAGCCTAACCCTAAGCATAATCCTAACCCTAACCCTAACCCTCACACTCACCCCCACCCTAACCCTAATCCTAAACCTACCCCTACCCCTATCCCTTAACCTCAACCTAATCCTCACCCTAACCTTAACCCTAACACTAACCCTAACCTTAATCTAAGAACTAACCCTCCCCCTAACCCTAAATCTAACCATAAACCTCACCCTCAGCCTAACCCTAATCCTACCCCTAAACCTAAAACTCAACCTCAATCTAAACCTAACCCTGAACATCAACCTCACCTTAACTCTAATTCTAACCCTAACAATAACACTAATCCTAACCATAAACCTAACCCTAACCACATCCCTAATCCTGATCTTAGCACACACCCTCACCCTAACCTAATCCTAAACCTAACCCTCATCATCACCCTAACCCTAAAACTAACCCTAACGTTCAACCGAACCCTAACTCTAAACCTCACCATAACCCTTACCCTAACCCTCACACTAACCCTAAACTTAACCTGAACCCTAACTCACACCCTAACCCTAACCCTAACCCTCACCCTAACCCTAACCCTCACCCTCACCTTCACCCTCAGCCTAAGCTTAAGCCTAAGCCTAACCCTAAACCTAATCCTCACACTCACCCTAAGCCTAATCCTAATCCTAACCCTAACACGGAATAGGACACTCACCCTAACCCTCACCTTAACCCTAATTCTAACACTAACCCTAAACCTCACGCTCACCCTCACCCTAACCCCAACTTCTAACCCTAAACCTCCCCCTCCCCTTAACCGTCACCTAACCCTAACCCTCACCCTCAACCTCAACCTCAGCCTAAACTTAAGCCTAAACCTAAACCTAAACCAAACATACACACTCACCCTCACTGTAACCCTAATCCTAAAACTATTCCTAACCTAACCCTCCCCCTAAATCTCACCCTAAACATAACCCTAAAAATAACAATAACCCTAACCCTCAACATAACACTCACCCTAACCGTAACTCTAACCATAAACCTCAACCTCACCCTAAACCTAACTCTAACACTAACCCAAACCCTAACCCTCACCCTAGCCCAAACCCTAACCATCAACTTAACCCTAATCCTCAGCCCCACCCTCACCCTCAGCCTCAGCCTAAGCCTAAGCCTAACCCTAACACTAAACCTCACACTCACCCTCACCCTAACCAATACTAACCCTAAACCTTTACCTCAACCTAACCTTTACCTTAACACTAACACTAACCCACGAACTAACCCACCCCAACCCTAAATCTAACCCTAAACCTCACCCTCACCCTAACCCTAACCCTAAACCTCACCCTAACTCTAAACCTCACCCTGACCATGACCCTCACCCTCACCGTAACTCTAACCATAAACTTAACAATAAAACTAATGGTAACCCTAAACCTTATCCTAAACCTAACCCTAACCCTAACACTCACCCTCAACCTAACCCTAAACCTAGCCCTAAACTTCACCCTCACCCTAAACCTGACCCTCATCATTACCCTAACCCTCATCCAAAACCTCACCCTAACCCTAACTCTAAACCTAAACCTCACACTAAAACTAACACTAAACCTCATCCTCACCCTAGCCCTCACCCTAACCCTAATCCTAACCCAAATCCTCATCCTAACCTCACCCTAACCCTCACACTAACCCTAACCATCCACCTAACCCTAACCCTCACGCTGACCGTAACTGTTACCCTAACTCTCATCCAAACCCTAAACTTACCCTGAAACCAAACTCTCACCCTAACCGTAACCCTAACCCTAACCCTCACCCTTATCCTAACCCTCATCCTCACCCTCACACTCAGCCTAACCCTAAGCCTAAAACTAACCCTAACCAAAACCCTCACACTCACCATATTACCCTAATCCTAATCCTAACCCTAACCCTAACCCTCACCCTCAGCCTAACCCTCACCTTAACCCTAACCCTAACACAAACCCTAACCATAACACTCACCCTAAGCCTCAACCTAAAACAAAATCTAAACCTAAATCTTACCCTCACCCTAACCCTAACCCTAAACCTCATCCTAACCCTAACCCTAAACCTCACCCTCACCCTCACCATAGCCCTCAACCTAACCCTAATCCTAATCCTAACCCTCATCCTAACCCTCCACCTAAACCTAAACCTAACCCTCATCTTAACCCTAACCCTCACCCTCACCCTCAGCCTAACCCTAAGCCTAACCCTAAAATTAACCCTAGCATACACACTCACCCTCACCCTAACACTAATCCTAACCCTATCCCTAATCCTTAACCTCCACCTAACTCTCACCCTAACCCTAACCCTAACACTCATCCTAACCCTCACCCTAACCCTAAATCTAACCCTAAACCTAAACCTCAACCTCACCTTAACCCTAATCCTAACCCTCACCCTCACCGTAACCATAACCCTAGCCCTAAACCTTACAATAACAATAACCCTAACCCTAACCCTCATCCTAACCATATCCTTCACCCTAAAACTAACCCTCACCTTAACACTTACCCTCACCCTAACCCGAACCCTAACCATAACTCTTACACTAACCCTAACCCTAACGCTAGATCTCAGACTCAACCTAACGCCAACTCTAACCCTAATCCAAACACTAAATCTCATCCTAACCTTAGCCCTAACCCTCACACTCACCCTCACAATAACCATAACCCTAAACCTAACCCTAACAATAACCCTAAAGCTAATGCTAACCCTCACCCTAACCATAACCCTCACCCTAACCCAAACCCTCACCCTAACACTTACCCTCACCCTAACACTAACCCTCACACTAACCCGAACCATAAACCTCAACCTAACCCTCACCCTCACCCAATCCCTAACACTAACCCTATTCCTAACCCTTACCTTAACCCTCCCCTAACCCTATATCTAACCCTAAACCTCACCCTAACCCTAAACCTAACCCTCAATCTAACCCTAAACCTAATTCTAACCCTCAACCTAACACTAACCCAGACACCAACGTAACCCTAACCCTAACACTCACCTTAAACCTAACACACATCCTAACCCTAACCCTCACCGTCACCCTAACCCTAACATTAATCCTAACCCTAAACCTCACCCTATCCCTCAACCTAACCATAATTCTAACCCTAATCCTGACCCTCACCTTAACCGTAACCCTAACCCTAAACATCACCGTTACCCTAGCCTTCAACCTAACCCTAATCCTAACCTTAACCCTCATCCTAACCCTCACCCTAAACCTAAACCTAACCCTCACCCTAACCCTAACCCTCACCCTTAACCTCACACTTAGTCTAACCCTAAGCCTAATCCTAAACCTAACCCTAACCAACACACTCACCCTCAATCTAACCCTAAACCTAACCCTCACCTTAACCCTAAACCTCACCCTTAGCCTAAGCCTAAGCCTAACCCTAAACCTAACCCGAACCCACACACTCACCCTCACCCTAACCCTAATCCTAACCCAAACCCTAACCCTAACCCTAACCCTCACCCTCACCCTAGCCTTCACCCTAACCCTAATCCTAACCCTAACCCAAACTCTAACCATAAACCTAACCCTAAACCTCACCCTAAACCTAACCCTATCCCTCACCCTCATTGTAAGGGTAAACCTAACCCTAACCCTAACAATAACCGTAACCCTAAATCTAACCCTCACCCTAACCATAACACTCACCCTAACCCTAACCCTCACCCTAACACTTACACTCACCCTTATCTTAACCCTCAGCCTCAGCCTAATCCTCACCTTTAGGCTTACCATCACACTCACCCAAAGCCTCACCCTAACCCTCACCCTAACCCTAACCCTACCCGTAAACTTAACAGTACCCCTAAACCTAACCCTCACCGTAACCCTCACCCTAGCCCTCACCCTAACCCTAATCCTAACCCTAAACCTCACCCTAACCCTAAACCTACTCCTAAACCTCAACCTCACCCTAACCCTAACTCTAACCCTAACACTAACCCTAAACCTCCCCTATGATAACCCTAACCATCACCCTAACCCTAACCCTCAACCTCACCCCCACCCTCAGCCTAACCCTAAGCCTAACCCTAAACCTATCCCTAACACACACTTACCCTCACCCTAAACCTAAACCTCACACTAAACCTAACCCTAAACCTCACCCTCATCCTAATCCTCACACTTACACTAACCCTAACCCTCACCCTTACCCTAACCTTAACCCTCATCCTCACCCTCACCTTAACCCTAACCCTAACCCTAACCCTAACAGTAACGCTAACCCTATTCCAAACCCTCACCCTAACCATAACCCTCACCCTAACCCAAACCATCACCCTATCACTTACCCTCACCCTAACTGTAACCCTAAACCTAACACTAACCCTCACACTAATCGAAGACCTAACCCTAACCCTAACCCTAACAATAACCCTAAACATAACCCTCACCCTAACCCTCCCCTTCAACCTATACCTAACCCTCAAACTCAACCTCACCCTCACCCTAAACCTAACCCTAAACCCCACCCTAACCCTGACCCTAACCCTCACCCTCATGCTCAGCCTAAACCTAAGCCTAATCTTAAGACTAACCCTAACCCTCACCATAACCCCAACACTAACACAAACACTAACTCTAAACCTCACCGTCACCCTAAACCTAACTCTAACCCTAACCTCTAACCCTAAGCCTCTATCTAACCCTAACCCTCAACCTCAACCACATCCTCACCGTAACCGTAACCGTCACCCTAAACCTAACAATAACCCTAACCCTAACCCTAACCCTCATCCTAACCATAAATTTCACCCTAAACCTAACCCTCACCCTAACACTTACCCTCATCTTAACACAAACCCTGACCCTAACACTAACTCTCACACTAACCCTAACCCTCACGCTCAAACTAGCCCTCAACCTAACGCTAACCCTTATCCTCACCCTAAACCTCACACTAACCCTAACACTAATCCTCAATCTAACCCTCACTCTCACCCTAACCCTAACCCTCACCCTTACCCTAACTCTCACCCTCAGCCTAACCCTCATCCTTTACCCTTACCTTCAGCCTCAACCTAACCCTCAGCCTAACCCTAATCCTCATCCTAACCCTCACCCTAACGGTAACCCCAACCATCACCCTAATCCTAACCCTCACCCTCAACCTCAGCCTCAACCTAACCCTAAGCCTAAGCCTAACCCTAACACAAACACTCACACTCACCCTAACCCTAATCCTAACCCTAACCCTCATCCGAACCCTTAATCTAACCATAACCCTAACCATCTTTCTAAACCTAATCCTCATCCCCACCCATCCACCCATACCCTCAGCCTAACCCTAAGCCTAAGCCGAACCCTAACCCTAACCCTCACACTCACCCTCACCGTAAACCTAATCCTAAACCTAACACTAATCCTAGCATTATAACTCAACCTGACCCTCACCCTAACCCTAACCCTAACACTAACCCTAAACCTAACCCTCACCCTAACCCACCCCCTAACCATAAATCTAACCCTAAACAACACCCTCACCCTAACCATAACCCTATCCCTTAACCTCACCCTAACCCTGATCCTAACCTTCACCCTCATCTTCACCCTCACTGTAACTCTAACCCTTTCACTAATCCTAACCCTCACCCTCACCCTAACCCTAACCCTAACCCTAACTCTCACCCACACCATAACCCTAACCCTAACCCTAAACCTCACCCTAACACTAACTTAACCGTCACATTCACTCTAACCGTCACCCTAACCCGAATGCTAACCCTAAACCAGACCCTCACCCTCATGCTCGGCCTAAGCTTAAGCCTAAGCCTAAGACTAACACTGACCCTCACACTCACCCTCACCCTAACCCTAACTGTAACACTTACCCTAACACTAACCCTCACACTAACCCTCACCCTAACGCTAACTCTAACCCTAAACCTCACCCTCACCGTAACCCTAACCTCACAGTCACCTCACCCTCTACCTAATATTAAACTTAAACCTAACCCCAATCCCCACCCTAACACTAAGACAAACCCTCAACCTAACCCTCACCCTAACCCTAACCCTAACCCTCACCCTCACCATAGCCCATAACCAAAGCCTAAGCCTAAGCCTAACCCTCACCCTAACCCTCACTCTAACCCTAATCCAAATACTCACCTTAAACATAACCCTCATCCTCACCGTAACTCTATTCCTAATCGTA
Organism: Dipodomys merriami; assembly: GCF_024711535.1. Classification (NCBI taxonomy): domain Eukaryota; kingdom Metazoa; phylum Chordata; class Mammalia; order Rodentia; family Heteromyidae; genus Dipodomys; species Dipodomys merriami. The sequence goes on along the minus strand of NW_027206235.1, from coordinate 1,426,771 downwards.
ACCCTAACTCTAACCCTCCCCTTAACTCTCACACTAACCCTAACCTAAAAAGGAACACTAACCCTAACCCTCACCCTAACCATTACCCTAACCCTAACTCTAACCTAAACCACACCCTCACCCTAAACCTAACTCTAACACTAACCCAAACCCTAAACCTCACCCTAACCCTAACCCTAACCCTCATCCTCACCCTCAAGGTAACCGTAACAGTAAACCTAACCCTAAAAATAACCTTAACCCTATTCCTAACCCTCACCCTAACACTTACCCTCACTCTAACACTAACCCTAACCCTCCCCCTAACCCTCCCCCTAACCCTATATCTAACATTCAACCTCACCCTCACCCTAACCCTAACCCTAAACCCCACCCTAACCCTAACCCTAACCCTCACCCTCATGCTCAGCCTAAGCCTAAGCCTAAGCCTAATCCTAACACTAATCCTAAACATCACCCTAACCCCAACAATAACACTAAACCTAACTCAAACCCTAACCATCACCCTAACCCTAACTCTAACCCTAACCCTAAACCTGAACCTCATCCTAACACTAAACCTCAAACTCACCCTCACCCTCAACTTAACCGTAACCCTAACCCTAACCTAACAATAACCCTAACCCTAACCCTAATCCTCATCCTAAGAATAACTTTCACCCTAACACTAACCCTCACCCTAACACTTACCCTCAACCTAACACTAACACTCACCTTAACACTAACCCTCACACTAACCCTAACCATCGTGCTAACCCTAACCCTCAACCTCACCCTAACCCTAACCCACACACTTACCATAACCCTCACCCTCAGCCTAACGATAACTTTTAACCTTACCGTCACCCTCACACTAACCCTCACCCTAACCCTAATCCTCATCCTAACCCTCACCCTAACGGGAATCCCAACCATCACCCTAACCCTACCCTCACCCTCACCCTCAGCCTCAGCCTAAACCTAAGCCTAAGCCTAAACCTAAACCTAACACTCACCCTCACCCAAGCCCTCACCCTAACCCTCATCCTAACCCTTAACCTCACCATAAACCTAACCATCTTTCTAAACCTAATCCTCATCCCCAACCATATCCTCAGCCTAACCCTAAGCCTAAGCTGAACCCTAACCCTAACCCTCACACTCACCCTCACCGTAAACCTAATCCTAAACGTAACCCTAACCCTAATATTAAACCTCAATCTAACTCTCAGCCTAACACTAACCCTAACCCTAACCCTCACCCTTACCCTCCCCTAACCCTAACTCTAACCCTAAACCTCACCCTCACCCTAACCATAACCCTAACCCTAAACCTCACCCTAACCCTGATCCTTACCCTCACCCTCACCCTCACCCTCACTGTAACTCTAAACCTAACCCTAATACTAACCCTCACCTTCACCCTGACCCTAACCCTAACTCTCACCCTTACCCTAACCCTAACCCTCACTGTAACACTAACCATAACCCTCAACCTCACCCTAACCCTCACAATCACCCTCAACGTAAACCCAATCCTAAACATAACCCAAACCCTAACATTAAACCTCAATCTAACACTCACGATAACCCTAACCCTAACCCTAACCCTAACTCTAACCCTAAACCTCACCCTCACCCTAACCATAACCCTAACGCTAAACCTCACACTAACCCTGATCCTTACCCTCACCCTCACTGTAACTCTAACCCTAACCCTAACCCTCACCATCACTGTAAACCTAACCCTAAACCTAACCCTAAACCTCACCCTAACCCTAACAATAACCCTCACCCTCACCCTAGGACTCACCCTAAAACTAATTGTAACCTTAAACCCCATCCAAAGCCTCACCCTAATCCTATCCCTAACCCTCAACCTAACCCTAAACCTAATTCTAACCCTCAAACTAACCCTAACCCCGACCCCACCGTAACCCTAACCCTAACCCTTAACCTAAACCTAACCCTCATCCTAAAACTAGCCCTCACCCTCACCCTAACCCTAACACTAATCCTAACCCTAAACCTCACCCTATCCCTCACCCTAACCCTAACTCTAACCCTAAACCTGACACTCATGGTAACCCTAACCCTGACCCTCAACCTCACGCTCACCCTAGTCTTCACCCTAACCCTAATCCTAACCTTAATCCTCATCCTAACCCTCACCCTAACCCTAAACCTAACCCTCACCCTAGCCCTAACAGTCACCCCTAACCTCACCCTTAGTCTAACCCTAAGCCTAACCCTAACGCTAACCCTAACCCACACACTCACCCTTACCCTAAAGCTAATTCTAGCCCTAAATCTAACCCTAACCCTAACCCTCATCCTCACCCTAGCCTTCACCCTAACCCTAACTTTAAACCCAACCCAAATTCTAACCATAAACTTAACCATAACCTCACCCTAAACCTAACCCTTACACTCACCCTCACTGTAAGGGTAACCCTAATCCTAACCCTAACAAAAACCGTATCCCTAACTCTAACCCTCACCCTAACCATAAAACTCACCCTAACCCTAACCCTCACCCTAACACTTATCCTCACCCTTATCTTAACCCTAGTCTCAGCCTAATCCTCACCTTTAAGCTTACCATCACCCTCACTCTAAACCTCACCCTAACACTAACCCTCATCCTTACCCTCACCCTAACCGTAACCCTAACCATTACCCTAACCCTATCCCTCACCCTCAACCTCACCCTCAGACTAACCCTAAGCCTAAGCCTAAACCTAACCCTAACCCTCACCCTCACCCTAGCCCTCACCCTAACCATAATCCTAACCATAACCCTCACCCTAACCGTAACCTTAACACTACCCGTAAACCCCACCCTAAACCTAACCCTAAACCTCACCCGCACCCTCACCCTCACCCTCACCGAAACTCTAACCCTAACACTATCAATAACACTAACCCTAAACCGAACCATCACCCTAACCCTAACCCTAACCTTCACCCTCATGTTCGGACTATGCCTAAGCCTAAGCCTAACCCTAACACTCACCCTAACCCTAACCATAACACTGACCCTAACTCTAACCCTACAATTAATCTCACCATAACACAAATTCTAAACTTAACCCTAAACCTAAACCTCATCTTAAACTTAACCCTAAAACTCACCCTCACCCTCAGCCTAAACCTAAGCCTAACATTAACCCTAACCCTAACACTCACACTCAACCTCACCCTAATCCTAACTCTACCCCTAAACCTCACCATCATCCTAACCCTAAACCTAACACTAAACCTTACCCTAACCCTAACTCTAACCCTCACACTAAACCTCACCCTCACCCTCACCCTCAGCCTAAACATAAGGCTAACCCAAACCCTAACCCTAACCATCACACTCACTCTAACCCTAAACCTAAACCTAATCCTAATCTTAACCCTAGCCCTAACCCTCACCCTCACCCTAACCCTAACACTAACCGTAAAGCTAACCCTCACACTCAGCCTCACCCTAACCTTAATTCTAATACTAAACGTCACCCACACCGTAACCCTAACGCTAACGCTAACAATAACCCCCCCAACTGTCACCCTAACCGTAACAATAACACTAACCCTAACATTAAACCTCAATCTAACCCTCACCCTAACCCTAACTCTATCCCTAAACCTCACCCTCACTCTAAACCTCACTCTAACCCTAACCCAAACACTAAACATCACCCTAAACTTAACGCTAACCCTCACACTCACCCTCATTGTAACTGTAACCCTAAACCTAACCCTAACAATAACCCTAAAGCTAATCCTAACCCTCACCCTAACCATAACCCTCACCCTAAACAAAACCCTCACCCTAACACTTACCCTCACCCTAACACTAACCCTAACGCTAACACTAACCCTCACACTAACCCTAACCCTAACCCTAACCCCAAAACTAAACCTCAACCTAACCCTCACCCTCACCCTAACCCTAACAATAACCCTATTCCTAACCCTTGCCCTAACCCTCCGCCTAACCCTATATCTAAACCTAAACCTCACGCTAACCCAAACCCTAAGCCTAAACATAACCCTAACCCTAACCCTAAACGTAAACCTAATCCACAGCCTCACCCTCACCTTAATCCAAACCTAACCCTAAACCACACCCTCACCCTCAGCCTAACACTAATCCTAAGGCTAACCCTAACCCTAACCATCACCTTAAACCTAACCCTAACCCTAACCCAAAATCTGAACCAAACCCTAATCCTCAGCCTCACCCTCACCCTAACACAAACCCTAACCCTTACCCTCACCCTAACCCTAAGACTAACCCTAACCCTAACCATCACACTCACCCTCACCCTAACTCTAATCCTAAACCTAACCCTATCCCTAAACCTAACACTCACATTAACCCTCAGCCTAGCCCTCACCCTAAAACTAATCCTAACCCTAAAACTTATTCTAACCCTCACCCTAACCCTAACCCTCACCCTCATGCTCAGCCTAAGGCTAAGCCTAAGCCGAAGCCTAAGCCTAACCCTAACCCTCACACTAACCCTAAACCTAACACTAACCATAAACCTAACCCTCACCCTCAGCCTCAGCCTAACCCTAACTCTAATAATAAGCCTCCCCCTCCCCCTAACACTATCTGTCACGCTCATTGAAAAAGTAACCCTAACCCTAACAACAAACCTAACCATAACCCTCACCCTAACCATAAACCAAACCCTAACCCTATCCCTCACCCTAACACTCTCACCCTAACACTAAAACTAACCCTAACATTAACCCTCACACTAACGCTAACCCTCAACCTAATCCTAAACCACACCCTAACCCAAAACCTCACCCTCACCCTAGCCCTCACCCTAAACCTAATTCTAACCCTCACCCTCACCCTAACCCTAACCCTCATCCTCACCCTAAACCTCACACTAACCCTAACCCTAAACCTCAATCTAGCCCTCACCCTAACCCTAACCCTAACCCTTCCCCTAACCCTAAACTTAACCCTAACCCACAACCTTATCTTAACCCTCACCCTCAGCCTAAACCTCACCTTTACCCTTACGATCATCCTGACCCTAAACCTCCCCCTAACCCTAAACCTTATCCTAACCCTCACCCTAACCATAAACTTAAACATCACCCTAACCCTAATCCTCACCCTCAACCTCAAACTCAGCCTAACCCTAAGCCTAAGCCTAACCCTTACCCTAACCCTCACCCTCTCCCTAGCCCTCACCCTAACCCTAATCCTAACCCTAACCCTCATCTTTACCGTCACACTAACCTTAAACCTAACCATCACCCTAACCCTAATCCTCACTCCCACACTCACCCTCAGCCTAAACCTAAGCCGAGGCCTAACCCTAAGCCTAACACTCACACTCATCCTCACCCTAACCCTAATCATAAACCTAACCCTAAACCTAAACCTTAACCTCAACCTAACCATCACCCTAACCTTAACCCTAACACTAAACCTAACCCACGAACTAACCCTCCCCCTAACCCTAAATCTAACCATAAACCTCACCCTCACCCTAACCCTAATCCTACCCCTAACCAAAACTCACCCTAACCCTCACCCTCACCCTCACTTGAACTCCAACTCTAACCCTAACAATAACACTAATCCTAATCCTAAACCTAACCCTAACCCTAACCATTACCCTAATCCTAACACACACCCTCACCCTAAAACTAATCCTAAACATAACCCTAACCCTCACCCTCACCATAAACTTAACCCTCATCCAAACCCTCACCCTAACGCTAACCCTCACACTAAACCTAACACAAACCCACACCCTAACCCTAAACCTAACCCTAACCTTCAATCTAACCCTAGCCCTCACACTCACCATAACCCTAACCCTAACCTGCATCCAAGCTCTAAACTTCACCCGAACCCTAACTCTCACCCTAACCCTAACCCTAACCCTCACCCTAACCCTCACCCTCACCCTCACCCTAACCCTAAGCCTAACCCTAACCCTCACAATAACCCTAACCCTTATCCTAATCTCAATCCTAACCCTAAGCCTAACCCTCACACTCACCCTAACCCTCATCATAACACTAACTCTAACAAGAACTCTAACCCTAAACCTCAAAATCAGCCTCAACCTAACCCTAACTCTAACCCTCACAGTCACCCTCACCCTAACCCTCATCCTAACCCTAAATCTTAACCTCAATCTAACCCTCACCCTAACTTTAACCCTAACACTAACACTAACACTAACCCACGAACTAACCCTCCCCCTAACTCTAAATCTAACCTTAAACCTCACCGTCACCCTAACCCTAATCCTAACCCTAACCCTAATCCATACCCTAAACCTCACCCTATCCCTCACCCTCAACCTTACCCTCAGCATGAATCTAAGCACAACCTTAACAATAACACTAATCCTAACCCTAAAGCTAAACCTAAACCTTACCCTAACCCTAATCCTAAAACTCACCCTCACCCTAACCCTAATCCTAAACCTAACCCTCACCCGAACCCTAACCCTCACCCTCACCGTAACACTAACCCTCATCCAAACCCTTACCCTTAGCCTAACCCTAACCCTAAACCTCACCCTATCCCTAACCCTAACCGTCACCCTCACTGTAACCATTACCCTAAACCTAACCCTAACAATAACACTAACCCTAATACTAACCCTCATCCTAACCATAACACTCACCCTAACCCTAACCCTCACACTAACACTTACCCTCACCCTAACACTATCCGTCACACTAACCCTAACCCTAACCCTAACCCTAAACCTCAACCTAAACCTCACCCTCACACTAACACTAACACTAACCCTCACCCTAACCCTCCCTCTAACCCTATATCTAACCCTAAACCTCAACCTCACCCTAACCCTAACCCTAACCCTAACCCTCACCCTAACCAAAATCCTAAACCTAACCCTAAGCCTCACCATAACGCTTATCCTCACCCTAACACTAACCCTAACACTGACACTCACCCTCACACTAACCCTAACCCTCATCCTAATCCTAAACCTCACCCTATCTCTAACCCCAACCATAACCCTAACTCTAACTCTAACCCTAAGCCTCACAATTAACCGTAAACCTAACTCTAACCCTAATCCAAACCCTAAACCTCAGCCTAACCAAAACCCTAACCCTCACCCTCACCCTCAGCATAGCCCTCTCCCAAACCCTAATTCTAACCCTCACCCTCATCCTAACCCTAACCCTCATCGTCACCCTAAACCTCACACTAACCCTAAACCTAATCCTCAATTTAACCCTTACCCTAACCCTAACCCTTATTCTAACCCTAAACCTAACCCTATACCTCTCCCTTAACGAAACCCTCACTCTCTGCCCAAACCTCACCTTTACCTTTACCATCATCCTCAACCTAACCCTCAACCTAACACTAAACCTCGTCCTAACCCTCACCCTAACCATAAACCTAATCATAACCCTAAACCTAACCCTCACCCTCAACCTCACACTCATCCTAACCCTAAGCCTAAGCCTAAGCCTTACCCTAACCCTCACCCTCACCCTAGCCGTCACCCAAATCCCAATCCTAACACTCTCTCATCCTAACCCTCAACCTAACCCTAAACCTAACCGTCACCCTAACCGTAATCCTAACCCCCACCCTCAGCTTCAGCCTAACCCTAAGCCTAAGCCTAACCCTCTCCCTAACCGTCACACTCACCCTCACCCTAAGGCTAACCCTATCACTAAACCTCAAACTAACCCTTTCCTTCACCCTAACCCTAACACTAACCCTAGCCCTAAACCTCACCCTAACCCTCCCCCTAACCCTAAGTCTAACCCTAAACCTCACCCTCACACTATCCCTAACCCTAACCCTAAATCTCACCCTACACCTCACCCTAACCCTAACCCTCACCCTCAGCCTCAATCTAAACCATAAATCTAAACCTTTCCCTAACAATAACACTAACCCTAAACTTAACCCTAACCCTAAACATAACCCTCACCCTCAGCCTCACGCTCACAGCAAACTTAACCCTAACCATAACACTAACAATAACCCTAACCCTAACCCTCATCCTCTCCTCCACCATCACCCTCAGTCTAACCCTAAGCCTATCCCTAATCCTAACCCTAACCTTAACCCTAACCATAACCCTTACCCTCAGGGTCACCCGCAGCACAAACTTAATCCTAACCATAACAATAACAATAACCCTATCCCTAACCCTAACCCTAATCCTAATCTTCACCACCACTCTCACCGTCAGCCTAAACCTAAGCCTAATCCAAACCCTAAAACTAACCCTAAACCTCACCGTAACACTATCAATAAACCTAACCCTAACCCTAAACATAACCATAACCCTAAACATAACAATAATCCTCAGCCTCACCCTCACCCTAACCCAAACCCTAACCCTCACCCTCACCCTAACCCTAACCCTAACCCTAATCCTCACACTCACCCTCACCCTAACCCAAACCCTCTCCCTAACCCTCACCCTTACCCTTATCCTAAACCTAATCCTAACCCTAAGCCTAACGCTCACCCTCACCCTAACCCTCACCCTATCCCTAACTCTAACACTAACCGTAACCCTAACCCTCACCCTCAGCCTAACTCTTACCCTAAACCACACCCTCACCCTATCACCCTAAACCTAAACCTCACCCTAACCCGAACCCTAAACCTCAACCTAAACCTCACATTAAACCTAACCCTAACAGTAACCCTAAACCTAACCCTCAACCTAACCCTCCCCCTAAACCTAAGTCTAACCATAAACCTCAGCCTTACCCAAACACGAATCCTAACCCTAATCCTAAACCTCACCCTAAACCTAACCCTAACGCTCACCCTCAGCCTCACCCTCACACTAACTCTAATCCTAACCCTAACAATAACACTAATCCTAACCCTTAACCTAACCCTAACACTAACCATAACCCTAATCCTAACACCTACCTCACCCTAACCCTAATCCTAACCCTAACCCTCACACTAACCCTAAACCTCACCCTCACTCTAACCCTAACCCTCATCCAAACCCTCACCATAACCCTAAACCTAACCCTCACCCTAACCCTCACCCTCACCCTAACCCTCACCCTATCCCTAACTCTAGCACTAACCGTAACCCTAACCCTCACCCTCAGCCTAACTCTTACCCTAAACCACACCCTCACCCTAACTATTACCCTAACCCTAAACCTCACCCTAACCCGAACCCTAAACCTCAACCTAACCCTCACCTTAACCCTAACCCTAACAGTAACCCTAACCCTAACCCTCAACCTAACCCTCCCCCTAAACCTAAGTCTAACCATAAACCTCAGCCTTACCCTAACACTAATCTTAACCCTAATCCTAAACCTCACCCTCAACCTAACCCTAACGCTCACCCTCAGCCTCAACCTCACAGTAACTCTAATCCTAACCCTAACAATAACACTAATCCTAACACTTAACCTAACCCTAACACTAACCATAACCCTAATCCTAACACCTACCTCACACTAACCCTAATCCTAACACTAACCCTCACACTAACCCTAAACCTCACCCTTACACTAACCCTAACCCTCATCCAAACCCTCACCATAACCCTAAACCTAAACCTCACCCTAACCCTCACCCTCACCCTCACCCTAAGCCTACGCCTAAACCTAACCCTATCCCTAAACATGAACCTAACCCTTTCCCTCACTCTAACCCTAACACCAAGCCTACCCTAAACCTCACCCTAACATTCCTCCTAAACCTAAGTTTAACCCTAAACCTCACCCTCACCCTAACACTAACACTAACCCTAAACCTCACCCTATACCTCACACTAACCCTAACCCTCACCCTCACCCTCAAACTCACCATAACTCTAACCCTTACCCTAACAATAACACTAAGCCTAAATTTAACCCTTACCCTAAACATAACCCTCACCATCAGCCTCACCCTCACTGCAAACTTAACCCTAACCATAACACTAAAAATAACCCTAACCCTAAATCTAATCCTCACCCCCACCATTTCCCTCAGCCTAAGCCTAAGCCTAACCGTAATCCTAACCCTAACCTTAAACCTAAACATAACCCTCGCCCTCAGCATCACCCTCACCACAAACTTAACCATAACCATAACACTAACAATAACCTTATCCCTACCCCTAACCATAACCCTAAACCTAATCCTCACCCCCACTGTCACCCTCAGCCTAAACCTAAGCCTAATCCTAAACATAAACCTAACCCTAACCCTCACCTTAACACTAACAGTAACCCTAACCCAAAACCTAACACTAACCCTAAACCTAACCCTCACACTCACACTCACCCTAACCCTAATCCTAAACCTAACCCTATCCCTAACCCTAACCCTCACCCTAATCTTTATCCTAAACCAAATCCTAACCCTAAGCCTATCCCTCACCCTCACCCTAATCCTCACCCTATCCCTAACTCTAACACTAACCCTAACCCTAACCCTCACGCTCAGCCTCACCCTAACCCTAACTCTAACCCTAAACCCAACCCTCACCCTAACCTAACCCTAACCCTAATCCTCACCCTAACCCTAACCCTAAACCTCAACCTAACCCTCACCTTAACCTTAACCCTAACATTAACCCTAACCCTAACACTCATCCTAACCCTTCCCCTAACCCTAAGTCTAACCATAAACCTAAACTTACCCTAGCCCTAATCCTAACCCTAACCCAAAACCTCACCCTAAACATTACCCTAACGCTCACCCTCACCCTCACCCTCACAGTAACTCTAATCCTAACCCTAACAATAACACTAATCCTAACCCTAAACCAAACCCTAACCCTAAACCTAACCCTAAACCTAACCCTAATCCTAAAACCTACCCTCAACCTAACCCTAATCCTAACCCTAACCCTCACACTAACCCTAAACCTCACCCTCATTGTAACCCTAACCCTCATCCAAACCCTCAACCTAACCCTAAACCTAACCCTCACATTAACCCTTAGCCTCAACCTGAACCGCACACTCAGGCTAACCCTAAGCCTAACCCTAAATCTAACCCTAACACACACACTCACCCTCACCCTAACACTAATCCTAACCCTAACCCTAACCCTAACCCTCAGCCTCCCCCTAACTCTCACCCTAAATCTAAAACTAACACTAACCCTAAACCCAACCCTCAACGTAACCCTTACCATAACCCTACCACTATAACTAACCCTAAACCTCATCCTCACTTTCAACGTAACCGTAACCGTAACCCTAACCCTAACAAAAACCCTAACCCAAACCCTAACCCTAACCCTAACCATAACCCTCACCGTAACCCTAACCCTCACTCTAACACATCCACTCACCCTAACACTAACACTAAGCATAACAATAACCCTCACCCTCACCCTAGCCCTCACCTTAACCCTAGTTCTAACCCTCACCCTCACCCTAACCCTAACCCTCATTCTCACCCGAAACCTTACACTAACCGTAACCTTAATTCTCAATCTAAACCACACCCTAACCCTAAACCTCACCCTTACCCTAACCCTAAACCTGCACCTAACCCTCACCTTTATCTTAACCCTCACCCTCACGTTTACCCTTACCATCCTCCTCACCCTAACCCTCACCATAAACCGAAACTTCATCCTAACCAACACCCTAATCGTAATCCTAACCATCACCCTAACCCTAACCATCAACCTCAACCTCAAACTCAGCCTAAGCCTAAGACTAAGCCTAAGCCTAAGCCTTACCCTAACCCTCAACCTCACCCTAGCACTCACCGTGACCCTAATCCTAACTCTAACCCTCAAACTAACCTTCACCATCACCCTAACGCTAACCATTAGCCTAACCCTAATCCTCACCCCCAGCCTCACCCTCAGCCTAAACCTAACCCTAACCCTCACACTCATGCTCACCCTAACCCTAATCCTAACCCTAACCCTAAATCTAAACCTCAAGCTAACCCTCACCCTAACCTTAACCCTAACACTAACCCTAAACCTAATCCTCGATCTAACCCTCCCCCTAACCCTAAATCTAACCCTAAACCTCACCCTCACTGTAACCCTAATCTTAACCCTAACCCTAAACCTCACCATAACCCACACCCTCACCCTCTCCCTCACCCACACCTTAATTCTAACCCTAACAATAAAAATAACAATAATCCTAACCCTAAATATAACCCTAACCCTAAACTTATTCCAAACACTCACCCTAACCCTTACCCTAATCCTAACCCTAAACCTAATGCTAACCCTCACCCTCACTGTAACCCTAACCCTCATCCTAACACTCACCCTAACCCTAAACCTAAACCTCATGCTAACACTAACCCTAAACCTCCCCCTCATCATAGCCCTCATCCTAACCCTAATCCTAACCCTAATCCTCATCCTAGCCCTCACCCTCACCCTAACCCTAACCCTAACCCTCACCCTAACACTAACCCTAACACTAACCCTCATCCTAACCCTAAACTTAACCTGAACCCTAACTCTCACCTTAACCCTAACCCTAACACTCACCCTAACCCTAACCCTCACCCTCACCCTCATCCTACCCTAAACCTAACCCTAACCCTAACCCTAAACCTCACACTCACCCTAAACCTTACCCTAAACCTAATCCTAACCCTAAGCCTAACCCTCACCCACACCCTAACCCTCAACCTATCCCTACCTCTAACACTAACCCTAACCCTAGCCCTCACAATCAGCCTCACCCTAACCCTAACTCTAACCCTAAACCTCACCCTCACCCTAACGCTAACCCTAACACTCACCCTAACCCTCAATCTAAACCTCAACCTAAACCTCACCCTCACCCGAACCATAACACTCACCCTCACCCTAGCCCTCACCCAAACCCTAATCCTAACCCTAAAACTCATTCTAAACCTCCACCTAAACTTATGACTAACCCTCACCCTAACCCTAACTTTCTAACCCTCAACCTCACCCTCAGCCTACCCCTAAGGCTAACCCTAACCCAAACCCTAAACCTCACCCTAACCCTAACCCTAACACTAACCCTAACCCTAACCAAAACCATAACCCTCACCTTCAGCCTCACCATCACCGCAAACTTAACCCACACCATAACAGTAACAATAACCCTAACCCTCATCCTAACCCTCACCCTAACCCTAAACCTAAACCTCACCCTCTACCTTACCCTCAACTTAACTCTAACCCTAACCCTAACAAGAAACCCAAACCCTAAACCTAACCCTAACCCTTACCCTCAATTAAACTCTAAACCTAACCCTAACAAAAGCCCTAACCCTAAACCTAACCATAACCCTCACACTCACAGTAACTCTAACCCTAACCCTAACACTAAAGCAGACCCTAACGCTAACCATAAGCCTCACCCTCACTCTGGCCCTTACCCTAACCCTAATACTAACCCTTATCATAACCCTAAACTTCATCCTAACCCTCACCCTAACCCTAAAACCCTAACCCTCACACTAGCCCTCCATCTAACACTAAATCTAAACCTAAACCTCCCCCTCACCTAACCCTAACCCTCACCCTCACCCTCATCCTCTGCCTAACACTAAGCCTAACCCTAACTCCAACCCTAACCCTAACACTAACCCTAACCCTAACCCTCATCCTAACCCTCAACCTCACCCTAGCCCACACCCTAAACCTAAGCCTAAGCCTAAGCCTCACCCTAACTCTCACTCTAACCCTAACCCCCAGCCTCACCCTAATCCTAACCCTCACCTTGACCCTAACTCTAATCCTAACCCTAACTCTAACCCTAACCCTCACACTCACCCTCACCTTAACCCTAGACCTAATCCTAAACTTATCCCTAACCCTCACCCTCACCCTAAACCTCACCCTAACCCTAACACTAACAGTAACCCTAACCCTAACCCTAAGCATAACCCTGACCCTCAGCCTAACCCTCACCGCAAAATTAACCCAAAGCATAACACTAACAATAACCCTAACCCTCACCGTAACCCTAACCCTAACCCTAAACCTAACCCTAACCTTAACCCTAATCCTAAACCTAAACCTAAACCTAAACCTAACCCTAATCTTAACCCTCAGCCACACCCTCAAAGTAACCATAACCCTAACCCTAACCCTTACAATAACCCTAACCCTAAACCTATCCCTCATCCTAACCAAATCCTTCACCCTAAACCTAACCTTCACCCTAACACATACCCTCATCCTAACCCTAACCCTAACCCTTACATTCACCCTAATCCTTACCCTAATCCTAATTCTAACCCTAAGCCTTAAATTCACCCTCACCCTAACCCTCACCATAACCCTAACACTAACCTTACCCCTAACCCTCACATTCAGCCACCCCCTAACCCTAACTCTAACCCTAAACCTCCCACTCCCCCTAACCCTAACCCTAACCCTAAACCTCACCCTAACCCTACACCTACACCTCACCCTAGCCCTAGCCCTCACCCTAACCCTAATCCTAATGCTAACACTTATCCTAACCCTCACCCTAACCCTCAACCTAACCCTAACCGTCACTGTCACCAAAACCCTTACCCTAAAAATCACTCTAACCCTAAACTTAACCCAAACCCAAACTCTCACCTTAACCCTAACCCTAACCTTCACCCTAACCTGAACCCTCACCCTCACCCTCAGCCTAACCCTAAGCCTAAGCCTAACCCTAACCCTAAACATTACCATCACCCTAACTATCACCAAAACCATAACCCTAATCATAACACTAAACCTCACCCTAAACCTAAACTTTATCCTAATCCTAACCCTAACCCTAACCCTGACCCTCACCCTAACCCTCACCTTAACCCTAACCCTAACACTAACCATAACCCTATTCCTCACCTCAATCTCATCCTAACCGTAACAGTAACCCTAAACCTCACCCTCATCCTAACCCTCACCCTAAACCTAAACTCATCCTAACCCTAGCCCTAAAGCTCACTCTCACCCTAGCCCTCACCCTAACCCTAATCCTAACCCTAACCCTCATCCTAACCCTTCCCCTAACCCTAAACCTAATCCTCACCCTAATGCTAACCCTCACCCTCAACCTCACCCTCAGCCTAACCCTAAGCCTAACCCTAAACCTAACCCTAACACACATACTCACCCTCACGTTTGCCCTAATCCTAACCCTAAACCTAACCCTAACCCTCATGCTCACCCTAACCCTCACCTTAACCCTAACACTAACATTAACCCTAGCCCTAACGCACACCCTCAGCCTCACCCTAACCCTAACCCTAAACCTCACGCTCACCCTAACCCTAACGTTCACCCTCACCCTAGCGCTCACCCAAACCCTAATCCTTACCCTAAAACTCAACCTAACCCTCCTCCTAACCCTATGACTAACCCTCACCCTAAGGCTAACTTTCTCACCCTCAACCTCACCCTCAGCCTAACCCTAAGCCTAACCCTAAACCTGACGCTAACACAAACACTCACCCTCAGCCTAACCTTAAGCCTGAACCTAAAACTAACGTTAACCCACACACTTACCCTCACCCTAACCCTAATCCTAACCCTAACCCTTACACTATCTCTCCCCCTAACTCTCACCCTTACCCTAACCCTAACACTATTCCTAACCTAAATCTCAACCTAACCCTCACCCTAACCCTGACTCTAACCCTAAACCTCACCCTCACCCTAATCCTAACTCTAACCCTAACCCAAACCCTAAACCTCACCCTAACCCCAATCCTAAACCTAACACTGTCCCTAACCCTCACCCTAATCCTCACCCTAGCCCTCAAACAAACCCTAATCCTAACCCTAAACCTCATCCTAAACCTCACCCTAACCCTAAACCTAATCCTCACCCTCACCCTTACCCCCAACTTAACTCTAACCCTAAGCCTAACAATAACCCTAACCCTAAACCTAACCCTAATCCTCACACTCACCGTACTCTAACCCTAACCGTAACACTAAACCTCATCCTAATGCTAACCATAAACTTCACCCTCACTCTAGCCCTCAACCTAACACTAATCCTAACCGTAAACCTCATCCTAACCTTCACTCTAACCCTAAAAGCCTAAATATAACCCTAAACCTCACCCTCACTTAACACTAACCCTCACCCTCACCCTCAACCTCCGCCTAACACTAAGCCTAACCCTAACTCCAACCCTAACATAAACCACACACTCACCCTCAACCTAACACTATTCCCAACACTAACCCCATCCCTAACCCTCACCCTCACCCTAGCCTTCACCCTAACCCTAATCCTAACCCTAAACCAAACACTAACCATAAGCCTAACCCTAAATCTCACCCTAAACCTAACCCTAACCCTCACGCTCACTGTAAGGGTAACCCTAACCCTAACCCTAACAATAACCCTAACCCTAACTCTAACCCTCACCCTAACCATAACACTCACCCTAAACCTAACACTCATCCTAACACTTACCCTCTCCCTTACACTAAGCCTAACCCTAACACTAACCCTCACAATAATCTTAAAACTTAACCTAACCCGAAAACTCACCCTAACCCTAAACCTAACCCACACCCTCACCATAACCCTAATTGTCACCCTAACCCTCACCCTAATCCTAACCCTCACCATAAACCTCACACTAACCCTAACCCTAATTCTTAATCTAACCCTCACCCTCACCCTAACCCTAAGTGTAACCCTAACCCTAACCCTAACCCTTATCCTTACCTTAACCCTCACCCTCAGCCTAACCCTTACCTTTATGGTACCGTCACCCTGACCCTAACCCTCACCCTGACCCTAACCCTCATCCTAACCCTCACACTAACCGTAACCCTAACCATCATCCTAACCCGAATCCTTACCCTCAACCTCACCCTCGGACTAACCCTAAGCCTAAACCTAACCCTAACCCTCAACCACACCCTAGCCCTCACCCTAACCCTAATCCTAAACCTAACCCTCCTCCTAACCCTCACCCTAACCCTAACACTAACCATCACTCCAACCGAAATCCTCACACCCAACCTCACCCTAACCCTCACCCTCACCCTCACCGTAACTCTAACACTAACCCTAACAATAACACTAATCCTAACCCTAAACCTAACAATAAACCTAATCATATATCTAACCCTCACCCTCAGCCTCACCCTCACTGCAAACGTAACCATAATCATAACACTAAAAATAATCGTAACCCTAAACCTAACCCTAACACTCACCCGCACCCTAACCCTTATCCTAACCCTAACCCTCACCCTAACCCTAACCTTCACCATCATCCTAACCCTCATCCTATCCCTCACCTTAACCCTAACCCTAACCCTAAACTCACCCTAAAACTAACCCTAACCCTCACCCTCACCCTACCCCTCACCCTAACCCTAATACTAACCCTAATCCTCATCTTAACACTCACCCTAACCCTCACTCTAACCATCACCCTAACCCTAATCCTCACCCTAACCGTCAAACTAACCCTAACCCCCACCCTCACTGTAACCTGAATTATAAACCTCACCCAAAAACTAAAATTAACCCGAACGCTAATTCTCACCCTAACGCTAACCCTAACCCGAACCCTAACCCTCACCCTTACTCTCACCCTCAGCTTAACCCTTAGCCTAACCCTAAACCTAAGACTAACACAAACACTCACCTTAAAACTAAACCTAATACTAATCCTAACCCTAACCCTAACCCTCACCCTCATCTTAACCCTCACCCTAACCCTAACACTAATCCTAACCCTAACCCTCACCCTGACCCTCACCCTAACCCTAACTCTAACCCTAAACCTCACCCTCACCCTCACCCTAAACTTAACCCTAAACCTAAATCTCACCCTAACCCTAAACCTCACCTTCACCCTCACCCTCAGCATAACTCTAATCCTAACCCTAACAATAATACTAATCCAAACCCTAACCCTAAAGCTAACGCTCACCCTAATCCTCACCCTAACCCTAACCCTAAACATCACCCTCACCCTCACCTTCACCGTAAACTTAAATCACCCTCATTGTAACCCTAACACTAAACCTCACCCTAACCCTAAACCTAACCCTAACCCTAAATCTCACCCTAACCCAAACCCTAACCCTCACCCTAGCTCTCACCCTAACCCTAATCATTCTCACCCTAAACCTCCCACTAACCCTAACACTAATCCTCAATCTAACCCTCACCCTCACTCTAAACCAAACCCGAACCCTCACCCTTACCATAACCCTCACCCTTAGCATAACTCTCACCTTTACTCTTACTGTCACCCTCATCCTAACACTCACCCTCATCCTAACCCTCACCCTAACCGTAACCCTAAACATCACCCTACCCCTAACCCTCACCCTCACCTTCAGCCTCAGCCTAGCCCTAAGCCTAAGCCTAACCCTAACCCTAAACCTCACACTCACCCTAGCCCTCACCCTAACCCTAATCCTAACACTAACCCTCATCCTAAACCTCAACCTAACCATAATATGAACCATAACTCTAAACCTAATCCTCATCCCCACACTCACCCTCAGCCTAATCCTAAACCTAAGCCGAACCCTAACCCTAACCCTCACACTCACCCTCACCAGAACCCTAATTCTAATCCTAACCTTAACCCTAAACCTAAACCTCAACCTAACCCTCACCCTAACCCTAACCCTAACCCTAAACTTAACCCAAAACCTAACTCTCACCCTAAACCTAACCCTAACCCTCTCCCTAAACCTAACCCACACCCTCACCCTCACCCTCAGCCTAAACCTAAGCCTAAGCCTAACCCTAACCCTCACACTCACTCTAACCTTAAACCTAACCCTAATCCTAACCCTAACGCTCACACTCTCTCTAACCCTTACCTTTACTCTTACTATCACCCTCATCCTAACCCTCACCCTAAACCTAACCCTCATCCTAACCCTCACCCTAACCGTAACCCTTAACATCACCCTAACCCTAACCCTCACCCTCACCTTCAGCCTCAGGCTAATCCTAAACCTAAGCCTAAACTCAACCTAAACCTCACACTCACCCTAGAACTCACCCGAACCCTAATCCTAACCCTAACCCACATCCTAACCCTCAACCTAAACATAAACAGAACCATCACTCTAAACCTAATACTCATCCCCAACCTAGGCCTAAGCCTAACCCTGACACTAACCCTCATCCTCAGAGTAACCCTTACCCTAAACCTCACCCTAAAACTAAACTTAACCTGAAACCTAACTCTCACCCTAAACCTCACCCTAAACCTAACCCTCACCCTCACCCTCACCCTCAGCCTAATCTTAAGCCAAAGCCTAACCCTAACCCTAAAACTCACACTCACCCTAACCTTAACCCTAACCCTAACCCTAAACCTAACCCTAACCCACACAGTCACCCTCACCCTAACCCTAATCCTAACCCTATCCCTAACACTATCCCTACCCCTAACTCTCACCCTAACCCTAACCCTAACACTAACACTAACCCTAAACCTCATCCTAACCCTCATCCTAACCCTGACTCTAACCCTAAACCTCACCCTCACACTAACCCTAACTCTAACCCTAACCCAAACCCTAATCCTCACCGTAACCCTAACCCTAACCCACACACAATGTAACCGTAAACATAAACCTTACCCTAACAATAACCCTAACCCTAACCCTAAACCTCACCATAACCCTAGCCCTAACACTAATCCTAAACCTCACCCTCACCCTCACCCTAACCCCAACCCTAACCCGAACCCTAAACCTCAACCTTACCCTAACCCTCACCCGCACCCTCACCCTCACCGTAACTCTAACCCTAACCCTAAGAATAACACTAACCCTAACCCTAACCATCACCATAACCCCTTATCCTAACCCCCAAACTCACCCTCAGCCTTACCCTTAGCCTAAGCCTTACCCTAAACCTAACCCTCAAACTCACCCTCACGCTAACCCTAATTCTACTCTAACCATATCCCAAAACATCAACATAAACCTCAGCCTCACCCTAACCCTAACAATAAAGCTAACCCTAACCCTCACCCTAAACGTCCACCTATACCTAATTCTAACCCTAAAACTTACCCTCACACTAACCCTAACCCTCACCATAAACTTCACCCTAACCCTCACCCACAACATCACCCTCAACCTCACTGTAACTCTAACCCAAAACCTAACAATAAGATTAACCCTAATCCTAACCCTAACCTTAATCCTAACCATAAACCTCACCCTCAGCCTCACCCTCACCGCAAAATTAACCCTAACCATAACACTAACAATAACCCTAACCATAACTCTAAACCTAACTCGAACCCTAAACCTTGCCTTATCCTCACTCCCAACCTCACCCTCAGCCTAACCCTAAGAATAACCCTAACCCTAACCCTCACCGTATCCCAAACCCTAACCATAACCCTAACCCTAACCGAAACCCTAACCCTAACCCCAAACCTAACACTAACCCTAACCCTAAACCTCACCCTCACCATCACCTTAACCCAAACAATAACCCTAACCCTCACCGTAACCCTAAGACTAACCCTAACCCTAACCCTCACACTCACCCTCACCCTAACCCTAATCGTAAACATAACCCTATCCCCAACCCAAACCCTCACCCTAGCCCTCAACCTAACCCAAATCCTAACCCTAAACCTCATCCTAAACCTCACCCTGACCCTAACCTTAACCTTCACACTAACCCTAACCCTAAACCTAAACTTCACCCTAACCCTAAACCTAATCCTCACCCTCACCCTTACCCTCAACTTAACTCTAACCCTAACCCTAACAATAACCCTAACCCTAAACCTAACCCTAACCCTTGCACTCACCATAATTCTAACACTAACCTTAACCCTAAACCTCACCCTAACGCTAACAATAAGCCTCACCCTCACTCTAGCCTTCACCCTAACCCTAATTATAACCCTAAACCTCATCCTAACCCTCACCCCAAACCTAAAAGGCTAACCATTACACTAGCCCTCAACCTAATGCTAAATTTAACCCTAAACCTCACCCGCACCTAACCCTAACCCTCAACCTCACCCTCACCCTCCGCTTAACACTAAGCCTAACCCTAACTCCAACCCTAACCATAACACTAACCCTAATGCTAAACCTCACCCCAACCCTCACCCTAACCCTCAACCTCACCCTAGCCCACACCCTAAACCTAAGCCTAAGTATAACCCTCACCCTAACTCTCACTATAACCCTAACCCCAACCCTCACCCTAACCCTAACCTTCTACATCACCCTCATTCTAACTCTAATCCTAACCCTAACCCTAACTGTAACCCTCACACTCACCCTCACCTTAACCCTAGAACTAATCCTAGCTTTAACCCTCACCCTCACCCTCACCCTAAACCTCACCCTAACCCTAACCCTAACCATAACCCTCACCCTCAGCCTCACCCTCACCGCAAACTTAACCCAAACCATAATACTAACAATAACTCAAACCCTCACCCTAACCCTAACCCTAACCCTAAACCTAACCCTAACCCTAAATCTAAACCTAACCATAACCCTAATACTAACCCTCACCCATACCCTCACAGTAACCATAACACTAACCTTAACCCTTACAATAACCTTAACCCTAACCCTATGCCTCATCCATACCATATCCTTCACACTAACCTTAACCCTCACCCTAACACTTACCCTCACACTAACACTAACACTAACCCTAAAATTAACCCTCACATTAAACCGAACCCTAACCCTAAACCTCAACCTTAACCTCACCCTCACCTTAACATTAACACTAACCCTAACCCTAAACTTCCCCCTCCCCCTCCCCCAACCCTATATCTAACCATAAACCTCACCCTAATCCTAACCCTAACCCTCACCCGCACCCTCAACCTCACCGTAACTCTAACCCTAACCCTAACAATAACACTAACCCTAACCCTAACAATCACCATAACCCTAATCCTCACCCCACCCTGAGCCTCACCCTCACCTCAAACTTAACCCTAACCATACCACTAACAATAACCCTAACCCAAACCCTAATCCTAATCCTCACCCCCACCCTCATCCTCACCCTAACCCTAATCCTATCCCTAACCCTCACCCTAACCTTAACTCTAAACCTAAACCTCACCCTCAGCCTAACCCTAACTCTAACCCTAACCCTAACACTAAACCTCACCCTAACTCTAACTCTAACCCTCATCCTAACCCTAACCCTCACCCTCACCCTCACATTTAGCCTAACCCTAAGCCTAACCCTGAACCTATCCCTAACACACACACTCAGCCTCACCCTAACACTAATCCTAACCCTAAACCTAACCCTCCCCCTAACTCTCCCCCTAACCCTAAACTTAACACGAACACCAACCCTAACCCTCAAGCTAACCCTCACCCTAACCCTAACTCTAACCCTAAGCCAAACCCTAAACCTCACCCTAACACTAACCCTAACCCTCATGCTCACCCTCACAGTAACGGTAACACTAAACCTAACGCTAACAATAACCCTAACCCTATTACCAACCCTCACCTTAACCATAACCCTCACTCTAACCCAAACCATCACCCTAACACTTACCCTCACCCTAACACTAAACCTAACCCTAAGCCTAACCCTCACACTAACGCTAACACTAACCCTAACCCTAGACCTCAACCTAACCCTCAACCTCACCATAACCCTAATTCTAACCCTAATCGTAACCCTCCCCCTAACCCTCCCTCTAACTCTATAACTAACCCTCAACTTCACCCTCACCCTCAACCTAACCCTAACCCTAAACCCCACCCTAACCATAACCCTAACCCTCACTGTCATGCTCGTCCTAAGCCTAAGCCTAAGCCTAAGCCTAACACTAACTCTAATCCTCACCTTAACCCCAACACTAACACTAACCCTAACTCCAACCCTAAACCTCACACCCACCCTAACCCTAACTCTAATCCTAACCAGAAACCTAAACCTCATCCTAGCCCTAACCCTCACCCTCAACCTCACGCTCACCGTAACCATAACCCTAACAATAACCCTAAACCTAACCCTAACCCTCATCCTAAAGATAACCTTCACCTTAACCCTAACCCTTGCCCTAACACTTACCCTCACCCTATCACTAACCCTAACCTTTACACTAACCCTCACAATAACCCTAACCATCACCCTAACGCTCACCCTAACTCTGACCCTAACTCTCACCCTCACCCTAGCCCATACCCAAACCCTAACCCTATGCCTAACCCTCACCCTAACCCTCACTCTAAACCTAACCCCAACACTGACCCTAACGGTAACCCTCAACCTCACCCTCATCTTAACTCTAATCCTAACCCTAACCCTAACACTAAACCTAACCCTAACCCTAACCCTCACCCTAAACCTAACTCTAACCCTAAATCTCACCCTCACCCTAACCGTAACCCTAACCCTAATCCTAAACCTCAGCCTAAACCTAAACCTTACCCTAACACTTACCCTCACCTTAATACTAACACTAACCCTAACATTAACCTTCACACTAACGCTAACCATCACCGTAAACCAAAACCTCATCCTAACCCTAACCCTAACACTCAATGTCACCCTAAGCCTCACCCTAACTCTAACCCTCATCCTAACCCTTAACCTCTCACTAACGCTAACATTAATCCTCATTCTAACCCTCAACCTCACCCTAACCCTAACCCGAACACTCACCCTTACCATAACCCTCACCCTCAGCATAACCCTCTGATTTCTCTTACTGTCACACTCATCCTAACCCTCACCCTAAACCTAATCCTCAGCCAAACCCTCATCCTAACTGTAACCCTATCCATAACCCTAATCCTAACCCTCAACGTAACCCTAAACGTAACCCTCATCCTAACAATCACTCTAACCTTAACCCTAACCATCAACTTAACCCTAACCTCACCCTCACCTTCAGCCTCAGCCTAACCCTAAGCCTAAGCCTAAACGTAACCCTAAACCTCACACTTACCCTAGCCCTCACACTAACCCTAATCCTAACCCTAACCATCATCCTAACCCTCAAGCTAACCATAACATGAACCATCACTCTAAACCTAATCCTCATCCCCACACTCACCCTCAGCCTAACCCAATGCCGAAGCCTAACCCTAACCCTAACCCTCACACTCACACTCACCCTAACCTTAATCCTAACCCTAACCCTAAAACTAAACCTCAACCTAATGCTCACCCTAACCCTAAACCTAACCCTCACCTTCACCTTAGGGCTCACCCTAACCCCACCTCAAACTTAACCAGAACCCTCACCGGAACCCGAACCCTAACACTCACCCTAACTCTACCCCTAACCCTAAACCTAAACCTAACCCTAGGCCTAACACTAACCCTCACCCTCACACTTGCCCTCACCCTAACCCTAATTGCAACCCTAAAACTCATCCAAGCACTCACCCTAACGCTAATCCTAACCCTTAACCTAACACTAAACCTAATTCTAACCCTCAACCTAACTGTAATCCTGAACCTTACCATAACCCTAACCCTAACCCTCACACTAATACTAAACCTTACTCGAACCCTAACCCTAAACCTCACCCTAACCCTAACCCTCACCCTCAAACTAGACCGCAACCTAACCGTAACCATCATCCTCACCATAAACCTCACACTAACCCGAACACTAATCGTCATTCTAACCCTTACCCTCAACCTAACCCTAACCCTCAACCTAAACCTAAACCTCACACTCACCATAAACCTAAAGTGAAACCTCACCCTATCCCTAACCCTAACCCTAACACTAAACCTCACCCTAACCCTAACCCTAACCCTCACACGCACCCTTACCCAAATGCTAATCCTAAACCTAACCATATCACTAACCCTAACCCTCACCCTAAACCTCACCCTAACCCTAACCCTAACACTAACCCTAATTCTAACCGTCACACTAACCGTCACCCTAACGCTAACTCTAACCCTAAAACTCACCCTCACCCTAACCCTAAACCTGACACTCACCCTCACCCTCAGCCTTTCCCTAAGCCTAGCCCTAACCCTAACCCTCAGACTCACCCTCACCCTAAACCTAATCCTAAACCTAAACCTAACCCTCATCCTAAATCTAACCCTCACCCTAACCCTAACACTAACACTAACCCTAACCCTAAACCTCACCTTATCCCTCCACCTAACCCTAACTCTAACCCTGAACCTCACCCCCACCCTAACACTGAACCTAACCCTAAACCTCACCCTCACCCTAGCCCTCACCCTAACCCTAATCCAAACCTTAACACTCATCCTAAACCTCACCCTAACCCTAAACCTAACCCTCACCCTAACCCTAACCCTCACCCTTAACCTCATCCTTAGCCGAAGCCTAAGCCTAATCCTAAACCTAACACTAACCAACACACTCAACCTCACCCTATCCCCTAACCCTAACCCTCACCCTAACCCTAACCCTCACACTCAACCTCATACTTAGACTAACCCTAAGGCTAACCCTAAACCTAACCCTAACCCACACACTCACCCTCACCCTAACTCTAATCCTAACCCTAACCCCAACCCTAACCCTCACCCTAGCCTTCACCCTAACCCTAATCCTAAACCTAACCCAAACTCTCACCATAACCCTAACCCTAAACCTCACCCTAAACCTAAACCTAACCCTCACCCTCACTGTAAGGGTAACCCTAACCCTAACAATAACCCTAACCCTAACTCTAACCCTCACCCTAACACTTACCCTAACCCTTACACTAACCCTAACCCTAACACTAACCCTCACACTAATCTTAACCCTTAACCTAACCCTAAACTTCACCCTAAACCTAACCCTAACCCACAACCTCAGGCTAGCCCTCACCCTAAACCTCAAACAAACCCTAACCCTAATTCTCAATTTAACCCTCACCCTCACCCTAACCCTAACTTTAACCCTTACCCTAACCCTCGCCTTAACCCCAGCCCTAACCCTTATCATAATTCTCACGCTCAGACTAACCCTCACCTTTACGGTACCATCACCCTCACCCTAACCCTCACCCTAACCCTAACCCTCATCCTAACCCTCACCCTAACCGTAACCCTAACCATCACCCTAACCCTAACACTCACCCCCAACCTGACAATCAGACTAACTCTAAGCCTAAGCATAAATCTAACTCTAACCCTCAACCTCACCCTAGCCCTCACCCTAACACTTATCCTTATCCAAACCCTCATCCTAACCCTCAACCTAACCCTAACCCTAACCATCTCCCGAAACCTAATCCTCACACCCAAACTCACCCTCAGCCTCACCCTCCACCTAAATTTAACTCTAACCATAACCCTAACAATAAAACTAACCCTAATCCTAACCCTAACCCTAACCCTAAACCTCAACCTAAACCTCCCCCTAACCCTAACCTAACACTAACCCTAACCCTCCCCCTAAGCCTAACTCTAACCCTAAACCTCACACTCAACCTAACCCTAATCCTAAACCTAACCCTTAACCTCACCCTAACCCTAACCCTCACCCTTAACCTCACCCTCACCCTCAATGTAACTCTAACCCTAACCCTAACAATAACACAAATCCTAACCCTAATCCTAACCCTAACCCTAATCCTATATCCAACCCTCACCCTCAGCCTCACCCTCACTGCAAACATAACCATAACCATAACACTAACAATAACCCTAAACCTCATCCTAACCCTCACCCTAACCCTAACCCTAAACCTAAACCTCACCCTAACAATAAACCTAATGCTCACCCTCACCATAGCCCACACCCTAAAGCTAATCCTAAACCTAATCCTCATCCTAACACTCAGCCTAACCCAAACCCTAACCCTCACCCTAGTCCTAACCCTCAAAATAACCCTAACCCGCACCCTCACTGTAACCTGAACCGTAAACCTCACCCAAACCCTAAACTTAACCTGA
The DNA here is from genome assembly GCF_024711535.1 of Dipodomys merriami. NCBI lineage: Eukaryota > Metazoa > Chordata > Mammalia > Rodentia > Heteromyidae > Dipodomys > Dipodomys merriami. The sequence goes on along the minus strand of NW_027206235.1, from coordinate 1,399,981 downwards.
ACCTTAACTCTCACCTTAACACTACCCATAACCCAAAAACTAAACCTAACCTTTACCCTTACACTCACCCTCAGATTAACCCTTAGCCTAACCCTAACCCTAAGCCTAACCCACTAACCCTAACACTAACCCTAATGCTAATCCTAATCCTAACCCTAACCCTCACCCTCATCCTAAACCTCACCCTAACCCTAACACTAACCCTAACCCTCACCCTAACCCTCACCCTAAACCTCACCCTAAACCTAACTCTAACCCTAAACTTCACCCTCAACCTCACCCTAACCCTAACTCTAACCCTAACCCTAAACCTCACCCTAACCCTAATGCACAACCTCACCCTCACCCTCAACATAACTCTAATCCTAACCCTAACAATAACACTAATCCTAACCCTAACCCTAACCCCCACCCTCATCGTAAACCTAACCTTAACCCAAACCCTCACCCTAACCCTAACACTAACCCTAACCCTAAAATTCACCCTTACCCTAACCCTGACTCTCACCCTCAGCCCCACCCTCACTGTAAACTTAACCCTAACCATAACACTAACAATAACCCTAACCCTAACTCTAATCTAACCCTCACACTCACCCTAAACCTAACCCTAACCCTCACCCTAATCCTAAACCTAACCCTAACCCTAAACCTCCCCATAACCCTAATCCTAACCATCAAGTTCACCCTAACCATCACACTAACCCTAATCATCCTCACCCAAAACCTCACAATAATCCTAACACTAATCCTTAATCTAACACTCACCCTCACCCTAACACTAATGTGAACCCTCACCCTTACCGAAACCCTCACCCTCAGCGTAAACCTCACTTTTACTCTTAGTGTCACCCTCATTCAAACCCTCACTGTAAAGCTAACATTCATCCTAACCCTCACCCTAACCGTAACCCTAAACATCACCCCAACCCTAACCCTCATCCTCAGCTTTAGCCTCGGCCTAACCCCAATCCTAAGCCTAACCCTAAACCTAAACCTCACACTCACCCTATCCCTCACCCTAACACTAACCCTCACCCTAACACTAATCCTAACCCTAACCCTAACCCTAACCCTAACCCTAAACCTAAACCTCAACCTCACCCTAACCCTAACCCTAACACTAAACCTAACCCTAACCATAATCATAACCCTCACCGTCAGCCTCACCCTCACCGCAAACTTAACCCAAACCATAACACTAACAATAACCCTAACCCTCACCCTAACCCTAAACCTAAACCTAACCCTAACTTAAACCCTAACCCTAAAACTAAAACTGACTCTAACCCTAATCCTAACTCTCACCCTCACCCTCACTGTAACCATAACCCTAACCTAACCCTTACAATAACACTAACCCTAACCCTATCCCTCATCTTAAACATATCCTTCACCCTAACCCTAACCCTCACCCTAACATTTACCCTCACCCTAACCCTAACGCTAACACTAACCCTAACCCTAACCCTCACCCTCAGCTACCCCCTAACCCTAACTCTAAGCCTAAACCTCCCCCTCCCTCTAACCCTAACCCTAACCCTAACTCTAAACCTCAGCCTAACCCTAAACCTAAACCTCACACTCACCCTAGCCCTCACCCTAATCCGAATCCAAACCTAACCCAAATCCTAACCCTCATTCTAACACTAACCCTAACCCTCACCCTCAGCCTCCCCCTAACCCTATATCTAACCGTAAACCTCACCCTCACCCTAACCCTAAACCTAACCTAAACCCCACCCTAACTCTAACCCTAACAATCACCTGCAATCTCAACCTCACAGTAACTCTAACCCTAAACCTAACAATAACACTAACCCTAACCCTAACCATCACCCTAAACCTATTCCTCACCCCACCCTCAGCCTCACCCTCACTGCAAACTTAACCCTAACCATAACACTAACAATAACCCTAACCCTAACACTAACACTAATCCTCAGCCCCACCCTCATCCTCATCCTAACTCTAAGCCTAACCCTAACCCTAAGACTAACCCTCACCGAAACCCTAACCCTAACCCTATACCTAACCCTAAACCTAAACCTAACCCTAACCCTAAACCTAATCCTCAGCTTCACCCTCACCCTAAACCAAACCCTAACCCGAAACCTCACCCTAACCCTAAGCCTAAGGCTAACCCTAACCCTAAACTTCACACTCACTCTACCCTAACCCTAATCCTAAACATAAACCTCATCTGAACACTCACCTTAACGCTAATCCCAACCATCACCCTAACCCTAACCCTCACCCTCACCCTCAGCCTCAGCTTACCATTAAGCCTAACTCTAACCCTAACCCTAACCCTAACACTAAACCTAACCCTCACCCTAACGCTCACCCAAACCCTAACCCTAACCCTCACCCTCACCCTAGCCCAAACCCAAACCATAAGCTTAAGCCTAACCCTCACCATAACCCTCACTCTAACCCTAACCCCAACACTCACCCTAACCTTAACCCTCACCCTCACCCTCACCCTAACTCTAATCCTAACCCTAACCCTAACACTCACCCTCACCTTAACGTTAATCCTAATCCTAACCCTAACACCAACCCTCACCCCCAAAGTAAACATCACCAGAACACTAACTCTAACCCTCACCCTAAACCTAACTCTAAACCTAAACCTCACCCTCACACTATCCGTAACCCTAAAACTAATCCTAAACCTCACCCCAAACCTAAACCTCACCGTAACCCTAACCCTAACCCTCAACTTCACCCTAGCCCTCACCCTATCTCTAACCCTCATCCTAACCCTAAACCTCACCGTTACACTAACACTAATCCTCAATCTAACCCGAATCCTCAGCCTAACCCTCACCTTTTCTCTTACTGTCACCCACATCCTAACCCTCACCCTAAACCTAACCCTCATCCTAACCCTCACCCTAACTATAACCCTTACCATCACCCTAACCCTAAACCTCACCGTCACCTTCAGCCTCAGCCTAACCCTAAGCCTAAGCCTAAACCTAACCCTAAACCTCACACTCACCCTAGCCCTCACCCTAAACCTAATCCTAACCCTAACCCTCAGACTAACCCTCAAGCTATCCATATCCTGAACCATTATTCTAAACCTAATCCTCATCCCCACACTCACCCTCAGCCTAACCCAAAGCCTAAGCTTAACCCTAACCCTAACGCTCACAGTCACACTCACCCTAAATTTAATCCTAAAACTAACCCTAAACCTAAACTTCAACCTAACCCTCACCCTAAACCTAACCCTAACACTCACCCTCACAATAGGCCTCACCCTAACCCTCACCCTAACCCTAAAACTAAACCTCACCCTAACCCTAACCCTAAGCCTCACCCTCACCATTGCCCTCACCCTAACATTAATTGCAACCTTAACCCTCATCCAAACACTCACCCTAACCCTAACCCTAACCGTCAACCTAACCCTACACCTAATTCTAACCCTCAACATAACCCTAACCCTGACCCTCACTGTAACCCTAACAATAACCCGCACCCTAACCTAAACCTAATCTGAACCTTAAACCTCACCCTAACCCTAACCCTCATCCTAACCCTATCCCTCATCATAAACTTAATCCTAACCCGAACTCTCATGTAAACACTCACCCTAACCCTAACACTAAACCTCGCCCTAAACCTAGCCGTAATCCTAACTCTCAACCTAACCCTAACCCTCACCCTCACCATAACCCTAAGCCGAAACATCACCCTAACCCTAAACCTAACCCTAACCCTAAACCTCACCCTAAACCTAACCCGAAACCTCACCCTCATGCTAGCCCTCACCCTAACCCTAACCTAAACCTAACCCTCATCCAAACCCTCACCCTAACCCTAACCCTAACCCTCACCCTAACCCTAACCCTAACACTAACCCTAACCCTAACCCTCACACTAACCCTAAACCTAACACTAACCCTCACAATAACCCTCACCCTAAAGCTAATAATAACCCTAAACCTCACCCTCACCCTAAACCTAACCCTCACCCTCACCCTCACCCTCAGGCTATCCCTAAGCAAAACCCTAACCCTAACCCTCACACTCACCCTCACACTGACCCTAATCCTAATCCTAACCCTAAACATAACCCTCATCCTAACCCTAATGCTGACCCTAACAATAACCCTAACACTAAACCTAACCCTAAACCTCACCCTATCCCTCACCCTAACCCTAACCCTTACCCTAAACCTCACCCTAACACTAATCGTAACCTTATCCCTCATCCTAACCCTCACCCTAACCCTAAACCTAACCCTCACCCTAACCCTAAACCTCACCCTTATCCTCACCCTCAGATTAACAATTAGCCTAAACCTAACCCTAAGCCTAACCTAAACCCTCACCCTAACACTAACCCTAATCCTAATCCTAACCCTAAGACTAACCCTCACCCTCATCCTAACCCACACACTAAACCTAACACTAAACCCAACCCTAACCCTCACCCTGACCCTCACACTAACACTAACACTAAAACTAAACCTCACCCTCAACCTCACCCTAACCCTAACCCTAACCCAAACCTCACCCTAACCATAAACCTCACCCTCACACTCACCATAACACTAATCCTAACCCTAACAATAACACTAATCCTAACCCTAACCCTAAACCTCACCCTCACTGTAACCCTAACCCTAACCCAAACCCTCAACCTCACCCTCACCCTAACCTTAACCCTAAAACTCACCCTAACCCTAACCCCAGCACTAAAAAAACTCTAAACCTAACCCTAACCCTCATCCCAACCAAAACCTTCACCCTATCCCTAACCCTCACCCTAACACTTACCCTCACCCTAACACTAACCCTTACCCTAATATTAACCCTCACACTAACCCTAACCATCACTCTAACTCTAAACCTCACCCTAACCCTAACCCTCACCGTCAACCTACCCTCAACTTAACCCTAACCCTCATCCTCTCCCTAAACCTCAAACTCGCCCTAACACTAATTCTCAATCTTACCAGCACCCTCAACCTTACCCTAACCCTCACCCTTACCATAACCCTCACACTCAGCTAAAACCTCAACTTTACCCTTACAGTCACCCTCACCCTAACCCTCACCCTAACACTAATCCTCATCCTAACCCTGACTATAAGGGTAACCCCTACCATCACCCTAACCCTAACCCTCACCCTCACCCTCAGTCTCAGCCTAACCCTAAGCCTAAGCCTAAACCTAACCCTAACCCTCACCCTCACCCTAGCCCTCTCCCTAACCCTAATCCTAACCCTAAACCTCATCCTAACTCTCACCCTAACCCTAACCCTAACCCTCACCCTAACCCTAACCCTCACCCTCACTCTCATCCTAACCCTAAGCCTAACGCTAACCCTAACCCTAACCCTCACACTCACCCTCACCCAAACCCTAATCCTCAACCTAACCCTATCCCTAACCCTAACCCTCACCCTTACCCTCACCCTAACCCTAACCCAAACACTAATCCTAACAATAACCCTCACATCAAACCTCACCTTAACAATAACTCTAACCCTAAACCTCACCCTGACCCTAACCCTAAGTCTAACCCTAAACAAAACCCTAAACCTCACCCTAAACCTAAACCTAAACTTCATCTGCACCCTCACAGTAACTGTAACCCTAAACCTAACCCTCACCTTCACCCTAACCTAACACTAACCCTGACCCTAACCCTAACCCTAACCCTACTCCTAACCCTCACCCTAACCATAACATTCACCCTAACCCAAACCCTCACCCTAATGCTCACCTTCACCCTAACCATAACACTAACCCTAACCCTAACCCTCAACCTAAACCTTCCCCTAACCCTATATCTAACCCTCATCCTCACCCTCACATTCACCTTAAGCCTAACCATAAACCCCACTGTAACCCTAACCCTAACCCTCACACTCATGCTCGGCCTAAGCCAAAGCCTAAGCCTAACCCTAACCCTAACCCTCACCCTAACCCTAACACTAACGCTAACCCTAATTCTAATCCTATACCTCACCCTCACCCTAACCCTAACTCTAACCCTTACCCTAAACCTAAACCTCATCCTAACCCTAACCCTCAGCCTCACCCTCAACCTCACTGTAAACGTAACCCTAACCCTAACCATAACAATAACCCCAACCCTAACCCTAACCATCCTAACCATAACCTTCACCCTAACCTTAACCCTCACCTTAACACTTACCCTCACCCTAACACTAACCCTATCCCTAACACTAACCCTCACACTAACCCTAACCATCACCCTAACCCTAAATCTCACCATAATCCTAACCCTCACCCTCAACCTAGGCCGCAACCTACCCCTAACCCTCATCCTCACCCTAAATTTTACACTAACCCTAACACTAATCCTCAATCTAACCCTCACCTTCACCCTAATCCTAACCATCACCCTTACCATAACCCTCAACCTAAGCCGAAAACTCACCTTTATGATTACCGTCACCCTCACCCAAACCCTAATCCTCATCCTAACCCTCACCCTAACAGTAACCCCAACCATTACCCTAACCCTAACCTTAAACCTCACCTTCACCCACAGCCTCAGCGTAAACATAAGTCTAAGCCTAACCTTAACCCTAACCCTCACCCTCACCCTCACCGTAACTCTAACCCTACCTAACCCTGAACTTCACCCTAAACACAACCCTATCCCTAACCCTCACCTAACCCTAACCCTGTTCCTAACCCTCACCCTAACTCTCACCCTAAACCTCACCGTAAACATAAGCCTAAACCTAACCCTCAACTTCACCCTAAACCTCACCCTAACCCTTACCCTCACCCGAACCCTAAACCTAACCCTCAGCCTAACCCTCATCCTAAACCTACCCATAACCCTAACCCTCGCTCTAAGCTTAATGCTAATCCTAACCCTAACCCTCACATTAACCCTAACCCTAACCCTCACGCTAAACCTAACCCTCAGGCTAACCCTCATCCTAACCCTAACCCTAACCCTAACCTTCACATTAACCCTAACCCTATCTGTCACGTTCAACCTCACCCTCAACATAAACCTAACCCTAACCCTAATCCAAAACTAACCCTACCCCTCACCCTAACGCTAAACCTAATGCTAACCAAAAACCTCACCGAAATCGTAAACCTATCCCTAACCTTCACCCTAACCATAACCCTAATCCAAAAATTAATCCTCACCTTAACCCTTAACATCACTCTAAACCTTTCCCTCACCCTAACCCTAAATTATCAGTCTAACCCTCATCCTAACCCTAACCCTAACATTCACCCTAACATTAACCCTAACAATAAACCTTACCCTCACCTAAACCCTAACTTTCACCCTCACCCTCAACCTCACCCTCACGCTCACACTAACCCTCACACTCACCCTAACCCTCACCCTAACCCTAACCCTCATCCTAACCCTCACCCTAACCGTAACCCTAACCATCACCCTAACCCTCACCCTCACCCTCACCCTCAGCCTCAGCCTAACCTTAATCCTAAGCCAAACCCTAACCCTCACCCTCACCTTAGCCCTCACAGTAACCCTAATCCAAACCATTACCCTCATCCTAACCCTCAACGTAAACGTAACCCTAACCAACACTCTAAACATAAGCCTCATCCCCACACTCAGCATCAGCCTAACCCTAAGCCTAAGCCTAAGCCTAACCCTACCCCTAAACCTCACCATAAACCTAACCGTAACCTAAGGCTAACCATAACCCTAATCCTCACAATCACTCTCACCCTAAACCAAACCCTAACCCTAACCCTGAACCTCATCCAAACCCTCACTCTAACCCTAAATCTCACCCTGACTGTAACACTAACCCTCATCCCCACCCTCACCCTCAGCCTAACCCTAAGCCTAAGGATAACCCTAACTCTAACCCTGACACTCACCCACACCTTAAATAATCCTAACCCTAACCCTATCCCTAAACCGAAACCAAAACCTCACACTCAGCCTAAGACTAACACTAACCCTAAACCTCACCCTCAACCTAACCCTAACACTAAACCTCACCCTAAACCTCACCCTCACCCTAATCCTCACCCACAACCTCACCCTCACAATAACTCTAACCCTAACAATAACACTAACACTAACCCTAACCCTAAATCTAACCCTAACCATAAACCTCACCCTCACTGCAAACTAAACCCTAACCATAATACTAACAATAACCCTAACCCTAACCCTAAGCCTAACCCTAAAACTAACCATAAATCTAACCCTAAAACTCAACCTCACCCTAAACCTAACTCTAACACTAACCCAAACCCTAAACCTCACCCTAACCCTAACCCTCAACCGCACCCTCACCCTCACCATAAATCTAACCCTAACCCTAAACCTAACCATCACCCTAAACCTAATCCTCATACCACCCTCAACTTCAGGCTAACACTACACCTAAGCCTAAGCCTAACCCTAACCCTCAGTATAACCCTAAACGTAATCCTATCACTAACCCTAACCCTAACCCTAATCCTGACCATCACCCTCACATTAAACCAATCCCTAACCCTAACCCTAACCCTAAGCCTAACCCTCATCCTCACCCTAAACTTCACACTAAACCTAACCCTAATCCTCAATCTAACCCTCACCCTCTCCTTAACCCCTAACCTTCAACCTTACCCTAACCCTCACCCTAACCCTAAACCTCAAACTTAACTTAACCCTCACCCTCAGCCTAACCCTCAACTTTACCCTTACCATAACACTCACCCTAACTCTCACCCTATCCCTAAACCTCATGCTAACCTTCAACCTAACCGTAACCTTAAACATCACCCTAACCCTAAACCTCACCCTCAACCTCACCTTTAGCCTAAGCCTAAAACTAACCCTAACCCTAACCCCCACCCTCACCCTAGCCCTCACCCTAACCCTAACCCTAACCCTCATCCTCACCCTCACCCTCACCCTCACTCTCACCATAACTCTAATCCTAACCTTAACAATAACACTAATCCTATCTCTAAACCTAACCCTAAAGCTAATCCTAAACCTAACCCTCACCCTCAGCCTCACCCTCACAGCAAAGGGAATCTTAACCATAACACTAACAATAACCCTAACCCTAAACCCAATCCTAACCCTCACCCTCACCCTAACCCTAATCCTAACCCTAACCCTCACTCTAACACTAACCCTCACCCTCACCTTAAGCCTAATCCAAATTTTAAAACTCACCCTAACACTAATCCTCATCCTCACCATAACCCTAACCCTCACACCTACCTTCACCCTCAGCCTAACCCTAAGCCTAAACCTAACCCTAACGCTAACCCTCACACTCACCCTTACCCTAACCCTAATCCAAAACCTAAGCCTATCCCTAAACCTCAACGTAACCCTAACCCTCATCCTAAACCTCCCCCTAAACCTAACTCTAAACCTAAAACTCACACTCAAACAAACCGTAACCCTAAACCTCACCATAAACCTCACCCTAACCCTAACCCTCACCCTCACCCTCACCCTCAACTTAACTCTAAACCTAACCCTAACAATAACACTAACCCTAACCCTAACTCTAAACCTAACCCTAACCATAAACCTCAGCCTCAACGCAAACTTAACTGTAACCATAACACTAACAATAACCCTAACCGTAACCCTAATTTTAACCCTAAGCCTAACCCTAAACCTAACCATAACACTAACAATAACCCTAACCCTAAACCTAATCCTAAACCTCACACTCACCCTAACCCTAATCCTAACCCTAAGCCTATCCCTAAACCTCAACCTAAACCTAACCCTCACCTAACCCTCTCCCTAAACCTAACTCTAAACCTAAACCTCACCCTCAACTTAACCCTAAACCTCACCATAAATCTCACCCTAAACCTAACCCTCACCCTCACCCTCAACTTAACTCTAACCCTAACCCTAACAAAAACACTAACTCTAACCCTAACCCTAAACCTAACCCTAACCATAAAACTCACCCTCATCAGAAACTAAACCCTAACCATAACACTAACAATAACCCTAACCCTAACCCTAACTTTAACCCTAACCCTAAACCTAACCCTAATTCTCAACCCCACCCTCAACCTCAGCCTAACCCTAAATCTAACCCTAACACTAACCCTAACCCTAAACCTAAATCTCACCCTAAACCTCACCCTAACTCTAACCCTAACCCTAAACCTCACCCTAACCCTAACCCTAACCCTCACCATCAACGAAAATCTAACCTTACCCTAACAATAACACTAACCCTAAACCTAATCATCACCCTAACCCTAATCCTCACCCCCACCCTCACCCTCAGCCTAACCCTAAGTCTAAGCCTAACCCTAACCCTAACCCTCACACTCACACTCACCCTAAACCTCACCCTAACACTTACCCTCACCCTAACCCTCACCCTAACCCTAAGCCTAACCCTAAACCTCACTCTCACGCTAACAATCACCCTAACCCTTACCCTCACACGAACACTAACACTCAGCCTAACCCTCATCATAACCCTAGCCCTAACCCTACCCCTCACTCTAACCTTAACGCTAACAATAAAGGTAACCCTCATATTAACCCTAACCCTCACACTCACACTCAACCTCGCCCTCAGTATAACCCTAACCCTAACCCTAATCCAAACCGTAACCCTCACCCTCACCCTCACCCTAACTCTAAACCTAACCAAAACCCTCAACCTAAACCTAACCCTATCCCTAACCCTCATGCTAACCCTAAACCTAATCCTAAAACTAATCCTCATCCTAACCCTAACCCTCACCCTAACCTTAACCCTAACCCTAATCCTCACCCAAAACCTCACTTTCACCCTCAACCTCAGCCTCACCCTCACCCTTACCATCACCCTCACCCTAACACTCACCCTCACCCTAATCCTAACCATAACCCTAACCCTCACCCTAAACCTAACTCTGACACTCACCCTCACCCTCACCCCAAGTGTAAACCTACACCTAAGCCTAATCCTACACCTAAACCTCACCCTCACCCTCACCCTAAACCTAAACCTTACCCTAACCCTAACCCTAGCCCTCACCCTAACACTAACCCTAATCCTCCCCCTCAGCTTAACCCTAACCCTAATGCTAACCCTAACACTCACCGTCACAGTAAACCTAATCCTAACCCTCACCCTAAACCTAACCTTAACCCTAATACTATCCGTAACCCTCACCATCACCCTAAACCTCACTCTAACCCTTACCCTAACCATAACCCTCACCCTAACCCTAACCCTAACACTAACACTAAACCTCACCCTAACCCTCACCCTATTCCTAAATCTAAACCTAAACCTCACCCTAAACCTCACCCTAAAACTTACCCTCACCCTATCCCTAACACTAATCCTCACCATATCCCTAACCCTGAAACTCACCCTAACCCTCACCGTCACCTTAACCCTCACCCTAACCCTAACCGTCACTCTCACCCTAAAACTCACCCTCTCCCTAACCCGAACCATCACCCTAACCCTACCCTAAACCTCACCCGAATCCTAATCCTCACCCTAAACCTAACTCTAAACCTAACCCTCATACTAACCCAAACCCTCACCTTAAACCTCACCCTAACCCTCATGCTAACCCTAAAGCTAACCCTAACTCTCACTCTCACCCTAACCCTCATCCTAACCCTTATCCTCACACTAATCCTAACCCTAAACCTAATCCTCACATTAACCCTAACACTCACACTAACCCTAATGCTACCACTCACCCTACCCCTCACATTAACCCTAACACTAACCCTCACCCTAGCCCTATCCGTAACCCTCACATTCCCACTAACCCTCAATGTCACTGTCACCCTAACCCTCACCCTAACCCTAATACTCACCTACACCCTCACCCTCACCGTCACCCTCACCCTAACCCTCACCCTCACCCTAAACATCACCCTAATCCTAACCCTCACCCTAAACCTAACTGTAATCCTCACCCTAACCCTAAATCTCACCTTAAACCTCACCCTCACCCTAATCCTCACCCTCAGACTAACCCTAACCCTAAGGCTTTCCTAACGGAAACCCTCACCTTCATCCTCACCCTCACCCTAACACTAATCCTAATCCTCACTCTCACCCTAACCCTCACCCTAACCCTAACTTTCACCCCAAGCCTAACCCTAACCCTTACCCTCACCCCAAGCCTAACCCTAACCGTAACCCTCCCCCAACACAAACCCTCCCCCTAACCCTCACCCTAAACCTAACACTAACCCTAACCCTCACCCTCACCCTAAACCTCACCCTAACCCTTTCCCTCACATAACCCTAACCCTAACCCTAACCTTAATCCTCACCCTCACCCTAATCCTAACACTAATCCTCAACCTAACCCTAATCCTCCCCTTAAACCTCACCCTCAACCTAATCCTCACCCTAACCGTAACTCTAAGCCTTTCCTAACTGAAATCCTTACCCTCACCCTAACGCTCAGCCTAACCCTCACCCTCACCCTAACCCTAACCCTAACCCTATCCCACATCCTAAACCTCACCCTCACCCTAACCCTAACCCTAATCATCACCTATCCCTAACACAAACCCTAACCCTCACGCGAAAGCTCATGCTCACCCTAAGCCTAATGCTAACATTAACCTTCAACCTCACCCTAAACCTCGCCCTAACCCTAACCCTCACCCTAAACCTCGCCAAAACCCTTACCCTCACCCTAACCCTCACCCTATCACTAAGATAACCCTAACACTCACCCTCAGCCTAAGCCTCACCCTATCCCTATCCCAAACCCTCACCCTAAATTTCTGCCTCCATTCAACCGAACCCTAAACGTAACACTAATCCTAACCCTAACCCTCATCCCCAACCTCACCCGAACCATAACACTATCCCTAACGCTAAACCTCACTCTCACACTCACCCTAACCTTAACTCTTACCCTAAAAATAACTCTAACCCTAACCCTAAACTTCTCCCTCAACCTAACCCTAACCCTAAAACTCACACTAACCCTAATCCTTACCCTAAACCTCACACTCACCCTCAACCTAACCCTCACCCTTACCCTCACCCTCACTATCACACTAACCCTAACACTAACACTAACCCTCACCCTAACCATCACAGTCACCCTAACCCTCACTCTAACCCTAACCCTCAACCCCACCCTAATCCTCCCCCTCAACCGAACCCTCACCCTCACCCTAACACTCACCCTCACCCTAAACCTCACCCTCACAATCAACATCATGCTAACGCTAGCCCTTACCCTAACTATAACCCTGAACCTAACCCTAACCCTCACTGTTATCCTCACCCTAACCCTAACCCTAATGCTAAAACTAACCCTAGACCTCATCCTAACACTTACCATATCCCTAAACCTCACCCTCACCCTCACCCTCACACTAACCCTAACCCTCACACTAACACAAATCCTAACCCTCACCCTCACCCTCAACCTCACCCTAAACCTAACCCTAATCGAAACCCTCATCCTAACTCTAATGATAACCCTAACCCTTAACTTCACCCTAAATCTCACCCTAACCCTTAAACTCACCATAACCTTAACCCTAACCCTAACCCTAATCCTCACCCTAACCCTAACCCTCGCACACACCCTAATCCTCACCTACACCGGAACCCTTATCCTCACCCTAACACTGACCCTAACGCTAACCCTAACCCTAATCCTAAACCTAACACTCACCCTCAACTTCACCGTCACCCTAACCCTAACACTAAACCTAACACTCACCCTCACCTTAACACTCACCCTGACCAAAAACATCACCATAACCATAACCCTCACCCTAAACCTAACCCTAACCCTCACCCTAAACTTAACCCTCACCCTAATGCCCTCCCTATCCCTAACACTAACCCAACACCTCACCATCACTCAAACCCTCACACTAACCCTTATCCTAACACTTACCCTAATCCTAAACCTCACGATAACCCTCACACTAACCTTAATCCTTACCCTATCCCTAACCCTAACCCAAACCCTCACCCTAACCCTCACCGTAATCCTTACCCGCACCATAACCCTAACCATCACCCTCACCCTAAATCTCACCCTAACCCTTACCCTCACCCTAATCCGCAAACTAACCCTAACCCTAAACCGACGGCACACCCTAACCTTCACACTCACCAAAACCCTAATCCTCACCCTAACCTTTACCCTCACAATAACCCTATCTCTCACCCTAAACCTAACCCTTATTCTCAAAAGAACACTCACCCTCACGCTAAACCTCGCCCTCACACTAAACATCACCCTAACCCTAACACTCACCCAAACCCTAACCCTAACCCTCAACCTCACCCTAACCCTCACCATGACCCTAAACCTTACCCTAACCCCAACTCACACCCTCACCCTAAACCTCACCCAAACCCTAACCCTAACCCTTACCTAACCGAAAACCTCACCCTCACACTCACCCTCACCCTAATCCTCACCCTCACCCTAGCCCTCACCCTAAAACGAACCCTCACCCTAAACCTAAACCTAAGCCTCACCCACACCCTAACCCTAAACCTAATCCTAACCCTAACACACATCCTAACCCTAACTCTAAACCTAATGCTAACCCTAAACCTCACACTCACCCTAACCCGAACCCTATCCCTTACAGTCACCCTAACCCTAACCCTAACCCTCACACTAACCCTAAACCTTCCCCTCAGCCTAACACTCACCCTATACCTAACCCTAAATCTAAAACTCACTCTCACACTAACCCTCACCCTAACACTTGCCCACACCCTCACCCTCACCCTAACACTAAACCTAAACCTATACTTCACCCTAACGCTCACCCTTACCCTAACCCTCACTCTCACCCTAACCCTCACCCTAACCGTTACCCTCACCCTAACCCTTACCCTTACCCTACACCTAACCCTCACACTAACCTAAGCCTAACCCTCAACCTAAAACTTATGCTAACCCTAAATCTAACCCTAACCTTCACCATACCCCTAAACCTAGCCCTAACCCTAACCCTCACACTAAACCTAAACCTAACCCTCAGCCTAACCCTCATCCTAACCCTAAACCTAACCCTAATCCTAACTTCACCCTCACCCTCACCCTAACTCTAAACCTAAACCTAAACCTAACACTCAACCTCATCCTCACCTTAACCTAAAACTATCCCTAAACCTCACCCTAACCCTAACCATCACCCTAACCCTAACCATCACCCTATATCTCACCCTCACCCTAACCCTAACCCTAACACTCACCCTAACCCTAACGCTAACCCTAACCTTCACCCTCACACTAAACCAAAGCATAACCCTTACCCTGACCATAACCTTAACCCTCAGTCTAAACCTAATCCTCACCATAACTCTAACACTCACCCACACACTAACCCACACCCTCACCCTCACCCTCACCCTCAACAAAACACTTACCCTCACCCTCACCTTAACCTAACACTATTCCTAACCCTCATCCTAACACTAACCCTAACCCTATATGTCACCCTCATAGTAACCCTAACCCTAACCCTCACTCTAACCCTCACCCTAAACTTAACACTAATCCTAACCCTCATCCTCACACTAAACCTCACCTTAACCCTTTCCCTCACCATAAACTTAACCCTAAGCCTAAACCTAATCCTCACCCTAACCCTAACCCTCACCCACTCACTAACCCTCACCCTCACCCGAACCCTCACACTCACCTAAACCTCACCCTAACCCTAACATTACCCCTCTACCTAACCATCACCCTAACCATAACACTAACCCTAACCCTCAACCTAACCCTAACCCTAACGCTAACACTCAAACTCACCTAAACCTAAGGTTAACCCTAACATTAACCCTCTACCTAACCATCACCCTAACCATAACACTAACCCTAACCCTCACACTCACCTAAACCTCACCCTAAACCTTATATTACCCCTCTCCCTAACCATCACCCTAATCCCACACTAACACTAACCCTCACCCTAACCTTAACCCTATTCCTAAACCTAGCCCTCACCCTCAAACTAGCCCTAACCCTAACTCTAACATTAACCCACACCCTAACCCTAACCCTAAACCTTAACCCTCAACCTAACCCTAAACCTAACCCTAACCGGCACACATACCTAAACCTGACCCTAACACTAACATTACCACTATCCCTAACCATAACCCTAACGCTAACCCTAACCCTAACCCTTAACCTAACGCTAATCCTACCCCTCACCCTCACCCTCACCCTCAAACTAACCATAAACCTAATGCTAACCGTCACCCTAACCCTAACCCTCAACCTAAACATAAACTCAGCTTAACACTCACTCTCACCCGAATCCTCACCCTAACCCTAACACTTACCTAACCGAAACCCTCACCCTCAACCTCACCCTCAGCCTAGCCCTCAGCCAAACCCTAACCCTAACCCTAACCCTCACCCTCAACCTCCCCTTCAACCTCAGCATTACCCTAACCCTAACCCTAATCCTAACCCTAACCTTCAATCCCACGCTCACCCTAACCCTAACCCTAACCCTAACGCTAAACCTCAGCATCACACTCAACCTCTCCCTAACCCTAACCATAACAATAACCATAACCCTAACACTAACCCTAACCCTAAAACTCAACCTAATCCTAATCCTAACCCTAACCCTCACCTAAACCTCATTCTAACACTCACCCTCACCCTGAACCTCAACATCACACTAACCCTCACACTAACCTGAACCCTCATCCTAACCCTAACCCTCAACCCCACCATAACCCTAACTATAACCCTCACTCTCACCCTCACCCTCACTGGCACCCTCACCCTCACTCTCACCCTAACCCTTACCCTCATACAAACCCTAACCTATCCCTATCCCAACACCTCAACCTAACTCTCACCGTAACCCTAACCCTCAACCACACCCTAACTCTCACCCTCAACAGAACCCTCATCCTGAACCGAACACTCACTCTCACCCTCACAATAAACATCACCCTAACCCTAACTCTCACATTAACCCTAACCCTAAACCTCACCCTAACCCTAATCCTCAACCTAACCCTAACCCTCATACTCACCCTAACCATAACACTCATCCTAATCCTAACCCTCACCCTAAAACTAACTCTCAACCTCACCCTAACCCTCACCCTCACCCTCGCACTAACCTTAACCCTGAATCTAACTTTAACCCTAACCCTAACCTCGACCCTCACAATGACCTTCACCTCAGCCTAACCCTAACACTAACTCTATTCCTAATCCTAACTCTCACCCTCACCCTCACCCTAACAATCAACCTAAACCTAAACCTCACCCTAGCCCTAATCCTAACCCTAACCCTAACCCTCACTGCAAACGTAACCATAACCATAACACTAACAGTAATCCTAACCCTACCCTAACCCTAACACTCACCCTCACCCTAACCCTTATCCTAACCCTAACCCTCACCCTAACCCTAACCCTAACCCTCACCATAACCCTAACCCTCATCCTAACCCTCACCCTAACCCTAACCCTAACCCTAAAACTCACCCTAACACTAACCCTAACCCTCACCCTCACCCTAGCCCTCACCTTAACCCTAACCCTAACCCAAACCCTCACCCTAACCCTTACCCTCACCCTAAACCTAAAACTCACCCTCAACCCTTAACCTCACCCTAACCCTTACTCTTAACCTAACCTGCAAACTAAACTTAACCCTAAACCTACTGCTCACCCTAACCCTCACCCTCACCATAACCCTAACCCTAAACCTAACACTCAACCTAACCATAAACCTCACCCTCACCGTAACCCTCACCCTAACCCCTACCCTCATATTAACGCAATCCCTAACCCTAACCCTAACCCTAATTCTCAACAGAACACTCACCCTCACCCTAACCTTTACCCTCACACTAAACATCACCCAACCCTAACCCTCACCATAACCCTAACCCTAACTCTCACCCTCACCCTCACCCTCACCCTCACCCTAACCTTCATCCTAACACTAACCTTCACCTCACCCTCACCCTAAATCTAACCCTAACGACAACCCACACCCTCACCCTATACCTCACCTTAACCCTATCCCTAACCCTTACCTGAATGAAAAAATCATCTTCACCCGAATCCTCACCCTCACCTTAACCCTAACTCTAAACCTAACACTAACACTCATCCTAACCCTAACTCTAAAACTAATGCTAACCCTAAACTTCATACTCACCGTAACCTTCACCCTAACCCTTACCGTCACGCTAACCCTAATCCTAACCCTCACAATAAACCTAACACTCACCCTAAACGTAACTAACCCTTCCCCTCAGCCTAACGCTCACCACAAACCTAACCCTAATCTTCACCCTATCATTAACCTTAAGGCAAAAACTCACCCTAACCCTCACCCTAAACCTAATGCTAACCGTAACCCTCACCCTGACCCTAACACTCATGCTAACCCTTACCCTCACCCTAAACCAAAAACTCACCCTCAACACAACCCTCACCCTAAAACTTACCCACACCCTCACCCTCACCCTGAACCTAACCCAAAACTTCACCCTAAAACTTCACCACAACGCTCACCCTAATCCTAACCCTCACCCTCACCCTAAACCTCACCGTAACCTTACCTTCACCGTAACACTTAACCTATCCCTAAACCTAATGCTCAAACTAACCCTAACCCTATCCTTCAGCCTAAACCTTATGATAAGCCTAAATCTATCCCTAACACTAACCCTAACCCTCACACTAAACCTAAACCTAACCCTCAGCCTAACCCTCATCCTAACCCTAACCCTAACACTAATCCTAACCCTCATCCTCACCCTCACCCTAAATCTAAACGTAAACCTAAACCTAACACTGACCCTCACCCTCACCCTAACCTAACATTATCCCTAACCCTCACCCTAAGCCTAACCCTCACCCTATACCTCACCCTCAACCTAACCCTAAACCTAACCTTAACACTCACCCTAACCCTCACCCTAACCTTAACACTAACCCTAATCCTCAACCTCACCCTATCCCTCAACCTCACCCTAAACATCACCCTAACCCTAACCCTCACCCTAACCTGAATCCTAACACTAACCTGAACCCTAACCCTCACCCTAACACTCACCCTAAACCTAACGATAACCCTAAACCACACCCTCAACCTAACCCTCAACCTAACCCTTATCCTCACACTAACCCTAACCCTACCCGTCACACTAACCCTAAACCTCACCCTAACCCTAACCCTACCCCTCACTCTACCCCTCACCCTAATCCTAACCCTAACCGTAAACCTCAGTTTCACCCTCACCCTCAGCCTAACCCTAACCCTAACACTTACCTAACCCTAACCCTAAACTTAATCCTCCACCTAACCCTGACCATAACCCTCACCCTCACCCTAACACTAACCCTAACCCTAACTCTCACCCTAACCCTAAACCTAAACCTCACCCTAACCCTAATCCTCAACCTAACCCTAACCCTCATCCTGACCCTCACACTAAACCTAACCATAACTCTAACCCTCACCCTAACACTTACCCTGACCCTAACCTTAACCCTAAACCTAACCTGAACCTCACCCTATCCCTAACCCTCATCCTAAACCTAAGCCTCAACCTCACTCTAACCCTAACCCTCATCCTAACCTTAAACCTAAACCTAATGCTAATCCTAAACCTCACCCTCACCCTAAACATCACCCTAACCCTCACCCTCACCCTAACACTAACCCTAACCCTCACACTAAACCTAAACCTCACCCTAACCCTACCCCTAACCCTAATCCTCACACTAAACCTAACCCTCACACTAAATCTAACCCTAACACTCAGCATAACCCTCACCCTATGCCTAATCCTAACACTAATCCTCACCCTATCCCTAAACTTAACCCTAACATCACCCTAACACTCAACCTCAACCTAACCCTAATTCTAACACTAACACTCCTCCTCCTCCTAACCCTCACCCTCACCGTAAACCTCACTCTGACAGTTATCCACACCATAACCCTAACCCTAACCCTAAACCTAAACCTAACCTTCATCATAAACCTCACGCTAACCCTAAATATAACCCTACCTCTAAACCTCACCCGAACCCTCACTGTAACGCTAACCCTCACCCTCTCCCTAAAGCTCACCCTAACCCTAATCCTCATCCACACCCTAACCCGAAATCTCACCTGAACCCACACCCACCCCCAAACTCTCATCCTCAAACTAAACCTCACCCTCACCCTAAACATCACCCAAACCCAAACCCTCACCCTAACCCTAACCCTAACCTTACCACTCACCCTAACCCTACCCCTCACCCTAACCCTTACCGTCACCATAACCCTAACCATAACCATAACCATAACCCTCACACTAACCTTAAACCTCAGCCTAACTACAAACCTAACCCTAACCTTCACCCTCATGATGACCTTCACCTCAGCTTAAACCTAAACCTAACCCTCAACCTAACCCTACCCCTCACCCTCACCCTCACACTAGACCTAAAACTAATGATAGCCCTCACCCTAACCCTAATCCTCAACCCACACCCTAACCCAAAAACTCACCTGAACCCACAACCACACCCAAACTCTCATACTCACCCTAAACCTCACCCTCACCCTAAACATCAACCAAACCCTAACCCTCACACTAACCCTAAACCTAAACCTAACCCTCACACTAACCCTAACCCTAAACCTAATCCTAACCCTCACCGTCACCCTCACCCTAACTCTATATCTAAACCTAAACCTAACACTCACCCTAACCCTAACCTAACACTATCCATAACCCTCACCCTAACCCTAAACCTCACCCTATACCTCATCCTCAACCAAACCCTAACCCTAACCCTAACCCTCAACCTAACCCTAATCCTCACACTCACCCTAAACCTCACCCTAAACCTAACATTACCCCGCTCCCTAACCATCACCCTAACCCTAACCATAACCCTAACACTCAACCTAACCTTAACCCTACCCCTCACCCTCACCGTCAAACTAACCCTAAACATAATGCTAACCCTCACCCTAAACCTAATCATCACCCACACCCTAACTGGAACCATCACACGAACCCTCACCCCCATCCAAACCCTCATCCCCACCCTAACCCTCACCCTCACCCTAAACATCACCCAAATCCTAACCCTCACCCTAACCCTGATTCTAACCCTAACCTTCACCCTAACACTTACCCTCATCCTAACCCTAACCCTAACCTTCACCCTCACCCTGACCCTCACCCTCAGCCTAACCCTAACCCTAACCCTATTCCTAATCCTAACTTTCAAACTCACACTTACCCTAAACCTAACCCTAACACTCACCCTCATCCTCACCCTAACCCTATCCCTAACCCTCATCCGAACCCTAACCCTCACACTACACCTCAACATAACCCTCACCCTCACCCTAACTCTAATGCTAACCCTAACCCTCACTTTCACCCTATCCCTCAACCTAACCCTTACCCTTACCCTAATCCTAACCCTCACCCTCAACCTAAAGCTCACCCTAAGCCTTATCCTCAGAATAACCGCAAACTAACCCTAACCCTAAACCTACCACTCACCCTAACCCTCACCCTAACCCTAACCCTAACCCTAACCCTCACACTTATCCTAAACCTCACCATCACCCTAACCATCACCCTCACCCTAACCCTCACCCTAACCCTAACCCAAACCCTCACCCTAAACCTAACCTCAGCATAACCCCCACCGTCATCCTAATCCTCACCCTAACACTTACCTAACCGAAACCCTCACCCTCACCCTGACCCTAAACCTCACCCTAATCCTCACCCTCAACCTCCCCTTCCCCCTCAGCATTATACTAACCTTAACTCTAATCCAATCCCTAACCTTCAATCCCACCCTCACGCTAAACCTAACTCTAACGCTAATCCACACGATCACCCTCACCCTAACACTAAGTCTCACCCTAACCCAAACCCTAACCCAAACCGTAACCCTAACTCTCACCATAACCCTCACCCTAACCCTAACGATAACCTAACCCTAAACCTCAACCTAACCCTAACCCTACCCCTCACATTACCCCTCACCCTAACCCTAACCCTAACCCTCACACTCACTTTCACCCTCACCCTCAGCCTAACCCTAACCCTAACACTTACCCTAACCATAACCCTCACCGTAATCCTCCACTTAACCCTGACCATAACCCTCACTCTAACCCTAACACTAACCCTAACCCTAACTCTCACCCTACCCCTAACCCTAAACTTCACCCTAACGCTAACCCTCAAACTAACCCTAACCCTCACCCTGACCATCACACTAAACCTAACCATAACACTAACCCTCACCCTAACACTTACCCTGACCCTAACCCTCACACTACACCTAACCAGAACCCGAACCCTAACCCTAACAATAATCCTAAACCTAAGCCTCACCCTCACCCTCACCCTCACCCTAACCCTAACCCTCATCCTAACCTTAAACCTAAACCTAATGCTAACCCTAAACCTCACCCTCACCCTAAACCTCACCCTAAAATTTACCTTCACCCTAACCCTAACCGTAACCCTCACATTAACCTAAACCTCACCCTAACCCTAAACCTAACCAACACACTAAACCTAACCCTCACCCTACCCCTAACCCTAAACCTCACACTAAACCTAAGCCTCAACCTAAACCTAACCCTACCACTCAGCCTAACCCTCACCCTAAATCTAACCGTAACCCAAATCCTCAACCTATCCCTCACCTTAACCCTAAACCTCCCCCTCAACCTCCCCTTCACCCTCAGCTTTACCTAACCGTAAATCTAATCCTAACCCTCAACCTAAACTTCACACTAACACTAACCCTCAGCCTCACCCTAACCCTCACCCTAAACTTTACCCTCAACATAACCCAAAACCGAACCCTAAACCTAACACTCACACTAACTGTAAACCTAACCCTCACCCTATCCTTTATACTAAACCTAAACCTAACCCCAACCCTCACCCTAACCGGAAACCTCACACTAACCCTAAACCTAACCCTAACCCTGAACCTAAACCTCATCCTAACCCTAACCCTAACCCTAACCCTCACGCTAACCTTAACCCTCACCCTCATGCTAACCCTCACCCTAAACCTTACCCTCACCCTAAACATATCCCTAAACCTAACCCTAACTCTAACTCTCACACTAACACTCACCCTCACCCTAACACACACCCTCACACTAAACATAACCCTAAAGCTAACACTCACCCTAACCCTAACCCTAACCATCACCCTAACCCTAACCCTCATCCTAACACTAACCCTCACCCTCACCCTGACCCTCACCCTAACCCTAACCCTAACCCTCATCCTAACACTAACCCTCACCCTCACCCTCACACTCGCCCTAACCCTAACACTCTACCTCACCCTAAACCTCACCCTAAGCCTTACCCTCAACTTAACTCTAATCCTAACCCTAAACTTAACCCTCACCCCAACCCTAAACCTATCCCTAACCCTAACCCTCACCCTACCTCACACTCACCCTAACCATCACCCTAACCCTTACTGTCACCCTAACCCTAACCCTAACCCTCACACTAAACCTAACCCTCACCCAAACTCTAATGTTACCCCTCACCCTAAACCTCACTCTCAAACTAACCCTAACCCTAATCCTCACCCTATCGTTAATCTTGACCCAAAATTCACCATAACCCTCACCCTCACCCTCACCCTAATGCTAACCCTAACCCTCAGCCTCACCCTAAACCTCACCTTAACACTTACCCTCACCTTAACCCTAACCCTCACCCTGACCCTAAACCTCACCCTAACACTTACCCCAACCCTAAACCTCACCCAAACCCTAAACCTAAACCTAACCTTGATGCTAACACTCACCCTCAACCTCAACTTCACCCTAAGACTTACCCAAACCCTTACCCTCACCCTAACCCTAAACCTAAACTTAAACTTGACCCTAACCCTCACCCTAACCCTAAAACTCACCCTCACCCTAACTCTCACCCTAACATTTACCCTCACCTTAACCCTTAGCCTACCACTAAACCTAACGCTCACGGTAACCCTAACCCTAACCCTCAGCCTAACCCTTATCCTATCCCTAAACGTAGCCCTAAACCTCACCCTAACCTAATCCTAACCTTCAGCCTAACCCTCATCCTAACCCTCACCCTAATCCTAACCCTCACCCTCACCATAACTGTAACCCTAAACCTAACCCTAACACTCACCCTCACAGTTACCCTAACCCTAACATTGTCCCTAAGCCTCAACATAACCTTAACCCTCACCCTAATCCTAAACCTAACCTTCACCCTCAAACTCACCCTAACTCTAACCCAAAACCTAACCCTAACCCTCACCCAGACCCTCAACCTAACCCTCACCCTCACTCTAAACCTCACCCTAAACCTAAACCTACCCCTCTCCCTACCACTTACCCTAATCCTAATGCTTACCCTAACCCTCAACCTAACCGTAAACCTACCCCTAACGCTATCCCTCACCCTAAACCTAATGCTCACCCACAACCTAACAATCACCTGAACCCAAACCCTCATACTCACCCTAACCCTCACCCTCACTCTAAACATCACCCAAACCCTAACCCTCACCCTAACCCTAACACAAACCCTAATCCAAACGCTCACACTCACCCTAACCCTCAGCCTAACCCTTTCCCTTACCCTAACCCTAACCATAACCCTCACACTAACCGTAACCCTCACTCTAACCCTAACCATAACACTGACCCTAACCTTCCCCCTCACCCTGACCCTCACCCTAATCCTATTCCTAATCCTAACACTCACCGTCAAACTAAACCTAACCCTAACCCTAACCCTAACCATCACCCTCACCCTCTCCCTCAACCTAACCCTCACCCTCACCCTAAACATCACCTTAACCCTAATCCTCACCTTCAACCTAACCCTAACCCTCACTCTGAACCTAACCTCAGCTTAATCCTCACCCTCGCCCTAATCCTCACCCTAACCGTAACTTTTACCTAACAGATACTCTCACCCTCACACTCAGCCTAACCCTCACCCTCACCCATGTCCTCACCCTAACCCTAACCTTAACCCTCACCCTCACCCTCGACCTCCCCTTCTCTCTCAGGCTTACTCTAACCCTAATAATAACTCTAACCCTAACCCTAACCCTAAAACTCATCCTAACCCTAACCCTCAACCTCGCCCTCACCCTCATTCTAAACATTACCCTCATGCTGAACCTCACCATCACATTAACGCTCACACTAACCCTAACCCTCACCCTAGCCTTAACCCTAACCCTCACCCTCACTTCCCCCGTCACACTCAGCCTAACCCTAACTCTAACCCTAATCCTAAACTAACCTCACCTGCACCCTCACCCTAACCCTCTCCCTCAAACTCCCCTTCCCCCTAACACTAACCCTCAGCCTCACCCGAAGCATCACCTTAACCCTAATCCTCACACTGAACCTAACCCTAACGCTCACCCTAACCCTCACCCTCAAACTAACCCTCACCCTAAACAGTATCCTCACACTAAACCTAACCCTAACCCTAAACTTCACACTAATCCTAACCCTCAACCTAACCATATCCCTCCACCTCAACCTAAATCTCACCTTAACCCTAACCCTAACACTCACCCTAACCCTAAATCTAAACCTAACCCTCACCCTCACCCTAACCCTCACCATCACGCTAATGCTCACCGGAACCCTAACACTCACCCTAAACCTAAACCTCAAACTAAACCTAAGCCTCACCCTGACGCTCACCTTAAATCTAACCGTAACCCTAACCCTCACCCTCACCTTACTTTAACCATAACCCTCACCCTAAACCTAACCCACACCCTAACACTAATCCTAAACCTAACCCTAAATATAAACTTCACATTAAAAGTAAACCTTACACTAACCATAATCCTCACACTATCCTTAACCTTAACCCTAACCCTCACCCTAACCCTCACCCTCACCCTAACCCTAATGCTAATCTTAACCCTCACCCTCACCCTAACCCACAACCTTACCCTTAACCTCACTATAACCCTTACCCTCACCCTAAGCCCAACCCTCACCCACGCCCTAACCCTCACCCTAACATTTACCCACACCCTCACCCTCACCCTAATCCTCACCCTCACCCTCACCCTAACCCTAGCCCTCACCCTAAACCTAACCCTCACCCTAACCCTAACCCTCACTCTTACAGTCACCCTCACCCTCAGCCTAACCCTAATCCTTACCCTAATCCTAACCCTCACCCTCACCCTAACTCTAACCCTAAACCTAACCCTCACCCTAACACTAAAACTCACCCTATATCTCACCCTCACCCTAACCCTAAACCAAAACCTAACCCTCAACCTAAGCTTCACCCTAACCCTAACACTAACCATAACCCTCATCCTCACAATAAACCTCACACTATACCTTACCCTCACAATATCCCTAACCTTAACCCTAATCCTCAACCACACCTAAACTTCACCCTCACCTGAACCTTCACCCTCACCCTCACCCTCACCCTCATCCGCACCCTAAACATCACCCTAACACTAACACTCACCCTCATGCTAATCTTCACCATAACCCTAACCCTGACCGAAAAGAAACCCTCAACCTAACCCTCACACTAACCCTCACCCTGACCCTAGCCCTCACCCAAACACTAACCCTAACCCGAACCCTAATCCTCACATTCACCCTAACCCTTACCCTAACCGTTACCCTCACCCTCACCCTAACCCTAACCCTAATCATAACCCTCACACTAGCCATAACCCTCACCCTAAACATAACCCTAAACCTAACCCTAACCTTCACCCTCACACTGACCCTCACACTCACCGTAACCCTAAACCTATTCCTAATCCTAACCCTCACAATAACCCTCAACCTAAACCTAACCTTAACACTAACCCTCACCCTCACCCACACCCTCACCGAACACAAACCCTCATTCTAACCCTAAGCTCAGCTTAACCCTCACCCTCAACCTAATCCTCACCCTAACCCTAACCCTAACGTAAATGTAACCCTCACCCTCACACTAACCCTCATCCTCACCTTAGCACTAACCCTAACCCTAACCATAACACTTACCCACACCCTAACCCTCACCCTCATCCTCGCTCTAACCCTAATCCTAACCCTAATGCTCACACTACCCCTCTCCCTAACCCAAACTGTAACCCTAAGCCTCACCCTCATCCTAACCCTCACGCTCAGCCGAATACTCACCCTCACCCTAAACCATACTCTCACAATAAACATCACCCTAACCCTAACCCTCAACCTAACTCTAACCCTAACCCCCAACCTAACCCTAACCCTCACCGTAACCCTCACCCTAACCCTTACACACAACATAATCCTATCCCTCACTCACAAACTTACCATCACCCAAACCCTTACCCTCACCCTAAACCTCAGCCTAACCTGCAACCTAACGCTCACCCTAACCCTAACCCTCACCCTTGCCCTAACCCTCACCCTAACCTTTACCCTCACCCTCACCCTAACCCTCACCCTAACCTTTACCCTGACCCTAACCCTAACCCTAAACCTAACCCTCAAACTAACCCTAAACCTAACCCTCAACCTAACCCTTATCCTATCCCTAAACCTAACCCTAACCCTCACCCAAAGCCTAAACCTAACTCTCACACTAACCCTAAACCTAACCCTCAGCCTAACGCTCATCCTAACCCTAACCGTAACCCTACCCGTCACCCTAACCGTAACCCTACCCATAAAACTCACCCTATCCCTAACCCTCCCACTCACCCTCAGGCTAACTCTAATACTAACCCTAACCCTCACCCTCACCCTAACTCTAACCCTAAACCTAATCCTAAACCTCACCCTCACCCTCACCCAAAGCCTAAACCTATCCCTAACCCTCACTCTAAGCCTAACCCAAACCCTATACCTCACCCTCACCCTAACCCTAACCCTAGCATTCACACTGAAACTCACCCTAACTTTACCCTCACCATAAACCTAACTATAACCCTAATCCTCACGCTAAACCTAAGCCTCATACACCCCCTTAAACTCACCCTAACCCTAAACCTAACCCTATTCCTAAACCTAAGCCTCACACTTAAATTCACCCTAACCCTACACCTAACCCTTACCCTCACACACACCCTCACCCTAAGCCTCACCGTCACCCTAACCCTCACCCTAAACCTAACGCTACCCTTCACTCTAACCCTCACACTAACCCTAACCCTAATCCAAACCCTCAACCTAACCCTAACGATAACCCTAACCCTCACCCTCACACTCACCCTTAACCTAACACTAACACTCAACCTAACCCTAATCCTCACCCACACCCTAACCCTCACCCTCACCTTAACCCTCACCCTCACGCTAAACATCACCCAAACCCTAACCATCACCATAACCCTAGCTCTAACCCTCACCCTAACCCTAACCCAAAACCTAATCCTCAATCTCACCCTATTCCTCCCCGTAAGCCTAACCCTTGGCTAAAAGAAACCCTCAACCTTAAACTCACACTAACCCTCATCCTCACCCTCACCCTCACCGAACACAAACCCTCACCCTAACCTTAACCTCAGCTTAACCCTCACCCTCAACCTAATCCTCATCCTAAACCTAACCCAAAAATAATCTTAACCCTCACCCTCACACTAACCCTCACCCTCACCCTAGCCCTCAACCTAATCCTAACCCTAACCCTAACATTCAACCTCACCCTAAACCTCACTCTAACCTTTTCCCTCACCCTAACCCTAACCCTATCCCTAACCATAACTCTCACATTAACCATAACCATCAGCCTAACACTAACCCTAACACTAACCTTAAACCTAACCCTCAGCCTCACCCTCACCCGCACCTTCAGCCTAACCCTAACCCTAACCCTATTCCCAATCCTAACCCTCACCCTCACCCTTACCCTAACCCTCACCCTCACCTAACCTTCACCCTCACCCTAAACATCACCCTAACCATAAACCTTACCCTAACCCTAACTCTAACCCTTACAATAACCCTAACCTCATCTTAACCCTAACCCTGACGTAAACGATACCCTCACCCTCACACTAACCCTCACCCTCACCCTAGCCCTCTCCCTCACCGTAACTGTAACTCTAACCCTCAATCTCACCCTCACCCTCACCCTCAACCTCAGCCTAAAGCTAACCCTAACACTAACCCTAACCCTAACCCTCACACTAACCATAACCCTAAATCTCAGCCTAAACCTTATCCTAACCCTAAACCTAAAACTAACCTTCACCCTAACCAAACCTTAACCCTAAACCTAACCCTAACCCTAACCCTAACCCTCACCTAAAACCTAACCCTAAACCTAACCCTCACCCTAACCCTAAACCTCACCTTCAACCTCACCCTGACCCTCAGCCTAAACTTAGGGTTAACCTTAATCCTAACCCTCACCCTCAACCTAACTCTAAGCCTAAACCAAACTCTCCCCTTCCCCCTCACCCTCACTCTAACCATCACTCTAACCCTAACGCTCACCCTCAACCTCCCCCTCCCCCTCAGCCTAACCCTAGTCCTTAAACTAATCCTAACCCTCAACCTACCCCTGACCCTAACCCTAACCCTAACCCTAACCTTCACCCTAATCCTCACCCTCACCATAGTCCACACCCTAATCCTAACCCTAAACCTATCCCTAACACTAACCCTAACCCTAACCCTCTGCCTAAACCTTATCCGAACCCTAAACCTAAAACTAACCTTCACGCTAACCAAAACCTAATCCTAACCCTAACCTAACCCTAACCCTCAGACTAACTGTAACCCTAACCCTCAGCCTAAAGCTCATCCTAACCCTAACCCTAACCCTAACTCTATAACTCCACATAACCCTCAGACTTACCCTAACCCTAACACTAACCCTAAACCTGACCCTCAATTTAAGCCTCCCCATAACTCTAACTCTAACCCTAATCCTCACCCTCACCTGAACCCTAATCCTAACACTAACCCTAAACCTCACACTGTCACCCTAACCCTCACCCTCACCCTAAATGTCACCCTAAACTTAATCCACACCCTAACCCTAACCCTAACCCTCACCCTAAACCTAAACTCAGCTTAACCCTAACCCTGATGTAAACGACACTCACCATCAACCTCACCTTAATCCTCACCCTAACCCTAACCCTGACATAAACGAAACCCTCACACTCAACCTCACACTAACCCTCACCCTCACACAAGCCCTCACCCTCACCCTAACCCTAACACTAACCATCAACCTCACCCTCACCCTCAACCTCAGCATAAACCTAACCCTACCCTAACCCTAATCCTCACCCTCACCCTCACCCGCACCCTAACCCTAACAATAACCCTAACCCTCACACTAACACTAAACCTCACCCTAACCCTCACCCTAACCCTTACCCTCACCTTCACCTAACCCTAACCTTCACACTAACCCAAACCCTCACCCTAAACCTATCCCTACCCCTCACCCTAACCCTCACGCTCACCCTAACTCTAACCCTAACCCAACCCTAACCCTAACCCTCAAGCTAACCCTAAACTTAACCCTCCCCCTCAGCCGAACCTTCACCCTCACCCTCACCCTAAACATCACCCTTACACTAACCCTCACCCTAATCGTAACCTTAACGGTCACCATAACCCTAACACTCATCTTAAACCTCAAACTCACCCTAATCCTCACCCTAACCTAACCTTAACCATTACCTAAACTCAACCCTGAACCTAACCCTCACCCTTACCGTAGCCCACACCCTAACCCTAACGCTAAACATAACCCTCACACTAACCCTAAACCTAACCCGCAGCCTCAATCTTATCCTAACCCTAAACCTATAACTAACCTTCACCCTAACCAAACACTAACTCTAAACCTAAACTTAACCCTAACCCTCACACTAACCCTAAACCTAACCCTCAGCCTAACGCTCATCCTAACCCTATCCCTAACACTAACACTAACCCTCACCCTAAACCTAACCCTCACCCTAAACCTAGCCCTAACCCTAACCCTCACGCTCAACCTCACCCTCACCTTAAGCCTAAACCTAACCCTAGTCCTAAACATAACGCTCACCCTCACCCTAAACATAATCCTCACCCTAAACCTAACCCTCACCCTCACACTAACCCTAACCCTCATTCTTACCCTAACCCTCAGCCTCACCCTCTCCCTAACACTAACCCAAACACTAACCCTAACCCTAACCTTCACCCTAACCCTCAACCTAACCCTAAAACTAACCCTCACCCTGACCCTCACCATACCCCTAAACCTAACCATAAACCTCACCCTCAAGCTAACTGTCAGCCTAATCCCTACCCTCACCCTCACCCTCACCCTAATCCTAACCCTAACCCTAACCCTAACCCTCACCCTAACCCTAACCCTCACCCGAACCCTCACTCTCACCTTCACCCTCACCCTAAATATCACCATAACCTTAACCGTCACCCTAACCCTAACCCTCACCCTAACCGTAAACCTCACCTTAAACCTCACCCTCACCCCAATCCTCACCCTAAACCTAACCCTGAACCTTTTCTAACCAAAAATATCACCCTCACCCTAGCTCTCACCCTAAACCTAACCCTAATCTTAACCCTCACCCTCAGCCTCACCCTCAGCCTCACCCTAAACCTAAACCTAATCCTAACCATAACCCTCACCCTCACCCTCACTCTCACCCTAGCCCTAATGTGCATCCTAACCCTAACCCTAAACCTAACATACAACTTTACCCTAACCCTAACCCTAATACTAAACCTAACCCTCACCCTCACCCTAACCCTGACCCTAATAAACCTTACCCTTAACCTCACCCTCACCTTAACCCTAACCCTAACCCTTACCTAACCGAAACCCTCAACCTCAACCTCACAGTCACCCTCACCCTCAGCCTAACCCTTACCCTAACCCTAACTCTTACCCTCACCCTAAACCTAACTGTAAACCTAACCCTCACCGTCACCCTCCCACTCACCCTCACCCTAACCATAATCCTCACGCTCAACCTCACCCTCACTCTAACCCTCACTGTCACCCTAAACATCACCATAAACCTAACCATCACCCTAAACCTAACCCTAAGCCTAACCCTCACCCTAACCCTAACCCTAACACTAAGCCTAACCCTAACCCTTACCCTAACCCTAACCCTTACCTAACCCTAACCCTAACCCTTACCTAACCCTAAGCCTAACCCTATCTCTCACCCTAAACCTTATGCTAACCCTAACCCTCACCCTCAACTTAATCCTCACCCTAACCCTTATCCTCACACTAACCCTAACCCTAACCCTCAGCATCACCCTCACCCTAACACTAAACCTAAAACTAACCCTCAACCTTACCCTAACCCTTACCCTATCCTTAACCCTACCCTCACTCTAACCCTCACTCTCACGCTAATCCTTACCCTAACCCTCACCCTAAACCTAAACCAAACCCTAACCCTCAACCTAACCCCAAACCTAACACTCACCCTAACCCTAATCCTTACCTTAAGTCTAACCCTAATCCTAACCCTAACCCTAACCCTCATCCTCAACCTACCCTCACCTAACCCAAACCCTAACCCTAAACCTCACCCTAACCCTAACCCGAATCCTAACCCTAAATCTCACCGTTACCATCACCCTCACCCTAACCCTCAACTTCAAACTCAACTTCAACCTAACCCTCAAACTAAACCTAACTCTCACCCTAACCCTAACCCTCTCCCTAACCCTAACCCAACCCATCACCCAAAACCTCACCCTAAACCTAACCCTCACCCTAACCCTAATCCTAACCCTCACCCTCACCCTAACCTTGAAAGTCACCCTAACCCTCAGCCTAAACCTAACCCTAATCCACAACCTCACCTTCACCATCACCCTCACCCGAACCCGAACCCAAACCTTAACCCTCAGCCTCACCCTAACCCTCACCTTAACCCTAACCCTCAACCTAAACCTCACCCTACCCTAATCCTCACCCCAACCCTAACCTTAATCATTACCTAACTGAAACCCTCACCCTTGCACTCACCCTAAACCTCACCCTCACTGTAGCCCTCACCCTAAACCTAAAACTCACCCTAACCTTAAACCTCACACTCACCCTAACTCTAAACAAAACCCTCACCATAAACCTCACCCTAACCCTAATCCTAACCTTCACCCTAACTCTAACCCTTACACTAACCCTAACCCTAACCCTAAACCTCACCCTAACCTAACCCTCAACCTCACCCTCACCCTAACCCTAACCCTAACCCTAACCCTCACCGTAACCCTATACCTTACTGTATACCTAACCCTCAGCATCAACATAACCCTAATCCTAATCCTCGCCATAACACTAACCTCACCCTAACACTCAGCCTCACCCTAATCCTCCCCCTAACTCTAACCTTCAACCTAAACCTCACCCTCAACCTAATTCTCACCCTAACCCTAACCCTAACCATTACCTAATAGAAACCCTCAACCTCACCCTCACACTCACCCTAACACTCAACCTCACCATAGCCCTCACCCTAAACCTAAACTTCACCCTAAACCTAACCATAAGCCTCACCCTCACCCTCATCCTAAACCTAACCATAACCCTAACCCTAATCCTAACCCTAACCCTCACGATCAACCTCAGCCTAATTCAAACCCAAACCCT
This sequence comes from Dipodomys merriami, assembly GCF_024711535.1. Classification (NCBI taxonomy): domain Eukaryota; kingdom Metazoa; phylum Chordata; class Mammalia; order Rodentia; family Heteromyidae; genus Dipodomys; species Dipodomys merriami. The sequence goes on along the minus strand of NW_027206235.1, from coordinate 1,366,361 downwards.
AACCCTCACAGTCAATGTGACCTAATTCTAACCCTAACCCTAATACTAATTCTAACCCTCACCCTCACCCTCACCCTAAATCTAAACCTAACCCTAATCCAGACCCTCACCCTCACACTAACCCTAATACTCACCCTATCCCGAACAATGACACTAAACCTCAACCTAACCTTCACCCTGAACCAAACCCTAATGCTAACCCGAACCCAAACCCTCACACTAACCCTCACCCTAACACTTACCCTCACCCTAACCCAAACCCTCACCCTCACAGTAACTCTCACTATAACCATTAGACTAACCCTAACCTTAACCCTAACATTAACCCTAAATCTCACCCTAACCGTCTCCCTAACCCTAACCCTCAAACTCAACCTAACCCTCACCATAACCCTTGCCCTCACCCTAACCATAACCCTAAACCTAAACCTCACACTAACCCTAACTCTAACCCTCAGCCCAACCCTCATCCTAACCCTAACCCTAACCCTAATCCTAACCCTAAGTCTCACCCTCACCCTCACCATAACCATAACCGTAACCATCACCCTCATGCTAACCCTCACCCTCACTCTCACCTTATTACTATCCCTAACCCTAACCATAAAAATAACACTAACCCTAACCCTAACCCTCACCCTCACCCTCAACCTAACCATAACCCTAACCCTAACCCTCACCTTCAATGTCACTCTCAACCTCTACCTGAACGTGAACCTCACCCTCGCTCTAACCCTCACACTAACCCTAACCCTCAACCTAACCCTAACCCTAACCCTCACCCTCACCCTCACCCTCAGCCTAAGCCTTACACTAACCATAATCCTAAAGATAACCCTTACAATCATCCTAAACCTAATCCTAATCGTCAAACTCACACTCACCCTCACACTCACCCTAAACCTCACACTCAAACTCACCCTCACCCTAACTCTCAGCGGCACCCTAAAATCACCCTAACCCTAACCCTCACCCTAACCCTAACCCTTAGCCTCACCCTAATCCTAACCCTCACCCTCAACCTCACCCTCACCCTCAGCCTAAACCTACTGCTACCCCTAATCCTAACCCTCACCCTCAACCTAACTCTAACCCTAAACCAAATTCTCCCCTTCCCCCTCACCTTCACACTAACCCTCACTCTAACCCTAACCCTCACCATCAACCTCACCCTCACCCTCAGCCTAAACCTAGTCCTTACCCTAATCCTAACCCTCAACCTACACCTGACCCTAACCCTAACCCTAACCCTAACCCTCACCCTAACCCTCACCCTAACCCTAAACCTAACACTCACCCTAAACCTTACCCTTAACCTAAACCTAAACCTAATCCTAAACCTAACCCTAACCCCAACCCTCACCCTCAACCAAATCCTAACCAGAATCCTAACCCTAAACCTCACCGTCACCATCACACTAACCTTAACCCTCAAACTCAAACACACCTTCACCCTAACACTCAAACTAACCCAAACCCTCACCCTAACCCTAAACCTCACCCTATCCCTAACCCTACCACTCACCCTAACCCTAACACTAAACCTAACCCTCACCCTCACCCTCACCCTCTGCCTAACACCAACCCTAACCATAATCCTAACACTAACCCTCACCCTCATACTCAACCTAACTCAAACCCGAACCCTAACAATAACCCTCACCCTAACCCTAACCCTATCCCTAACCCTCACCCTAACCCTAAACCTCAATTAAACCCTAAATCTAACCCTCAACCTCACCCTAACCCTAACCCTAACCCAAACCCTATACCTCAGCGTAACCCTAAAGCTAACCCTAACCCTGACCCTCACTCTAAACCTAACCCTAACCCTTACCCTCACCATAACCTTAATTCTAACCCTAAACCTAATACTCACACTAACTCTAACCATCACCCTCACCCAAACCGTCACCGTCACCTTAAACCTCACGCTAACACTAACCATCATCAACACCCTAACCCTCACCCTCACCCTCACACTCACCCTCACCCGAACCCTCACCATAACCCTAACCCTAAACCTCACCCTAAACCTAACCCTTGCCCTCACCCTCACCCTCACCCTAAGTCTAATCCTAGCATTAACCCTAACCCAAACCCTCACATTCACCCTCACGTTAACCCTAATACTAATCCTAACCCTAACCCTCACCCCCACCCTAAACCTCACCATAACCGTAACCCTAACACTAAACAAAACCCTCACACTAACGCTAAACCCTAACTCTAACCCTCACCCTACCCCTAACAGTAACCCTATCACTCATCCTCACCCTAACCCTCACCCGAACAATTACCCTTACCCTAACGCTCACACTAAACCTAACCCTAAACCACACTCTAAACCTCACCTTAAACCTAAACCTAAACCTCACCCTAGCCCTCACCCTTAGCCTAACCCTATACCTCAGCCTCACACTAAATCTCACCCTAACCCTTAACCTCACCCTCACCCTAACCCTAACCCTAACCCTCACCCTCACACTAAATCTCAACCTAACCCTTAACCTCAGGCTAACCCTAACCCTAACCCTTACCCTAACTCTCACTCTAACCCTAACCCTCACACTGACCCTAACCCTCACCCTCACCCTCACCATCCACCTAACACTAAGCCTATACCTAACCCCAACCCTAACCCCAACAATAACCCTAACCCTAACCCTCACCCTAACCCATACCCTAACCCTAACCCAAACCCTCACCCTCACCCTAGCCCATACTCTATCTCTAAGCCTAAGCCTAAACCTCACCCTAACCCTCACCCACACCCTCAACCTAAGTCTAATCCTAACCCTAAACCTAACCCTCACACTCACCCTCACCCTAACCCTAATCGTAATCCTAATCCTAAACCTAACCCTAACCCTCACCTCCACCCTAAACCTCACCCTAACCCAAATCCTAACACTAAACCTTACCCTGACCCTCAAACTAACCTTAACTCTAACCCTAAACATCACCCTCACCCTAATCCTAAACTTAACCCTAACCCTAAACCTCACCCTAATCCTTAACCGCACACTAACACTTACCCTCAACCTAACACTAACCCTAACCCCAACACTAACCCTCACACTAACCTAACCATCAACCTAAACCTAAACCTCACCCTAAACCTAAGCCTCACCCTCACCCTAACCCTAACAATAACCCTAACCCTCATCCTAAACTTAACCCTCACCCTAACTCTAAGGTTAAACCTCACCCTCACCCTCAACCTAAACCTAAATCTAACCCTAACCCTCAGGCTAATACTAACCCTAACCCTAATGCTAACCATAACCCTCACCCTAACCCTAACCCTCACCCTAACCCTAACCCTAACCTTTAATCCTCACTCTATCCCTAACCCTAACCCTCACCCTCACCCTAGCTCTCACCCTAAACCTAATCCTAAACCTCACCCTCACCCTAACCCTAATGCTAACCCTACACTCACCCTCACATTAACCCTCACACTAACCCTAACCCTAACCCTACAACTCACCGAACCGTAACCCTAAACCTAACCCTAACCTGCACCCTAAGCCTAGACCTAACACAAACCCTCAACCTAACACTCAGCCTAAACCTAACCCAAACCATCACCGTAACCCTAACCCTCCCCCACACCCTAACCCTTACTTTCACCCTAGCCCTCACACTAACCCAACCCTAACCCTACCTCTCACTCTAACCCTCACCCTAAACCTAACCTTAAACCTCACCTTGAGCCTAACCATAACCCTCACCCTAACCCTAGCCCTCACACTCACCCTAACCCTAACCCTCACCATCTCCCTCACCCTCACCCTAACCCTAACCCTAACACTAAACCTCGCCTTAAACTTAACCCTCACCCTAACCTCAGCTGAACCCTAACCCTCACCCTAACCCTCTCCCTAACCCTAATGCTAATTCTAACCCTTACACTCAACCTAACCCTCATCCTAACCCTTACCCTCACCCTAACTCTCACTCTCAACCTAACCCTAATCCTAACCCTCACCCTCACCCTAAACCTTAGGCTCACCCTAACCCTCACCCTAACCCTAACCCAACACTAACCCTCACACTAACCCTAATTCTCACCCTAACCCTAACTGTACCCCTCAAGCTAACCCACATCCTAAACCTAACCCTCAACCTAACCCTAAACATAACCGTAATCCTTACCTAACACAAACCCTCACCCTCACCCTAACCCTCACCCTAAACCTAACCTTAAACCTCACCCTAAGCCTAACCCTAACCCTCACCCTAACCCTAGCCCTCACACTCACCCTAACCCTAACCCTCATCATCACCCTCACCCTCACCCAAACCCTAACCCTAACACTAAACCTCGCCTTAAACTTAACCCTCACCCTAACCCTAACCCTCACCCTCAGCTGAACCCTAACCCTCTCCGTAACCCTAATGCTAATTCTAACCCTTACACTCAACCTAACCCTCACCCTAACCCTTACCCTCACCCTAACTCTCACTCTCAACCTAACCCTAACCCTAACCCTAAACCTAACCCTCACCCTCACCCTAACCCTTAGGCTCACCCTAACCCTCACCCTAACCCTAACCCAACACTAACCCTCACACTAACCCTAATTCTCACCCTAACCCTAACTGTACCCCTCAAGCTAACCCTCATCCTAAACCTAACCCTCAACCTAACCCTAAACCTAACCGTAATCCTTACCTAACACAAACCCTCACCTTCACCATAACCTTCACCCTAACACTCACCCTCAACTTAGCCCTCACCCTATCTCTAACCCTAACCCTAAACCTAACTTTCACCATAAACGTAACCCTAATCCTCACCCTCACCGTAACTCTCACTGTCAGGCTAACCCTCACGCTAACCCTAAATCTCTTCCACACCCTCACCCTCAAAATCACCCTACACATCACCCTAACCCTAACACTCACCCTAACCCTAACCCTAAACCTCCCCCTAAAGGTAACCCTCACCCTAACCCTCACCCTCACCTAATCCTAACCTTAACCATAACCCTTACCAAAACGAAACCCTCTCCCTCACCTTCACCTTAACCCTCACCCTCATCCTAGCCCTCACAATATCCCTAACCCTAACCCTAAACCTCACCTTCACCCTCACCCTCACCAATACTCTAACCCAAACTCTAGCCCTCACCCTAACCCTAACCTCCACCCTAACCCTAAACCTCACCCTCACCCTCACCCTCAGCCTAACCCTAACTCCAATCCTCACCTTAAACCTCACCCTCACTCTAAGCCTAACCCTACACCTAACCCTCACTCTCACCCGAACCCTAACCTCCACTGTAACCCTAACCCTGACACTAACCATAATCCTAAACCTAAACCTCACCCTGACCCTAACCCTCACCCTAATCCTTACCCTCACCCTAACACTCACCCTAACCCTAACACTAACCCTCACACAAAACATAAATCTCACCCTAACCCTAACCCTCACCCTAACCCTAACTCTAACTCTCACCCTAGCCCTCACCGTAACCCTATCACTAACCCTAACACTCAACCTCACCCTAACCATAACCCTCACCATAAACCTTAACCTAACCTTAACCCTCACCCTAACACTAACCCTAACCCTAACCCTCACGGTAACCCTAACCCTCACTCTCACCCTAAACTTCACCCTAACCCTTACCCTGACAATAATCCTAACCCTATCTGTAACCCTAATGCTCTTACTAAACCTAACCAGCACTAGAAATCTATCGCTACCCCTCACTCTAGCCCTCACCCTAACTGTAACACTAACCCTAACGCTAAACCTCACCCTAACCCTAACCCTTGCCCTCACCCTCGGCCTAATCCTAACCCTAACCCTCACCCTAACCCTCACCCTCACCCAATCCTCACCCTTACAGTAACTCTCACCCTCACTCTAATCCTCACCATCACCCTTACCCTCACACTAACCCTAATCCTCACCCTAACCCAAACCGTACGCCTCAAGCTAACCCTCACCCTAAACCTAACCCTCACCCTAACCCTAAACCTATACGTAATCCTTACCTAACACAATCCCTCACCCTCACCATAACCCTCACCCTAAAACTCAACCTCAACTTAGCCCTCACCCTAACCCTAACCCTAATCCTCACCCTAACCCTAAACCTCACCCTAAACCATACCCTCACTCTAACCCTCACCCTAACCCTTACTGTAACCCAAAACCTCACCCTAACCCTCACACTCACCCTAACCCTAACCCAAACCCTAACCCTCAAACTAACCCTCACCATAACCCTAACCCTAAGCCTAAACCTCACCCTCACCCTAACCCTCACCCCAACCCTTACTCTCACCCTAACCCTAACCCTCACCCTCACCTCAAACCTCATACTAACCCTTACCCTAACGCTAACCCTAACCGCAACACTCACACTAACCCTAACCCTCACCCTAACCCTAACCCTCACACTTACCTTATCCTCAGCCTAACCCTAACGCTAACACTAACCCAAAACCTACCCCTCACCCTATCTCTAACCCTAACCCTAAACCTAACTTTCACCCTAAACGTAACCCTAATCCTCACCCTCACCCTAACTCTCACTGTCAGGCTAACCCGCACGCTAACCCTAACTCTCTTCCACACTCTCACCCTCAACATCACCCTACACATCACCCTAACCCAAACACTCACCCTAACCCTAACCCTAAACCTGACCCTAAAGGTAACCCTCACCCTAACCCTCACCCTCACCTAATCCTCACCTTAACCATAACCCTTACCTAAACGAAACCCTCACCCTCACCTTCACCTTAACCCTAACCCTCACCCTAGCCCTCACAATATCCCTAACCCTAACCCTAAACCTCACCTTCACCCTCACCCTCACCAATACTCTAACCCAAACTCTTACCCTCACCCTAACCCTAACCTCCACCCTAACCCTAACCCTCACCCTCACCCTAAACCTCAGCCTAATCCTAACTCCAATCCTAACCTTAAACCTCACCCTCACTCTAAACTTAAACCTACCCCTAACCCTAATTCTCACCCGAACCCTAACCTCCACTGTAACCCTAACCCTCACCCTAAACTTAACCCTAACCCTAACCCTCACCCTCACGCCAGCCCTCAACCTAACCCTAATTCTTACCCTAACCCTCACCCTAACCCTCATGCTCACCCTAAACCGCACACTAACCCTAACCCTAATCCTCAATCTAACCCTAACCCTAACCCTTACCCTAAACTTCACCCTAACCCTAACCCTCACCCTTACCGTAACCCTCACCCTCAACCTAACCCTAAACGTTACTATCACCCCAATGCTCATTCTGACCCTCACCGTAACCCGAACCCTCACCCTAACACTAACCCTAACCCTAACCCTCACCCTAACCCTAACCCTAACCCTAACCCTCTCCTTAACACTCACGGTAACCCTAACCCTCACTCTCACCCTAACCATCACCCTAACCCTTACCCTCACACTAATCCTAATCCTAACTGTAACCCTAATGCTCTTACTAAACCTAACCATCACTCGAACTCTATCCCTACGCCTCACTCTAGCCCTCACCCTAACTGTAACACTAACCCTAACGCTAAACCTCACCCTCACCCTCACCCTCACCCTAACCCTTGCCCTCACCCTCGGCCTAATCCTAACCTTAACCCTCACCCTAACCCTCACCCTCACCCAATCCTCACCCTTACAGTAAACCTCACCCTCAGTCTAATCCTCACCATCACCCTTACCCTTAATGTCACCCTAACCCTCACCCTAACCCTAACCCTCAACCTCACCCTCAACCTCACCCTAACCCTAACACTCACGCTAAACCTTATTGTCACCCTAACTCTCACCCTATCACTAACCCTAACCCTAAACCTCACCCTAACCCTCACCCCCAACCTAACACTAACCCAAACCCTAACCCTCAACCTAACCCTCACTATAACGCAAACGGTAAACCTAAACCTCACCCTCACCCTAACCCTAACCCTTACCCTCAACCTAACACTAACCCTCACCCTCACTCTCAACCTAACCTTACCCCAACGCTAACACTCACCCTAACCCTAAACTCCACCCTAACCCTAATCCTGACTCTAACGCTAACCCTAACCCTAACCCTCACCCTGACCCTCAACCTAACCCTTACCCTCACCCTAACCCTAAACCTAACCCTCACAGTAACCCTAACCCTCATCCTAAACCAAACCCTAAACCTAACCGTACCCCTCATCCTAACCTTCACCCTCACCCTCACCCTCAGCCTAACCCTAACCCTAATCCTAACCTAAACTGTCACCCTCCCCCTCCCCCTAAACCTAACCCTAATCTTAACCCTCACCCTCACCGTCATCCTCAACCTCACCCTAAACTTAACCCTAACAATAACCTTAACCCTAACCCTAACCTCACCCTAACCCACACTCTCATCCTCACCCTAAGCTTAACCCTAACCCTATTCCTAATCCTAAACGTAACCCTCTCCCTCACCCTCACCCTAACCCTAAGCCTAACCCTAACCCTAACTCTAACCCTCACCATCCCCCTCACTCTCACCCTAAACGTAACCCAAGCCCTCAACCGAACCCTCAACCTCACCCTCCACCTAACCCACACCCTCACCCTAAACATGATCCTAACCCTAATAATCACCCTAACCCTAAGCCTCACCCTCACCCTTACCCTAACCCTCACCCTTGCCAACACCCTCAGCATAAACCTAACTCTAATCCTAACACTAAACCTCACCTGCACTCTAAACCTAACCCTACACCTAACCCTATCCCTCACCCTAACCCTTAACCTAACCCTAACCTCCACCCTAACCCTAATCCTGACACTAACCCTAACCTACCCTAACCCTCACCCTAACCCTAACGCTCACCCTATCCCTTAAGCTCACCCTAACACTCACCTTAACCCTAACAATAATCCTCACACTAAACCTAACGCTCACCCTAACCATAACCCTCACCCTAAGCCTAAAGCTAACCCTAACTATCACTCGCACCCTAGACCTCACCGTAACCCTAAACCTAACCCTAACCCTCAACCTCACCCTAAAACTCACCCTAACCCTAACCCTCACCCTAACACTTACCTTCGCCCTAACCCTCACCCTAACCCTAATCTTAAGCCTCACACTACCCCACACCCTCACCCTCACCCCCACCTCACCCTAACCCGAACACAAATCCTAACACTAACCCTCACTCTTACTCTCAACCTAACCCTACCACTAACCCTAACCTCCACCCTAACCCTAATCCTGACTCTAACCCTAACCCTAAAACTAACCCTCACCCTAACCCTTACCTTCACCCTAACACTCAGCCTAACCCTCAACCTAACCCTTAACCTCACCTTAACCCTAAACCTAACCCTCATACTAACCCTAACCCTCATCTTAAACCTAACCCTAAACCTAACCGTACCCCTCATCCTCAACCTCACCTTCACCCTCAGACTAACCCTAACACTAACCCTAATCCTAACCCTAACCCTCACCCTCACCCTCACACTAAACCTAACCCCAATCTTAAACCTCACCCTCACCCTCAACCTCACCCTAACCCTAACCATAACAAAAAACCTAACCCAACCCTAACCCTAACGATCACCCTCATCGTCAACCTAACCCTAATTCTAAATATAACCCTCTCCCTCACCCTCACCCTAACCCTAATCCTAACCCTAGCCCTCACCCTAACCCTCACGCTCACCCTCAACCTAAACCTAAACCTAACCCAAACCCTCAACCGAACCCTCACCCTCACCCTCCACCTAACACTCACCCTCAACCTAATCCTAACCCTAACCTTCAACCTCATCCTCACCCTAACTTTAACCCAAACCCTAACACGCAACTTAACCCTCAACATACCCCTATCTCTAACACTGAAAATGTCCCTCACCCTAATGCTCTCCCTAACCCTTACCTTCACCCTAACACTTACCCTAACCCTAATACTCACCCACACCCTAACCCTCACCCTAACCCTGACCCTCACACTAAACCTGCCCCTCACCCTAACACTAACCCTAAACCTCACCCTAACCTTCACCCTCACCCTCACCCTTAACCTTATCCTCAGCCTCACCCTAACCTTCACACTAAATTTAACCAAAACACTAACCCTCAACCTAACCCTCACCATACACCTGAAACTGTCCCTCAACCTAACGCTCTCCCTAACCCTAACCCTAAACCTAACCCTAGCGCTAACCCTACCCCTAACCCTAACCCTAACCCAAACTCTCACACTAAACCTAACTCTCACCCTAACCGTAACCCTACCCCTTACCCTAACCCTCACCTTAACCCTAACTCTAACCCTCACCATAACCCTCAGGCTAACCCTCACTCTCACCCACACACTCACCCTATCCCTAACCCTAAGCAAAACCCTAACCTTAACGGTCACCCTAACCCAAACCCTAACCCTATCCCTCACCCTCACCCTAACCCTCACCCTAACCCTTAACTTCATCCTCACCCTAAATGTCACACTTATCCGAAACCTCACCATAACTCTAAACTTAACTCTCACCCTCACCATCACCCACACCCTAACCCTAACCCTAACCCTCACCTTAACCCTAAAACTCACCCTAATCCTCACCCTAACCCTCACTCTCACCCGCAACCTCACCCTACCCTAACCCTAACCCTCACCCTAACCCTAACCCTCACCCTAACACTTACCCACAGCCTAACACTAACAATACCTCTAACACTAACCCTCACACTAACCATAGCCCTCACCATAACCCTAAACCTCACCCTAACAATAACCCTAAACCTAAACCTCACCCTCACCCTAGCCCTCACCTTAACCCTCATTCTAACCCTAACCATCAACCTAACCCTTACCCTCATCCTCAACATAAACCTCAAACTAACCCTAACCATAATCCTCAATCTAACCCTCACCCTAAACCTAACCCGAACCCTTAACCAAACCCTCACCCTAACACTAACCCTCACCCTTATCTTAACAATCACGCTCAGCCTAACCCTCAACTTTACCCTTACCATCACCCTCACCCTAACCCTCACCCTTACCCTAATCCTCACCCTAGCCCTCACCCTAACCCTAACCTTCACCCTCACACTCACCCTCACCCTCAGTGTAACACTAACCCTATCACTTTTCCTAACCCTAAACCTCACCCTCACCCAAACCGTTACCCTAACCGTAACCCTCACACTGAACCTAACCCTCAACCTAAACCTAACCCTACCCCTCACCCTAACCCTCACCCTAAACTTAACCCTAACCCTAACCCTCACCCTCACGCCAGCCCTCACCCTAACCCTAATTCTTACCATAACCCTCACCCTAAACCTCATGCTCACCCTAAACCTCACACTAACCCTAACCCTAATCCTCAATCTAACCCAAACCCTAACCCTTACCCTAAAATTCACCCTAACCCTAACCCTCACCCTTACATTAACCCTCACCCTCAACCTAAGCCTAAACGTTACTATCAACCCAATGCTCAATACTGACCCTCACCCTAACCTGAACCGTCATCCTAACACTCACCCTAACTCTAACCCTATCCATCACCATAACTCTAACACTCACACTCACCATCGCCATCAGCCTAAAGCCTATGCCTAAGCCTAACCCTAACCCTATCCCTCACCCTCACCCTAGCCCTCACCCTAACCAGTATCCTAACCCTAACCCTCATCCTAACCCTCACCCTCACCCTATGGCTAACCATCACCCTAAGCCTAATTCTCACCCCCACCCTCACCCTCAGCCTAACCCTAAGCCTAAGCCTAATCTTAACCCTAACCCTATACTCACCCTCACACTAACCCTAATCCTAACCCTAACCCTAATCCTAACGCTTAACCTCAACCTAACCCTCACCCTAAACCTAACGCTAACCCTAACATTAACCCTAACTCTAACCCTCACCCTAACCTTCACCCTTAACCTAAACCTAACCCTAACCCTCACCCTCACCCTCACCCAAACCCCAACTGTAACCCTAAACCTATTATTAACACTAATGCTAACCCTAAAACTAACCCTAAACCTACCTTCACCCTCAGCCTCACTCTATATGCAAATGTAACCCTAACCATAACACTTACAATAACCCTAACCCTAATCCTAACCATCACCCTCACCCGAATCCTAATTCTAACCCTAACTCTCACCCGAAACTTAACCCTCACCCTCACTGAAACCCTAACTCTCATCTTAACCCTCATCCTAACCCTAACCCTAGCCCTCACCCTAACCTATAACCTACCCTAACCCAAACCCTAACCCTCAACCTAACCCTCACCCTCACCCTAACCCTAACCCTAAACCTCACATTAACGCTAACCCTAAACCTACACCTCAACCTCCCCCTCATCCTAACTTTAACCCTAAACCTCACACTCAACCAATCCCTAATCCTAACCCTAAACCTAAACGTCACCCTAACCCTCACCCTAACCCTCACCCTCACCCTCACCCAAACCATAACTCTAAACCTAACCCTAACATTAACACTAATCCTAAACCTAAAACTAACCCTAACCCTAACCCTAACCTTCACCCTCAACCTCACCCTCACTGCAAATGTAACCCTAACCATAACACTTAAAATAACATTAACATTAATCCTAAACATCACCCTCACTCTCCTCACTCTAATCCTAATCCTAACATGAACCCTCACCTTAACCCTAACCCTCACCTTCATTTTAACCCTAAACCTCATCTTAACCCTCACCCTAACCTTAAACCTAATCAACACCCTAATGCTTAACCTCACCCTAATCCTAAAACTAAGCCTAACCTAAACCTCAACCTAAACCTCATGCTCACCCTAACCCTAACCCAAACCCAAACCCTCAACCTAAGCCTCACCCTAACCCTCAACCTAACCCTAATCCTACTTCTCACCCTAACCATCATGCTAACTCTAAACCTCAACCTTACCAGAACCCTAACCTTAACCCTAACCCTAAACCTCTCCCTAAGGCTAATTCTAACCCTAACCCTAACTCTCACCCTCAACCTCTCCCTCAGCCTAACCCTAAACCTAGCCCTAGCCCTAACCCTAACCCTCACACTCACCCTCACCCTAACCCTAATCCTAAACCCAACCCTAACCCTCACACTAAAGCTCACCCTAACCCTAACCCTAACACTAACCCTAACCCTAAACCACACCCTCACCCTTACCCTAACCCTAACTCTAAACCTAAACCTCAACTTCACCCTAACCCTAACTCTAACCCTAACCCTAACCCAAAATCTCACCCTAACCCTAACCCTAATCCTCACCCTCACCCTCACCCTCAGCGTAAACCTAACCCTAAACCTCACCCTAAACCTAACCCTCACCATAACACTTACCCTCACCCTAACACTAACCTTAACACTATACCTCACACTAAACCTAACCCTCACCCTAATTCTAACCCTCACCCTCACCCAAACCCTAACCCTAACCCTAACCCTCACCCTAAACCTAAATCTAACCCTAAACCTCTAACCCTAACCCTCATCCTCACCCTAAACCTCACCCTCACCCTAACCCTAATCCTCATTCTAACCCTTACCCTCACCCTAACTCTAACCCTAGCCCTTAACCTAACACTCACCCTAACCCTAACCCTCACCATTACCGTAACCCTCATCCTCAGCATAACTCTCACCTTTAAACTTACCGACACCCTCAAACTAAATCTTACCCTAACCCTAAACTTAACCCGAAACCTAACTATCACCCTAACCCTAACCCTCACCCTCAACCTCAACCTCACCCTCAGCCTATCCCAATGCCTAACCCTAAACCTAACCCTCACATTCACTGTCTCACTAACCCTAATCCTAATCCTAACCCTAACCCTAACACACAACCTCACCCTAACCCTCACCCTAACCCTAATCCTAACACTTACACTTACCCTAACCCTCATCCTAACCCTATCTAACCCTAAACCTCAAACTCACCCTGACACTCACCCTAATCCTAACACTAAACTTCACCCTAACCCTAACCCTGAACCTTACCCTCACCCTAGCCCTAACCCTAAAACTAAACCTAAACCTAAACCTCACCCTCACACTAACCCTAACTCAAACCTTAACCCTAAACCTAAACCTCACCCTAACTCTAACCCTCACCCTCACTCTCACTGTAACACTAAACCTAAACCTAACAATAATCCTAAACCTAACCCTAACCCTCACTCTAACCATAACACTCACCCTAACCCTAACCCTCACCCTAACACTTACCCTCAACCTTACCCTAACCCTAACTCTAATACTAACCCTCACAGTAACCCTAACTCTCAACCTAAACCCAAACATTCGCCCTAACACTAACCCTAATCCTCACCCTAAACCTCATACTAACCCTAAGCCTCAATCTAACCCTCACCCTCACCCTACCCTCACCCTAACTCTTACCCTAACCCTCACCCTAAATGTAACCCTCACTCTTAGTGGAACACTCACCCTCAGCCTAACCCTCACCTTTACTCTTACGGTCACACTCACCCTAATCCTCACCCTAACCCTAACCCTGATCCTAAAATTCACCCTAAACCTAACCCTAACCATCACCCTAACCCTAATCCTCACCCTCACCCTCACCCTCATCCTAACCCTAACCTTCATCCTAACCCTCCCCCTAACCCTTACGCCAACCCTCACCCTAACCCTAATCCTAAACTTAGCCCTATCCCTAAACCTCAACCTAAAACTCACCCTCAACCTAACCCAAACCCTAACCCTAAACCTCACACTAACCCTAACCCTAACACTAACCCTAAGTCTAACCCTCAACCTCACCCTCATTCTAACCCTAACCCTAAACCTAAACCTCATCTTAAACCTAATCCTCACACACAGCCTAACCGTTACCACAATCCTAATCCTATCATTAAGCCTAACCCTCACCCACACCCTAACACTCACCCTAACCCTAACTCTAACACTAACCCTAACCCTCACCCTCAGCCTCACCCTAACCCTAACTCTAAACCTAAACCTCAACCTCACCCTAACCCTAACCGTAAACTTAACGCTAAACCTCACCCTAACACTAACCCTAAAACTCACCCTCACCCTAGCCCTCACCCTAACCCTAATCCTAACCCTAACTCTCATCCAAACCCTCCAACTAAACCTAACCCTCACCCTAACCCTCACACTCACCTTCAACGTAACCCTAATCCTAAACCTAGCACTATCCCTAAACCTCAACCTAAACCTCACCTTCACTCTAAACCTAACACTAACCCTAACCCTAAACCTCACGCTAACTGTCCCCCTAACCCAAACTCTAAACCTAAACCTCACCCTCACCCTAACCCTAACCCTAAACCTAAACCTCACCCTAAACCTCACACTAACCCTAACCTTCACTCTCTCCCAAAACCTCAAAGTAAGTCTAACTCTAAACCTAACAATAACCTAACCCTAACCCTAACCCTAACCCTAACCCTCACCATCAGCCTCACCCTCACAGCAAACTTAACCCTAACCATAACACTAAAAATAACCCTAACCCAAACACTAACCCTAATCCTCACACCCACCCTCAACCTCAGCCTAACCCTAAGATAAACCCTAACTCTAAACCTCACCATAACCATAACCATAAACCTAAAGCAACCCTAAACCTAACCCAAACCCTAAACCCAAACCTAACCCTAATCCTCAGCCTCACGCTCACCCTAACACAAACCCTAACCCTAACCCCCACCCTAACCCTAAACCTAACCATAACCATAACCATAACCATAACCTTCACTGTAACTCTAACCCTAACCCTAAACCTAAACCTAACACTAATCCTCAGCCTCACCCTCACCATAACCAAAATCCTAACCCTAACCCTCACCCTAACTCTAAGCCTAACCCTAAACCTAACCTTAACTCTCACACTCACACTCACCCTAAACTTAATCGTAAACCTAAATCTATCCCTAACCCCAACCTTCACAGTCAGCCTCAACCTAGCCCTCACCCTAACCCTAATCCTAACCCTAAACCTCATCCTATACCTAACCCTAACCCTCACACTCATGCTCAGCCAAAGCCTACACTTAAGCCTAAACCCAAGCCTAACCCTTACACTAACCCTAAACCTAACACTAACCCTAACCCTAACTCTAAACCTCATCCTCATCCTAACACTAACTCTAACCCTAACCCTAAACCTAAACCTCATCTTAACCCTAAACCTCACACACATCCTAACCCTTACCCTAATCCTAATCCTTTCACTAAGCCTAACCCTCATCCACACCCTAACCCTCACCCTAACCCTAACTCTAACCCTAACCCTAACCCTAACCTTCACCCTCACCCTAAATATAACCATAAACCTCAACCTTACCCTAACCCTAAACCTAAACCTAATGCTAAACCTCATACTAACCCTAACCCTAAAACTCACCCTCACCCTAGCCTTCACCCTAACCCTAATACTAACCCTAAAGCTCATGCAAGCCCTCCCCATAACCTTAACCGTAGCCCTCACCCTATCCCTAACCCTCAACCTCTCCCTCACCCTCAGCCTAACCTTAAGCCTAAACCTAACCCTCACCCTAACACTCACACTCACCCTCACCTAACCCTAATCCTAAACATAACCCTATCCCTAAACCTCAACCTAAACCTCACCCTCACCATAAACCTAACACTAACCGTAACGCTGAACCTCACCCTAACTATCCCCCTAACCCTAACTCTAACGCTAAACCTCACCCTTACCCTAACCATAAACCTAAGACTCACCCTAAACCTAACCCTAACCCTAACCCTCACCCTCACCCAAAACCTCAAAGTAACTCTAACTCTAAACCTAACAATAACACTAACCCTAACCCTAACCCTAAACCTAACCATAACCCTCACCCTCAGCCTCACCTTCACCGCAAACTTAAACCTAACCATAACACTAACAATATCCCTAACAGTAAAACTCACCCTAATCCTCACCCCAACGCTCACCCTCAGCCTAACCCTAAGCCAAAACCTAACCCTAACCCTCACTGTAAACCCAACCCTCACTGTAACCCTAACCCTAACCCTAAACCTAACCCAAACCCTAACCCTAATCCTCAGCCTCAGCCTCACCCTAACCCAAACACTAACCCTAACCCCCACCCTAACCCTAAGCCTAAGCCTAACCCTAACCCTAACCCTCATACTCACCCTCACCCTAATCCTAAACCTAACCCTATCCCTGAACCTAACCCTCACCCTAACCCTCACCCTAGTGCTCATCCTAACCCTAACTCTAACACTAACCCTAAACCTAAACCTCATCCTAACCCTAAACCTAAACCTCACCCTCACCCTCACCGTAACCGTAGCCCTAATGCTAACAGTAACACCTAACCCTAGCCCTAACACTCAACCTTACTATAACCCTCACCCTAACCCTCACCCTCACCCACCACTTATCCTCACCCTAATACTAACTCTAACCTTAACACAAACCATCACCCTAACCCTAATCCTCACACTCACCCTAACCCTAACCCTCACCCTCAACCTAACCCTCAACCTAAACCTAACCCTCATCCTCACCCTGAATCTCACAATAACCCTAACACTAATCCTCAATCTAGCCCTCACACTCACCCTACCCCTAAATCTAATCCTCACGCTAAACCTAACCCTCACCCTAGCCCTCACCCTAACCCGAACTCTACCGCTAAACCTCATCATAACCTTAACTCTCCTGCTCACCCTCTCCCTCAGTGTAACCCTAAGCCTAAACCTAACCCTAACCCTAACCTGCACACTAACTCTAACGCTTACCCTCACACTAACCCTCACCGTAACCCTAAACATTACCCTCAACCTAAACCTAACCTTCACCCTCAACCTCACCCTCAGCTTAATCCTAAGCATAACCCTAACCCTAACCCTAACCCTCACACTCAACCTAACCCTTACCTAAATCCTAATCCTAAACCTAAGCCTAAACCTCAACCTCACCCTAACCCTCACCCTAACCCTAACTCTAACACTAACACTAACCCTAACCCTCACCCTCAGCCTCACCCTAACCCTAAACCTCACCCTAAGCCTAACCCTAAATCTCACCCTCATCCTAGCCCTCACTCTAAACCTAATCCTTACCGTAATGCTCATCCTAACCTTCCCTAACCCTAACCCTCACCCAAACGCTAACACTCACCCTCACCCTCACCCTCAGCCTAAACCTAAGCCTAACCCTAACCCTGACCCTAACCCTCACACTCACCCTAACCTTTACCCTAATCCTAATCCTAACACTAAAACTAACCCTCACCCTCATCCTAACCCTCAAATTAACCCTAACTCTAAAACTAACCCTAAACCTAACCTTCACCCTCAGCCTCAGCTAAACCCTAACTCTAACCCTAAACTTCACCTTCACCCTAACCCTAATCTTATATCTCACCCTAAACCTAACCCTAAACCTCACCCTCAAACTAGCTCTCACCCTAAACCTATTCCTAAACCTAACCCTCATCCTAACACTCACCCTCACACTAAGCCTAATCCTCAACTACACACTAACCCTAAACCTAACACTAAAGCTCAAACTAACCCAAAACATCACCCTCACCATAACCCTTACCCTAACCCTCACCCTTACCCTAAACCTAACCCTCACCCCCACCCTCACCCTCACCATAACTCTAACCCTAACCCTAACAATAATACTAACCCTAAATCTAACCATCACCCTAACCCTAATCCTCACACTCACCCTCATCCTCAGCTGAACCCTAAGCCTAAGCCTAACCCTCACCCTAACCCTCACACTCACCCTCATCCTAACCCTAATCCTAAACCTAGCCCTATCCCTAAACCTCAACCTAAGACTCACCCTCACCCTAACCCTAACCCTATCCCTAAACCTCACACTAACCCTAACCCTAACACTAACCATAACTCTAACCCTAAACCTCACCCTCATTCTAACCCTAACCCTAAACCTAACCCTAAACCTAACCCTAAACCTAAACCTCATGCTAACCCTAATCCTCACACACAGCCTAACCATAACCACAATCCTAATCCTATCACTAAGCCTAACCCTCACCCACACCCTAACACTCACCCTAACCCTAACTCTAACACTAACCCTAACCCTCACGCTCAGCCTCACCCTAACCCTAACTCTAACCCTAAACCTCAATCTCACCCTAACCCTAACCCTAAACCTAACGCTAAACCTCACCCTAACACTAACCCTAAAACTCACCCTCACCCTATCCCTCACCCTAACCCTAACCCACAAACTCACCCTCACCCTCGGCCTAACCCTAAGCCTAAACCTAACCCTCACCATAACCCTCACACTTACCGTCAACGTAACCCTAATCCTAATCCTAGCACTATCCCTAAACCTCAACCTAAACATCAACCTCACCCTAAAACTCACCTTCACCCTAAACATAAACCTCACCCTAAACCTCACACTAACCCTAAGCTTCACCCTCACCCAAAACCTCAAAGTAAGTCTAACTCTAAACCTAACAATAACCCTAACCCTAACCATAAACATAACCATAACCCTCACCCTTAGCCTAACCCTCACAGCAAACTTAACCCTAACCATAACACTAAAAATAACCCTAACCCTAACACTAACCCTAATCCTCACCCCCACCCTCACCCTCAGCCTAACCCTAAGCTAAAACCTAACCCTAAACCTCACCATAACCATAACAATAAACCTAAACCTAATCCTAACCCTAACCCAAAACCTAATCCTAAACCTAAACCTTATCCTCAGCCTCACCCTCACCCTAACACCAACCCTAACCCTAACCCCCACCCTAACCCTAAACCTAACCATAACCATAACCATAACCTTCACTGTAACTCTAACCTTAACCCTAACCCTAAACCTAACACTAATCCTCAGCCAAACCCTCACCATAATCAAAATCCTAACCCTCACCCTAACCCTAACCCTAAGCCTAACCCTCACCCTAACCCTAACTCTCACACTCACACTCACCCTAAACCTAATCGTAAACCTAAATCTATCCCTAACCCCAACCCTCACAGTCAGCCTCAACCTAGCTCACACCCTAACACTAATCCTAACCCTAAACCTCATCCTAACCCTCACCCTAATCCTAACCCTAACCCTCACCCTAACCCTAACCCTAACCCTAACCCTCATGATCAGCCAAAGCCTACACCTAAGCCTATACCTAAGCCTAACCCTAAGCCTAACCCTCACCCTAACCCTAAACCTAACACTAACCCTAACCCTAACCCTAACCCTAAACCTCACCCTCACCCTAACCCTAACTCTAAACCTAACCCTAAACCTAAACCTCATCCTAACCCTAATCCTCACACACACCCTAACCCTTACCCTAATCCTAATCCTTTCACTAAGCCTAACCCTCATCCACACCCTAACCCTCACCCTAACCCTAAGTCTAACCCTAACCCCAACCCTCAACCTCACCCTCAGCCTCACCCTAACCCTAAATATAACCATAAAACTCAACCTCACCCTAACCCTAACACTAAACCTAACGCTAAACCTCACCCTAACCCTAACCCTAAAACTCACCCTCACCCTAGCCTTCACCCTAACCCTAATACTAACCCTAACGCTCATACAAGCCCTCCCCATAACCTTAACCCTAGCCCTCACCCTAACCCTAACCCTCAAACTCTCCCTCACCCTCAGCCTAACCCTAAGCCTAAACCTAACCCTCACCCTAATACTCACACTCACCCTCACCCTAACCCTAATTCTAAACCTAAACATATCCCTAAACCTCAACCTAAACCTCACCCTCACCATAAACCTAACACTAACCATAACGCTGAACCTCACCCTAACTATCCCCCTAACCCTAACTCTAACCATATACCTCAACCTCACCCTAACCATAAACCTAAGACTCACCCTAAACCTAACCCTAACCCTAACCCACATCCTCACCCAAAAACTCAAAGTAAGTCTACCTCTAAACCTAACAATAACACTAACCCAAACCCTAACCCTAAACTTACCATAACCCTCACCCTCAGCCTCATCCTCACCACAAACTTAACCCTAACCATAACACTATTAATAACCTAACCCTAAAACTCTCCATAATCCTCACCCCCAAGCTCACCCTCAGCCTAAACCTAAGCTAAACCCTAACCCTAACCCTCACTGTAACCCTAACCCTAATCCTAATCCTAACCCTATCCCTAAAACTAACCCTCACCCTAACCCTCACCCTAGCCCTCACCCTAACCCTAACTCTAACCCTAACCCTAAACCTCATCCTCATCCAAACCCTAAACCTAACCCTCACCCTCACCCTCCACGTAACCGTAGCCCTAACTAACAGTAACCCTAACCCTAGCCCTAACACTCAACCTTACTATAACCCTCACCCTAACCCTCACCCTCACCCTAACACTTACCCTCACCCTAATACTAACTCTAAACCTAACACAAACCATCAACCTAACCCTAATTCTCACACTCACTCTAACCCTAACCCTCACCCTCAACCTAACCCTCAACCTAAACCTAACCCTCATCCTCACCCTGAACCTCACAATAATCCTAACACTAATCCTCAGTCTAGCCCTCACCCTCACCGTACAACTAATCTAATCCTCAAGCTAACCCTAACACTCACCCTAGCCCTCACCCTAACCCTAACTCTACCACTAAACCTCACCCTAACCCTAAACCTCATGCTCACCCTCTCCCTCAGTGTAACCCTAGGCCTAATCCTACCCCTAACCCTAACACTCACACTAACTCTAACGCTTACCCTCACCCTAACCCTCAACCTAAACCTAACCCTCACGCTCAATGTAACCCTGACCCTTACCCTCAACCCAACCCTAACCTTCACCCTCAACCTCACCCTCAGCTTAATCCTAAGCATAACCCTAACCCTAACCCTAATCCTCACACTCAACCTAACCCTTACCATAATCCTAATCCTAATCCTAAACCTAAACCTAAACCTCACCCTCACCCTAACCCTCAACCTAACCTTAACTCTAACACTAACCCTAACCCTAACCCTCACCCTCAGCCTCACCCTAACCCTAAACCTAACCCTAAACCTCATCCTAAGATAACCCTAAATCTCACCCTCATCCTAGCCCTCACTCTAACCCTAATCCTTACCGTAATGCTCATCCTAAACTTCCCCTAACCCTAACCCTAACCCCTACCCTAATCCTCAAGCCCACCCTCACCCTCAGCCTAACCCTAAGCCTGACCCTAACTCTAAACCTCACTGTAACTTTAACCCTAACCCTAACTCTAACCTTAACCCTAACCCTAAACCTAACCATAATACTCAACATCACCCTCACCCTAACCCAAACCCTAAACCTAATGCTCAACCTATCCCTAATCCTAACCCTAACCTTAACCCTCAACCTAACCTTCACCCTATCCCTAACTTTAACATTAACCCTAACCCTAAGCCACATCCTCAGCCTCACCCTAAACCTAACTCTATCCCTAACCCTAACATTAAACCTCACCCTAAACCTAAGCCTAATCCACACCCTCACCCTCACCATAACCGTAACCCTAACTCTAACCCTAAAATTAACCCTAACCCTATCCCTAACCCTCACCTTAACCATAACCCTCACCCTAAGCCTAACCCTCAACATAACACTTACCCTCACTCTAACACTAACCCTAACCCTATCACTAACCCTCACACTAACCTAACCCTCATTCTAATACTAAACCTCACCCTAACCATAACCCATACCCTCACCCTCACCGTAACGCCCACCCTAACCCTAATTCTAATGCTCACCCTCACCCTAACCCTAACCCTCATCCTTACACTAAACCTCACACTGACCCTAACCCTAATCCTCAATCTAATACTCACCCTAACTCTAACCCTAACCCTTACCCTAACCCTAAACCGAACTTTAACCCTCACCCTCAGCCTAAACCATACCTTTACCCTTAGCATCTTTATCACCCTAAACATCACCCTAACCCTAAATCACATCCTAATCCTCACCCTACCATAAACCTAACCATCCCCCTAACCCTAACCCTCACCGTCAACCTCACGCTCAGCCTATTCCTAAGCATAAGCCTAAGCCTATCCCTTACCCTCACGCTCACCCTCACTGTAACTCTAACCCTAACCCAAAAAATGAAACTAATCCTAAGACTAAGCCAAACCCTAACCCTAACCCTACCTTAATCCTAACACTCAACCTCACCCTAACACTAATCCTAACCCTAACCCTCACCCTAATGCTAACCCTCACCCTTATAGTAACCTTAACCCTCAACCTAACCCTCACCCTAACCCTAAACCCTAAACCTAGACCTCACCCTAACACTAACCCTGACCCTCACCCTCTCACTAGCCATCACCCTAACCCTAATCCTAACCCTAATCCTCATCCTAACCCTCACACTAACCCTAAGACTAACCCACACCCTAATCATAACCCTAAGACTAACCCACACCCTAACCCTAACCCTAACACTAAACCTCACCCTAAACCTAACCTTCACCCTAAACATATCCCTCACGCTGACCATCAACCTCAGCGAAACCCTAACCCTAACAGTCACACTCACCTTAACCCTTAACCTAATCCTAATCCTAACCCTAAGCCTAACCCTCTCCCTCACTCTAACCCTCACCATATCCCTAACACTAAAACTAGCTCTAAACCTAACCCTCACCCTAAGCCTCACCCTAACCATAACTCTAACCTAAAACCCCACCCTCACCCTAACCCTAATCCTAACCCTAAACCTAAAGCTCACCCTAAACTTAATGATAAATCTCAACCGAACCCTCACAGGAACCCTTACCCTAATCCTAATCCTAACCCTAACCCTTGACCTAAACCTCCCCCTAACCCTAACTCTAACCCTAAACCTCACCATAACCCTAACCCTAAACCTAAACCTAACTCTACACCTCACGCTAACCCTAACCTTAATCCTCACCCTCACCATAACTCTAACCCTAACGCTAACAATAACACTAATCCTAACCCTAACCCTAACCCTAATCCTAAGCCTCATCCTCACCCTAACTGTAATCCTAATCATAATCCTCACCCTAACCCTAACCCTCACCATTACTGTAACCCTAACCCTCATCCTAACCCTCACCCTAACCATAACCCTAAACCTCACCCTAACACTAACCCTAACTCTCACCCTCACCCTAGCCCTCACCCTAACACTAATCCTAACCCTAATCCTCATCCTAAACCTCACCCTAACCCTAACCCTAACCCTCACCCTAACACTAATCCTAACGATAACCCTCACTCTAACACTAATCCTAATCCTCACCCTCAACCTCAGCCTAAACCTAAGCCTAATCCAACACTAACACTAACCATCACCCTCAACAAACCCTCACCTTAACCCTAACTCTAACACTAACACTAACCCTAACCCTCACACTCAGCCTCACTCTAAACCTAACTCTAACCCTAAACCTCACCCTCACCCTAACCCTACCCTAACCTAATCCTAAACCTCATCCTAAACCTAACCCTAAACATCAACTTCACCGTAGCTCTCACCCTAACCCTAATCCTAAACCTAACATTCATCCTAACCATAGCCATGACCCTAACCCTAACCCTCACCCTAACCCAAAACCTCACCCTCACCCTCTCCCGTAGCCCAACATTAAGCCTAACCCTAACATTAACCCTAACCCCCACACTCACCCTAAACCTAACCCTAATCCTCATCCTAACCCACACCCTCACCCTAACCCTCACCCTAACCCTAACACTAAAACTAACCCTAACCCTAAACCTCACCCTCAGCCTCACCCTAACCCTAACTCTAACCCTAAACCTCAACCTCACCCTCACCTTATCCCTAACCCTAACCCTAAACCTCACCCTAAACCTAACCCTAAACCTCACCCTCACCCTAGCCCTTACCCTAACCCTAATCCTAACTTTAACCCTCATACTAACCCTCCCCCTAAACCTAACCTAACCCTGAACCTTACCCTAGACCTCACCCTCAACCTCACCCTCATCCTAACCCTAAGGCTAACTCTAAACCTAACCATAACACACACACTCACACTCACCCTAAGCCTAAACCTATCCCTAACCCGAACCCTAAACCTCACCCTAACTCTTACCATAACCCTAAACCTAACACTATCACTAAACCTAACTCTCACCCTCAGCCTCACCCTAACCCTAACTCTAACCCTAAACCTCACCCTCACCCTAAACCTAACTCTAACCTTACCTAAACCCTAAACCTCACCCTAAAACTAAACCTAACCCTCAACCTCACCGTAACCTTAACCCTAAACCTAACCCTAACAATAACCCTAACCCTAATCCTAAACCTCACCCTAACCACAACCCTCACCCTAAACCAAGATCTCACCCTAACACTTAACCTCACCCTAACACTAACCCTAACCCTAACACTAACCCTCACACTAACACTAACTGTAAACCTAAGCCTAAACCTCAACTTAAGCCTCACCCTCACCCTAACCCTAACACTAAGCCTAACCCTAACAATAACACTAACCCTAACCCGAACCATCACCATCATCTTAGTCCTCACCCCCAACCTCTCCCTCAGCCTAACCCTAATCCTAAGCCTAACCCTCACCCTAATACTCACACTCACCCTCACCCTAACCCTAATCCTAAACCTAAACCTATCCCTAAACCTCAACTTAACCCTCACCCTCACCCTAACCCTTACACTAACCCTAACCCTAAACCTCACCCTAACCCCAAATCTAACACTAACCCTAATAGTAACACTAACACTAAATCTAAAACTAACCCTCACCCGAAGCCTCCCCCTAACACTATATCTAATGCTAAACCTCACCCTCTGCCTAACCCTAACCCTAACTCTTAACCCCACACAAAACCTAAACCTAACCCTCACCCTCACCGTAAATCTAACACTAACCCTAACAATAACACTAACCCTAACCCTAACACTCACCCTCACCCTTACCCTCGGCCTAACCCTAAGCCTAAGCCTAACCCTGAACCTAACCCCCACACTCACCCTAACCCTTACCCTAATCCTAATCCTAACCCTAAGCCTAACCCTCACCCTCATCCTAACCCTCACCCTAACCCTAACTCTAACACTAACCCTAACCTTAACCCTCACCCTCAGCCATATCCTAACACTAACTCTAACCCTAAACCTCACCTTAACCCTAACCCTAACCCTAAACCTCACCCTAAACCTAACCCTAAACCTCACCCTCACCCTAGCCCTCACCCTAACCCTAATCCTAAACCTAACCCTCAACCTAATCCTCAACCTCACAGTAACCCTAACACTCACCCACACCCTAACCCTAAACCTAACACTGAAGCTCAACCTAACCCTAACCCTCACCCTCACCATAACCCTTACACTAACCCTCACCCTAAACCTAAACCTAACCCTCACCCCCACCCTCACCCTCACCATAATTCTAACCCTAACTCTAACACTAAACCTAACCCTAACCATCACACTAACCATAATCCTCAGCCCAACCCTCATCCTCAGCCTAAACCTACTCCAAAGCTTAACCCTCACACTCACCCTCACACTAACCCGAATCCTAAAGCTAGGCCTATCCCTAAACTTCAACCTAAACCTCACCCACACCCTAACCCTAACACTAACCCTAACCCTAAACCTCACCCTAACCCTCACCCTAACCCTAACTCTAATCCTAAACCTCACACTCACCCTCACCCTAACACTAAATTTCACGCTAAACCTCACCCTAACCGTAACCCACACCCGCACTCTCAACCTCATCATAACTCTAACCCTAACCTTAACAATAACACTAACCCTAACAATAACCCTAACCCTAACTGTAATCCTCACCCTCAGCCTCAATCTCACCACTAACTTAACCCTAAGCATAACAATAACAATAACCAAAACCCTCACCCTCACCCTAATCCAAACCCTCAACCTCACCCTCACCCTAAACCTAAGCCTAACCCTAACCCTAACCCTCACACTCACCCTTTCCCTCACCGTAACCCTAAACCTAACCCTAAAGCTCACCCTAACCCTAACTCTCACCCTCACCGTAACCCTAACCCTCATCCTAACCCTCACCCTAACTCTAACCCTAACCCTAAACCTCACCCAAATTCTAACCCTAACCCTCACTCTCACACGAGTCCTCATCCTAACCCTCACCCTAACTCTAACCCTAACCCTAAACCTCACCCAAATTCTAACCCTAACCCTCACTCTCACACGAGTCCTCATCCTAACCCTAATCCTAACCCTAATCCTCATCCTAACCCTCACCCTAAACCTAACCCTAACCCTAACACTAACACTCACACTCACCCTAAACCTTACCCTAATCCTCACCCTCAGCCTCACCATAACCCTAACTCTAACCCTAAACCTCAACCTCACCATACCCCTAAACCTAAACCTAAACCTAAAGCTCACCCTAACCCTAATCCTAAACCTCACCCTCACCCTAGCCCTCATCATAACCCTAATCCTAACCCGCACTCTAACCCTAACCCTCCTCCCTCACCCTCACCTTCAGCCTAACACTAACTCTAACCCTAACCCAAACCTAACCCTCACACTCACCCTAACCCTAACCCTAATCCTAATCCTAACACTAATCCTAAACCTCACCCACACCCTAACCCTCACCTTAAGCCTAACCCTAATAATAATTCTAACCCTAACCTTAACACTAAACCACATTCTAAACCTAAACCTCACATTAACCCTAAAACTAATACTCAATCTAACCCTCACCCTCACCCTCACTCCAGACCTCACCCTAACCCTAACCCTCATCCTCACCCTAAACCTCACACTAACCCTAATCTTAATCCTAACCCTAACCCTAACCCTAAACCTCAACCTAACCCTCACCCTAACCTTAACACAAACACTAACACTAAACCTTACCCTAATCCTAATCCTAACCATAATCCTAAACCTCACCTTAATCCTAAATCTAACCCTAAACCTCACCCTCACCCTAACCCTAACCCTAACCTTAAACCTCACCCTAACCCTAACCCTAAACATCACCCTCACCCTAGCCCTCACCCTAACCCTAATACTAACCCTAACCCTCACCCTAACCCTCCCCATAACTATAACCCTACCCCTCACCCTAACCCTAAACCTCACCCTCACACTCACAATCAGCCTAACCCTAAGCCTAACCCTAAGCCTAACCCTAAACCTAACCCTAACCCTCACACACACCCGCACCCTCACCCTCACCGTAATTCTAACCCTAACCCTAAACCTAACCCTCACCCTCACCCTAACCCTAACACTATCCCTAACACTAACCCTCACCCTAACACAATATCTAACCCTAAACCTCACCCTCACCCTAACCCTAACCCTCAACCTCACCCCCACACTCAACCTCACCGTAACTCGAACCCTAACCCTAACAATAACCCTAACCCTAACCCTAACCATCACCCTAACCCTAATCGTCACAGCCACCCTCACCCTCAGCCTAACACTAAGCCTAAGCCTAACCCTCACCCTAATCCTCATGCTCACGGCACCCTAACCCTAATCCTAAACCTAACACTATCCCTAAATCTCAACCTAACCCTCTCCCTCCCCCGAACCTTAACAATAACCCTAACCATAAACCTCACATTAACACTCCCCCTGAACCTAACTCTAACCCTAAAACTCACCCTCACCCTAACAATAAACCTAAACCTAACCTTAATCCTCACACCCACCCTCACCCTCAGCCTAACCCTAAACCTAACCCTAACACTAACCCTAACCCTAAACCAAACCCTAAACCTAACCCGAAACCTAACCCTAATCCTCAGCCTCACCCTACCCCTAACCAATCCCTAACACTAAACCTCACCCTAACTCTAAGCCTAACCCTAACCCTAACACTAACCCTCACACTGACCCTCACCCTATCTCAAATCCTAAACCTAACCCTATCCCTAACCCTAAACCTTACCCTAACCCTCACCCTAGCCTTCACCCTAAACATAATCCTAACCCTAAACCTCATCCTAACCCTCACCCTAAACCTAACCCTCACCCTCATGCTCAGCCTAAGCCTAAGCCTAAGCCTAAGCCTAACCCTAACCCTAACACTCACCCTATCCCTAACACTAACACTATCTCAAACTCTAACCCTAAACCTCACCCTCACCCTAACCCTACCTCTAATCCTAACCCTAAACCTAAACCTCATCCTAAACCTAACCCCAACCCTCACCGTCACCCTCACTGTAACAGTAACCCCAAACCTAACAATAACCCTAACCCTATTCCTAACCCTCACCCTAACCATAATCCTCACTCTAACACTTACCCTCATCCTAACATTTACCCTCACCCTAACACGAACCCTAACAATAACACTAACGCTCACACTAACCCTAACTATCAACCTAACCCTAAACTGCACCATAAAAATAACCCTAACGCTCAACCTCACCCTAGCCCTCACCATAACGCTAATCCTGGTCCGCATCCTAAACCTCACATTAACCCTTACACTAATCCTCAAACTAACCCTCACCCTCACCCTAAACATAAACCTAACCCTCACCCTAACCCTAACCCTCACCCTTAGTGTAACCCTCACCCTCAGCCTAACCCTCACCTTTACCCTTACCATCAACCCAACCCTAACGCTCACCCTAACCCTAACCCTCACCCTAACCCTAACTCTACCCCTAAACCTCACCCTCACCCTAACCCTAATTCTAACCGTAACCCTAACTCTAAACTTTACCCTAAATCTAATCCTCAACTTCACCCTCACCTTAACCGTAACCCTAACCCTAACCCTAACAATAACCCTAACCCTAACCTTAACCCTCACCCTAACCATAACCCTCACCCTAACATTAACCCTCACCCTAACACTTACCCTCATCCTAACACTAACCCTAACACTAACAGTAACCCTCAAACTAACCCTAACCCTCACCCTAATCCTAAACCTCACCCTAACCCTAACCCTAACTCTAAAACTCACCCCCAACTTAGACCTCAACCCAACCCTAATCCTAACACTCACCCTCACCCTAACCATAATCTTAACACTAACCCTCAACCTAACCCTAACTCTCACCCTCACCATAACCCTAACCCTCATCCTAACCCTAACCCAAACCCTAACCCTAACTCTAAACCTTATCCTAAAACTAAACCTAACCCTCACCTTCACCCTAGCCCTCATCCTAACCCTAATCCTAATCCTCACCCTAACCCAAAACTTAACCGAACCGTGACTCTCACCCTAAACCTAACCCTAACCTTCACCCTAACCCTTACCCTCACACTCACCCTCACTCTCAGCCTAACGCTAAGCCTAAGCCTAACACTAATCCTAACCGTCACACTCACCCTAACCCTTACCCTAATCCTAATCCTAACCCTAAGCCTAACCCTCACCCTCAAACTCAACCCCACCCTAACCCTCACCCTAACCCTATCTCTAACACTAACACTAAACCTAACGCTCAACCTCAGCCTCAACATACCGTAACTCTAACCCTGAACCTCATCTTCTCCCTAACCCTAATTCTAACCCTAACCATACCACTAAACCTCACCCTCACCCTAACCCTAACCCTAAACCTAAACCTAAACCTCACCCTAACCCTAACCTTAAACCTCACCCTCTCCCTAGCCCTTACCTTAACCCTAAACCTAGCACTAACCCTCATCCTAACCCTCCCCCTAACCTAACCCTAACCCTCAACTTAACCCTAAACCTCACCCTCAAACTTACTCTCAGCCTAACCCTAAACCTAATCCTAAACCTAATCCTAACACACACACTCACCCTCATCCTAAACCTAATCCTATCCCTAAGCCTAACATTAACCCAAACACACCCTCTAACTCTCAATCTAAACCTAACCCTAACACTAACCCTAAACCTAACCCTCAACTTAAACCTCACTCTAACCCTAAATCTAACCCTAAAACTCACCCTCACACTAACCCTAACTCTAAACCTAACCCAAAACCTACACCTCACCCTAAACCTAAACCTCACCCTCACCCTCAACCTCAACATAACTCTAACCCTAACCCTAAAAATAACATTAACACTAACCCTTACCCTAACCCTAAACATAACCTTCACCCTTAGCCTCAACCTCACCGCAAACTTAACCCTAACCATAACACTTACAGTTACCCTATCCCTAACCATAATCCTCATCCTCAACCCCACCCCCACCCTCACCCTCAGCCTAACCCTAACCCTAACCCTAACATTAACCCTAGCCCTCACTGTAACCCTAAACCTAACCCTAACAATAACCCTAACACTAACCCTAATCCTAACCATCACACTCACCTTAACCCTAATCCTAACACTAACCCTCACCATAACCCTAACCCTCACACTTACTGTAACCTTAACCCCCAACCTAACCCTCTCCCTAACACTAACCCTAACCCTGAACCTCACCCTAACACTAACACTAAACCTCACCCTCAACCTAGCCCTCACCATAACCCTAATCCTAACCCTAATCCTCATCCTAACCCTCACCCTAAACCTAACCCTAAACCTCAACCTAACCCTAAACCTAACCTGAAACCTCACCCTCACCCTAACCTGAACCGTAACCCTAGCCCTAAACCTCTCCCTAACCCTAATCCTAAACTTCACCCTCACGGTAGTCCTTACCCTAACCCTAATCCTAACTCTAAACCTCATCCTAACCCTCCCCTTATCCCTAAACATAACACTATACCTAACCCTAACCCTCACCCGGACCCTAACCCTATCCCTAAACCTCACCCTCACCCTCACCCTAACTCTAAACCTAACCCTAACACTAAACTTCACCCTATCCCTAAACCTAACACTCATTCTAACCCTCACCCTAACCCTAACCCTAACCCTAAACATCACACTAACCCTAATCCTCACCCCCACACTCACCCTCAGCCTAAGCCAAAGCCTAACCCTAACCCTAACAATCACACTCAACCTCATCCTAACCCTAATCCTAACCCTAACCCTAACCCTAAACCTCAACCTAACCCTCACCCTAACCTTAACACAAACACTAACCCGAAAACTTACCCTAATCCTAATCCTAACCCTAATCCCAAACCTCACCCTAAGCCTCACCTTAACCCTAAGTCTAACCCTAAATCTTACGCTCACCCTTACCCTATCCTAATCCTAAACCTCACCCTAACCCTAACCCTAAACATCACCCTGACCCTAGCCCTCACCCTAACCCTAATCCTAACCCTAACCCTCACCCTAACCCTCCCCATAACTATAACCCTAACCCTCACCCTAACCCTAACCCTCACCCTCAACCTCACAGTCAGCCTAACCCTAAGCCTAACCCTAAGCCTAAATCTAAACCTAACCGTAACCCTCACAGTCACCCGCACGCTCACCCTCACCGTAATTCTATCCATAACCCTAACCCTAACCCTAAACCTCACCTGAACCCTAACCCTAAACCTAACCCTCACCCTCACCCTATCCCTAACACTATCCCTAACACTAACCCTCACCCTAACCCTCACCCTAACCCAATATCTAACCCTAAACCTCACAATCACCCTAAACGGAACCCTAAACCTAAACCCCACCCTAACCCTAAACCTAATCCTCACCCGCAAGCTCACCCTCAGCCTCAGTCTAACCCTAAGCCTAAGCCAAACCCTCACACTAATCCTCATACTCATGGCACCCTAACCCTAACCCTAAACCTAACCCTAAACTTCAGACTCACACTAACCCTAACCCTAATCGTAATCCTAAACCTAACCCTAACCCTCACACTCACCCTAAACCTCACCTAAACCTAACCCTAATCCTAACATTAACCCTAAACCTAACACTCACCCTTAGCCTCACCCTAAACCTAACTCTAACCCTAAACCTCAACCTCAACTTAATCCTAAACCTAACCCTAACCCTAAACCTCATCCTAACACTAACCCTAAACCTAACCCTCACCCTTGCCCTTACCTTAAGCCTAATCCTAACCCTAACCCTAATCCTAACCCTCTCACTAACCCTAACCCTAACCCTCACGCTAAACCTAACCCTCACCCTCAATCTCACCCTCAGCCCAACCCTAAACCTAACCCTAACACACACACTCACCCTCACCCTAATCCTAATCCTATCCCTAACCCTAACCCTAACCCAAACCCTCCCCCTAAATCTCACTCTAAACCTAACCCTAATACTAACCCTAAACCTCACCCTCAACATAACCCTCACCCTAACCCTAACTCTAACCCTAAACCTAACCCTCTCACTAACACTGACTCTAAACCTAACCCAAACCCTAAACCTCACCATAAACTTAACCCTCACCCTCACCCTCAACCTCACCATAAGTCTAACCCTAACCCTAACAATAACACTAACCTTAACCCTAACCCTAACCCTAACCATAACCCTCAGCCTCAGCCTCACCCTCACTGCAAACTTAACCCTAACTATAACACTAACAATAACCCTAACCCTAATCATAATCCTCACACCCACCCCCACCCTCACCCTCAGCCTAACCCTAACCCTAACAATAACGCTAATCTTAACCCTCACCATAAACCTAACCCTAACCCTAACAATAACCCTAACTCTACCCCTAATCCTAACTATCACCCTCACCATAACCCTAATCCTAAAACTAACCCTCACCCTAACCCTAACCTTAACTCTAACCCTAACCCTAATCCTAACCCTAACCATTACTTTAACCCTAACTCTCAACCTAACCATCACCCTAAACCTAACCCTAACACTAAACCTCACCCTAACACTAACCCAAACACCGCCCTCACCCTAGCCCTCACCCTAACCCTAATCCTAACCCTAATCCTCATCCTAACCCTCACCCTAACCCCAACCCTAAAGCTCACCCTAGCCCTAACCTTAACCCTAAACCACAACCTAACCCTAACCCTCACCCTAACCCTAAACTTAACCTTAAATCTAACTCTCATCCTAACCCTAACACTAACCCTCACCCTAACCGTAAACCTCACCCTCTCCCTCACCCTCAGTGTAATGCTTAGCCTAACCCTAACCCTAAAATTACCCCTCACACTCACCCTAACGCTTACCCAAATCCTAATCCTAACCCTAATCCTAACCTTTACCCTCAGCCTCAACTTAACCCTAAGTCTAACCCTAAACCTCACACTCACCCTCATCCTAACCCTAACCCTAACCATAAACCTCACCCTAACGATAACCCTAAACATCACCCTCACCCTAGCCCTCACCCTAAAGCTAATCCTAACCTAAACCCTCATCTTAACCCTCCCAATAATCCTTACACTAACCCTCACCCTAACCCTAACCCTCACACTCACCTTTACCTTACTCTAATCCTAATCTTAACCCTAAGCCTAACCCTCACCCTCAACTAAACCTCACCCTAACCCTAACTCTAACACTACCCCTAACACTAACCCACAACTTCAGCCTCAACCTTACCCTAGCTCTAACCCTCAAACTCACCCTCAGCTTAACCCAAACCCTAACCCTAACCCTCACCCTAACCTTAAATCTAACCATCACCCTAACAGTAAACCTCACCCTCAACCTCACACTCAGCCTTAACCAAAGCCTAAGCCTAACCCTAACCTTACCCTCACCCTCACACTAGCCCTCACCCTAACAATAATCCTAACCCTATCCCTCATCCTAACCCACACCCTATCCCTAACCCTAACCATCACCCTAACCCTAATCCTCATCCCCACCCTCACCCTCAGCATAACCATAACCCTAAGCCTAACCCTAACCCTAACAATCACATACCCTAATCCTTACTGTAATCCTAAACCTAACCCTATCCCAAAACCTCAACCTAACCCTCACCCAAACCTTAACCCTAACACTAACCCTAACCCTAAGCCTTGATCTAACCCTCCCCCTAACCCTAAATATAATCCTAAAACTCACCCTCACCCTAACCCAAATCCTAACCCTAACCCTCACCCTAACCCTAACCCTCAACCTCACTGTGACCCTAACCCATATCCTAACCCTCACCCTAACCCTAACCCTAAACCTCACCCAAACACTAATCCCAACCCTCACCCTCAACCTAGTCCTAAACCGAACCCTAATCATAACCCTAATCGTCATCCTAACCATCACACTAACACTAACCCTAACCCTCACCCTAATCCTAAGCCTAACCCTAACCCTCAACCTAACCCTAACCCTCACCCTCACTGTAACCTTAACTCTAACCCTCACCCTAACCCTAAACTTAACCCGAACTCTAACTCTCACCCTAACCCTACCCATAACTCTCACCCTAATCCTAATCATTAACCTCACCCTCACCCTAAGCCTAACCCTAACCCTACACCTAACTCTAACCCTAACCTTAACGCTCACCATAACACTAAACTTAAACCGAACCCTAACTCTCACCCTAACCCTTCCCCTAAATCTCACCCTAACCCTAAGGCTCACACTAAGCCTAACTCTAAGCATAAACCTAACCCAAACCCTAACTCTCACACTCACCCTAATCCTTACCCTAATCCTAAAAAGAACACTAAGCCTTACACTCAACCTCAACCTAACCCTCACCGTAACCGTAATTCTAACACTAACCCTAATCCTCACCCTCACCCTCAGACTCACCCTAACTCTAACTCTAAACCTCACCCTCTCCCTAACACTAACCCTAAACCTAACCCTAAACCTCACCCTAATCCTAACCCTAAACCTCACCCTCACCCTAGCCCTCACCCTAAACCTAATCCTAACCCTAACCTTCATCCTAACTCTCACCCTAACACTAACCCTAACCCTAACACTCACCCTAACCCTAAACTTAACAGGAATGCTAACTCTCACCCTAATCCTAACCCTAACACTCACCCTAACCCTAACCTCACCTTCAGCCTAACACTAAGACTAAATGTAACCCTAACTCTAACCCTCACACTCACCATAAACCTAACCCTAA
Source organism: Dipodomys merriami (assembly GCF_024711535.1). Classification (NCBI taxonomy): domain Eukaryota; kingdom Metazoa; phylum Chordata; class Mammalia; order Rodentia; family Heteromyidae; genus Dipodomys; species Dipodomys merriami. Next base: position 1,330,399 of record NW_027206235.1, on the reverse strand, counting down.
TCCTAACACTAACCCTAATCCACACCCTCACCCTAACCCTCACCTTAAGCCTAACCCTAATATTAATCCAAACCCTAACCCCAACCCTAAACCATATCTTCACCCTAAACCTCACACTAACACTAACACTAATCCTCAATCTAACCCTCACCCTCATACTCACCCTAGCCCTCACCCTAACCCTATCCCTCATCCTCGCCCTAAACCTCACACTAACCCTAACACTAATCGTCAGTCTAACCCTCACCCTTACCCTAACCCTAAACCTAACCCTCACCCTGATCCTAACCCTACCCCTAAAGCTCACCCTCAACCTAAACATAACTCTAACCCTAACCCTAACACTAAACCTCACCCTATCCCTAACCATAACCCTCACACTCAACCTCATGCTCAGCCTAACCCTAAGCCTAACACAAAACCTAACCCTAACACTCAGCCTAACCCTAAACCTAACTCTAACCCTAAACCTCACACTCACCTGCACCCTCACTGTCACTGTAATTCTAACCCTAAACCTAACCCTAACCCTAAACCTCACCCTAACTCTAACCCTAACCTTAACCCTAACCCTCACCCTTACAGTAACTCTAAACCTAACCTTAACCCTAACCCTAAACCTCACCCTAACCCTAACCCTAACCCTAACCCTAACCCTCCCAATAACCCTATATCTAACCCTAAACCTCCCCCTCACCCTAACCTTAACACTAACCCTAACCCTAACCCTCAACCTAACCCTCATCCTAACCCTATATCTAACCCTAAACCTGACCCTCACCCTAACCCTAACCCTAACCCTAACTCTAAACCCCACCCTAACCCTAACCCTAACCCTCACCCGCACTCTCACATTCACCAGAATTCGAACCCTAACCCTAACAATAACACTAACGCTAACCCTAACCATCACCTTAACCCTAATCCTCATCCCCACCCCCACCCTCAGCCTAAGCCTAACCCTCACGCTAACCCTCATACTCACACTCACCGTAACCCTAATCCTAACCCTAACCCTAACCCTATCCCTAACCTCAACCTACCCCTCACCCTCACCCTAAAACTAACCCTAACCCTAAACCTCACCCTAACCCTCCCCCTAACCCTACCTCTAAACCTAAACCTCACCCTCACCCTAACCCTAACCCTAACTCTAACCCTAAACCTCATCCTAAACCTCACCCTCACCTTAAAACGTACTCTAACACTGACCCTAAACCTAAACCTCATCCTAACCCTAAACCTAACCCTCACCCTCACCATAACTGTAACCCTAACCCTAACAATAACACTAACCCTAATCCTCACCCTCACCCTAACCATAACCCTCACCCTAACCCTCACCCTAAACCTAACCCTAATCCTAAACCTCACCCTAACACTAACACTAAACCCTCAACCTAGCACTCACCCTAACCCTAATCCTAACCCTAATACTCATCCTATCCCTCACACTAACCCTAACTCTAAACCTCACCATAACCCTAACCCTAACCAACAACCTAACCCTAACCCTCACCCTAACCCTAACCCTAACACTCACCCTCATGCTCAGCCTAAGCCTAAGCATAAGCCTAAGCCTAACACTAACCCTCAACCTATCCCTAAACCTAACACGATCACTATCTCTAACCCTAAACCTCACCCTCACCCTAAACCGTACTCTAACCCTGACCCTAAACCTAAACCTCATCCTAACCCTAAACCTAACCCTCACCCTCACCATAACTGTAACCCTAACCCTAACAATAACACTAACCCTAATCCTCACCCTCACCCTAAGCATTACCCTCACCCTAACCCTCACCCTAAACCTAACCCTAATCCTAAACCTCACCCTAACACTAACACTAAACCCTCAACCTAGCACTCACCCTAACCCTAATCCTAACCGTAACCCTCATCCTAACCCTCCCCATAACCCTAACCCTAACCCTGACCCTAAACCTAACCCTCAGCCTCACCCTCAGCCTATCCCTAAGCATAAACCTAAGCGTAAGCATAAACCTAACCCTAAACCTCACACTCACCCGCACTCTCACCCTCAACCTAACCCTAACCCTAAACCTAACCCTCAACCTGACCCTAACATTAACACTAACCCTAACCTAACCCTCAACCTAACCCTCTCCCTAACCCTATATCTAACCCTAAACCTCACCCTCACCGTAAACCTAACCCTAAACCTAAACCCCACCCTAACCCTAAACCTAACCCTCACCCGCACGCCCACCGTCACCAAAAGTCAAACCCTAACGATAACAATAACACTAACCCTAACGCTAACCATCACCCTAACCCTAATCCTCACCCCCAGCCTCCCCCTCAGCCTAAGCCTAAGCCTACGCCTAACGCTCAACCTAAGCCTCATACTCATGCTCACCCTACCCCTAATCATAAACCTAACCCTATCCCTAAAATTCAACCTAACCCTCACCCTCACCCTAACCCTAACACTAAACCTAACCGTAACCCTCACCCTAAACTTCCCCCTAACCCTATATCTAACGCTAAAGCTCACCCTCATCCTAAACCTAACCCTAACCCTAAACCTAAACCCCACCCTAACCCTAAACCTAACCCGAAACCTAATCCTCACCCGCACCCTCACCCTCACCGAAACTCAAACCCTAACCCTAACAATAACACTAACCCTAACCATAAACATCACAATAACCCTAATCCTCACCCCCACCCTCACCCTCAGCCTAACCCTAAGCCTAAGCCTAACCCTCACCCTAAGCCTCATACTCATGCTCACCCTAACCCTAATCCTACACCTAACCCTATCCCTGAACCTCAACCGAACCCTCACCCTCACCCTAACCCTAACACTAACCCAAACCCTAAACCTCACCCTAACCCTCCTCCTAAACCTAACTCTAACCCTAAAACTCATCATCACCCTAACAATAACCCTAAGCCTAACCCAAATCCTCAGCCCCACCCTGACCCTCATCCTAACCCTAACCCTAAATTTAACACTAACCCTAACACTAAAACTCACCATATCCCTAACCCAAACCCTCACACTGAACTGCATGCTCAGGCTTACCCTAAGCCTAACACTAAACCTAACCCTAACCCTCACACTCACCCTAACCCTTAAGGTATTCCTAATCTGAACACTAAGCCTTACACTCACCCTCACCCTAACCCTCACCATAACCCTAACTCTAACACTAACCCTAACCTTAACACTCAGCCTAACCCTAACCCTAACTCTAACCCTAAACCTCACACTAACCTGCACCATCACTGTCACTGTAATTCTAACCTTAACACTAACCCTAACCCTAAATCTCACCCTAACCCTAACCCTAATCCTCACCCTAACCCTATATCTAACCCTAAACCAGACCCTCACAATAAACCTAACACTAACCCTAACACTAACCCTCACCCTAACCCTCCCCATAACCCTATATCTAACTCTAAGCGTCACCCTCACCCTAACCATAACACTAACCCTAACCCTAAACCCCACCCTAACCCTAACCCTAAACCTCACCCGCACTCTCACCTTCACCGTAACTCGAAACCTAACCCTAACAATAACATTAACCCTAACCCTAACCCTCACCCTAAACCTAATCCTCACCCCCACCCTCACCCTCAGCCTAACCCTAAGCCTAAGCCTAACCCTCACCCTAACCCTCATACACATGCTCAACCTAACCCTAATCCTAACCCTAACCCTATCCCTAAACCTCATCCTAACCCTCACCCTCACCCTAACCTTAACACTAACCCTAACCCTAACCCTCACCCTAACCCTCCCCCTAACCCTAACTCTAACCCTAAACCTCACCCTCACCCTCAACCTAACCCTAACACTAAACCCCACCCTAACGCTAAGGCTAACCCTCACCCGCACCCTCACCGTCACCATAACGCAAACCCTAATCCTAACAATAACACTAAACCTAACCCTAACCATCACCCTAACCCTAATCCTCTCCCCCACGCTGACCCTCAGCCTAACCCTAAGCCTAACCTTCACCTTAAGCCTCATACTCATGCTCAACCTAATCCTAATCCTAAACCTAACCCTATCCCTAAACCTCAACCGAACCCGAACCCTCACCCTAACCCTAACACTAACCCTAACCCTAAACCTCACACCAACCCTCCCCCTAATCCTAACTCTAACCATAAAACTCACCATCACCCTAACAATAACCCTAAGCCTAAACCTAATCCTCAGCCCCACCCTCACCCTCATCCTAACCCTAACCCTAACTCTACCCCTAACCCTAACTCTAAACCTCACCATATCCCTAACCCTAATCCTCACACTCAACCTCATGCTCAGCCTTACCCTAAGCCTAACACTAACCCTAAACCTAAGCCTCACACTCACCCTAAACTTACCCTATTCCTAATCCTAACACTAAGCCTTACACTCACCCTCACCCTACTCCCTCACCATAACCCTAACTCTAACACTTACCCTAACCCTAACACTGAGCATAACCCTAACCCTAACTCTAAACCTAAACCTCACACTAACCTGCACCCTCACCGTCACTGTAATTCTAACCCTAACTCTAACCATAACCCTAAACCTCACCCTAACCATAACCCTAACCCTAACCCTAACCCTCAACTTAACTCTAACCCTCACCTTCACTGTAAACCTTACACTAAACCTCACTCTAACCCTAAACTTAACCCGAACCCTAACTCTCACCCTAACCCTAACCCTAACACTCATCCTAACACTAACCCTCACACTCACCCTCACCTTCAGCCTAACACTAAGCCTAACACTAACACTCACACTCACCCTGAACCAAACCCTAATCCTAATCCTAACACTAACCCTAAACCTCACCCTCACCCTAACCCTCACGTTAAGACTAACCCTAACATTAATCCTAACACTAAACCTAACCCTAAACCTCATCCTCACCTAAACCTCACATTAACCCTAACACTAATCCTCAATCTAACCCTAAACCTCACCCTCACCCTAGCCCTCACCCTAACCCTAACCCTCATCCTCACCCTAAACCTCACACTAACCCTAACACTAATCCTCAAACTAACCCTCACCCTCACACTCACCCTAACCCTAAACGTCACCCTAAACCTAACCCTCACCCTTGTCATAACCCTGACCCTCAGCCTAACTTTCACCTTTACCCTTACCGTCACCCCCACCCTAACCCAAACCTACGCCTAAACCTCACCCTCACCCTAACCCTAACTCTAACCCTAAACCTAACATTAACCTTACCCTATCCCTAACCCTCAAACTCATGCTCAGCCTAACCCTAAGCCCAAGCTTATCCCTTACCCTAAACTTCACCCTCATCCTAGCCCTCACCATAACCCTAAGCCTAACACTAAACCTCATCCTAACCCTCACCCTAACCCTAACCATAACCATCACCCTAACCCTAATCCTCACCCCCACCCTCGCCCTCAGCCTAACCCAAAGCCTAAGCCTAACCCTAACCCTCACACTCACCCTCAACCTAAACCTAATCCTAGCCCTAAGCCTAAACTTAACCCTATCCCTAAACCCCAGCCTAACCCTAACCATAACCTTAACCCTAACACTAACCCTAACATTAACGCTCGACCTAACCCTCCAACATTAAATCTATCACTAAACCTCACCCTCACCCTAACTCTAATCCTAAACCTAACCCTAAACCTCACCCTAACCCTATCCCTAACCCTCACCCTCACCCTGACCATAACTCTAACCCTAACCCTACAAATAACACTAATCTTATCCCTAAACCTAACCCTAAACCTAACCCTAAACCTAACACTCACCCTAACCATAATCTTAACACTAAGCCTCATCCTAACCCTAACCCAAACCCTACCCCTAACCCTACACCTTACCCTAACACTAACCCTAAACCTCACCCTTACCTTAGCCTTCACCCTAACCCTAATCCTAACCCTAACCCTCATCCTAACCCTCCCCATAACCCTAACCCTCACCCTCACCCTAACCCTAACCCTCACCCTCACCCTCACCCTCAGCCTAACCTTAAGCATAACCCTAAACCTAACCCTAACCCTCACACTCCACCTAACCCTAACCCTAATCGTAATCCTAACCCTAACCCTAACCCTCAACCTTATCCTAACATTCACCCTCACCCTCACTCTCAGCCTAACCCTAAGCCTAAGCCTAACCCTAACCCTAAATCTGACACTCACCCTAACCCTTAAACTAATCCTAATCCTAAACCTAAGCCTAACCCTAACCCTAAACCTCAACCTCACCTTTACCCTAACTCTAACCCTAAACCTCGCCCTCACGCTAAACATAACTCTAACCTTAACCCTAACACTAAAACTCACTCTTAACCTAACCCTAACCCTCAACCTCACCATAAACCCAACTGTAACCCTAACCCTAACAATAACACTCACCCTCACCGTAACCCTAATCCTAACACTAACCCTCACCATAACCCTAACCCTCACCCTCACAGTAACACTAATCCCCATCCTAACCCTCACCCTAACCCTAATCCTAAACCTAAACCTTACCTTAACACTAACCCTAACCCTCACCTTCACCCTAGCCCTCACCCTAACCCTAATTCTAAAGCTAACCCCAAATTTAAACGCACCCTTACTCTCACCCCAACCCTAACTCTAACCCTCACCCTAACCCTAATCCTCACCCTTACCCTCACCCACAGCCTAACTCTAAGCCTAAGTCTAACCCTAAACCTAACCCTCACACTCACCCTTACCTTACCCAATCCCTAATCCTAACTCTAAGCCTAACCCTCACCCTCACCCAAACCCTAACTCTAAAACTAACCTTAACACAAAATCTCAACTTCAGCATCAACCTTACCATAACTCTAACCCTAAATCTCACCCTCACCCTAACCCTAACCCTAACCCTAAACCTCACCCTAAACCTAACACTAAACCTAACCCTCACCCTAGGCCTCATCCTAAAACTAATCCTAACCCTAACCCTAATCCTAACCCTCCCCATAACCCTAACCCTAACCCTCACCCTAACCCTAACCCTCACCCTCACCCTCACCCTCAGCCTAACCTTAAGCCTAACCCTAAACCTTACCCTAACCCTCACACTCCCCCTAACCCTAACCCAAATCGTAATCCTAACCCTAACCCTAACCCTCACCCTCACCCTAAACCTCACCCTAACCCTAACTCTAACCCTAACACTAACCCTAAACCTAACCCTCAAACTCAGCCTCACCCTAACCCTAACTCCAACCCTAAACATCAACCTCACCCTTTCCCTAACCCTAATCCTAAAGATAAACCTCACCCTAAACCTCACCCTCACCCTAGTCCTTACCTTAACCCTAATCCTAAACCTAACCCTCATCCTAACCCTCCCCCTAACCGTAACCCTAACCCTCAACCTAAACTTAACCCTACACTCAACCTCACCCTCACCCTAACCCTAAGCCTAACCTTAAACCTAACCCTAAAAAACACACTCACCCTTACCCTAACAATAATCCTATCCCTAACCCTAACCCTAACCCAAACCTTCTCCCTAACACTCACTCTAAACCTAACCCTAACACTAACCCTATCCCTAACCCTCTACCTAAACCTCACCCTAAACCTAACTCTAACCCTAAACCTCACCATCACCCTAACACTAACTGTAACTCTAAACCTCAACCTAACCCTAACCCTAACACTAACCCTAAACCTAAACCTCACCCTAACCCTAAACATAAACATAACCCTCACCCTAGCCCTCACCCTAACCCTAATCCTAACCCTAACCCTCATCCTAACCCTCCCCATAACCCTAAACCTAACCCTCACCCTAACCCTAACCCTCACACTCACCCTCACTCTCAACCTAACCCTAAGCATAAACCTAAGCCTAACTATACTCTTAACCCTAAACTTCACACTCACCCGCACCCTTACCCTCACCGAAATTCTAACCCTAACCCTAAACCTCACCCTAACCCTAACCTTACACCTAACCGTAACCCTCACCCTCACACTAACCCTAACACAAACCCTAACCCTAACCCTCACGCTAACCCTTCCCCTAACACTATATCTAACCCTAAACCTCATCCTCATTCTAAAACTAACCCTATTTCTAAACTCCACCCTAAGCTGAAGCCTAAACCTCACCCCCACCCTCACCATCACCATAACTCAAACCCTAACGCTAACAATAACACTAAACCTAACCCAAACCATCACCCTAACCCTAATACTCACGCCCACCGTCACCCTCAGCATAACCCTAAGCCTAAGCCTAACCCTCACCCTAAACTTCATACTCATGCTCACCCTAACCCTAGTCCTAAACCTAACCCTATCGCCAAACCTCAACCTAACCCTCACCCTCACAATAACCCTAACGCTAACCCTAACCTTAAACCTCACCCAAACCTTCCCCCAAAACCTAACTCTAACCCTAAATCTCACCCTCACCCTAACAATAACCCTAACCCTAACCCTAATCCTCACCCTCACCCTCACCCTAGCACTCACCATAACCCGACTTCTAAACCTCAAACTCACCCTAACCCTAACCCTCATGCTCACCCTAACCCTCACCTTCACTGTAACCCTTAACCTAACCCTCACCCTAACACTAACTTTAACCCTAAACCTAAACCTAAACCTCACTCTAACCCTAACCCTAAACCTCACCCTCACCCTAGCCCTCACCCGGACCCTAATCCTAACCCTAACCCTCATCCTAAACCTCACCCTAACAATAACCCTAACCCTAACCCTCAAACTAACCCTAACCCTCACCTTCACTGTAACCCTTAACCTAACCCTCACCCTAACCCTAAACTTAATCCGAACCCTAACTCTCACCTTAACCCTAACCCTCACCCTGACCCTCACCCTAAACCTCACCCTAACCCTAACCCTCACCCCTACCCTAAACCTATCCCTAAACCTCACCCTCAACCTAACCCTAACTCTAACCCTAACCCTAAAATTAAACCTCACCCTATCCCTAACCCTAACACTCACACTCAACCTCAAGTTCAGCCTAACCCTAAGCTTAACAGAAACCCTAACCCTAACCCTCACACTCCCAATAACCCTTACCCTAATCCTAATCCTAACACTAAGCCTTACCCTCACCCTCACCCTAACCCTCACTATAACTCTAATTCTAACACTAACCCTAACCCTAACACTCAGCCTAACCCTAACCCTAACCCTAACCCTAAACCTCACACTAACCTGCACCCTCAACCTCACTGTAATTCTAACCCTAAACTTAACCCTAAACCTAAACCTCACCCTAACCATATCCCTAAACCTAACCCTAACCCTAACCCTTCCCCTAACGCTATATCTAACCCTAAACCTCATCCTCTCCCTAACCCTAACACTAACCCTAAACCTAACCCTCACCCTAACCCTCACTCGAACCCTCACCGTAACATGAACCTTAACCCTAACAATAACACTAACCCTAATCCTATCTATCACCCTAACCCTAATCCTCAAGCCCACCCTCCCCCTCAGCCTAATCCTGAGCCTAAGCCTAACCCTTAACCTCACCCTCACCCTCACCCTAGCCCTCACCCTAACCCTAATTCTAACCCTCACCCTCACCCTAACCCTAACCCTCATCCTCACCCTAAACTTCACACTAACCGTCACTCTAACCCTAATGCTCAATCGAACCCTCACACTAACCATAACCATAACCCTAAACCCATAATCCTAACCCTCACCCTTATCTTAATCCTCACCCTCAGCCTAAATCTCTCGTTTACCCTTACCATCATCCTCATCCTAACAATAAACCTCATCCTAACCCTCACCCTAACCGTAAACCTAACCATCACCCTAACCCTAACCCTCACCCTCAACCTCACGCTCAGCCTAAACCTAAGCCTAAGCCTAACCCTTACCCTTACACTCACCCTCACACTAACCCTCACCCTAACCCTAATCCTCACCACCACCCTCACCCTCAGGACAACCCTAACCCTAAGCCTAAGTCTAACCCTAACTCTCACATAGCCTTACCCTAACCCTAATCCTAAACCTAAACCTAAACCTCAACCTAACGCTCAACCTAACCTTAACCCTAACGCTAACCCTAACCCTAACCGTTGACCTAAACCTCACCCTAACCCTAAATATAATCCTAAAACTCACCCTCACCCTAACCCAAATCCTAACCCTAAACCTCACCCTAACCCTAACCCTCACCCTCACTGTGACCCTAACCCATATCCTAAACCTCAGCCTAAACCTAACCCAAAACCTCACCCAATCACTAATCCTAACACTCACCCACACCCTAGCCCTCACCCGAACCCTAATCATAACCCTAATCCTCATCCTAACCCTCACCCTAACACTTACACTAACCCTCACCCTAATCCTAAGCCTAACCCTAACCCTCAACCTAACTCTAACCCTCACCTTCACTGTAACCCTAACCCTAACCGTCACTCTGACCCTAAACTTAACCTGATCCCTAACTCTCACCCTAACCCTACTCCTAACTCTCACCCGAACCCTAAAACTCACCCTCACCATAAGCTTAACCCTAAGCCTAAGCTTAACCCTCACCCTAACCCTCACACACACCCTAACACTTAAACTAAATCTAATACTAACACTAAGCCTTACCCTCAACCTCACTCTAACCCTCACCTTAACCCTAACTCTAACACTAACCCTAAACCTGACCCTCACTCTCAGCCTCACCCTAATGCTAACTCTAAACCTAAACCTCACCATCACCCTAACCCTAACCCTAAACATAAACATAAATCTCACCCTAACCCTAAACCTAAACCTCACCCTCACCCTAGCCCTCACCCTAACCGTAATCCTAACCCAGACGCTCATCCTAACCCTCACCCTAACACTAAACCCAACCCTCACCCTCCCCCTCACCCTAACCCTAACCCTCAACCTAACACTAAACCTCACCCTAACCCTAAACTTAACCTGAACCCTAAATCTCACCCAAACCCTAACCCTAACAATCACCCTAACCATAACCCTCTCCCGCACCCTCACCTTCAGCCAAACACTAAGCCTAACCCTAAAACTAACCCTAAACCTCACACTCACCCTAAACCTACCCTAATTCTAATCCTAACACTAACCCTAAAACTCACCCTCACCCTCACCCTCACCTTCACCCTAACCCTAACATTAATCCTAACCCTAACCCCAACCCTAAATCTCATCCTCACCCTAAACCTCACACTAACCATAACAGTAATCCTCAATCTAACCCTCACCCTCACCCTCACCCTAGCCCTCACCCTAATCCTAACCCTCATCCTCACCCTAAACCTCACACTAACCCTAACACAAATCCTCAACCTAACCCTCCCCCTCACCCTAACCTTAACCCTCACTCTAAACCTAACCCTCACCCTTAACATAACCCTCACCCTCAGCCTAACTCTCATATATACCATTACCGTCACCCCCACCCTAACACTCACCCTAACCCTAGCCCTCACCCGGACCCTAACCCTAGCTCTAAACCTCACCCTCACCCTAACCCTAACTCTAGCCCTAACCCTAACACTAAAACTCACCCTATCTCTAATCCTAACCCTCAGCCTAAACCTCATGATCAGCCTAAACCTAAGCCTAAGCTTATCCCCTACCCTAAACTTCACCCTCACCCTAGCCCTCACTTTAACCCGAATCCTAACCCTAACCCTCACCCTAACCCTAACCATAACCATCACCCTAACCCTAATCCTCACCCCATCCTCACCCTCAGCATAACCCTAAGCCTAAGACTAACCCTAACCCTAACCCTCACACTCACACTCACCCTAACCCTAATCCTTACCTTAACCCTAACCCTAAACCTAAACCTGAACCTCAACCTAACCTTAACCTTAACCCTAACACTAACCCTAACATTGACCCTCGAACACTTCAACTAACCTTAAATCTAACCCTAACCCTCAACCTCACACTCACCCTCACCCTCACCATAACTCTAACCCTAACCCTAACAATAACACTAATCCTATCCCTAAACCTAACCCTAATCCTTACACTCACCCTCACCCCAACCATAATCTTAACCCTAACCCTCATCCTAACCCTAAACCAAACCCTAACCCTAACCCTAAATCTTACCCTAATCCTAACCCTAAAACTCACCCTAACACTAAACTTAACCAAACCCTAACTCTCACCCTAAACCTAAACCTAACCTTCAACTTAACGCTCACCCTCTCTCTCAGCCTAACCCTAAGCCTAAGACTAACCATATCCCTAACCCTCACACTCACCCTAACCCTTACCCTAATCCTAATCCTAACCCTAAGCCTAAACCTCACCCTCACCCTCACCCTCACCCTAACACTCACCCTAACCCTAACTCTAACACTAACCCTAAACCAAACCTCAACCTCAGCCTCACCCTTACCCTAACTCTAAACCTAAACCTCAACCTCACCCTAACCCAAACTCTAAACCTAACCCTAAGATTAAACCTCACCCTAACCCTAACCCTCACCCTCACCCTCACAGTAACCCTAACCCTAACCCTAACCCTAACAATAACCCTCACCCTCACTGTAACCTTAATCCAAACCCTAACCCTCATCATAACCCTAACTCTCACCCTCAACTTAACTCTAACGCTCATCCTAACCCTCACCCTCACCCTAAACCTCACCTTAAACCTCCCCTAACCCTAACTCTAACCCTAAACCTCACCCTCACCCTAACCCTAACCCTAACTCTAACCGTAAACCTAACCCTAAACCTAACCGTCACCCTCAACCTCAATGTAACTCTAACCCTAACCTTAACAATAACACTAACCCTAACCCTAATCCTAACACTAACCATAACTCTCACCCTCAGCCTTACCCTCACTGCAAAACTAACCCTAACCATAACACTAACAATAACCCTAACCCTAACCCTAATCCTCACCCGCACCCTCACACTCAGCCTAACCCTAAACCTAAACCTAAACCTAACCCTAAACCTCAAAGTAACCCTAACCCTAACACTAACACTAACACTAACCCTAACCCGAAAACAAACCCTAAACCTAACCCTAATCCTCAGCCTCAACCTCACCCTAACCCAAACCCTAACACTAAACCTCACCTAACCCTAAGCCTAACCCTAACCCTAACCCTCACACTCAACCTCACTCTAATCCAAATCCTAAACCTAAACCTATCCCTAACCCTCACCCTAGCACTCAACTTAACTCTAATTCTAACCCTCACCCTCACCCTAACCCTAACCCTCATCCTCACCCTAAACTTCACACTAACCGTAACCCTAACCTTAATGCTCAATCGAACCCTCACCCTCACTGTAACCCTAATCCTAACCCTAATCCTCACCAAAACCCTAATTCTCACCCTCACCTGTTACCTTAACCCTCATCCTAACCCTCACCCTAACCCTAACCCTAACCCTAAACCTAACCCTAACCCTAACCCAAAATCTCACCTTCTCCAGAGCCCTCACCTTATGCCTAATCCTAACCCTAATCCTCATCCTAAGCCTAACCCTATCCCTCACCCTAATCCTAAGCCTAACCCTAACCCTCAACCTAACCCTAACCCTCACCTTCACTGTAACACTAACCCTAACCCTCACCCTAAACCTAAATTTAACCCGAACCCTAACTCTCACAAAAACCCTACCCCAAACTCTCACCCTAACCCTAACCTCACCCTCATCCGAAGCCTAAGCCTAAACCTAACCCTAACCCTAAAACTAACCCTCACACTCATGCTAACCCTTACCCTAATCCTAATCCTAACACTAAGCCTTACCCTCATCCTCACCCTAACCCTCACCGAAACCCTAGCTCTAACACTAACCCTAACCCTAACCCTCACCCACAGCCTCACCCTAACCCTAACACTAACCCTAAACCTCACCCTCACCCTAAATCTCACCCTATACCTAACCCAAAACCTCACCCTAACCCTATCCCTAAACCTCACCCTCACCCTAGCCATCCCCTTAACCCTAATCCTAACCCTAACCCACATCCTAACCCTCACCCTAACACGAAACCTAACCCTCAACCTAACCCTAACCCTCACCCTCACTCTAACCCTTACCCTAACCCTCACCCTAACCCTAAACTTAACCCGAAACCTAACTCTCACCCTAACCCTAACTTTAACACTCACCCTAACCCTAACCCGCAACCTCACCCTCACCTTCAGCCTAACAGTAAGCCTAACCCTAACCCTAACCCTAACCCTCACACACACCCTAACCCTAAACCAAATCCTAATCCAACACTAACTCTAAACCTCATCCTCAGCCTAACCCTCACCTTAAGCCTAACCATAATATTAATCCTAACCCTAACCCTAACCCTAAACCTCATCCTCACCCTAAACCTCGCATGAACCCTAACACTAATCCTCAATCTAACCCTCACACTCACCCTAATCCTAACACTAACCCTCACCCTAAAACTAACCCTCACCCTTACCATAACCCTCACCCTCAGCCTAACCCTCAACTTTACCCGTACAGTCACCCCCACGCTAACCCTCATTCTAACCCTAAACCTCAACCTGACCCTAACCCTACCCCTAAAGCTCACCCTCAACCTAAGCCTAACTCTAACCCTAACCCTAACACTAAAACTTACCCTATCCCTAACCCTAAACCTCACCCTCAACATCATGCTCAGCCTAACCCTAAGACTAACCCTAACCCTAACCCTCACACTCACCCTAACACTTACCCTAATCCTAATTCTAACACTAAGCCTTACCCTCACCCTAACCCTCACCATAACCCTAACTCTAACATTAACCCTAACCCTAACCCTCATACTCACCCTACCCCTAACTCTAACCCTAAATCTCACACTCACCCGCACCCTCAACCTCACCGTAATTCTAACCCTAACCATAACCCTAACCCTAAACCTCACCCTAACCCTAACCCTAACCGTAACCCTAACCCTCACCCTCACAGTAACTCTAACCCTAACCCTAATCCTAACCCTAAACCTCACCATTACCATAACCCTGGCCCTAACTCTAACGCTAACCCTAACCCTCCCCCTAGTCCTATATCTAACCCTAAACCTCAGCCTCACCCTAACCAAAAACACTAACCCTAACCCTAACCTTCCCCCTAACCATATGTCTAACCCTAAACCTCACCCTCACCTTCACACTAACCCTAACCCTAAACCTAAACCCCACCCTAACCATAAACCTAACCCTCACCTGCAACCTCAACTTCACCATAACTCGAACCCTAATCCTAACAATAACACTAACCCTAACCCTAAACATCACCCTAATCCTAATCCTCACCCCCACCCTCACCCACAGCCTAACCCTAAGCCTAAGCCTAACCCTCAGGCTAACCCTCGTACTCACGCTCACCTTAACTCTAACCCTAACCCTAACCCTATCCCTAAACAGCAAGCTAACCCTCACCCTTACCCTAACACTAACACTAACCCTAACCCTAAACCTCAACATAACCTTCCCCCTAACCCTAACTCTAACCCTAAACCTCACCCTCACCCTAACCCTAAACCTAACCCTAATCCTAAACCTCACCCTAAACCTTACCCTCACCCTCAACCTCAACCTCACTGTAACTCTAACCCTAACCCTAGCAATAACACTAACCCTAACCCTAATCCTAACCCTAACCATAACCCTCACCCTCAGCCTCACCCTCACTGCACACTTAACCCTAACGATAACACTAACAATAACACTAACCTTAACCCTAACCCTAATCCTCACACCCACCCTCACACTCAGCCTATCCCTAACCCTACCCCTAACCCTAACCCTCAAGGTAAACCTAACCCTAACACTAACATTAAACCTAAACCAAACCCTAAACCTAATCTTAAACCTAAACCTAATCCTCAGCCTCAACCTCACTCTAACCCCAACCCTAACACTAACCCTCACCCTAAACCTAAGTCTCACCCTAACCCTAACCCTAACCCACACACTCACCCTCAACCTAACCCAAATCCTAAACCTAAACCTATCCCTAAACCTCACCCTAACCCTCACACGAGCCCTTACCCTAAACCTAATCCTAACCCTAAACCTCATCCTGAACCTCACAATAACCCAAACCCTAACCATCTCCCTAACCCTAGCCCTAACCCTCACCCTCATGCTCGGCCTCAGCCTAAGCCTAAGCCTAAGCCTAACACTAACCCTCACCCTATCCCTAACCCTAACACTACACTTAACTCTAACCCTAAAAGTCTCACTCACCCTAACCCTAACTCTAAAACTAAACCTCATCCTAACCCTAAACCTCACCCTAATCTTCACACTCACCGTAACAGTAACCCTAACCATAACAATAACAATAACCCTAACCTAACCCTATCCCTCACCCTCACCCTAACATTTACCCTCACCCTAACACAAACCCTAATGCAACACTAATGCTCACACTAACACTAACCATATTCCTAACCCTACAACTCACTCTAACCCTAACCCTAACCCTCAAACTCATCCTAGCCCTCACCCCAACCCTAATCCTCATCCTAACCCTAAACCTCACACTAACCCTAACACTAATCCTCAATCTAACCCTCATCCTATCCCTAACCCTAACAATAACATTAATCCTATCCCTAAACCTCACCTTAACCCTAACCCTAACCCTAATCCTAAGCCTAACCATATACCTCAACCTAACACTAACCCTCACACTTACCGTAACCCTAACCCTAACCCTCACCCTAACCCTAAACTTAAACCGAACCCTAACTCTCACCCTAACCCTAACCCTAAGACTCACCCTAACCCTAAACTTCACCCTAACCCTCACCTTCAGCCTAACACTAAGCCTAACCCTAACCCTAATTCTAACCCTCACACTCACCTTAAACCTTACCCTAATCCTAATCCTAACACTGAGCCTAACCCTCACCCTCACCCTAACCTTCAATGTAACCCTAACTCTAAGGCTAACACTAACCCTAACCATCAATGTCACCCTAACCCTAACACTAACCCTAACCCTCACCCTCACCCTAACTCTAACCCTAAGCCTAACCCTCAACCTAACCCTAACCCTCACCCTCACTGTAAACCTTACCATAACCATTACCCTAAGCAAAACTTAAATCGAAACCTAACTCTCACCCTAAACCTAACCCTAACCCTCAACCTAACCCTAACCCTCACACTCATTGTAACCCTTACCATAACCCTCACTCTAACCCTATAATTAAACCGAACCCTAACTCTCACCCTAAACCTAACACTCACCCTAATCCTAACCCTCACCCTCACCTACAGCCTAACACTAAGCCTGACCTTAAAACTAACCCTAACCCTCACACTCACCCTAAACCTAACCCTAATCCTAATCCTAACACTAACGCTAAACCTCACCCTCACCCTATCCCTCACCTTAAGCCTAACCCTCACATTAATCCTAACAATAACCCTAACCCTAAAACTTATCCTCACCATAAACCTCACACTAACCCTAACACTAATCCCCAATTTAACCCTCACCCTCATCCTCACCCTAGCCTCACCCTAACCCTAACCCTCATCCTCACACTAAACCTCACACTAAACCCAACACTAATCCTCAATCTAACCCTCACCGTCACCCTAACACTAAACCTAACCCTCACCCTGACCCTAACCCTACCCCTAAACCTCACCCTCAACCTAACCCTAACTCTAAAGGTAACCCTAACACTAAACCTCACTCTATCCAGAACCCTAACCCTCACACTCAAACTCATGCTCAGCCTAACCCTAAGCCTAACTCTAACCCTAACTCTAACCCTCACACTCACGCTAACACTTACCAAAATCCTAATCCTAAAACTAAGCCTTACCCTGACCCTCACCCTAACCCTCACTATAACCCTAACTCTAACACTAACCCTAACCCTAACACTCAGCCTAACCCTAATCCAAAACCTCACCCTAACCCTAACTCTAACCCTAAACCTAAATCTCACCCTAACCCTAACCCTAACCCTAACCATCACCATCACCATAACCGTAAACTAACCTTAACCCAAACAATAAACCTAAGGCTAAACCTCACCCTAAACATAACCCTCACCCTAACACTTACCCTCACCCTAATACTAACCCTAACCCTAATATGAACCCTCACACTAACCCTAAGCCTCACCCTAACCGTAAACATAACCATCACCCTAACCCTAAACCTCACCCTCAACCACACGCTCAGCCTAAACCTAAGCCAAAGCCTAACCCTTATCTAACTCTCACTCTCAACCTAGCCCTCACCCTAACCCTAATCCTAACCCTATCCCTCATCCTAACCCTAACACTAACCCTAGCCCTAACCATCACCCTAACCCTAATCCTCACCCCCAACCTCACCCTCAGCCTAACCATAACCCTAACCCTAACCCTGACCCTAACCCTCACATACCCTCACCCTCACCCTAACCCTAACCCTAAACCTCAACCTAACCCTCACCCTAACCTTATGCCTAACGCTAACCCTAACCCTCAACCTAAACTTCCCCCTAACAATAAATCTAACCCTAAAATTCACCCTCACACTAACCCAAATCCTAACCCTAAACATCACACTTACCCTAAACCTCACACTCACTCTAACCCTAACCCTCATCCTAACCCTCACCCTAACACTAACGCTAAACCTAAACCTCACCCAAACACTAACCCTAACACTCACCCTCACCCTAGCCCTCACCCTAAACCTAACCCTAACCCTAATCCTCATCCTAACCATCACCCGAAGCCTAACACTTAAACATCACCCTAATCCTAAGCCTAACCCTAACACTCAACCTAACCCTAAACCTCATGCTCACAATACCTCTAACCCTAACCCTCACCCTAAACGTAAACTTAAACCGAACCCTAACTCTCACACTAACCATAGCCCTAACTCTCACCCCAACCCTAACCCTAACCATTACCCTCACCCTCACCTTCAGCCTAACCCTAAGCCTAACCCTAAGCCTAACCATAACCCTCACACTCACACTAACACTTACCCTAATCCTATGCCTAACTCTAAGCCTAACCCTCACACTCACCCGAACCCTCATCGTGACCCTAACTCTAACACTAACCCTAACCATGACCCTCACCCTCAGCCTAACCCTAACCCTAACTCTAACCCTAAACCTCACCCTCACCCTAAACATAACCTTAAACCTCACCCTCAACCTAGCCCTCACCCTAACCCTGATCCTAACCCTAACTCTCATCCTAACCCTCACCCTAACACTAACCCTAACCCCTCATCCTACCCTAAACCTAGCCCTAACCCTCAACCTAACCCTAAACCTCACCCTCACTGTAACTGTTAACTTAATCCTCACCCTAACCCTAAACTTAACCGAACCCTACCTCTCACACTTATCCTGACCCTAACACTCACCCTAACCCTAAACCTCACCCTTACCCTCACCCTCAGCCTAACCTTAAGCCTAACCCTATCCCTAACCCTAACCCTCATCGTATTCTTCAACCTAACACTAACCATAATCCTAATCCTAACCCTAACCCTAAACCTCACCCTCACCCTAACCCTCAACTTAAGCCTAAACCTAACACTAATCCTAACCCTAACCTTAGCCCTAAACCTCATCCTAAACCCTAAACCTCAACCTAACACTAAACTTAACCCGAACCCTAACACACACCCTAATCTTACCCCTAACTCTCACCCTAACCCTATCCCTCACCCTCACCCTAAGCCTAAACATAAGGCTAACCCTAATCCTAACCCTAACCCTCACACTTACCCTAACCTGTCCCCTAATCCTAATCCTAACACTAAGCCTAAACCTCACCCTCACCCGAACCATCACTGTAACCCTAACTCTAACACTAACACTAACCCTAACCCTTAACCTCAGCCTCACCCTAACCTTAACTATAACCCTAAACCTGACCCTCACCCTAACCCTAACCCTAAACCTAACCTAAACCTCACCCTAAACCTAAACCTAAACCTCACCCTCACCCTAGCCCTCAACCTAACCCTAATCCTAACCCTAACCCTCACCCTAACACTAACCCTCACACTCACCCTCACCTTCTCTCTAACCCTAAACCTAACCCTAACCCTCAACCTAACCCTAACCCTAACCCTCACCGTAACCCTCAACCTCACCCTCACATTCAGCCTAACACTAAGCCTAACCCTAACCCTAACACTAACCTTCACACTCACCCTAACCCTAACCCTAACACTAACACTAAAGCTCACCCTCACCCTAACCCTCACCTTAAGCCTAACCCTAACATTAATGGTAACCCTAACCCTAACCTTAAACCTCATCCTCACCCTAAACCTCACACTAACCCTAACACTAATCCTCAATCTAACCCTCACCCTCACCCTAACCCTAACCTTAACCCTCATCCTAAACCTAACACTCACCCTTACCATAACCCTCACCCTGAGCCTAACCCTCACCTTTACACTTACCGTCACCCCCACCTTAACCCTCACCCGAACCCTAACCCTCACCCTGACCCTAACCCTACCCCTAAACCTCACCCTCATCCTAACCCTAACTCTAACCCTAATCCTAACACTAAACCTCACCGTATCCCTAAACCTAACCCTCACACTCAACCTCATGCTCAGCCTAACCCTAAGCCTAAGCTTAATCCTTACCCTTACTCTAACCCTCACCCTCACCCTAGCCCTCACCCTAAACCTAAGCCTAACCATAAACCTCATCCTAACCCTAAGCCTAAACCAAACCCTAACCATCACCCTAACCCTAATCCTCACCCTCAGCCTAACCCTAAGCCTAAGCCTAACCCTAACCTTAACCCTCACACTCACCCTCAACCTAACCCTCATCCTAACCCTAACCCTAACCCTAAACCTCAACCTAACCCTCACCCTAACTTTAACCCTAACACTAAACCTAACATTAACGCTCGACCTTACCCTCCAACTTAACCCTAAATCTAACCCTAAACCTCACCCTCACCCTCACCCTAATCCTAACCCTAACCCTAAACCTCACCCTAACACTAACCCTAACCCTCACACTCACCCTCACCATAAGTCTAACCCTAACCCTAACAATAACACGAATCCTAACCCTAAACCTAACCCTAACCCTAACCATAATCCTAAAACTCACCCTCACACTAACTATAATCTTAACCCTAACCCTCAACATAACCCTAACCCTCACCCTCACTGTAACCCTAAGCCTCATCCTAACCGTAACCGAAAACCTAAACCGAACCCAAAACCTTACCCTCACACTAACCCTAACCCTCACCATCAACCTAGCCCTCAACATCACCCTAATCCTAACCCTGAACCTCACCCTAACCCTATAGTTAACAGAACCTTAACTCTCACTCTAAACCTAACCCTAACCCTCACACTAACCATAACCCTCACTCTCAGCCTAAACCTAAGCCTAAGCCTAACCCTAACCCTAACCCTCACACTCACCCGAAACCTTACACTAATCCTAACCCTAACACTAAGCCTAACACTCACCCTCACCCTAACCCTCACTGTAACCCTAACTCTAAAACTAACCCTAACCATAACCCTTACCCTAACCCTAACTCTAACCCTAAACCTCACCCTCAGCCGAACAGTAACCCTAAACCTAAACCTAAACCTCACCCTAACCCAAAACCTAACACTCACCCTCACCATCACCCTAACTCTCACCATAACTCTAACCCTAACTCAAACACTAATACTAAACCTAGCCCTCAACCTCAGCTTCAAACTTACCCTAACTCTAACCCTAACCCTTACACTAAACCTCACCCTAACCCTAACCCTAACCTTCACCCTCACAGTAAACTTAACCCTAACCCAAACAATAACACTAACCCTCACCCTAACCATAACCCTCACCCTAACATTAATCCTCACCCTAACACTTACCCACACCCTAACACTAACCCTAACCCTTACACTAAATCTCAAACTACCCTAACCCTAACTCTAACCCTCACCCTCACCCTAGCCCTCATCCTAACCCTAATTCTAACCCTCACCCTCACCCTAACTCTAACCCTCATCCTCACCCTAAACCTCACACTAACCTTAACCCTAACCCTAATCCTCAATCTAACCCTCAACCTAACCCTAAATATAAACCTAACCCTAATTCTCACCCTTATCTGAACCCGCAACCTCAGCCTAAACCTCAACATTACTCTTACCATCATCCTCACCTTAAAGCTCACCCTAACCCAAAACCACATCCTAACCCTCAACCTAACCTTAACCCTAACCATCACACTAACCCTAGCCCTCACCATCAAACTCAAGTTCAGTGTCACACTAAGCCTAAGCCTAAACCTTACTCTAACCCTAACCCTCACCCTAACCCTCACCCTAACCCTAGCCCTAACCATCACCCTAACCCTAATCCTAAACCCCACCCTCACCCTCAGCATAACCCTAACCCTAAGCCTAACCATAACCCTAACCCTCACATACCCTACCCCTCTTCCTAATCCGAACACTAACCCTAAACCTAACCCTAAACATCAACCTAACCCTCACCCTAACCTTAACCCTAACACTAATCCTAACCCTAACCCTCGACTTTACCCTCCCCATAACCCTAAATCTAACCCTAAAACTCACCATCACCCTAACCCTAATCCTAAACCTAACCCTGACCCTACACCCTAAACCTCACCCTCACTGTAACCATAACCGTCATCCTAACCCTCACCCTAACCCTAACCCTAACCCTAAATCTCACCAAAACACTAACCCTAACCCGCATCCTCACCCTAGCCCTCACCCTAAACCTAATCCTAACCTTAATCCTCTACTAACCCTAAACCTAACCCTGACCCTCGCCCTAATCCTAAGCTTAACCCTAACCCTCAACCTAACACTAACCCTCACAGTAACCTTGAACTTAACCCGAACCCTAACCCTCACCCTAACTCTACCCCTAACTCTCACCCTAACCCTAACCCTCACACTCACCCTAAACCTTGCCCTAAACCTAATTCTAACACTAAGGCTAAACCTTACCCTCACCCTAACCCTCAAGGTAACCCTAACTCTAACACTGAACCTAACACTAAACCTCACCCTCAGCCTCACCCTAACCTTAACTCTAACCTTAAACCTCACCCTCACCCTAACCATAATCCTAAACCTAACCCTAAACCGCACCCTGACCCTAACCTTAAACCTCACCCTCACCCTAGCCCTCACCCTAACCCTAATCCTAACCCTAACCCTCATCCTAAGCCTCACCCTAAAGCTAACCCTAACCCTCACCATCACCCCCACCGTAACCCTAACCCTAACGCTCAACCTAACCCTATCCCTCACCCTCAATGTAACCCTTACCCTAACCCTCACCCTAACCGTAAAATTAACCGAACCCTAACTGACACTCTAACCCTAACCTTAACCCTCACCCTAACCCTAACCCTGAACCTCACCCTCACTCTCAACCTAACCCTAACCCTAACCCTAACCCTAACCCTAACTCTCACACTCACCCTAACCCTTACCTGAATCCTAACCATAAACCCAACCCTCCCCCTCATACTAACCCTCACCGTAACCCTAACTCTAACACTAAGCCTAAACCTAACCCTCACCCTCAGCCTCACCCAAACCCTAACTCTAACCCTAAACCTCACCCTCACCCTAACCCTAAGCCTAAACCTAACCCTAAACCTCAGCCTAACCCAAACCATAAACCTCACCCTCACCCTAGCCCTCACCCTAACCCTAATCCTTAAACTAACCCTCATCCTAGTCCTCACCCTAACACTAACCCTAACACTCACCCTCATCTCACCCTAACCCTAAACCTAACCCTAACCCTCAACCTAACCCTAACCCTCACCCTCACTGTAACCGTTACCCTAACCCTCACCCTAACCCTAAACTTAAACCGAACCCTAACTCTCACACTGAACCTAACTCTAACCCTCACCCTAACCCTATCCCTCAACCTCACCCTCACTCTCAGCCTAACCCTAAGCCTAAGCCTAAGCCTAACCCTAACCCTCACACTCACTCGAACCCTTACACTAATCCTAATTCCAATCCTAATCCTAACCCTCACCCTCACCCTCACCCTAAACCTCACCCTAACCCTAACTCTAACACTAACCCTAAACCTAACTCTCAACCTCAGTCTCAACCTTACCAAAACTCTAAACCTAAACCTCACTCTCACGCTAACCCTAACTCTAATCCTAACCCCAACAATAAACCTCACCCTAAACCTAACCTGAACCCTCACCCTTACCATAATCCTCACCCTAACATTTACCCTTACCCTAACACTTAACCTCACCCTAACACTAACCCTAACCATAACACTAACTCACAATAACCCTAAACCTCACCCTAATCCTAAACCTCACCATAACCCTAACTCTAACCCTCACTCTCACTGTAGCCCTCACCCTAACCCTAATTCTAACCCTCACCCTCTCCCTAACCCTTACCTTAATCCTCACCCTAAACCTCACACTAACCCTAATCCTAACCCTAATCCTCAATCTAAACCTCACAATAACCCTAACCCTAATGCTAAAGCTAACCCTAACCCTCACCCTTATCTTATTCCTCACCCTCAGCCTAAACCTCACATTTACCTTACCATCATCCTCACCCTAACCCTAAACCTCATCCGAACACTCAACCTAACCTTAAACCTAACCATCACCATAACCCTAACCCTCACCCTCAACCTCATGCTCAGCCTAATCCGAAGCCTAATCCTGTACCTTACTCTAAACCTCACCCTCACCCTAGCCCTGACACTAAACCAAATCCTAACCCTATCCCTCATCCTAACCCTCACCCTAATCCTAACCCAAACCATCACCCTAACCTTAATATTCACCCCCAACCTCACCTTCAGCATAACCCTAACCCTAAGCCTAAACCTAACCCTAACCCTAAACCTCACATACCCTCACCCTAACCCTAATCAGAACCCTAACCCTAACCCTAAACCTCAACCTAACCATCACCATAACCTTAACCCTAACACTGACAGTAACCCTAAACCTTGACCTAACCCTCCCCCTAACCCTAAATCTAACTCTAAAAGTCACCCTTACACTAACCCAAATCATAAACCTAACCCTCACCCTTACCCTAACCCTACCCCCTCACTTTAAAACTCACCCTCACCCTAGCCCTCACCCTAACCCTAATCCTTACCCTAATCCTCATCCTAACCCTCACCCTAACCCTAACACTAACCCTCACCCTAATCCTAATCCTAACCCTAACCCTCAACCTAACCCTAACCCTCACCATAACCCTAACACTCACCCTAACCCTAAACTTAACAAGAAACCTAACACTCACCCTAATCCTACCCCTAACACTCACCCTAACCCTATCCCTCACCCTCACACTTACCTGCACCCTCAGCCTAATCATAAGGCTAACCGTAACCCTAAACCTAACCCTCACACTTACCCTAACCTGTACCCTAATACTGATCCTAACACTAAGCCTAAACCTCACCCGAACCCGAACCCTCATTGTAACCCTAACTCTAACACTAACCCTAACCCTAACCCTCACCATCAGCCTCACGCTAACCTTAGCTCTAACCCTAAACCTGAACCTCACCCTAAACCTAACCCTAAACCTAAACCTAAACCTCACCCTAAACCTAACCCTAAACCTCACCCTCACCCTAGCCCTCACCCTAAACCTAATCCTAAACCTAACACTCATCCTAACCCTCACCCTAACACTAACCCTCACCCTCACCCTAACCTTCACCCTAAACCTAACCCTAACCCTAACCCTCAACCTAACACTAACCCTAACTCACACCCTAACCCTAACCCTAACCCTCACCCTCACAGTAACCCTCAACCTCACCCTCACATTCAGCCTAACACTAAGCCTAACCCTAACCCTAACACTAACCCTCAAACTCACCCTAACCCTAACCCTAATCCTAATCCTAACACTAACACTAAAGCTCAACCTCACTCTAACCCTCACCTTAAGCCTAACCCTAACATTAATGATAACCCTAACCCTAAAACTCATCCTCACCCTAAAGCTCACACTAACCCAAACACTAGTCCTCAATCTAACCCTCACCCTCACCCTCACCCTAGCCCTCACCCTAAACATAACCCTCATCCTCACCCTAAACCTCACACTAACCCTAACACTAATCCTCAATCTAACCCTCACCCTAACCCTAACCCTAACGCTCATCCTATACCTAACACTCACCCTTACCATAACCCTCACCCTCAGCCTAACCCTCACCTTTACCCATACCGTCACTCCCACCCTAACCCTCACCCAAACCCTAACCCTCACGCTGACCCTAACCCTACCCCTAAACCTCACTCTCGTCCTAACCCTAACTCTAACCCTAACCCTAACACTAAATCTCACCCTATTCTCAACCCTAAAACTCACCCTCAACCTCATGCTCAGGCTAACCCTAAGCCTAAGCCTAACACTTACCCTAACCCTCACCATCACCCTAGCCCTCACCCTAACCCTAAGCCTAACCCTAACCCTCATCCTAACCCTCACCTTAACCCGAACCCTAAACATCAATTTTACCCTAATGCTCACCCACTCCCTCACCCTCAGCTAAACCCTCAGCCTAAGCCTAACCCTAACCCTAAAACTCACAATCACCTCACCCTAAGCCTAATCCTAACCCTAACCCTAACCCTAAACCTCAACCTAACCCTCAACCTAACCTTAACCCTAACACTAACTCTAACATTAACGCTCGACCTAACCCTCCAACCAAGCCTAAATCTAACCCTAAATTTCACCCTCACCCTAACACTAATCCTAACCCTAACCCTAAACCTCACCCTAAAACTAACCCTAACCCTAACCCTAAACCTAACCATAACTCTAAACCTAATCCTAACACTCACCCTCTCCCTAAACATAATATTAACCCTAACCCTCAAACTAACCCTAACCCTCAACCTCACCATAACGTAACAATAACCCTCAACCTAACCTTAACCGAAATCCTAACCCTAACTCTAAACCTTACCCAAACACTAACCCTAACCAATCCTAACCCTCACCATCACCCTAGCCCTCACCCTCACCCTAATCCTAACCCTAACCCTCACCCTAACCCTAAACCTCAACCTCACCGTCACTCTCAGGAGAATCCTCAGCCTAAGCCTAACCCTAAACCTAACCCTCAAACTCACCCGAACCCTTACACTAATCCTAATCCTAACCCTACGATTAACCCTCACCCTCACACTCATCCTCACCCTAACTCTCACCCTAACCCTAACACTAAACCTAACCCTAAACCTTACCCTCCAACTCTGCCTCAACCTCGCCCTAACCCTAACCCTAAGCCTCACCCTCACAGAAACTGTTACCCTAACGCTAATCCTAACAATAACCCTCACAATAACCCTAACCCTAACACTAACCCTCACCCTAAACATAACCCTAACTCTAACATTAACCTTCACCCTAACACTTACCCTCACCCTAACACTAACCCATACCCTAACAGTAAATTTCACACTAACCTTAAAACTCACCCTAAACCTAAACCTCACCCTAACCCTAACGCTAAATCTAACCCTCACCCTCTCCCTAGCCCTCACACTAACCCTCACTCTCACCATAACCCTAACCCTCATCCTCACCCTATAACTCACACTAACCCCAACCCTAACCCTAATACTCAATCTAACCCTCATCCTAACCCTAAGCCTAACCATAAACCTAACCCTAACCCTCACCCTTATCTTAACCCTCAACATCAGCCTTAACCTCACCTTTACCCTTACCATCATCCTCACCCTAAACCTCACCCTAACCTTAAACCTCATCCTAACCCTCACCCTAACCTTAAACCTAACCATCACCCTAACCCTAACCCTCACTCTCAACCTCATGCTCAGCCTAACCCTAAGCCTAAGCCTAACCCTTACTCTAACCCTCAACCTCAACCTAGCCCTCAGCCTAACCCCAATCCTAACCCTAACCCTCATCCTAACCCTCACCCTAACACTAACCGTAACCCTCACCTTCATCCTCACACTAACCCTAAGCCTAACCCTAAACCTCAACCTAACCCTAACCTTACCCTCACTGTAACCTTTACCCTAACCCTCACCCTAACCCTAAACTTAACCCGAAACCTAACTCTCACACTTATCCTGACCCTAACCCTCATCATAACCCTAACCCTCACCCTCAACTTCAACCTCAGCCTAATCCTAAGCCTAACCCTATCCCTAACCATAACCCTCACCCTATCCTTCACCCTAACACTAATCCTAATCCTAATCCTAACCCTAAACCTAAACCTCACCCTCACCCTAACCCTCAACTTAAGCCTAACACTAACATTAATCCTAAAACTAACCCTAACCATAAACCTCATCCTAATCCCTAAACCTCACCCTAACCCTCACCCTAAACTTAACCCTAACACTAACCCTAACATTAACGTTGGACCTAACCCTACAACTAACCCTAAATCTATACCTAAACCTCCCCATCATTCTAACCCTAATCCTAAACTTAACCCTAAACCTCACCTTAACCCTAACCCTCACCCTCACACTCACCCTCACCCTCACCATAACTCTAACCCTAACAGTAACCATAACACTAATCCTAACACTAAACCTAACCCTAACCCTAACCCTAATCCTAAAACTCACCCTCACCCTAACCATAATCGTAACCCTAACTCTCAACCTAACCCTAACCCTCACCCTCACAGGAACCCTAACCCTCATCCGAACCCTAACTCAAACCCTAACCCTAACCCTAAACCTACCCTAACACAAACCCTAACCTCACCCTCACCCTAGCCCTCACCCTAACCCTAAATATAATCGAACCCTAAGTCTCACCCTAACCCTAACCCTAACTTTCACCCTAACCCTAACACTCAACCTCACCTTCACTCTCAGCCTAAACCTAAGCCCAAGCCTTACCCTAACCCTAACCATCTACTCACCCTAACCCTTACCCTAATCCTAATCATAACCTAAGCCTAAGCCAAACCCTCACCTTTACCCTCACCCTAATCCTAACCCTCACCCTAACCCTAACACTAACCCTAACGCTAACCCTCAGCCTCAGCCTCACCCTTACCCTAACTCTAAACCTAAACCTCACCCTCACCCTATCCCTAACCCTATCCCTAAAACTAAACATCACCCTAACCCTAAGCCTAAACCCCACCCTCAACCTAGCACTCACCCTAGCCCTAATCCTAACCCTAACCCTCATCCTAAACTTCCCCATAACCCTAACCCTAAAACTCACCCTCAACCTAAACTTAACCCTAACCATAACACTAACACTAACCCTAACCCTTAAGCTAACCCTCACCCTTACAATAACTCTAACTCTAAACCTCACCCTCACCCTAATCTTAACTCTAACCCTAAACCAAAACCTAAACCTAACCCTAACAATAACCCTAACCCTAATCCTAACCGTCACCCTAACCACAACCCTCACCATAACCCATACCCTAAACCAAACACTAACCCTCAGAGTAACCCTAACCTAACCTCACCCTAACCCTAACTCTAACCCTAACCCAAACACTGAAAACCTCAACCTAACCCTAACCCTTACCCTCACCTCACCCTCACCCTCACCGTAACCGTAACCCTAACAATAACTCTAACCCTAACCCTAATCCTAACCCTCACCCTCATGCTAACACTAAACCTAACTCTAACCTTCACCCAAACCCTAACCCTCACCCTTACGTAACCCTAACCCTCATCCTAACCCTCACCATAAACCTATCCCTAACCCTAAAACTAACCCTAAAACTAACCCTAACCCTCACCCTAAACCTAGCCCTCAACCTAACCCTAATCCTAACTCTAATCCTCATCCTAACCCTCACCCTAACCCTAAACCTAAACCTCACCCTAACCCTAACCCTAATCCTCAACCTAACCCTAACACTCACATTCAACGTAAACCTAACCCTAACCCTCCTTCTAACTGTAAACTTAACCTGACCCCTAACTCTCACCCTAACCCTCACCCTCACGCTCACGCTCAATGTAACCCTAAGCCTAATGCTAACCCTAACCTTAACACTCACACTCACCCTAACCCTTACCCAAATCTTAATCCTAACCCTAACCGTAACCCTCACCCTCAGCCTCACCTTAACCCTAACTCTAACCCTAAACCTCACCCTCACCCTAACCCTACCCCAGCCCTAACCCTAAACCTCACACTAAACTAACCCTAAACATCACCCTCACCCTAGCCATTACCCTAACCCTAATCCTAACACTAGCCCTCATCCTAACCCTCCCCATAACCCTAACCCTAACCCTCACAATAACCATTAACCTCACAATCACCTTTAGCCCAAACCTAAGCCTAACCTTAAGCCTAACCCTAAACTTAACCGTAAACTTCACACTCATTCCCCACTATCACCCTCACTGTAACTATAACCCTAACTGTAACCCTAACCCTAAACCTAACCCTTACCCTAACCCTAACCCTAACCCTCATCCTCACCCTAACCCTAACACTAAACCCAACCCTAACCCTCACCCTAACAGTCACCCTAACGCTATATCTAACCCTAAACCTCACCCTCACCCTCACCCTAACCCTAAACCTAACATTAAACCCCACCCTAACCCTAACCCTAAACCTCACCCGCACCTCACCCTCACCATAACTCTAACCCTAACGCTTACAATAAAACTACCCCTAAACCTAACCATTACCCTAAAACTAATCCTCATCCCACACTCACCCTCTGCCTATTCCTAAGCCTAAGCCTAACCTTTACCCTTATTCTCACACTCATGTTCACCCTAACCCTAATCCTAAACCTAACCCTTTCCCTAAACCTCAACCAAACCCTCAACCTCACCCTAACCCTAACACTACCCCTAAACCTAAACCTCACCCTAACCCTCCCCCTAACCCTAAATCTAACCCTAAAGCTCAAACTCACCCTAACCCTAACTCTAAAACTCACGCTAACGCTAATCCTCTCCCTCACCTTCAACCTCACTGTAACTCTAACCCTAACCATAACAATAACATTAACCCTAAACCTGACCCTAACACTAAACATAACACTCACTCTCAACCTCAGCCTCACTGCAAACTTAACCCTAACCATAAAAGTCACAATAACCCTAACTGTAACCCTAGCCCTAATACTCAATGCCACCCTCACCCCCATCCTGACCCTAACCCTAACCCTAATCCTAACCATCACCATAACCCTAACCGTAACCCTCACTCTAACACTAACCCTAACCCTAAACCTAAACCTCACCTTAACCCTAACCCTAGAACTCACCCTCACCCTAGCCCTCACCCTAACCCTAATCCTAACCCTAACCCTCATCCTAACCCTCCCCATAACACTAACCCTAACCCTCAACCTCAACCTAAACCTCACCCTAACCCTAACACTAACCCTAAACCTAATCCTCAACCTAACCATCATCCTAACCATACTCTAACCCTAAACCTTACCCTAACCCTAACCCTAACTCTAACCCTTACTCAAGCCCTAAAACTGACCTTAACCCTAAACCCGAACCCTCACCCTTACCCTCACCGTAACCGTAACCCTAAACCTAACCCTAACAATAACCCTAACCCTAATCCTAACCCTCACCCTAAACACAACCATCACCCTAACCCATACCCTAACCCAAACACTAAACCTCACACTAAACCTAACCCTAACCTCACCCTAACCCTAACTTTAACCCTAACACTAACACTAAAAACCTCAACCGAACCCTAACCATAATCCTCACCAGCAACCTCACCATAACCTTAACCCTAACAATAACCCTAACCCTAAACCTAATCCTAACCCAGACCCTCACCCTAACCCTAAACCTAATCCTAACCCTCACCCAAACCTTAAAACACACCCTTACTGTAACCCTAACTCTTATCCTAACACTAACCCTAACCACAACCCTAACCGTAACGCATAACATAACCCAAACACTAACCCTCACAATAACCCTAACACTAACCTCACCCTAACCCTAACTCTAACCCTAAACCTAACACTAAAAAACTCAACCTAACCCTAACCCTAACCCTCACCCTCACCGTCACCGTAACCGTAACCCTAAAAATAACCCTAACACTAACCATAATCCTAACCCTCACCCTCACCCTAACCCTAACCCTAACCCTAACCCTCACCCTAACCCTAACCCTCACACTTACCGTAACCCTTACCCTCATACTAAGCCTCACTCTAACTTTAACCCTAACTCTAAACCTCACCCTAACACTAACCCTAACCCTCACCCCAACCCTAACCCTAACCCTAACCCTCAACGTAACTCTAAACCTCACACTCAACGTAAACCTAACCCTAACCCTCAACCTAAACCTAAACTTACCCTGAACCCTAACTCTCACCCTAACCCTAAGCCTCAACTTCACTCTCACCTCAGTGTAAACCTAAGCCTAACCCTAACCCTAACACTTTCACTCACACTCACCCTAACCCTTACCCTAATCCTTATCCTAACCCTAACCATAACCCTCACCCTCAGCCTCACCTTAACCCTAACTCTTACCATAAACCTCAACGTGACCCTAACCCTAACCCTAACCCTAACCATAAACCTCAACCTAACCTAACCCTAAACCTCACCGTCACCCTAGCAATCACCCTAACCCTAATCCTAACACTAACCCTCATCCTAACCCCCCCATAACCTTAACCCTAACCCTCACCATAACCCTAAAACTCACCCTGACCATTAGCCTAACCCTAAGCCTAACCGTAAGCCTAACCCTAAACCTCACACTCATCCTCACTGTCACCCTCACCATAAATCTAACCCTAACCCTAACCCTAACCCTAAACCTCACCCTTACCCTAACCCTAACCCGAACCCGAACCCTAACCCTAACCCTCATCCTTACCCTAATCCTAACACTAAACCTAACCCTAACCCTCACCCTAAACCTCCCCCTAACCCTAACCCAAACCATCACCCTAACCCTAATCCTAACCCCCACACTCACCCGCAGCCGAACCAAAAGCATAAGCCTAACCCTCATCCTAACGCTCACCCTAACCCTCACACAAACCCTAATAGTAAACCTAACCATATCCATAAACCTCAACCTAACCCTCACCCTCAATCTAACCATAACACTAACCCTAACCCTAAACCTCACCCTAACCTTCCCCCTAACCCTAACTCTAACCCTAAATATCACCCTCACCCTAACCCTAACCCAAACCCTAACCCCAAACCTCACCCTAACACTAACCTCACCCTCACCCTCAACCTCACCGTAACTCTAACCCTAAACCTAACAATAACACTAACCCTAACGCTAACCCTAACTCTAACCATAACCCTCACCCTCAGCCTCACCCTCACTGCAAACTTATCCCGAACCGTAACACTAACAATAACCCTAAACCTAAGCCTAAGCTAACCCTAACTCTAATCCTAACCACCACCTTCAACCTCAGCCTAACCCTAAGCATAACCCTAACCCTAAACATTTCCCTAATCCTCAGCCTCAGCCTCACCCTAAGAAAAACCCTACCCCTAATCCTCAACCTAACTCTAAGCCTAAACCTAACCCTAACCCTAACCCTCACACCCACCCTCAACCTAACACTAATCCTAAACCTAACCCTATATCTAACCCTAACCCTCACCCTAACCCTCACCCTAGCGCTCACCCTAACCCTTTCCCTAACCCTCACCCTCAACCTAGCCCTCAACCTAAACCTAACCCTCACCCTCACCGTAACCCTTACCCTAAACCTCACCCTAACCCTACACTTAACCTGTACCCTAACTCGCACACTAACCCTAACCCTAACGGTCACCCTAACCCTAACCCTCAACCTTAACGTAACCCTGACCTTCAGCCTAACCCTCACGTTTACCCTTAACTTCACCCCTACCCTAACCCTCAACATAAACCTCACACTCACCATAACCATCACCCTAAAACTAACTCTACCCCTAAACCTCACCCTCACCATAACCATAACTCTAAACATAACCCTAACACTAAAACTCACCCTAGCCCTAAACCTACATATCAAGCTAACCATAACCCTAACCCTCACGCAAAACCTCAGCCTAAGCCTAAGGCTAACACTAACCCTAACCCTCACACTCAAGCTAACCCTAACCATAATCCTAATCCTAACCCTAATTCTAACCCTAAACCTCACACTCACCCAAACCCTAATACTGAAACTCACCCTCACCGTAACTGAAACCCTAAACCTAACTCTAACCTTAAGCCTAACCCTAACCCTAACTCTACTCCTAACTTTCACCCTAACCCTAACCCTAACACTAACCCTAACCCTAATCCTCACCATCAGTCTCACCCTAACCATAACTCTAACACTAAACCTCACCAAGACCCTAAACCTAACCCTAACCCTATCCCTAAATCTCATCCTAGCCCTAACCCTAACCCTCACCCTCACCCTCACCATAACCATAAACCTAATCCTAATGCTAACAATAATCCTAACCCTAACCCTAAACCTGAAACTAACCATAAACCTCACCCTAACCCTAACCCTCACCTTAACACTTACTCTCACCTTAACCTTAACCCTCACCCTAACACTTACCCTTACCCTAACCCTCACCCTAACCCTAACTCTCACCCTTACTGTAACCTCACCCTCAACCTAACCCTCACCTTTACCCTTAACGTCAACTCCACCCTAACCCTCACTCTAACGCTAACCCTCACCGTAACCCTAACTCTATCCCTAAACCTCATCCTCACCCTAATCCTCACTCTATCCCTAACCCTAACACTAACCTTCACCATAACCCTAACCCTAACCATCACCCTAAACCTAATCCTCACCCCCACCCACACCCTCAGCCTAACCCTAAGCCTAAGCCTAACCCTAACCCTAAACCTCACACTCACCCTCACCCTAATCCTAATCCTAACCCTAACCCTAACCCTAACCCTAAACCTCAACCTAACCCTCACCCTCACCCTAACCCTAACACAAACCCTAACCCTCGACCTAACGCTCCAACTGAACCTAAATCTAACCATAAACCTCACAATCACCCTAACCCTCACCCTCACCATAACTCTAACCCTAACCCTAACTATAACAGTAACCCTAACCCTAAACCTAACCCTAACCCTAACATTAATGCTAACACTCAACCTCACCCTAACCCTAATCCTAACCCTAAACCTCACCCTAACCCTAACCCTCACCCTCACCGTAACCATAACCCTCATCCTAACCCTCACCCTAACCCCAAACCTAATCCTAAACCTTACACTAAAACAAACCCTAATCCTCACATTCACCCTAGCCCTCACCCTAACACTAATTGTAACCCTAATCATCATCCTAACCCTCACACGAACCCTAACACTAACCCTCATCCTTACCCTAACCCTAACCCTCAACCTAACCCTAACACTTACACTCACCCTAATCCTAAACCTAACAATCACCCTACCCCTAAACTAAACCGAACCCTAACTCTCACCCTAAGCCTAACAATCACACTCACCCTCACCCTCACCATAATCGTAATACTAACCCTAACCCTAACCCTCACACTAATCCCTAACCTAACACTAACCCTATCCCTAAACCCCACCCTAACCCTAACCCTAACCCTCACCCTTATCCTCAGCCTCAGCCTAACCCTAAGCCTAAACCTAACCCTAAACCTAACCCTCAAACTCACCCTAACCCTTACTCTAATCCTAATCCTAACCCTAACCCTAATCCTCACCATCACCCTAACCCTTATCCTAACCCTAACTCGAAAACTAACCCTAAACCTAAACCTCAACCTCAGCCTCACCCTTACACTAACTCTTACCATAAACCTCACCCTCACCCTAACCCTAACCCTAACCCTAAACCTAACCCTAACCCTAAACCTCACCCTCAGCCTAGCCCTCACCCTAACCCTAATTCTAAACTTCATCCTAACCCTCACCCTAACACTAACCCTAACCCTCACCCTTACTCTCAACTTAACCCTAACCCTAACCCTAAACCTCACCCTAACCCTAACCCTCACCTTCAACCTCACCCTTAGCCTAACCCTTAACCTAAACCTAAACCTAACCTAACACACTCACTCACCCTCACCTTAACCCTAAGCCTAATCCTATCCCTCAACCTCACCCTCAGTGTAATCCAAAGCCTAACCCTAACCAGAACCTTAACCATCACACTCACTCTAACCCTTACCCTAATCCTAACCCTAACCAGAACCCTAAGCATCACCCTCATCCTCAGCTTAACCCTAATTCTAACCCTATAAATAACACTCACACTAACCCTCACCCTAACCCTAACCATAAACCTCAACCTCTTCCTAGCCCTCACTCTAACCCTAATCCTAACCCTAACCCTCACCCTAACCCTCCCCATAACCCTAACCCTAACCCTCACCCTAACCAAAACCCTCACCCTCACCCTCATCCTGAGCCTAACCCTAAGCCCAACCCTAAACCTAACCCTAACCCTCACACTCACCCTAACTCTAAACCTATTCCTAATCCTAACCCTAACCCTAACCCTCACCCTAACCCTAACACTCACCCTCAACCTCAGTCTAACCCTAAGCCTATCCCTAACCCTAACACTAACCCTCAAACTCACCCTAACCCTAAACCTAATCCTAATCCTAACCCTAACTCTAACCCTCACCCTAAACCTCAACCTAACCATAACCCTCACACTCACCCTAAATATCACCCAAACCCTAAACCTCAGCCTAACCCTAACATTAATCCTAAACCTAATTCTCACCCTCAGCCTCATCCTAACCCTAACTCTAACACTAAACCTCACCCTGACACTTATCCTAACCCTAACCCTATAACTACACCTCATCCTAGCCCTAAAGCTAAGGCTAACCCTCACCCTCACCATAACCTTAACGATAACCCTAATGCTTACTATAATCCTAACCTAAACACTAACCCTCACCCTAACCATAACCCTCACCCTAACCCTAACCCTCACCCTAACCATAACTCTCACCTTAAACCTAACCCTCAACCTAACACTTACCTTCACCCTAACACTAACTCTAACCCTAACACTAACCCTCACACTAAACCTAACCATCACACTAACCCTAAACTTCACCCTAACACTAACCCTGAACCTCACCCTCTTCCTAGCCAGCACCCTAATCCTAACCCTCATCCTCACCCTAAACCTCACACTAACCCTAACACTAATCCTCAATCTACCCCTCACCTTCACCCTAAAGCGAACACTAACCCTCACCCTAAACCTAAACCTAACCCTTACCATAACCCTCACCCTCAGCCTAACCCTCAACTTTACCCTTACCGTCACCCCCAAGCTAACCCGCACCCTAACCCTAACTGTACCCGTAAACCTCACCCTCACCCTAACCCTAACTCTAACCCTAACCCAACACAAACCTCACCCTAACCCTAACCCTAAACTTAAACCTCACCCTCACACTAACCCTATCCCTTACCCTAACCCTAATCCTAACACTAACCCTCAACCTAAACCTCCCCCTAACCCTAACCCTCACCCTCAACCTCACCCTCAGCCTAACTGTAAGCCTAATCCTATACCTAAACCTAACACACACACTCACCCTCACTCTAACCCAAATCCTATCCCTAACACTAACCCTAACCCTAACCCTCCCCCAACTCTAACTGTAACCCTAAACCTAAATATAACCCTTATCCTAACCCTCAACCTAAACCTCACCCTAACCCTAACTTTAACCCTAAAGCTCAATCTCACCCTAAGTCTAACTCTAACCTTAACCCAAACCCTAAACCTCACCCTAACACTAATCCTAACCCTAACCCACACCCTCACCCTCAGCCTAATCCTAAGCCTACCCCTAACCCTAACCCTCACACTCACCCTAACCCTAACTGTAATCCTAAACCTCACCCTCACCCTAAACCTCACCCTAACACTAACCCTAACCCTCAACCTCACCCGCACCATAACCGTCACCCTGACCCAAAACCTCACCCTAAGATTTACCCTCACCATAACACTAACCCTAACGCTAACACTAACCTCACACTAACACTAACCCTCACCCTAATCCTAACACTCACCCTCAAACTCAGCCTAACCCTAAGCCTATCCCTAAACCTAACCCTAACCCTCACACTCACCCTAACACTAACACTAATCCTACTCCTAAACCTGATCCTAACCCTCACCCTCAACCTAACCCTCAACTTAAGCCTAACCCTAACATTAATCCTAACCCTAACCCTCACCCTCAGCCTCACCCTAACCCTAACTCTACCACTACACCTCACCCAAACACTAACCCTAAATCTAACCCTAAAACTCACCCTCAACCTAACCCTAATCCTAACACTACCCCTCATCCAAACACGAACCCTAACACTCACCCTCATGCTCGGCCTAAGCCTAAGCCTAAGCCTAATCCTAACCCTAACCCCAATCCTCACCCTAACCCTAACTGTAACCCTAAAACTCACCCTCACCCTAAACCTCACCCTAACACTAACCCTAACCCTCACCCGCACCATAACCGTAACCTTAAACCGAACCCTAAAAATAACCCTAACCCTAATCCTAACGCTCACCCTAACCATAAACTTCACCCTGACCCAAACCCTCACCCTAAGATTTACCCTCACCATAACACTAACCCTAACGCTAACACTAACCTCACACTAACACTAACCATAAATCTAACCCTAAACCTCAACCTCACCCTAACCCTAACCCTAACCCTAACCCTAACCCTAAACCTCAACCTAACCATAACCCTCACACTCACCCTAAACATCACCCAAACCCTAAACCTCAGCCTAACACTAACCCCAACCCTTACCCTCAACCTAGACTTCACCATAACCCTAACTTTAACCATCACCCTAACCCTAATCGTCACCCCCACCATCACCCTCAGCCTAACTGTAACCCTAACCCTAACCCTCACCCTTATCGTACCGCTCACCCTCACCCTAACCCTAACCTTTACCCTTACCATTACCCTCACGCTAACCCCCACACTAACCCTAACCCTAATACTCACCCTCACTGTAACCGTAACCCTAATCCTAAACCTAACAATAACCCTAACCGTAACCCTCACACTAACCATAACATGCACCTTAACCCTAACCCTCACCCTAACACATACCCTCACCCTAACACTAAACCTAACCGTAGCATTAATCCTCACACTAACCTTAACCCTCACCCTAATGCTAAACCGCACCCTAACCCTAACCATAACCCTAATCCTCTCTCTCACCCTAGCCCTCACCCTAACCTTAATCCTAACACTAACCCACATCCTAACCCTCCCATCTAACACTTACCCTAACCCTCACCCAAAATCTAATCCTCACCCTCAGTCTAACCCGAAGCCTAACCCTAAACCTAACTCTAACACACACACTCAACCTCACCTTAACACTAATCCTAACCCTAATCCTCACCCTCACCCTCAGTGTAACCCTAAGCCTAACCCTAACCTTAACCCTAACCCGCACACTCACCCTAACCCTTACCCTAATCCTAATCCTAAACCTAAACCTCACCCTAAACCTAACCCTAAACCTCACCCTCATCCTAGCCCTCACCCTAACCCTAATCCTTGTCCTAACCCTCATCCTAACCCTCCCCACAACCTTAACCCTAACCCTCACCCTAACCCTAACACTCACCCTTACCCTCACTCTAACCCTGACCCTTACACTCACCCGAAACCTAACACTAACTGGAACCCTAACACTCACCCTCAGCTTCACCCTAACCCTAACTCTAACCGTAAACCTCACCCTCACCCTAACCATAACCCTAACCATAACCCTCACCCTAACCCTAACCCTAACCCTCACCCTCACCGTAACCCAAACCCTCGTCCTAACCCTCATCCTAAAGCTATGCTTAACCCTAAACCTTAACCTAACACTAACCCTAGTTCTCACCCTCACCCTATCCCTCACCCTAACACAAATCTTAACCCTAATCCTCATCCTAACCCTCACCCTAACCCTAAAACTAACCCTCATCCTTAACCTAACCCAAACCTTCAACCTAACAACAACCCTAATGATCACCATAACCCTAACCCTAAACCTGACCCTAACCCTGAACTTAATCGAACCCTAACTCTTACCCTAACCCAAAACCTCAACCTAACCCTAACCCTAACAATCACCATAACCCTAACCCTAATCCTAACACTCACCTTAACCATCACCCTAACACTAAACCAAACCCTAACCCTAACCCTAACCCTAACCTTCACCCTCAACCTCACCCTTAGCCTAACTATTAGCCTAAACATAAACCTAACCCTAACACACACACGCACCCTCACCCTAACCCAAATCCTAAACCTAACCCTCACCATCACCCTAACTCTAACCGCAAACCTCACCTTCATCCTAACCCACATTCTAACCCTAACCCAAACCCTAAACCTCACCCTAACCCTAACCCTATACCTCACCCTCACCGTAACCCAAACCCTAAACCTAAACCTAACAATCACCCTAACCGTAATCCTAACACTCACCCTAACCATAACACTCACCCTAACCCAAAGCCTCACCCTAAAACTTACCATCACACTAATACTAACCCTAACCCTAACACTAACCCTCAAACTAACCATAACCATAAACCTAGCCCTAAACCTCAACCTCGCCCTATCTCTAACACTAACCCTAACCATAACCCTAACCCTAGCCCTCCCCCTAAACCTATATCTAACCCTAAACCTCAACCTCACACTAACCCTAAACCTAACCCTAAACCCCACCCTAACTCTAACCCTAACCCTTACCCGCACCCTCACCCTCACCGTAACTCTAACCGTAACCCTAACAATAACACTAACCCTAACCCAAACCATCACCCTAACCCTAATACTCATCCCCACCCTCACCCACAGCCTAACCCTAAGCCTAAGACTAGCCCTCACCCTAAACATCACACTCACCCACACCCTAACCCTAATACTAAACCTAACCCAATCCCTAAACCTCAACCTAACCCTCACCATCCCATAACCCTAACACTAACAATAACCATAAACCTCCCCCTAACCCTCCCCCTAACCCTAACTCTATCCCTAAACCTCACCCTCACCCTAACCC
The DNA here is from genome assembly GCF_024711535.1 of Dipodomys merriami. NCBI lineage: Eukaryota > Metazoa > Chordata > Mammalia > Rodentia > Heteromyidae > Dipodomys > Dipodomys merriami. The sequence goes on along the minus strand of NW_027206235.1, from coordinate 1,289,263 downwards.
TAACCCTAAACCAACCCCTAAACCTCAAACTCACCCTACCCCTCACCCTAACCCTAATCCTAAAACTAAACCTCATCCGAACCCTCACCCTCACCCTAACCCTAACCCTCATCCTCACTCTAAACCTCACACTAACCCTAACCCTAATCCTCAACCTAATCCTCACCCTAACCCTAACCCTAACCCTAACCCTAACACTAAATCAAACCCTAACCCTCACCCTTATCTTAACCCTCACCATTAGCCTAAACCTCACCTTTACCCTTACCATCATCCTCACCCTAACCCTCACCCTAACCCTAAAGCTCATCCTAACCTTCACACTAACCGTAAACCTAACCATCACTCTAAACCTAACCCTCACCCTCAAACTCACGCTCAGCCTAACCCTAAGCCGAAGCTTAACCCTTACCCTAACCCTCACCCTCACCCTAGCCCTCACCTTAACCCTAATCCTAATCCTAACCCTCAGCCTACCCCCAACCCTAAGCATCACGATAAACCTAATCTTCACCCCCACCCTCACACTCAGCCTAAACCTGAGCCTACACCTAATACTAACCCTAACCCTCACCCTCACCCTCACACTCACCCTACTCCTAACACTAACCCTAACCATAACCCTAAACCTCAACCTAACCCTCACCGTAACCTTAACCCTAAAATTAACCCTAACCCTAACCCTCGACCTAACCCTCCAACTAACCCTAAATCTAACCTAAACCTCACCCTCACCCTAACCCTAATCCTAACCTTAACCCTAAACCTCAACCTAACACTAACCCTAACCCTCACCCTCACCGTAACTCTAACCCTAACACTAACAGTAACACTAACCCTAACGCAAACAATCACACTAACCCTAATCCTCACCCCCACCCTCACCCTCAGCCTAACCCTAAGCCTAAGCCTAGCCGTCACCCTAATGGTCACTCTCACCCTCACCCTAACCCTAATACTAAACCTAACCCTATCCCTAAACCTCAACCGATCACTCATCATCCCCTAACCCTAACACTAACAATAACCGTAAACCTCCCGCTAACCCTCCCCCTAACACTAACTCTAAACCTAAACCTCATCCTCACCCTAACCCTAACCCTAAACCTCACGCTAAACCTCACCCTAACCCTAACCCTAACCCTCACCCTCAATCTCACCGTAACTGTAAACCTATCCCTAAAAATAACACTAACCCTAACCCTAACCCTAACATTAACCATAACCCTTACCTTCAGCCTCAATTTAAGTGCAAACTTAACCCTAATCATAACACTAACAATAACCCTAATCCTAATCCTAACCTTAATGCTAAACCCCACCCTCACGCTCAGCCTAACGCTAAGCCTAAACCTAACCCGAACCCTAACTGTAAACCTAACCCTAAACCTAACCCTAACCCTAAACCCAACCCTAAACCTAACCCTAATCATTTGCCTCACCCTCACCCTAACCAAAACCCTAACCCTCACCCTCACCCTAACCCTAACACTGACCCTCAGACTCACACTCAAACTAACCCTAACCCTAATCTTAACCCTCATCCTAACCCTCACCCTAGTCCTCACCCTAACACTAATCCTAACCCTAACACTAATCCTAACCCTAAACCTCATCCTAAACCTCACCCTAACCTTAACCCTAACCTGCACCCTAACCCTAACTCTAAACCTCACCCTCATGCTTGGCCTAAGCCTAAGCCTAAGCCTAAGCATAACGCTAACCCAAACCCTCACACTAACACTAACCCTAACACTAACCCTAACACTAACCGTAAAACTCACTCTCACCCTAACCCTAACTCTAACACTTACCCTAAACCTAAACCTCATACTAACCCTAACCCTAACCCTCACCCTCACCATAACCGTAACCCTAAACCTAACAATAACCCTAACCCTAACCCTAACACTCAACCTAACCATAACCCTCACCCTGACCCTAACCCTCACCCTAACACTTACCCTCAGCCTAACACTAACCTGAAACCTAACACTAACCCTCACACTAACCCTAATCATGACCCTAACCCTAAACCTCACCCTAAACCTAAACCTAACCCTCACCCTCACCCTAGCCCTCACCCTACCCCTAACCCTCATCCTCACCCTAAACCTCACACTAACCCTAACACTAATCCTCAATCTATCACCCACACCCTTCCCATAACCCTAACCCTCACCCTCACCCTGAATCTCACCCCACTGTAACCCTCAACCTCAGCCTAACCCTCACGTTTACACTTACCAGCACCCCCACGCTAATCCTTACCCTAAACTTAACCCTCACCCTAAATCTCACCCTAACCCTAATGACAACACAAAAACTCATCCTCACTCTAACCCTAACCTTAACCCTAACCCTCATCCTCAAACTAAACCTGAAACTAACCCTAACCCTAAACCTCAATTTAACCCTCATCCTAACCCTAATCGTAACCCTTACCCTAACACTAAACATAACCCTAACACTCACCCTTATCTTAACCCTAACCCTCAGCCTAAACCTCACCTTTACCCTTACCATCATGCTCACCCTAAACCTTCTCCTAACCCTAAACCTCATCCAAACCCTCACCCTAACCATAAACCTAACCGTCACCCTAACACTAACCATCACCCTCACACTAGCACTCACCCTAACACTAATCCTAACCCTAACCATCATCCTAACCCTAAACGTAAACCTCACCGTCTCCCTCACCCTAACCCCAATCCTAACCCCACCCTCAACCTAATCCTAACCCTCACACTCACCGAAACCCTAACCCTAAAGCTAAACCTAACCCTCACCCTCAACCTCACCCTCAGCCTAACGCTAAGCCTAACCCTAAACCAAACCCTAAAACACACACTCACCCTCACCCTAACCGTAATCCTAACGCTAACCCTAACCCTAAACCTCCCATTAACTCTCACCGTAAGCCTATACCTAACATTAACCCTAACCCTAACCCTCAACCTAACCCTCACCCTAACCCTAACTCTAACCCTAAACCTCACCCTCACTCTAAACCTCACCCTAACCCTAACCCTAAACCTCACCCTCACTCGCACTATAACCATAACCTTAAACCGAACCCTAACAATAATCCTATCACCAATCCTAACCCTCACACTAACCATAACCCTCACCCTGACCCAAACCCTCACCCTTAGATGTATCCTCACTGTAACACTAACCCTAATGCTAACACTAACCCTCACACTAACACTAACCCTAAATCTAACCCTAAACCTCAACCTCACCCTAATCCTAACCCTAACCCTAACCCTAAACCTCACCCTAACCCTAACCCTCACCCTCACCCTCACCGAAACCGTAACACTATCCCAAACCCTAACAATAAAAATAACCCTAACCCTAACACTCACCCTAACCATAACCCTCACCCTAAACCTAATGCTCACCCTAACACTTACCCTCACCTTAACACTAAACCTAACACTAACACTAACCCGCACACTAACCCTAAATATCACCCTAACCCTAAACCTCAACCTAACACTAACCCCAACCCTCACCCTCACCCAAGCCTTCACCCTAATCCTAACCCTCATCCTCACCCTAAACCTCACACTAACCCTAACACTAATCCTCAATCTAACCCTCAACCTCACCCTAAAGCTAACACTAACCCTCACCCTAACCCTAACCCTCACCCTTACCGTAACCCTCAGCCTCAGCCTAACCCTCAACTTTACCATTACTGTCACCCCCACGCTAATACACACCCTAACCCTAACCCTCACCATAACCCGAATTGTACCCCTAAACCACACCCTCATCATAAACCTAACTCTAACCCTAACCCTAACACTAAACCTCACCCTAACCCTAACCCTAACCCTCACCATCACCGTAACCGTAACCCTAACCCTAAACCTAAAAATAACCCTAACCCTAACCCTAACCCGCACACTAACCATAACCCGCACCCTAATGCTAACCCTAACCCTAACACTAACCCTCACACTAACACTAAAACTCACGCTAATCCTAAACCTCACCCTAACCCTAACCAAAACACTAATCCTCACCCTCACCCTAGCCCTCACCCTAACCCTAATTCTAACCATCACCCTGACCCTAACCCTAACCTTCATCCTCACACTAAATCTCACACTAACCATAACCCTTATCCTCAATCTAACCCTCACCCTAACCCTAACCTTAACCTTTACCCTAACCCTAAACTTAACCCTAAACCTCACCCTTATCTTAAACCTGACCCTCGGCCTAAACCTCACCTTTACCCTTACCATCATCCTCACCCTAACCCTAAACCTCATCCTAACACTCACCCTAATTGTAAACCGAAACATCACCCTAACCCTAACCCTCACCCTCAAGCTCATGCTCAGCCTAAACCTAAGCCTAAGCCAAAACCTTACGCTAACCCTCACCCTCACCCTAGCCCTCACCCTAAACCTAATCCTAATCCTAACCCTCATCTTAACCCTCACCCTAGACCTAATGCTAACCATCACCCTAAACCTAATCTTCACCCATACCCTCACCCTCAGCCTAACCATAAGGCTAAGCCTATCCCTAAACTTAACCCTCACACTCACCCTCACGCTCATCTTAATCCTAACCCTAACCAAAAACCTAAACCTCAACCTAACCCTCACCGTATCCTTAACCCTAAAACTAAGCCTAAGCCTAACCCTAGACCTAACCCTCCAACTAACCCTGAATCTAACCCTAAACCTCACCCTCACACTAACACTAATCCTAACACTAACCCTAAACCTCACCCTAACCCTAACCCTCACCTTCACCCTCACCCTCACCCTCACCATAACTCTAACCCTAACCCTAACAATAACACTAATCCTAACCCGAAACCTAACCCTAACCCTAACCCTAACCCTAATCCTAACACTCATCGTCAGGCTAAACCTAACCCTAACCCTAACCCAAACCCTAAACCTAAACCTTAATCTAAAAGTAACCCTAACCCTCAACCTCACGCTAGCCCTCACCCTAACCCTAATCCTCAACCTTACACTCACACTAACCCTAAACTTAACCCTCACCCTAGCCCTAAACATAATCGAACCCTATCTCTCACCCTAACCCTAACTCTAACCCTAAACCTTAATCTAACACTAACCCTAACCCTGATCCTCACCCTCACCCTCAGCCTAACCCTAAGCCAAACCCTAACCCTAGACCTAATGCTCACACTCACCCTAAACCTTACCCTAAACCTAATCCTAACCCTAACACTAACCCTCACCCTCAACCTAACCCTCACCCTAACCCTAAAACTAACACTAACCCTAACCCTAACCCTCAACCTCAGCCTCATCCTACCCCTAACTCTAACCGTAAATGTCACCCTCACCCGAACACTAACCCTACCCCTAAACCTAAACCTCACCCTAAACCTCACGCTAACCCTAAACCTCATCCTCAGCCTAGCCCTCAACCTAACACTAATCCTAACCCGAACCCTCATCCTAACCCACACCCTAACACTAACCATAACCCTCATGCTCACCCTAACCTTAATCCGAACCCTCACCGTAACCCTTACCTTCACCCTCAACCTAACCGTAAACTTAACCCGAACACTAACTCTCACCCTTACCATAATCCTAACCCTCAAGCTAACCATAACCCTAAACCTCATTCTCACTCTAGCCTCACCCAACCCTAATCCTAACCCTATCCCTTTTCCTAAACCTCCCCCTAACCCTTATCCTAACCCTGACCCTAACACTAACCCTCAGCCTCAAACTCACTCTCAGCCTAACCCTAAGCCTAACCCTAAACCAAACCTAACAACACACTCACCCTCACCCTAAACCTCACACTAACCCTAACCCTCATCCTAACCCACCCCATAACCCTAACCCTAACACTAACAATAAACCACACACTCACCCTCAGCATAATCCTAAGCCTAAGCCTAACCCTAACCCTCACACTCACCCTAAACCTAACCCTAAACCTCACCCTAACACTAACCCTCACCCTCAACCTCAGCCTTACCCTAAGCCTTACCCTAACCCTAACCCTAATCCTCACCCTCACCTTAACCTTAATCCTACTACTAACCCAAATCCTAACCCTCAACCTAAACCTCACCTTGAGCCTAAGCCTATCATTAATACTAACCCTAACCCTCACCCTCAGCATCACCCAAACACTAACTCTAACACTAAACCTCACCCTGACTGTAAACCTAAAACTTACCCTCACCCTAGCCCTCACCCTAACCCTAATCCTAACACTAAACCTCATCCTAACCCTCCCCCTAACCCTTACCTTTACCTCACCCTAATACTAACCCTTACCCTCAACCTCACCCTCAGCCTAACCCTAAGCCTAATCCTAAACCTAACTGTAGCACACAAATTCACCCTCACCCTAACCCTAATCCGAAGCCTAAACCTCATCCTCACCCTCACCCTCAGTGTAACCCTAAGCCTAAACCTAACCCTAACCCTAACCCTCACACTCACCCTAACCCTAACCCTAAACCTCACCCTAACCCTAACCCTAAACCTCACTCTCACCCTAGTCCTCACCCTAACACTAATCCTAACCGTAACCCTCATACTAACCCTGCGCCTAACCTTAACACTAACTCTCACCATAACCCTAACCCTCATTCTCACCCTCACACTAACTCTAATCCTAACCCTAACCCTAAACCTCACCCTAACCCAAACCCTAACCCTCACCCTCGCCTTCCCCTCACCATAACTCTAACCCTAACCCTAACAAGAACACTAATCCTAACCCTAATCCTAACCCTAACTGTAATCCTAACACTCACCCTCTTGCTAACCGTAATCCTAACCCTAACCCTCACCGCAACCCTAATCCTAACCCTAACCTTAAACCTCACCCTAACCCTAATCCTCACCCTCACCCTCACCATAACTCTAACCCTAACCCTAACAATAACACTAATCTTAAACCGAAACCTAACCCTAACCCTAAGAGTAATCCTAACACTCACCCTCAAGCTAACCCTAATCCTAAACCAAACCCTCACCCTAACCCTAATCATCACCCTCACCATAACCCTAACCCTCAACCTAACCCTCACCCTAACCGTAACCCTAACCCTAAACTTTAATCTAACACTAACCCTAACTCTCAAGCTCACCCTATCCCTCACTCTAACCCTAATCCTAAACCTAATCCTCATCCTTACCCTCACCCTAACCCTAAAATTAACCCTCACCCTAGCCCTAACCCTAAGCCTAATCCTCAACTTAACCCTAAACCTCATGCTCAACATAACCCTAACCCTAACACTCACCCTAACCCTAAACATAACCGAACCCTAACTCTCACTCTCACCCTAACACTAACAATCACCCTAACTCTAACCATCACCCTAACCCTAACCCTAATCCTAAACCTAAACCTAAACCTCACCCTAACCCTAACCCTCATTCTCACCCTCACCCTCCCCATAAATCTAACCCTAACCCTAACAATAACACTTTTCCTAACCTGAAACCTAACCCTAACCCTAACCCTAACCCTAATCCTAACACTCATCCTCAGGCTAACCCTAATACTAAACCTAACCCTCACCCTAAAAGTAATCATCACCCTGACCGTAACCCTAACCCTCAAACTTACCATCACCCTCACCCTAACCCTAAACCTTAATCTAACACTAACCCTAACCCTCACCCTCACCCTAGGTTTCACCCTAACCCTAATCCTAACCCTAATCCTCATCCTTACCTTCACCCTCACCCTAACCTTAACCCTCACCCTAGCCCTAAACCTAAGCCTAATCCTCAACATAATCCTAAACCTCATGCTCACCTTAACCCTAACCATAACCCTCACCCTAATGCTAATTATAACCGAACCCTAAATTTCACCCTAACCCTAACCCTAACGCTAAACCTTAATCTAACACTAACCCTAACCCTCACCCTCAACCTCAGCCTAACCCTAAGCCAAACCCTAATGCTCACACTCACCCTAATGCTCACACTCACCCTAACCCTTACCCTAAACCTAATACTAACCCTAAACCTAACCCTCACCCTCAATCCTAACCCTCACCCTAACCCTAAATCTTACACTAACCCTAACCCTAACCCTCAACCTCAGCCTCATCCTACCCCTAACTCTAAACATAAACGTCACCCTCACCCTAACACTAACCCTATCTCTAACCCTAAACCTCACCCTAACCCTAACCCTAACCCTAAAACTCACCCTCACACTAGCCCTCACCCTAACACTAATCCTAACCCTAACCCTCATCCTAACCCTCACCCTAACACTAACCGTAACCCTCAAGCTCACCCTAACACTAATCCGAACCCTCACCCCCAACCTAACCCTAACCTTCACCCTTACCTTAACCCTCAACCTAACCCTAAACTTAACCCGAACACTAACTCTCACCCTTAACATAATCCTAACCCTCAAGCTAACACTAACCCTAAACCTCATTCTCACCCTAGTCATACCCAACCCTAATCCTAACCCTATCCCTTTTCCTAAACCTCCCCCAACCCTTACCCTTACCCTCACCCTAACACTAACCCAGAGCCTCACCCTCACCCTCAGCCTAAACCAAAGCCTAAGCCTAACCCTAACCCTAACCCTAACTTCACCCTCAGCCTAACCTTAAGCCTAACCCTAAACTTAACCCTACACACACACTCACCCTCATCCTAAATCTCACACTAACCCTAACCCTGATCCTAACCCTCCCAATAACGCTAACCATAACCCAAACACTAACCCACACCTTCACCCTCAGCATAATCCTAATCCTAACCCTAACCCTAACACTAAACCTCACACTCACCCTAACCCTACCACTAAACCTCACCCTTACCCTAACCCTCAAACTCAACCTCAGCCTAATCCTAAGCATATACCTAAACCTAACCTTAACCCTCACCCTCACCCTAACCCTAAACCTACTCCTAACCCTAATCCTAACCCTCACCCTCAACCTAAACCTCAGCTTAAGGATAAGCCTAACATTAATCCTAACCCTAACCCTCGCCCTCAGCCTCACCCTAACACTAACACTAACACTAAACCTCACCCTGAACCTAAACCTAAACCTCACCCTCACCCTAGCCCTCACCCTAACCCTAATCCTAACACTAACCCTCATCCTAACCCTCCCCCTAAGTCTTGCACAAACCCTCACCCTAAACCTAACCCTCACCCTCAACCTCACCCTCAGCCTAACCCTAAGCCTAACCCTAAACCTAAGTATAACACACACACTCACCCTCACCCTAACCCTAATCCTAACCCTAAACCTCACCCTCACCCTCACCCTCAGTTTAACCGTAAGCCTAAGCCTAACCCTAACCCTAACCTTCACACTCACCCTAACCCTTACCCTAATCCTAAACCTAACCCTAACCCTCACCCTCAGCCTCAGCTTAACCTAACTCTAACCCTAAACCTCACCCTCACCCTAACCCTAACCCAAAACCTAACCTTAAACCTCACCCTAACCCTAACCCTAAACCTCACCCTCACCCTAGCCCTAAACCTCACCCGCACCCTAGCCCTCACCCTAACCCTAACCCTCACCCTAACCCTAACCCTCATCCTTACACTCACCATAACCCTGAACCTTACCCTAACCCTAAACCTAACACTAACTGTCGCCCTAACACTCATCGTCAGCTTCACACTAACCCTAACACTAACCCTAAACCTCATCCTCATCCTAACCCTTACCCTAAACCTAACACTAAACCTCACCCTAACCCTAACCCTCACCCTCACCGTAACCCTAACCCTCATCCTAACCCTCACCCTAACCCTAACTATAACCCTAAAACTTACCCTAACATTAAACCTAGTTCTCAGCCTCACCCTAACACTAATCGTAACCTTAATCCTCATCCTAACCCTCACCCTAACCCTAAAACTAACCCTCATCCTTCTCCTAACCCAAACCCTCAACCTAACCCTAAACCTAATGCTCACCATAAGCCTAACCCTAATCCTAACACTCATCCTAACCCTCACCCTAACACTAAACCAAACCCTCGCCCTCACTCTCACACTAACACTAATCCTAACCCTAACCCTCACACTCAACCTCACACTTAGCCTTACCCTTAGCCTAAACCTAACCCTAACTCTAACACACACACTCACCCTCTCCTTATCCCTAATCCAAACCCTAACCATCACCCTCACCCTAACTCTAACGGTAAACCTCACCTTCATCCTAACCCTCACTCTAACCCTAACCCCAACCCTAAACCTCACCCTAACTCCAACCCTAAACCTCACCCTCACCGTAACCAAAACCCAAACCTAACCCTAACAATAACGCTAATTCTAATCCTAACACTCACCCTAGCCATAACTCTCACCCCAACCCAAAACCTCACCCTAAAACTTACCCTCACCCTAAAACTAACCCTAACCCTAACACTAACCCTAACCATTACCCTAACCATAAACCTCAACCTAACCCTCACCCTCACCCTAACTCTAACACTAATCCTATCCCAAACCTCCCCCTAACCTTCCCCCAAACCCTATATCTAACCCAAAACCTCACCCTCACACTAACCCTAACCCTAAACCTCATCCTAACCCTAACCCTAACCCTCACCCACACCCTCAACCTCACCATAACTCTAACCGTAACCCTAACTATAACACTAACTCTAATCCAAACCATCACCCTAACCCTAATCCTCACCCCTCCCTCACCCTCAGCCTAACCCTAAGCCTAATCCTAGCCCTCACCCTAACCATCACACTCACCCTCACACTAAATCTAATACTAAACTTTACCTATCCCTAAACCTCAACCTAACCCTCCCCCTCCCCCTAAACCTAACACTAACAATAACCCTGAACCTCCCCCTAACCCTCAACCTAACACTAACTCTAACCCTACACCTCACCCTCACCCTAACCCTAACCCTAAACCTCACGCTAAACCTCACCCTAACCCTAACCCTCACCCTCACCCTCAATCTCACCGTAACTGTAAACCTAACCCTAAAAATAACACTAACCCTAACCATAACCCTCACCTTCAGCCTTGATGTCAGGGCAAACTTAAACCTAACATAACACTAACAATAACCCTAATCCTAACCCTAAACCTGATCCTCAACCCCATCTTCATCCTCAGCCTAACCCTAAGCCTAACCCTAACCCTAAACCCAACCCTAAACCTAACCCTAATCCTCAGCCTCACCCTCACTTTAACGAAAACCCTAACCCTAACCCTCACCCTAACCCTTAGCCTAACCCTAAATCACCCTCAACCTAACCCTAATCCTAAACCTAAACCTATCCCTAAAGCTAACCATTACCCTAACCCTCAACCTAGTCCTCACCCTAACACTAATCCTAACCCTAAACCTCATCCTAAACCTCACCATAACCCTAACTCTCACCCTCACCCTCATGCTTGGCCTAAGCCTAAGCCTAAGCGTAACTCTAACACAAACCCTCACCCTAACACTAACCCTAACACTAACCCTAACTCTAACCGTAAACCTCACTCTCACCCTAACCCTAACTCTAACACTTACCCTAAACCTAAACCTCATACTAACCTTAACCCTAACCCTCACCCTCACCCTCACCGTAACCGTAACCCTAACCCTAACCCTAACAATAACCTAACCCGAACCCTAACACTCAACCTAAAAATAACCCTCACCCTAAACCTAAACCTCACCCTAACACTTACCCTCACCCTCACCGTAACCCTAACCCTAACACTAACCCTCACACTAACCCTAATCATCACCATAACCCTAAACCTCACCCTAAACCTAAACCTAAACCTCACCCTCACCCTAGCCCTCACCCTAATCCTAACCCTCATCTTCACCTTAAACCTCACACTAACCCTAAATCTAATCCTCAATCTAACCCTCACACACATCCTTCCCCTAACCCTAACCCTCACCCTAACCCTCACCCTCACCCCAATGTAACCTTCACCCTCAGACTAACCCTCACGTTTACCCATACCATCACCCCCACGCTAACCCTTACCCTAACCCTAACACTCACCCTAACCATCACCCTAACCCTAATGCCACCCCAAAACCGCACCCTCACCCTAACCCTAACCCTAATCCTCATCCTCACCCTAAACCTTACACTAATCCTAACCCTAAACCTAAATTTAACCCTCATCATAAACCTAATCATAACCCTTACCCTAACCCTTAACCTAACCCTCACCCTAACAATCACCCTAACACTAACTCTTACACTAACCTTAAACGTGACCCTAACACACACCCTTATGTTAAACCTCACCCTCAGCCTAAAAATCACCTTTACCCTTACCATCATCCTCACCCTAAAACTCCCCCACCCTAAACGTCATCCTAACCCTCACCCTAACCGTAAACCTAACCATCACCCAAACCCTAAACCTCCATGTCAAACTCATGCTCAGCCTAAACCTAAGCCTAAGCCTAAACCTTACCCTAAACCTCACCCTCACCCTAGCCCTCACCCTAACCCTAATCCTAAACCTAACCCTCATCCTAACCCTCACCCTAACACTAATCCTAATCTTCACACTCACCCTCACCCTAACCCTAATTCTAACCCTAACCCTCAACCTAATCCTAACCATCAACCTCACCGTAAACCTTACCCTAACCCTCAAACTAACCCTAAACTTAACCCGAACCCTAACTCTCACCCTAAACCTAACCCTAACGCTCAGCCTAACACTAACTATAAACTTCATCCTCACCCGAACCCTAACCCTAACCATAAACCCCACCCTAACCCTAAAACTAACCCTCACTCGCATCCTCACCCTCACAGTAAATCTAACTCTAACCCTAACAATAATACTAACCCTAACACTAACCCTAACCCTAACCATAACCATAAACATAACACTCACACTCAGCCTCACCCTCACTGCAAACTTAACCCTAACCATAACACTAACAATAACCCTAACCCTAAGCCTAACCCTAATCATAACACTAATCCTCATCCACACCCTCATCCTCAGCTTAACACTAAGCCTAGCCCTAACCCTAACCCTAACCCTAACACTAACCCTAACCCTAAACCTAATCCTAAACCTAACCCTAAACCTAATCCTCAGCCTCACCCTCACCCTAACCCAAAAGCTAACCCTAACCCTCACACTAATTCTAAGCTTAACCCAAACCCTAAACCTAACTCTCACACTCACCCTCACCCTAACCCTAACCCTGAACTTAACCCTCAGCCTAGCCTTTACCGTTGCCCTAATCCTAACCCTAATCCTCATCCCACAACCTACCACTAACCCTAAACCTAACCCAAACCCTAACCTGATCCCTAACCCTCACCCTCATTCTCGGCCTAAGCCTAAGCCTAAACCTAACACTAACCCTCACCCTGACCCTAACACTAACACTAAACCTAAATCTAACCCTAAACCTCATCATCACCCTAACCCTAAATCTAACCCTAACCTTAACACTAAACCTCATGCTAACCCTAACCCTAACCCTCACCATCACCATAACTATAACCCTAATCCTAAACCTAACAATAACCCTAACCCTAACCTTAACGCTCACCCTAACCATAAACCTCACCCTACCCGTGACCCTCACCCTAACACTTACCCTCACCCTAACACTAACCCTAACACTAACACTAACCCTCACACTAACCCTAACCCTCACCCTAATCCTAAACCTCACCCTAAACATAACACTTACGCTAGACTTCACCCTGACCCTCATCCTAAGCCTCACCCTAACCCTAACCCTAACCATCACCCTAAACCTAATCCTCAACCGCACCCTCACCCTCAGCCTAACACTAAGCCTAAGCCTGACCCTAACCCAAACCCTCACACTCACCCTCAACCTCACCCTAATCATAACCCTAATCCTAATTATAACCCTAAAGCTCAACCTAAAACTCAACCTAACCTTAATGCTAAAAATAACCCTAACCGTAACCTTCGACCTAACCCTGCTAAAAATAACCCTAACCCTAACCCTGGACCTAACCCTCCAACTAACCCTAAATCTAACCCTAAACCTTACACTCACCCTAATCCTAACCCTAATCCTAAACCTCACCCTAACCCTGACCCTAACACTCACCCTCACCCTCACCATAACTCTAATCCTAACAATAACACTAATCCTCACCCTAAACCTAACCCTAACCCTAAACCTAACCCTAACCCTAAACCTAACCCTAATCCTAACAAACCCCCTCACCCTAACTCTAATCCTAAACCTAACCCTAAACCTAACCCAAACCCTCACCTTCACCGTAACCCTAACACTCAAGCTAACCCTCACCCTAACCCTAAAGCTAAACCTAAACTTTAATCTAACCCTAACCCTAACCATCACCATCACCCTAGCCCTCACCCAACCCTAACTCTAACCCTAAACCTCAACCTAACCCTAACCCTCAAGCTAACCCTAACCATCACGCTCACCGTAACCCTAACCCTAACACTGACCCTAACCCTAAACTTAACCGAACCCTAACACTCACCCTAACCTTAACCCTAACTCACCCTAACCCTAACCCTCACCCTTAGCCTAACCCTAAGCCTAACCCTAACACTAACCCTAACGCTGACACTCACCCTAACCCTTACCCTAAACCTAATCCTAACCCTAATCTTAACCCTCAACCTCAGCTTCACCCTAACCCTAAACATAAGCCTGAACCTCACCCTCACCCTAGCCCTCACCCTCACCCTAGCCCTCACCCTAACCCTAATCCTAACTTTCACACAAACACTAACCCTAACCCTCACCATCACCCTCACCCTAACCCTCATCCGAACCCTAACCCTCAACCTAACCCTAACCCTCACCCTCACCGTAACCCTTACACTAACCCTCAACCTAAACCTAAACTTAAAACAAACCCTAACTCTCACCCTAACCCTTAACCTAACCCTTATCCTAACCCTAAACCTAAACCTCAACCACACCCTAGATCTCACCCTAACCCTAATCCTTACCCTAACCCTCTTCTTAACCCTCCCCCTAACCCTTACCCTAACCTTCACAGTAACCCTAACCCTCACCCGCAACCTCAACCTCAGACTAACCCTAAGCCTAACCCTAAACCTAACCCTAACAAACACAAGCACCCTCAACCTAACCCTAATCCTAACCCAAACCGTCCCTGTAACTCTCAAACTAAAGCTAACCCTAACCATAACTCTAACCCTAACCTTCAACCTAACCCTCACCCTAAACCTAACTCTAACCCTAAACCTCACCCTCACCCTAAACCTAACACTAACCCTGACCTAAACCCTAAACCTCAACCCAACCCTAACCCTAAACCTCACCCTCACCCTCACCCTCACTGTAAATTTAACCCTAACCCTAACCCTAACAATAACCCTAACCCTAATCCTAACCCTCACCCTAAACATAACCCTAACCCTAAGAATAACCCTAACCATAACACTCATCCTCACCCCACCTCACCCTCAGCCTAACCCTACCCCTAACCCTAACCCTCACTGTAACCCTAACACTAACCCTAAACCTAACACTAACCTTAACGCTAAACCTAACCCTAAAACTAACCCTAATCCTCAGTCTCGCCCTGACCCTAACCCAAACCCTAACCACAACCCTCATCCTAACTCTAAGCCTAACCCTAACCCTAAACCTAAACCTCAACATAATCCTAACCCTAACCATAACCCTAATCCTAATACTAATACTAAATGTAACCCTAAACCTAACCCTAATACTCATCCTCACCCTCACCCTAACCCAAACCCTAACCCTAACCCTCATCCTAACTCTAAGCCTAACCCTAACCCTAATCCTAACCCTCACACGCACCCTCAACCTAACCCTAATCCTAAACAAAACCCTATCCCTTACCCTAATGCTCACCCTAATCCTCAGCCTAACACTCAAGCTAATGCTCAGCCTAAGCCTAAGCCTAAGCCTAAACCTAACCCTAACCTTCAGCCTAACCATAACTCTAACACTAACCCTAAACCTAAAACTCATCCTAACCCTAACCCTAACCCTCACCCTGACCGTAACCTTAACCCTATCCCTAACCCTCACAATAAACCTAACCCTAACCTAACCCTCACCCTAACCATAAACCTTACCCTAACCCTAACCCTCACCCTAACACTTACCCTCACCCTAACACTAACCCTAACCCTCACACTAACCCTAAAAATCGCCCTAACACTAAACCTCACACTAACACTAACCTTAACTCTCAAACTCACCATAGCCCTCACCCTAAACCTAACCCTCATCCTCACCCTAAACCTCACACTAAACCTAACACTAATCCTCAATATAACCCTCACCCTCACCCTAAAGCTAACACTAACCCTCACCCTAACCCTAACCCTCACCCTTACAGTAACCCTCACCCTCAGCCTAACCTTCATCTTTACCCTTACCGTCACACCTACGCTAACCCGCACACTAAATCTAACCCTCATCCTAAACCTAACTGTACCCCTATACCTCACCCTCACCCTAACCCTAACTCTAACCCTAACCCTAACAATAAACCTCACCCTAACACTAACTCTAACACTCACCCTAACCTGAACCGGAACCCTAACCCTAAACCTAACAATAACCCTAACCAGAACCCTAAACCTCAACCTAACCAGAACCCTCGCCCTAAATCTAACCCTCACCCTAACAATAAACCTCATCCTAACACTAACCCTAACCCTAAAACTAAGCCTCACACTAACCCTTACCCTCACCTTAATCGTAAACCTCACCCTAACACTAACCCTAATCCTAACCCTCACCCTCACCCTAGACCTCACCCTAACCCTAATTCTAACCCTCACCCTCATACTAACCCTAACCCTCATCCTCAACCTAAACCTCACACTAACCCTAACCCTAATCCTCAATCTAAACCTCACCCTAACCCTAAACCAAACCCTAATCCTCACCCTTAACTTAACTCTCACCCTTAGCCTAAACCTCACCTTTACCCTTAACATCATCCTGACCCTAAAACTCATACTAACCCTCACTCTAAACGTAAACCTAACTATCACCCTAAACCTAACCCTCCCCTGCCCCCTAGCCCTCACCCTAACCCTAATCCTAATACTAACCCTCATCCTAACCCTCAGACTAACCCTAACCCTAACCATCACCCTAAACCTAATCATCACCCCCACCCTCACCCTCAGCCTAACCCTAAGCCTAAGCCTAAGCCTAACCCTAACCCTCACACTCATCCTCACCCTCACCGTAATCCTAACCCTAACCCTAACCCTAACCCTAAACCTCAACCTAACCCTCACCCTAACCTTAATCCTAAAACTAAACATAACCCTCACCCTCGACCCAACCCTCCAACTAACCCTAAACCTAACCCTAAACCTCACACTCACCCTAATCCTAACCCGAATCCTAAACCTCACCCTAAACCTAACCCTAACACTCACCCTCTCCCTCACCATAACTCTAATCCTAACCATAACAATAACACTAATCCTAACCCTAAACCTAACCCTAACCCTAAACCTAACCCTAATCCTAAAACTCCCCCTCACCCTAACACTAATCCTAAACCTAACCCTCATCCTAAGCCTAACCCTGACCCTCACCCTAACCCTAACCCTCAAGCTAACCCTCACCCTAACCCTAACCCTAAACTTTAATCTAACACTAACCCTAACCATCAACATCACCCTAGCGCTCACCCTAACGCTAATGCTAAACCTAATCCTCATCCTTACTCTCATCCTAACCCTAAACATAACCCTCACCCTCACCCTAACCCTAACCATAACCCTCAACCTAACCCTAACCCTCATGCTCACCGTAACGCTAACCCTAACACTGACCCTAACCCTAAACTTAACCGAACCCTAACTCTCACCCTAACCCTAAACCTAACTCACCCTAACCCTAACCCTCACCCTAAACCTAACCGTTAGCCTAACTCTAAGCCTAACCCTAACCCTAACCATAACGCTCACACTCACCCTAACCCTTAACCAAAACCTAATCCTAACCCTAACCTTAACCCTCAACCTCAGCTTCACCCTAAACCTAAACCTAACCCTAAACCTCACCCTAACCCTAACCCTCACCCTAACCCTAATCCTAACCCTAACTCTCATCCTAACCTTCACCCAAACACTAAACCTAACCTTCACCCTCACCCTCACCCTAACCCTCATCTGAAACCTAACCCTCAACCTAACCCTAACCCTCAACCTCACCGTAACCCTTACCCTAACCCTCAACCTAAACCTAAACTTAAAACGAACCCTAACTCTCACCCTAACCCTAAACCTAACCCTCATCCTAACCCTAAACCTAAACCTCACTCACACCCTAGATCTCACCCTAACCCTAAACCTAATCCTAACACTCATCCTAACCCTCCCCCAACCCTTACCCTAACCCTCACAGTAACCCTAACCCTCACCATCAACCTCACCCTCAGCCTAACCCTAATCCTAACCCTAAACCTAACCCTAACAAACACAAGCACCCTCAACCTAACCCTAATCCTAACCCTTTCCCTAACCCAAACCTCCCCGTAAATCTCACCCTAACGCTAACCCTAACCCTAACTCTAAACGTAACACTCAACCTAACCCTCACCCTAAACCTAACTCTGACGCTAAACCTCACCCTCACCCTAAACTTAACTCTAACCCTAACCTAAACCCTAAACCTCAACCTAACCCTACCCCTAACCCTCACCCTCACCCTCAGGGCAACTTTAACCCTAAACCTAACCCTAACAATAACCATAACCCTAATCCTAACCTTCACCCTAAACATAACCCTAAACCTAAGCCTAACCCTAAACATAACACTAATCCTCACCCCCACCTCACCCTCAGCCTAACCCTAACCCTAACCCTAACCCTCAGCGTAACCCTAACCATAACCCTAAAACTAACACTAACCCTAAAGCCAAACCTAACCCTAAAACTAACCCTAATCCTCAGCCTCACCCTTACCCTAACCCAAACCCTAACCATAACCCTCACCCTAACTCTAAGGCTAAACCTAACCCTAACCCTAACCCTCACCGTAACCCTAACCCTAATCATAACCCTAACCCTAACACTAACCCTAAACCTAACCTTAAACCGAAACCTAATACTCAGCCTCACCCTCACCCTATCCCAAACCTTAACCTTAAACCTCATCCTAACTCTAAGCCTAACCCTAACCCTAATCCTAATTCTCACACTCACCCTCCCCCTAACCCTAATCCTAAACCAAGCCCTATCCCTTACCCTAACCCTCACACTAACCCTCAGCCTAGCTCTCACCCTTACACTTATCCTAATCCTAAACCTCATCCTAAAAGTCACCCTAAACCTATCCCTAACCCTAACCCTCACCCTAACACTCAAGTTCATGCTCAGCCTAAAATTAAGCCTAAGCCTAAGCCTAAACCTAACCCTAACCCTCAGCCTAACCCTAACTTTAACACTAACCCTAATCCTAACCCTCATCCTAAACCTAACCCTAACCCTCACCCTCACCGTAACCTTAACCCTTTCCCTAACCCTAACAATAAACCTAACCCTAACCTAACCCTCACCCAAACCATAACCCTCAACCTAACCCTAACCCTCACTCTAACACTTACCCTCACCCTAACACTAACCCTAACCCTCTCACTAAACCTCACACTAAGCCTAAAAATCACCCTAAAACTAAACCTCACCCTAACACTAACCTTAACCCTCCAACTCTCCATAACCCTAACCCTAACCCTCACCCTCATCCTCACCCTAAACCTCACACTAAACCTAACACTAATCCTCAATATAACCCTCAACCTCACCCTAAAAATAACACTAAACCTCACCCTAACCCTAAAACTCACCCTTACCATAACCCTCATCCTCAGCCTAACCCTCATCTTTACCCTTACCATCACCCCCACACTAACCCTAACCCTCATCCTAAACCTAACTGTACCCCTATACCTCACCCTCACCCTAACCTTAACTCTAACCCTAACCCTAACACTAAACTTCACCTTAACCCTAACACTAACACTCACCCTCACCTGAACCGTAACCCTTATCCTAAACCTAACAATAACCCTAACCAGAACCCTAACCCTCAACCTAAGCATAACACTCACCCTAACTCTAATCCTCACCCTAACACTAACCCTCATCCTAACACTAACCCTAACCCTAAAACTAACCCTCACACTAAACCTAACCCTCAGCCTAATCATAAACCTCACCCTAACCATAACCCTAATCCTAACCCTCACCCTCACCCTAGACCTCACCCTAACCCTAATTCTAACCCTCACCCTCACACTAACCCTAACCCTCAACCTCACCCTAAACCTCACACTAACCCTAACCCTAATCCTCAATCTAAACCTCACCCTAACCCTAAACCTAACCCTAACCCTCACCCTTAACTTAACCCTCACCCTCAGCCTAAACCTCACCTTTACCCTTAACATCATCCTCACCCAAAACCTCACCCTAACCCTAAACCTCATCCTAACCTCATCCTAAACGTAAACCTAACCCTCACCCTAAACCTAACCCTCACCCTCACCCTAGCCCTCACCATAACACTAATTTTAATTCTAACCCTCATCATAACCCTCACACTAACCCTAACCCTAACCATCACCCTAAACCTAATCCTCACCCCCACTCTCACCCTCAGCCTAAACCTAAGCCTAAGCCTAACCCTAACCCTAACCCTCACACTCACCTTCACCCTCACCCTTATCCTAACCCTAACCCTAACCACAACCCTAAACCTCAACCTAACCTTCACCCTATCCCTAAGCCTAAAATTAACCTTAACCCTAACCCTCGAACTAACCCTCCAACTAACACTAAATCTAACCCTAATCCTCAAGCTCACCCTAACTCTAATTGTAACCCTATCGCTAAACCTCACCCTAACCCTAACCCTCACCCTCACCCTCACCCTCACCATAACTCTAACCCTAAACCTAACAATAACACTAATCCTAACCCTAAACCTAACCCTCACCCTAACCCTAACCCTAATCCTATCACTAAACCTCATGCTAACCCTAATACTAAACTTAACCCTCACCCTAACCCTAATCCTCACCCTCACCGTAACCCGAATACTGAACCTAACCCTCACCCTAACCATAAACCAAACACGAAACCTTAATATAACACTAACCCTAACCCTCAACCTCACCGTAGCCCTCACCCTAAGCCTAATCATAACCCTAATCCTCATCCTTACCCTCACCCTAACCCTAAAATTAACCCTCACCCATACCCTAACGTTAACCCTAATTCTCAACCTAACCCTAAACCTCAAGTTCACCGTAACCCTGACCCTAACCCTCACCTTAACCCTAAACATAACCAAACCCTAACTCTCACTCTAACCCTAAGGCTCACACTCACCCTAACCCTTACCCTAAACCTAATCCTAACCCTAAGCCTAACCCTTACCCTCAACCTAACCCTAAATCTAACACTAATTCTAACCCTAACCCTCAATCTCAGCCTCACCCTAACCCTAACTCTAAATCTAAACCTCACCTTCACCCTAACCCTAACCCTAACCCTAACCCTAACCCTAACCCTAAACCTAACCCTAACCCTAACCCTAACCCTAACCCTAAACCTTACCCTCACCCTAGCCCTCACCCAACCCTAATCCTAACCATAACCCTCTTCCTAAACCTCCCCCTAACCCTTACCCTAACCCTAACCCTTAACATCAACCTCACCCACAGCCTAACCCTAAGCCTAACCCTAAACCTAACCTTAACACACACACTCACCCTCAACCTAACCTTAATCCTAACCCTAACACTCATCCTAACCCTCCGCATAACCCTAAACCTCACCCTAACCCTAACCCACCCTCACCCTCAGCCTAATCCTAAGCCTGACCCTAACCCTAACACTCACACTCACACTAACCCTAACCCTAAAACTCACCCTAAACATAACCCTCAACCTCAACCTCAGCCTAACCCTAAGCCTATCCCTAACCCTAACACTAACCCTCACACTCACCCTAACTCTAAACCTAATCCTACTCCTAACCTTAACTCTAACCCTCACCCTCAACCTAACCCTCACCTTAAGCCTAACCCTAACATTAATCCTAAACCTAACTCTCACCCTCAGACTCATCCTAAACCTAACTCTAACACTAAAACTCACCCTGACGCTAACCCTAACGCTAACCATATAACTAAACCTCATCCTTGCCGTATCCTTAACCCTCAACCTCACCCTCACCAGAACCTTAACCCTAACCCTAATGCTAACAATAATCCTAACCCTAACCCTAACCCTCACCCTAACCATAATCCACACCCTAACGCTAACCCTCACCCTAACACTTAACCTCACCCGAAACCTAACCCTCACCCTAAAACTATCCCTAACCCTAACAATAACCCTCACTCTAACGCTAACCCTCACCCTAACCCTAACTCTAAACCCCTAAACCTCACCCTCACCCTAACCTTAACTCTAACCCTAACCCTAACACTATCCCTCACCATAACCCTAACCCTAAGCATCACCCTAAATCTAATCCTCAAACCAACCCTCACCCTCAGCCTAACCCTAAGCCTAAGCATAACCCTAAACCTAAACCTCACACTCACCCTCACCCTAACCTTAATCCTAACCCTAAACCTAACCCTAACCCCAAACCTCAACCTAAACCTGACCCTAACCTTAAACCTAAAACTAACCCTAACCCTAACCCTCATCCTAACCCTCAACCTAACCTTAACCCTAACCCTAAACCTCACCCTAACACTAACCCTAATCCTCACCCTAATCCTAGCCCTTACCCTAACCCTAATTCTAACCCTCACCCTCACCCTAACCCTAAACTTCATCCTAACCGTAAACCTCACACTAACCCTAAACCTCATCCTAATCCTCACCCTAACCATAAACCTAACCATCACCCTAACCCAAACCCTCACCCTCACCCTAGCCCTCACCCAAACCCTAATCTTAATGCTAACTATCAGACTAAATTCAACCTAACCCTAACCCTAACCATCACCCTAAACGTTTTCTAACCCCCACCCTCACCCTCAGCCTAACCCTAAGCCTAAGCCTAAGCCTAACCCTAACCCTCACAATCACCCTCACCCTCACCCTAATTCTAACCCGAATGCTAACCATAACCCTAAAGCTCAACCTAACCCTCACCCTATCCTTAACCCTAAAACTAACCCTTACCCAAAACCTCGACCTAACCCTCCAACTAACCCTAAATCTAACCCTAATCCTCACCCTCACCGTAACCCTAATCCTAACCCTAACCCTAAACCTCACCCTAATCCTAATCCTAACCCTCACCCTCACCATAACTCTAACCATAACCCTAAAAATAACACTAACCCTAACCCTAAACATAACCCTAAATCTAACCCTAAACCTAACACACACACTCATGCTAACCCAAATCCTAACCCTAACCCTCACCCTAACCCTAATCTTCACTCTCACTGTAACCCTAACCCTCAACCTAACCCTCACCCTAACCTTAACCCTAACCCTAAACCTTAATCTAACACTAACCCTAACCCTCACCACACCCTAGGCCTCACACTAACCCTAATCCTAACCCTAATCCTCATCCTTACCCTCACCCTAACCCTAACCTTAACCCTCACCCAAACCCTAACACTAACCCTAACTCTAAACCTAACCCTAAACCTCAAGCTCACAGTAACCATAACCCTAAACCTTAACATAACCCTAAACATAACCGAACACGAATTATCACCCTAACCCTAAACCTAACCCTAAACCTCACCCTAACCCTAACCCTCAACCTCACCCTCACCCTCAGCCTAACACTAAGCCTAACCCTAACCCGAACACTCAAACTCACCCTAACCCTTACCCTAAACCCAATCCTTACCCTAAGCCTAACCCTCACTCTCAACCTAACCCTAAATCTAACACTAACCCTAACACTAACCCTAAAACTCACCCTAACTCTAACCCTAAACCTCACCCTCACCCCCACCCTCACCCTAACCCTAATCTGAACCCTAACCCTCAACCTAACCCTAACCCTCACCCTCACCATAGCCGTTACCCTAAACCTCAACCTAACCCTAAACTTAAACTGAACCCTAACTCTCACCCTAACCCTAACCCTAACCCTAACCCTAAATCTAAACCTCACCCTCACCCTCAACTTCACCCTCAGCCTAACCCTAAGCCTAACCCTAAACCTAACCCTAACACACACACTCACCCTAACCCTAACCCTAATCCTAACCCTAACCCTCATACTAACCCTCCCCATAACCCTAACCCTCACCCTAACCCTAAACATAACCAAATCCGAACTCTCACCCTAACCCTAACCCTCACCCTAACCCTAACCCTCAACCTCACCCTCACCCTCACCCTAACACTAAGCCTAACCCTAACCCTAACACTCAAACTCACCCTAACCCTTACCCTAAACCTAATCCTTATGCTAAGCGTAACCCTCACTCTCAGCCTAACCCTAAATCTAACACTAACCCTAACCCTAACCCTTAACCCCACCCTAACCCTAACCCTAAACCTCAACCTCATCCTAGCCCTCACCCTAACCCTAATCCTAACCTTAACACTCAACCTAACCCTCACCCTAACACTAAACCTAACCCTCACCCACAACCTCACCCTAACCCTAATCTGAACCCTAACCCTCAACTTAACCCTAACCTTCACAGTCACCATAGCCCTGACCCTACCCTCAACCTAACCCTAAACCTAAACCTCACCCTCACCCTAGCCCTCATCCGCAACTTCACCCTCAGCCTAACCCTAAGCCTAACCCTAAACCTAACCCTAACACACACACTCACCCTCACCCTAACCCTAATCCTAACCCTAACCCTCATCCTAACCCTTCCCATAACCCTAACCCTCACCCTAACCTTAAACCACACCCTCACCCTCAGCCTAATACTAAGCCGAAAACTAACCCTAACCCACTCACTCATCCTAACCCTAACCCTAAATCTCATCCTAACCTAACCCTCACCCTCAACCTCAGCCTAACACTAAGCCTAACCCTAACCATAATACGCACCCACACACTCACCCTAACAAAAACTATAATACTACTCCTAACTCTAACTCGAACCCTCACCCTCAAACTAACCCTCACCTTAAGCCTAATCCTAACCCTAACCCTCACCCTCAGCCTCACCCTAACCCTAACTCTAAAACTAAACCTCACCCTGACCATAACCCGAACCCTAACCCTATCCCTAAACCTGATCCTAGCCCTAACCCTAACCCTCACCCTCACCCTCACCATAAATGTAACTCTAACCCTAATGCTAACAATAATCCTAACCCTAACCTAACCCTCACTCTAAACATAACCCTCACCCTAACCTTAACCCTCACCCTAACACTTACCCTCACCCTAACACTAACCCCCACCCTAACACTTACCCTCACCCTAACACTAACCCTAACCCTAACAGTAACCATAACCATCACCCTAACCCAAAACAGCACCCTCTCCCTATCCCTCTCCCTAACCCTAACCCTAATCCTCACCCTAAACTTCACACCAACCCCAACACTAAACCACTATCTAACCCTCACCTTCACCCTAACCCTCAACCTAACCCTCACCCTAACCCTAAACCTCACCCTTGCCCAAACCCTCACCCTCATCCTATCCCTCATCTTTACCCTTACCGTCACCCCCACCCTAACCCTCACTCTAACGCTAACACTCACTCTTTCACTACCCCTCACCCTAACCCTAACTCTACCCCTAAACCTCACCCTAAACCTAAACCTAACTCTAAACCTAACCCTAACACTATCCCTCACTGTTACCCTAACCCTAACCATCACCCTAACCCTAATCCTCACCCCCACACTCACCCTCAACCCAACCCTAATCCTAACCCTAAACCTAACCCAACACTAAACCTCAACTTAACCCTGACCCTAACCTTAAACCTAAAACTAACCCTAACCCTAACCCTCGACCTAACCCTCCAACTAAACCTAAATTTAACCCTAATCTTCACCCTCACCCTAACCCTAATCCTAACCCTAACACTAAACCTCACCCTAACCCTAACCCTAACTGTCAACCTAACCCTCACCCTCACCATAAATCTAAAGCTAACCCTAAACCTAACCCTCACCCTAACCCTAACCCTAACCCTAAAACTTACCCTAACACTAACCCTAATCCTCACCCTCACCCTAGCCCTAACCCTAACCCTAATCGTAACCCTAATCCTCATGGTAACCCTCACACTAACACTGAACCTAACCCTCATCCTTACCCTAAGGCTAAACCTCAACCGAACCCTAAGCCTCACCCTCCCCCTCATCCTCAGCCTAACCCTAAGCATAAACCTAACCCTCACACTCATGCTAACCCTTAGTCTAATCCTAATTCTAACCCTAAACCTAATCCTCACCCTCACGCTAACCCTCACCCTAAACCTAACTCTAACACTAACCCTAAACCTAACTCTCAAACTTAGCCTCAGCCTTACCCTAACTCTAACCCTAAACCTCACCCTCACACTAATCCTAACCCTAACACTAACCTTAACCCTAACCCTAAACCTCACCCTCACCCTAGTCCTGATCTTAAACCTAATCCTGACCCTCATCCTAACCCTCACCCTAACACTAACCCTAACCCTCACACTCATTCTCACCCTAACCCTCATCCTAACCCTCTCCATAACCCTTACCCTAAAGCTCAACCTAACCCTAACCCTCACCCTCAACCTCACGTTTAGCATAACCCTTAGCATAAACCTAAACCTAACCCTAACACACTCACTCATCCTCACCCTAACCCTAATCCTAACCCTAAACCTAACCTTAACCCTCACACTCACCATAACCCTAACACTAATCATAATCTTAACCCTAACCCTAACCCTCACCGTGACCCTAAGCCTCACCCTAAACCTAACCCAAAACCTAACCCTAACCCTAACCCTAACCCTCACCCTCAGCCGCACCCTAACACTAACTCTAACCCTAAACCTCACCATCACAATAACCCTAACCCTAAATTTAACCCTCAACCTCACATTCACCCTAGCCTTTACCCTAACCCTAATCCGAAACCTAACCCTCATCCTAACCCTCTGCCTAACGCTAACCCTCACCCTCAACCTCACCCTCAGCCTAACCCTAAGTCTAACCCTAAACCTAAACCTAACACACACACTCACCCTCACTCTAACCCTAATCCTATCCCCAACCCAAACCCTAAAATTCCCGCTAACTCTCACCCTAACGGTAATCCTAACACTAACCCTTACCATAACCCTCAACCTAAACCTCACCCTAACCCTAACTAACCCTAAACCTCACCATCACACTAACCCTAACTCTAACCCTAACCCAAACCCTAAACCTCACCCTAACACTAATCCTAACCCTAACCGACACCTTTAATCTCAGCCTAATCTAAGCCTAACCCTAACCCTAACCCTCACACTCACCCTAACCCTAACCCTAAACCTCACCCTAACACAACCCTCACCCTCAGCCTCAGCCTAACCCTAAGACTATCCCTAACCCTAACCCTAACTCTCACACTCACCATAACACTAACCCTAATCCTGCTCCTAAACCTAACCCTAATCCTCACCCTCAACCTAACCCTCACCTTAAGCCTAAACCTAACATTAATCCTAACCCTAACCCTCACCCTCATCCTCACCCTAACCCTAACTCTAACACTAAACCTCACCCTGACCCTAATCCTAACCCTATCTCTAAACCTCAACCTAGCCCTA
This sequence comes from Dipodomys merriami, assembly GCF_024711535.1. Classification (NCBI taxonomy): domain Eukaryota; kingdom Metazoa; phylum Chordata; class Mammalia; order Rodentia; family Heteromyidae; genus Dipodomys; species Dipodomys merriami. Next base: position 1,261,486 of record NW_027206235.1, on the reverse strand, counting down.
AACCTAACCCTCACCCTCACCGTCACCATACGTAATCCTAACACTAATGCTAACAATAACCCTAACCCTAACCCTAAACCTCACCCTAAACATAACCCTCACCCTAACCCTCACCCTAACACTTACACTCACCCTAACACTAACCCTAAACCTCACCATCTCCCTAGAACTCGCCCTAACCCTAACCCTCACAATCACCCTAAATTTCAAACTAACCCTAACACTCATCCTCAATCTAACCCTCACTCTCACCCTAACACTATCCCTAACCCTCACCCTAAACCTAACACTCACCCTTACCGTAACCCTCACGCTCAGCCTAACCCTCACATTTACCCTTACCGTCACCCCCACCCTAAGCCTCACTCTAACCCTAACCCTCACCCTAAGCCTACCTCTACCCGTAAACCTCACCCTCAACCTAACCCTAAATCTAACCCTAACCCTAACACTAACCCTCACCCTAACCCTAACCCTAACCATCACCCTAACCCTAATACTCACCCCCACCCTCACCCTCAGCCTAACCCTAAGCCTAAGACTAACCCTAACCCTAAACCTCATACTCAGCCTCACCCTAACACTAATCCTAACCCTAAACTTAACCCTAACCCTAAACCTCAACCTAACCCTAACCTTAACTTTAAACCTAACACTAACCCTAACCCTAACCCTCGAACTAACCCTCCAAATAGACCTAAATCTAACCTAAACCTCACCCTCATCCTAACCCAAACCCTAAACTTAACCTTAAAACTCATCCTAACCCTAACCCTAACCCTCACCCTCACCATAAATCTAAACCTAACCCTAACAATAACACTAATCCTAACCCTAAACCTAACCCTATCCCTAAACCTGACCCTAATGTTAACACTCAACCTCACCCTAACCCTAATCCTAAACCTAACCCTCACCCTAAGCCTAACTCTAACCCTAACCCTAACACTAACCATCACCCTAACCCTAATCTTCACCCCCACCCTCACCCTCAGCCTAACCCGAAGCCTAAGCCTAACCCTAACCCTAAACCTCACCCTCACCCTCACTCTTACCCTAACTCTAAACCTAACCCTAACCCTAACCCTAAACCTCAACCTAACCCTCAACCTAACCTTAACCCTAACACTTACCGTAACTCTAACCCTCGACCTAAGCCTCCAACTAAACCTAAATCTAACCATAATCCTCACCCTCACCCTAACCCTAATCCTAACCATAACCCTAAACCTCACCCTAACCCTAACACTCACCCTCACCCTCACCCTCACCATAACTCTAACCCCAACCCTTACAATAACAGTAATCCTAACCCTAAACCCAAACCTAACCATAACCCTAACCCTAATGCTAACACTCAACCACACCCTAACCCTAAAACTAACCCTAATCTTCATCCTCACCCTAACCGTCATCCTCAATGTAACCCTAACGCTCATCCTAACCCTCACCCTAATTCTAACCCTAACCCTAAACCTTACCCTAACACTAACCCTAATCCTCACCTTTACCCTAGCCCGAACCCTAACCCTAATCGTAAACCTAATCTTCATCCTAACCTTCACCCTAAATCTAAGCCTAAACCTAACCCTGTCCCGAACCCCAACCCTCCCTGGAACCCTAACACTAACCCTAACACTAACACTAACCCTAAACCTAACCCTAAACCTCAGACTCAACCTTACCCTACCCAAACCCTAACCCTAAACCTCATCCTAACTCTAAGCCTAACCAAAACACTAGTCCTAACTCTCACACTCACCCTCACCCTAACCCTAATCCTAAACCTATCCCTATCCCTAACCCTAACCCTCACCCTAACCCTTAGCCTAGCCCTCAACCTTACACTTATCCTAACCCTAACCCTCACCCTAAACTTAATACTCACCGTAATCCTAAACCTCACCCTAACACTTACCCTCATCCTAACACTAACCCTAACCCTAACCTTAACTCTCACACTAACCCTAAACATCACCCTAACCCTAAACCTCACCCTAACATTAACCCTAACCCTCACCCTCACCCTAGTCTTCAGCGTAACCCAAACCCTCATCCTCACCTTAAATCTCACACTAACCCTAATACTAATCATCAATCGAAACCTCAACCTCACCCTAACGCTAACACTAACCCTCACCCAAACCCTAACACTCACCCATAGCGTAACCCTCAGAATCAGCCTAACCCTGAACTTTTCCTTTACCTTCACCCCCACGCTAACCGGCAACCTAACGCTAACCCTCAACCTAACCCTAAATGTACCCCTAAACCTCATGCTCTCCCTAACCCTAACCCTAATTCTAACCCTAACCCTAACACTAAACCTCACTCTAACCCTAATCCTAACCCTCACCCTCACTCTAACCATAACCCTCACCCTAACCCTAACCCTCACCCTAACACTTACCCTCACCCTAACACTAACCGAACACTAACACTAACCCTCACACTAACCCTAACCCTGACCCTAATCCTAAACCTCACCTAAACCCTAACCCTAACCCTCATCCTCACCCTAAACCTCACACTAACCCTAACCCTAATCCTCAATCTAACACTCACTCTAACCCTAATTCTAACCCTAACCCTAACCCTAAACTTAACCCTAAACCTCACCCTTATCTTAACCCTCAACCTCAGCCTAAACCTCATCTTTACCCTTACCATCATCATCAACCTAACACTCACCCTAACGCCAAACCTCATCCTAACCCTCACCCTAACCTTAAACCTAACCGTCAACCTAACCCTAACCCTAACCCTCAACCTCACTCTCAGCCTAAACCTAAGCCTTAGCCTAACCCTTACCTTAACCCTCATCCTCACCCTAGCCCTCAACCTAATCCTAATCCTAATCCTACCCCTCACCCTAATCCTCATCCTAGCCCTAACTCTAACCATCACCCTAAACCTAATTTTCACCCCCAACCTTACCCTCAGCCTAACCCTAAGCCTAAGCCTAAGCCTAACCCTAACCCTCAACCTCACCCTCACTCTCACCCTAATCCTAACACTAACCCTAACCATAACCGTAAACCTCAACCTAACCCTCACTCTAACCTTAACCCTAAAACTAACCCTAACCCTAACCGTCGACCTAACCCTCCAACTAACCCTAAATCTAACCCTAAACCAAACCTTCACCCTATCCCTAATCCTAACCCTAACCCTAAACCTCACCCTAACCCTAACACTAACCCTCACCCTCACCCTCACCATAACTCTAACCCTAACCCTAACAATAACACTAATCCTAAACCTAAACCTAACCTTAACCCTAACACTAACTGTAATCCTAACACTCACCCTCATGCTAACCCTAATCCTAACCCTCACCCTAACCCTAATCCTCACCTTCACTGTAACACTAACCCTCAACGTAACCCTCAACCTAAACCTAACCCTAACCCTAAACCTTAACCTAACACTAAACCTAACCCTTACCCTCAACCTAGCCCTCACCCTAACCCTAATGCTAAAACTAATCCTCATCCTTACCCTCACCCTAACCCTAACCTTAACCCTGACCCTAACCCTAACCCTAACCCTAACCCTAACTCTCAACCAAACCCTAAAACTCATGCTCACCGTAACTCTAACCCTCACCCTAACCCTAAACATAACCGAACCCTAACTCGCATCCTAACCCTAACCCTAACCCTCCACCTAACCCTAACCCTCACCCACACCCTCACCCTCAGCCTGACCCTAGAGTAACCGTAAACCGCACACTCACCCTAAACCTTACCCTAATCCTAACCCTAACCCTAACTCTAGCCCTCACCCTCAGCCTCACCCTAACACTAACCCTAACCTAACCCTCAACCTAACCCTCACCCTAACCCTAACTCTAACCCTAAACCTCACGCTCACCTTAAACCTCACCCTAACCCTACGCCTAACCCTCACCCTCACTGTAACCTTAACCTTAAACCGAAACCTAAAAATAACCCTAACCCTAACCCTAACCCTCACCCTAACCATAACCCTCTTCCTAACCCAAACCCTCAACCTAACAAACGCTCACCCTAACACTTACCCTCACCCTAACACTAACATTAACCCTAACACTAACTCTCACCCTAACACTAACCCTAAATCTAACCCTAAATCTCTAGCTCACCCTAACCCTAACCGTAACCCTAACCGTAAACCCCACCCTAACCCTAAACCTATCACAAACCCTAACTCTAAACTTAAAACTCACTATCACCCTAGCTCTTATTCTAACCCTAACCATAAACCTAAACCTCATCCTAACACTAACCCTAACCATCACCCTCACCCTCACCGTAACCGTAACCCTAAACCTAACCCTAACAATAACCATAACCCTAAACCTAACCCTCAGCCGAACCATAAACTTCACCCTAATGATAACCCTCACCCTAACACTTACCCAAATCCTAACACTAACCCTATCCCTAACATTAAACCTCACACTAACCCTAACCATCACCCTAACCCCAAACCTCACGCTAACCCTACCGCTAACACTAACCCTCACCCTGGCCTTCACCCTAACCGTAACCCTCATCCCCACCCTAACCCTCACCCTCACCCTCACCCTCAGACTAACCCTAATGCTAATCCTAATCCTAACCCTAACCCTCAAGCTCACCCTAACCCTCACCCTTAACCTAACCTTAACTTAACACTAACCCTAACCCTAACCCTCACTCTAACCCTAACCCTAAACCTAACACTAACCCTAACCCTAATCCTCACCCTCATCCTCACCCTAAACCTAAATCTAACCCTAAACCTTACGCTCACCTTAACACTATCCCTAACCCTAACCATAAACCTCACTCTAACCCTAACAGTAAACCTCACCCTCAACCTAGCCCTTGCCCTAACCCTAATCCTAACCCTAACCCTCATCCTAACCCTCCCCCAACCCTTACCCTAACCCTCACCCTAACCCTAACCCTCACCCTCAAGGTCATCCTCAGCCTAACCCTAGCCTAACACTAGACCTAACGCTAACACACACACTCACACTCACCCTAACCCAAATCCTATCCCAAACCCTCACCCTAACCCTTACTCTAACCCTAAACCTCCCCTCACCCTAAACCTAACTCTAACCCTAACCCCAAACCTAAAACTCAACCTAACCCTAACCCTAACCCTCACCCTCAAACTCACCCTAACCGTAACCCTAAACCTAAACCTAACAATAACTCTAACCCTAACCCTAAACTTCACCCTACACATAACGCTCACCCGAACCCATACCCTCACCCTAACACTTACCCTCACCCTAACACTAAGCCTAACACTAACACTAACCCTCACACTAACCCTAACCCTAACCCTAAACCTAAACTTCACCCTCACCCTCACCCTCACCATAACTCTAACCCTAACCCTAAAAATAAAACATCCTAAAACGAACCATCACCCTAACCCTAATCCTCACACCCACCCTCACCCTCAGCCTAACCCTAAGCCTAAGCCTAACCCTCACCCTAACCCTCATACTCACCCTCACCCTAACCCTAATCCTAAACCTAACCCTATTCCTAAACCTCAACCTAACCTTCACCCTCACCCTAACCCTAATACTAACCCTAAACCGAAACCTAACCCTAACCCTCCCCCTAATCCTAACTCTGACTCTAAACCTCACCCTCACCCTAACCCTAACCCTAACCCTAAACCTCACAGTAGACCTCATCCTAACCCTAAACCTCACCCTTACCCTCAACCTCACTGTAACTCTAACCCTAACAATAACAATAACACTAACCATATCACTAACCCTAATCTTAACCCTAACCATAACCCTCACCCTCAGGCATAACCTCACCGCAAACTTAACCCTAACCCTAACCCTAAACCTAACCGGAATCCTCAACCACACCCTTAACCTCAGCCTAACCCTAACTCTAACCCTAAACGTAACCCTAACCCTCACTGTAAACCTAACCCTAACCCTAAACCTAAATCTAACCCTAACCCTAACCCTCACCCTAACCCTAAGCCTAACCCCAACTCTAACCCTTACTCTCACACTCACAATAACCCTAATCCTAAACCTAACCCTTTCCCTAAACCTAACCCTCACCCTAACCCTCATCCTAGTCCTCAACCTAACCCTAATTCTAACACTAAAACTCATCCTAACACTCACCCTAAGGCTAAACGAAACCTCACCCTAACCCTAAACCTAACCCTCACTCTCATGCTCGGCCTAAGCCTAAGTCTAAGCCTAACCCTAACCCTCACTCTCACCCTAACCCTAACACTAACCCTAACTCTAACCATAAACCTCACTCTCAACCTGACCAAAACTCTAACCCTAACCCTAAACTTAAACCTCATCCTAACCCTAAACCTAACCCTCAACCTAACCATAACCCTCACCCTAACTTTAACCCTCACCCTAACATTTACCCTCACCCTAACACTAACCCTAACCCTAACACTAACCCTCACACTAACCCTAACCATCACCCTAACCCTTAACCTCACCCTAAATATAAACCTAACCCTCACCCTCACCCTAGCCCTAACACTCATTCTCACGCTAAACCTCACACTAACCATAAAACAAATCCTCAATCTAACCCTCACCCACACCCTTCCCCTAACCTTAAACTCACCCTAACCCTAACCCTCAACCCACCATAACCCTCACCTTCAGCCTAACCCTCATGTTTACCCTTATCATCACCCCCACCCTAAAACGTTCCCTAACACTAACCCTCATCCTAACCCTCACACTAACCCTAATTCTACCCCTAAACCTCACCCTCAAACTAACCCTAACTCTAACCCTAACCCTAACACTAAACCTCACCCTAACCCTAACCCTAAACCTCCCACTCACCCTCACCATAACAGTAACCCTAACCCTAACCCTAACAATAAACCTAACACTAACCCTAACCTCACCCTAACCATAACCCTCATCCTAACCCTAACCCTCACCCTAACCCTCATCATCACTCTAAACCTCACACTAACTCTAACCCTAATCCTCAATCTAACACTCACCCTAACCCTAACCCTAACCCTTACCCTAAAGCTAAACCTAAAGCTATGTCTCACCCTTATCTTAACCCTCAACCTAAGCCTAAACCTGACCATAACCCTTACAATCATCCTCACCCTAAACCTCCCCCTAAACCTAATCGTCATCCTAACCCAAACCGTAAACCTCACACTCAGCCTAACCCTAAGACTAAGCCTAACCCTTACTCTAACCCTCACCCTTACCCTAGCCCTCACCCTGACCCTAATTCTAACCCTAACCCTCATCCTAAACCTCACCCTAACCCTAACCCTAACCCTCACCCTCACCCTCACCCTAACCCTAATACTAACTGTAACCCTCAAACTAACCCTAAACCTCACCCTTACCATAACCCGTACCCTAACCCTCACCATAAACCTAAACTTAACCCGAACCCTAATGCTCACACTAAATCTAACCCTAAACCTCACCCTAACCCTAACCCTTATCCTCACCCTCACCCTAACCCTCAGCCTCACACTAATCCTAAACTTAACCCTCATCCTAACCCTAAACCTAACCCTAAACCTGACCCTCACCCTAACACTAACCCTCACCCTCAACCTCACCCTCAGCCTAACACAAAGCTTAACCCTAAACCTAACCCTAACACACAAACTCACCCTCACCCTAAACCTAACCCTAACCCTAACCTTAACCCTAACCCTCCCCCTAACTCTCCCCCTAACCCTAACCCTAACACTAAACCTAACCCAAACCCTCAACCTAACCCTCACCCTAAACCTAACACTAACCCTAAACATCACCCTCACCCTAAACCTCACCCTAACCCTAGCCCTCACCTTCACCCTCACAGTAACCATAACCTTAAACTGAACCCTAACAATAACCCTAACCCTAATCCTAACCCTCACCCTAACCATAACCCTCACGCTAACGCAAACCCTCACCCTAACACTTACCCACACCCTAACACTAACACTAACCCTAACACTAACCATCACCCTAACACTAACCCTAAATCTAACCCTAAACCTCTCCCTCAACCTAACCCTACCCCTAACCCTAACCGTAAACCCCACCATAAACCTAACCCTATCACAAACACTAACTCTAACCCTAAACATCACTATCACCCTAATCCTAATTCTAACCATAACTCTAAACCTAAACCTCATCTTAACCCTAATCCTAACCTTCACCCTCACCCTCACTGAAACCTTAACCCTAACCCTAACCCTAACAATAAACCTTACCCTAACCCTCACCCCAGCCATAACACTCACCCTAACCCTAACCTCAACCTAACACTTACCCTATCCCTAACACTAACCCTAACCCTAACACTAAACCTCACACTAACCCTAACCATTACACTAACCCCAAAACTCACGTTAAGACTATCCCTAACCCTCACCCTCACCCTAGCCTTCACCCTAACCCTAACCTTCATCCTCAACCTAACCCTCACCCTCACCCTCACCCTCACCCTCAGCCTAACCCTAACACTAATCCGAATCCTAAGCCTAACCCTCACCCTAACCTTAAGCCTCACCATAACCCTAACCCTAAACCTAACATTAACCCTAAACCTAACGCTCACCCTATCCCTAACCCTAAACCTAACACTAACCCTAACAATAACCCTCAACCTCAGCCTCACCCTAACCCTAAATCTAACCCTAAACCTCACCCTCAAACTAGCCCTTGCCCTAACCCTAATTCTAACCCTAACCCTCATCCTAACCCTTCCCCTATCCCTCATCCTAACCCTAATCCTCACCCTAACCCTAACCCTCACCCTTAACTTCACCCTCTGCCTAACCCTAAGCCTAACCCTAGACCTAAATCTAACCATAACCGTAACACTAACCCTATCCCACACCCTAACCCTAACTTTAACCCTAAACATCACACTCAGCCTAACCCTAACTCTAACACTAACCCAAACCCTAAACCTCAACCTAACCCTAAGCCTAACCCTCAACCTAACCCTCACCGTAATTGTAATCTTAAACCTAAACCTACCAATAACCCTATTCCTAACCCTAACCCTCACACTAAACATAATTCTCACCCTAACCCATACCCGCACCCTAACACTTACTCTCACGCTAACACTAACCCTAACACTAGCACTAACACTCACACTAAACCTAACCCTAACCCTATACCTCAACATAACCCTCAACCTCAACCTAACCCTAACACTAACCCTAAACCTAACCCACACCCTAAACCTCCCCCTAACCCTATATCTAAACCTCATCCTCACCCTAACCCTAAATCTCACCCTAACTCTAACACTTACCCTAACTCTAACCCTCACCCTAACACTTACCCTAACCCTAACACTAACCCTCACACTAACCCTAACCATCACCCTAACCCCAATCCTCAAGCTAACCCTATCCCTCACACTCACCCTCACCCTAGCCCTCACCCAAACCCTAAACCTCATCCTAATCCTAACCCTCATCCTCACCCTCACCCTCAGCCTAACCCTAACCCAAATCCTAAACCTAACATTAACCCTCACACTAACGTTAACGCTCACCCTAACCCTCACCCTAACCCTAACCCTAAACCTAACCCTAATCCTCAGCCTCAGCCTCACCATAACCCAAACCCTAACCCTAACCCACACCTTAACTCTAAGCCTAACCCTAAGCCTAACCCTAACCCTCACACTCACCCTCAACCTCACCCTAATCCTAAAACTAACCCTGCCCATAACCCTAGCCCTTTCCCTAACACTCACCCTAGTCCTCATCCTTACCCTAATCCTAACCCTAAACCTCATCCTAACCCTCACCCTAACCATAAGTATAACTCTAAACCTAACCCTAATCCTCAACCTCAGCCTAACCCTAACCCTAAATCTAACCCTAAACCTCACCCTCACCCTAACCCAAACCCTAAACCTCACCCTAATCCTAACCCTAAACCTCACCCTCACCCTAGCCCTCACCCTAAACCTAATCCTAACCCTAAACCTCTTCCTAGCCCTCACCCTAACACTAACCCTAAACCTCACCCTCACCCTAACCATAATTCTAACCCTATCCCTCAACTTAAACCTAACCGTCACCCTCACCGTAACCCTTATTCTAACCCTCACCCTAACCCTAAACTTAACCCGAACCCTAACTCTCACCCTAACCCTAACATTAACCCTCACCCTAACCCTAACCTTCAACCTTAACGTAACCATCACCCTCAGCCAAACCCTCACGTTTACCCTTAACGTCACCCCTACCCTTACTCTCACCCTAAAACAAACACTCACCCTAACCCTCACCCTAAAACTAACCCTACACCTAAACCTCACCCTCACCCTAACCATAACTCTAACACGAACCCTAACACTAAACCTCAACCTAAACCTAACCCTAACCTTCAAACTAACCCTAACCCTCACCCTCACCCAAACCCTCAACCTAAACCTAAGGCTAACAATAACGCTAAGCTTAACCCTCACACTCACCCTAACCCTAACCCTAATCCTAATCCTAACCCTAACTCGAACCCTCACCCTCACCCTCAGCCTCACCCTAACCCTAATTCTAACCCTAAACCTCATCTTTACCCTAACCCTAATCCTAACCCTCACCCTAACCGTAACCAAAACCCTAAACCTAAACCTAACCCTAACCCTCCCCCTAACTCTCAACCTAACCCTAACACTAATCCTAACCCTAAACCTCACTGTAACCCCAAATCTAACACTAACCCTCATCCTAACCCTCACCCTAACCCTAACTCCACCATAAACCTCTCCCTCACCCTAACAAAAACTCTAACCCTAACTCTAACACTAAACCTCACCCTAACACTAACCGTCACCCTAACCCTCATCATCAGTCTAAACCTCACACTAACCCTAACCCTAATCCTCAATCTAACCCTCACCCAAACCCTAACCCTAACCCTTACCCTAACCCTAAACCTAACCCTAACGCTCACCCTTAACTTAACCCTCATCCTCAGCCTAAATCTCACCATTACCCTTACCATCATCCTCACCCTAAACCTCCCCCAAGCCTAAACCTCATTCTAACTCTAACCGTAAACGTAAACCTAACCATCACCCTAACCCTAACCCTCTCCCTCAACCTCACACTCAGCCTAACCCTAAGACTAAGCCTTACACTTACCCTAAACCTCACCCTCACCCTAGCACTCACCCTCACCCTAACCCCAACCCTAACCCTCATCCTAACCCTAACCCTAACCCTCACCCACACCCTCACACTAACCCTAATACTAACCCTAACCATCAACCTAACCCTAAACCTCACCCTCACTGTAATCCTTACCCTAATGCTCATCCTAAACCTAAACTTAACCTGAACCCTAACTCTCAACCTAAACCTAACCCTAACCCTCACCCTAACACTAACCCTAAAACTCACCCTCAACCTAGACCTCAACCTAACCCTAATCCTAATCTTAACTCTCATCCTAACCCTCACCCTAACCCTAACCCTAGCCCTCACCCTAATCCTAACCCTCACCCTCAACCTCACCTTCAGCCTAACCCTAAGCCTAACCCTAAACCTAACCCTAACACACACACTCACCCTTATCCTAACCCTAATCGTAACCTTAACCCTAACCCTAACCCTCACCCTAACTCTCACCCTAACCCAAACGTTAACACTAACCTTAACCCAAACCCTCAACCTAACCCTCACCCTAACCCTAAATCTAACCCTAAAACTCACCCTCAGACTAAACCTCACCCTAACCTTAACCATAACCATCACCCTCACCCTCAGCCTACACCTAAGCCTAACCCTAGACCTAAGCCTAAAAAACACACTGACCCTCACCCTAACCCTAACCCTAATCCTATCCCTAACCCTAACACTAACCCTTACCCTCCCCCTAACTCTCACCCTCACCCTAACCCTAACCGTCAACCTAACCCTAACTCTAGCCCTAAACCTCACCCTCACCCTCACCGTAACCGTAACTCTAAACCTAAACCTAACAATAACCCAAACCCTAACGCAACCCTTAACCTAACCATAACCGTCACCCTAACACATAACCTCTCCCGAACATTTACCCTCACCCTCACACTAACCCTGACCCTACCACTAACCCTCACACTAACCCTAACCATCACCCTAACCCTAAACCTCACCCTAAAGCTAAACCTAACCTTCACCCTTACCCTAGCACTCACTCTAACCCTAACCCTCAACCTATCCCTAAACCTCACATTAACCCTTACACCAAGCCTCAATCTAACCCTCACCCACACCCTTTCCCTAACCCTAACCCTCACCCTAACCCTAACAATCACCACACCGTAACCCTCACCTTCAGCCTAACCCTCACGTATACCCTTACCATCACTCCCACCCTAATACTTACCCTTACCCTAACACTCATCTTAACCCTCAACCTAACTCTAACTCCACCCTAAACCTCAACCTCACCCTAACCCTAACCCTCCCCGTAACTGTAACCCTAAACTTAACCCTAACAATAATCCTAAACCTAACCCTAACCCCTCAACCTAACCATAAACCTCACCGTAACCCTAACCCTCACCCTAACCCTCATCCTCACTCTTAACCTCACACTAACCCTAACCCTAATCCTCAATCTAACCCTCACCCTAACCCTAACCCTAGCACTTACTCTAACCCTAAATCTAACCCTAACGCTCACCCTTATCTTAACCCTCACCCTCAGCCTAAACCTCGACATTACTCTTACCATCATCCTCACCCTAAACCTTCCCCTAACCCTGAACCTCATTCTAACTCTAACACTAACCGTAAACCTATCACCCTAAACCTAACCCTAACCTCAACCTCACACTCAGCCTAACACTAAGACTAAGCCTTACACTTACCCTAACCCTCAACCTCACCCTAGCCCTCACCCTAACCCTCATCTTGACCCTCACCCTAATCCTAACCCTAACCCTCACCCTAACCCTAAACCTCACCCTCACTGTAACCCTCACCCTAACGCTCACCCTAAACCTAAACTTAACCAGAACCCTAACGCTCACCCTAAACAAAACCCTAACCCTGAAACCAAACCTAAACCTAAACCTTACCCTCACCCTAGCCCTCACCCTAACCCTAATCCTAACCTTAAACCTCATCCTAACCCTCCCCCTAACCCTAACCATAAACCTCACCCTAACCCTAACCCTCACCCTCAACCTCACCCTCATCCTCACCCTCACTGTAAACCTAATCTTAAACCGAAGCCTATCAATAACTCTAAACCTAATCCTAACCCTCACCTTAACCATAACCCTCACCCTACCCCAAACCCTCACCATAACCCTTACCCTCACCCTAAAACTAACCATAACACTAACACTAACCCTCACCCTAACACTAACCCTAAATGTAACACTAAACCTCACCCTCAACCTAACACTAACCCTATCCCTAACTGTAAACCCCACCCTAACCCTAATCCTAACCCTTACCTGCACCCTCACCCTCACCGTAACTCTAAAATTAAACCTAACAATAACACTAATCCTAACCAGAACCATCACCCTAACTCTAACCTTCACCCTCATGCTCGGCCTAAGCCTAAGCCTAAACCTAACCCTAACCCTCACCCTAAACTTAACCCTATCACAAACCCTAACTCTAACCCTAAACCTCACTGTCACCCTAACCCTAATTATATCCTTAACCCTAAACCTAAACCTCATCCTAACCCTAAACGTAACCCCCACCCTTACCGAAACCGGAACACTAACCCTAACACTAACAATAACCTTAACCATAACCCTAAGACTCACCCTAACCATAACCCTCACCCTAACCCTAACCCTCACCCTAACACTTAGCCTAACCCTAACAATAAGCCTAACCCTAACACTAAACCTCACACTAACCCTAACCATCACCCTAACCCTAAATGTCACGCTAACCCTATACCTAAACCTCACCCAACCCTAGCCCTCACCCTAAACCTAACCCTCATCCTCACCCTAAACCTCACCCTCACCCTCACCCTAACCATAACTCTAACCCTCAACCTAACCGTCACCCTAACCCTAACCCTAAACCTAACACTAAACCTAACCCTAACCCTCACCCTCAGCCTCACCCTAAACCTAACTCTAACCCTAAATTTCACCCTCACCCTAATCCTAAACCTATCCATAAACCTCACCCTAACTTTAACCCTAAACCTCACCCTCACCCTAGCGCTTGCCCTAACACTAATCCTAACCCTAACCCTCATCCTAACCCTCCCCCTAACCCTAAACCTAACCCTAACCATCACCCTCACCCTCAGCCTAAATCTAAGCCTAAGCCTAGACCAAACACACTCACCCTCACCCTAATGCCAAAACTAATCCTATCCCTAACCCTAACACTTACCCTTACTCTCCCCTTAACTCTCACCCTAACCCTAACTCTAACCGTCACCCTAACCCTAACTCTAACCCTAAAACTCACCCTCACCCTAACCCTAACTCTACCCCTAAGCCAAACCCTAAACCTCAACCTAACCCTAACCTTAACCCTCACCTTCACCCTCACCGTAACCGAAACCCTAAACCTAAACCTAACAATAACCCTAACCCTAACCCTAAGCCTCACCCGAACCATAACCATCACCATAACCCAGAAACTCACCTAACACTTACCCTCACCCTAACACTAACACTAACACTAACACTAACCCTCACACTGACCCTAACCCAAACCCTAACCCTAAACCTCAACCAAACCCTCACCCTCAACCTAAACCTAACACTACCCCTAACCCTAATCCTCACCTTAACCCTCCCCCTAACCCTATATCGAAATCTCACCCTCACCCTCACCCTAACACTAACCCTAACCCTAACCCTCATCCTAAATCTAAGCCTAACCCTAACCCTAATCGTAATCCTCACCCTCACCCTCACCCTAACCCTAATCCTGAACCTAACCCTAACTCTAAACCTAACCCTCACCCTAACCCTCAGCCTAACCCTCACCATTAAACTTATCCTAACCCTAAACCTCAACCTAACTCTATACCTAACCCTAACCCTCACCGGAACCCTCACCCTCACCCTCACCCTCATGCTCGGCCTAAGGCTAAGCCTAACCCTAACCCTAACCCTCACCCTAACCCTAACTCTAACCCTAACCCTAAACCTAAACCTCATCCTAACCATAACCCTATACCTCACGCTCACACTCACAGTAACCATAACCCTACCCCTAAACCTAACAATAAACCTAACCCTAACCCTAACCCTCACCCTAACCATAACCCTCACCCTAACCTTAACTCTCACCCTAACACTTACCCTCACCCTAAAACTAACACTAGGAACCCTCACACTCACCCTAGCTTTCACCCTAACCCTAACACTCATCCTCACCCTAAACCTCACACTAACCCTGACACGAATCCTCAATCTAACCCTAACCCTCACCCTAACGCTAACAATAACCCTCACCGTAACCCTAACCTTCACCATTACCGGAAACATCACCCTCAACCTAACCCTGACCTTTAACCTTACCGTCACCCCCATGGAAACCTGCACCCTAACCCTGACCCTCATCCTAACCCTAACTGTCCCCTGAACCTCACCCTCACCATAACCCTAAGTCTAACCCTAACCCTAACACTAAACCTCACCCTAACCCTCACCTTAACCCTAAAACTCATCCTAACCCTCATCCTAACTGTAAACCTAACCATCAACCTAACCCTAACCCTCACCCTCAACCTCACGCTCAGCCTAATCCTAAGCCTAAGCCTAACCCTTACCTTAACTCACACCCTCACCCTAGACCTCACCCTAAATCTAATCCTAATCCTAACCGTCTCCCTAACCCTAAACCTCAACCTAATCCTCACCCCCACCGTCACCCTCAGCCTAAACCTAAGCCTAAGCCTAACCCTAACCCTAAACCTCAAACTCACCCTGACCCTCACCCTAATCCTAACCCTAACCCTAAACCTAACCCTAATGCTAATACTCACCCTCAAGCTAACCCTAATCCTAAACCTAACCCTCACCCTAACCGTAATCCTCACCCTCATTGTAACCCTAACCCTCAACCTAATCCTCACCCTAACCCTAAACCTAACCCTAAACCTCAATCTAACACTAAAACTAACCCTCAGCCTCAGCATAGCCCTCACACTAACCCTAATACTAACCCTAATCTCATCCTTACCCTCACCCTAACCCTAACCTTAACCCTCACCCTAACCCTAACTCTAGCCCTAACTCTCAACCTAACCCTAACCCTCATGATCACCGGAAACCTAACCCTAACTCTCACCCTAACCTTAACCCTCACACTTACACTAAACCTAACCCTCACCCCCACCCTCACTCTCAGTCTAACCCTAAGCCTAACCCTAACCCTAACCATATCGCTCACACTCACCCTAACCCGTACCCTAAACCTAATCCTAACCCTAAATCTAACCCTCACACTCAACCTACCCCTCACCCTAACCCTAAATCTAACACTAACACTAAACATAACCCTCAAACTCAGCCGCACACTAACCCTAACTTTAAGCCTAAACCTCACCCTCACCCTAACCTTAACACTAACCCTAACCCTAAACCTCAACCTAATCCTAACCCTAAACCTCACCCTCACCCTAGCCCTCACCCTAACCCTAATCCTAACATTAACCCTCATCCTAACCCTCAACCTAACATTAAACCTAACCTTAACCCTAACCCTAATACGAACCCTAACCCTCAACCTAACCCTATCCCTCACCCTCACTGTACCCCTTACCCTAACCCTCAACCTAACCCTAAACTTAACCCGAACCCTAATTCTCACCCTTACCCTAACCCTAACCCTCACTCCAAGCCTAACCCTAAAGCTCACCCTCACCCTAGCCCTCACCCAACCCTAATCCTAACCCTAACCCTCTTCCTAAACCTCCCACTAACCCTTAACCTAAACCTCATCCTAACCCTAACCCTAACCCTCAAACTCACGCTCAACCTAACCCTAAGCCTAACCCTAAACCTAACCCTAACACACACACTCACTCTCACCCTAACCCTAATCCTAACCCTAACCCTCATCCTAACCCTCCCCATAACACTAACCGTCATCCTAATCCTAACCCACACCCTCACCCTCAGCCTAATCCTAAGCCTAACCCTAACCCTTACCCTCACACTCACCCTAAACCTAACCCTATACCTCACCCTAACCCTAACCCTAACCCTCAACCTCAGCCTAAACCTAAGCCTATCGCTAACCCTAACCCTAACTCTCACACTCACCCTAACGCTAACCCTAATCCTACTCCTAACCCTAACCCTAACCCTCACCCTCAACCTAACCCTGACCTTAAGCCTAACCCTAACATTAATCCTAAACCTAACCCTGACCCTCAGCCTCACCCTAACCCTAACTTTAACACTAAACCTCACCATAACACTAACCCTAAATCTAACCCTAACCCTCACACTCAACCTAACCCTAACCCTAATCGTAACCGTAAACCCCACCCTAACCCTAACTCTAACCCTCACCTGCACCTTCACCCTCACCGTAACTCTAACCATAACCCTAACAATAACACTAATCCTAACCAGAACCATCACCCTAACTCTAACCCTCACCCTCATGCTCGGCCTAAGCCTAAGCCAAAGCCTAATCCTAACCCTCACCCTCACCCTCACCGTAACCCTAACCCTAATCCTAACAATAACCTTAACCATAACCCTAACCCTCACCATAAACATAAACCTCACCCTAACCCTAACCATCACCCTAACACTTACCCTAACCCTAACAATAATCCTAACCCTAAACCTCAACCTCAGCCTCACCCTAACCCTAACGCTGAACCTAAACCTCACCATCACCCTAACCCTAACCCTAACCCTAATAATAAACCTCACCCTAACCCTAAACCTAAACCTCAGCCTCACCCGAGACCTTACCCTAACCCTAATCCTAACCGTAATCCTCTTACTAACCCTCCCCCTAACCCTAACCCTAACCCTCTCCCTAACCCTGAACCTCACCCTCACCCTCAGTCTAAACCTAAGCCTAACCCTACACCTAAAACTAACACACACACTCACCCTCAACCTAATCCTAATCCTATCCCTAACCCTAACCTTAACCCTCCCCCTAACTGTCACCCTAACCCAAACCCTAACCCTAAGCCTAACTATAACCCTAAACCTCACCCTCACCCAAACCCTAACTATAACCCTAACCCCAACCTAAACATAACTCTAACCCTAACCCTCACCCTCACCGTAACCTTAACCCTAAACCTAACCCTAACCATAATCCTAACTCTATTCCTAACCCTCACACTTACCATAACACTCACCCTAACCCATATCCTAAACCTAACACTTACCCTCATCCTAACACTAACCCTAACCCTAAAACTAACCCTCACACTAACCCTAACCCTAACCCTAACTCTAAACCTCAACCTAACCCTCACCCTCAACCTAACCCTAACACTAACCCTAATCCTAACACGTACCCTAACCCTCCCCCTAACTGTATAGCTAAACCTCACCCTCACCCTAAGCATAAGCCTCACCTTTACCCTTAGCATAATCCTCACCCTAATCTCACCCTAGCCCTAAACCTCATTCTAACCCTCACCCTAACCATAAAACTAACCCTCACCCTAACCCTCACACTCACCCTCAACCTAACCCTAATACTAAAGGTAACCATATCCCTCAACCTCAACCTAACCTTCAACCTCACACTAACCCAAACACTAACCTTAACCCTAAACCTCACACTAACCCTCCCCCTAACCCTAACTAACCCTAAACCTCACCATCACCCTAACACTAACCCTAACCATAAACCACACAATAACCCTAACCCTAAACCTCACCCTCAACCTCACCGTAGCTCTAACCCTAACCATAACAATAACACTATCCCTAACCCTAACCCTAAGAATAATGCTCACCCTCAGACTCACCCTCACTGTAAACTTAAACCTAAAAATAACCCTGAAGATAACCCTAACCCTAAGCCTAACCCTAAACCTAACCCTAAACCTAACCTTAACCCTCACCGTAACCCAAACCCTAACACAAACCCTAAACATAAACCTAACCCTAATCCTCAGCCTCATCCTCACCCTAACCCAAACCCTAACCCTAACTCTAAGCCTAACCCTAACCCTAACACTAACTCTCACACTCACCCTCATTCTAACCCTAATCCTAAACCTAAACCTATCCCTATCCCTAGGCCTAAACCTAACCCTCACCCTAGCCCTCACCCTTACCCTAATCCTAACCCTAAACATCAACCAAACCCTCGCCCTAACACTAACATTAACACTCAACCTAACCCGAAGCCTTACCCTAACACTAACCCCAACTCTAACCCTAAATCTCACCCTCATCCTAAACCTAACTCTAAACCTAACCCTAAACCTAAACGTCATTCTAAACCTAACCCTAACCCTCACCCTCAGTGTAACTGTAACCTAACCCTAACCCTAACCCTAACAATAACCCTACCCTAACCCTAACCCTAACCCTCACCCTGACCCTAAACTTAACCGAACCCTAACTCTCACCCTAACCCTAACCTAACCCTCCCACTCACCCTAACCCAAACCCTCACATTCACCCTCAGCCTAACTTAAGCCTAACCCTAACCCCAACCCTAACCCTCGTACTCACCCTAACCCTTACCCTAATCCTAATCCAAACCCTAAGCCTAACCTTCATTCTCAACCTAACCCTCACCCTAACCCTAACTCTAACACTTACCCTAACCATAACCCTCAACCTCAGTCTCAACCTAACCCTCAATCTAACCCTAAACCTCAACCTCACCATAACCCTAACCCTAACACTAAACCTAAACCTCACCCTAATCCTAATCCTAAACCTCACCCTCAGCCTAGCCCTCACCCTAACCCTAACCCTAATCCCAACCCTAACACTCATCCTATCCCTCACCCTAACACTAACCCTAACCCTCACCCTCACCCTCACCCTAATCCTAACCCTAAACCTCAACCTAACAATAACTCTCACCCTCACCGTAACCCTTACCCTAACCCTCACCCTAACCCTAAACTTAACCGAACCCTAACTCTCACCCTAACCCTAACCCTAACCCTCACCCTAACACTAAACATCACCCTTAGCCTAACCCTCACATTTACCCTTACCATCACCCCCACCCTAACACTCACCCTAACCCTAACACTCAAACTAACCCTCAACCTAACCCTAACTCTAACCCTAAACCTCACCCTCACCCTAACCCTAACTCTAACACTAACCCTAACCCTAACTTTAACACTTAACCTCACCCTCACCCTCAGCTAAAAACTAAGGCTAACCCTAAACTTCACACTCATCCTAACCCTAACCCTAATCCTAATCCTAACCCTAACCCTAACCCTCACCCTCTCCCTCAGCCTCAACCTAACCCTAATTCTAACCCTAAACCTCAACCTCACCCTTACCCAAAGGCTAACCCTAACCCTAACCCTAACCCTCCCCCTAACTTTCAACCTAACCCTAACCCTAACACTAACCCTAACCCTCAAACTCAACCTAAGCCTCACCCTAAACCTAACTCTAACCCTAAATTTCACACTCACCGTAACCCTCACTCTAACCCTAACCCAAAGTCTAAACCTCACCCTAACACTAACCCTAAACCTCAACCTCAAACTAGCCCTCACCCAAACCCTAATCCTACCCCTAACCCTCATCCTAACCCTCACCCTAACACTAACCCTAAACTTCACCCTCACCCTAACCCTAATCCTAACACTAACCCTCCACCTAACCCTAACCCTCACCCTCACCATAAGCCTTACCTATCTCTTGACCTAACCCTAAACTTAACCCGAACCCTAAATCTCAAACCAACCGTAACCCTAACCCTCACCCTAACCCTAACCCTCACCCTTACCGTAACCCTCACCCTCACCTTTAACCTTACCGACACCCTCACCATAAACCTAACCCTAACCCTAAACCTCAACCTAACCCTAACCCTCAACCTCACAATCAAAATCACCATAATTCTACCCCTAACACTAACAACAATAACACATACCCTAAACCTAACCCTAACCGTAACCATAACCATAACACTCACCCTCACCCTCACCCTCAGCCTAAACCTAAGCCTAACCCTAACTCTAACCCTCACCAGAATCCTACGCTAACCCTAAACCTATCCCTAACCCTAACCCTAAACCTAACCCTAATCCTCAGCCTCACCCTCACCCTAACCCAAACCCTAACCCTAACACTCAGCCTTAACCTAAGCCTAAACTTAACCCTAAACCTCACAGTCACACTCAGCCTAACCCTAATCCTAAACCTAACCCTATCCCTAACCCTAACCTTCACCCTAACATTCACCCTAACATTTACCCTCAACCTAACCCTAACCCTCACCCTAACCATAACCCTCACCGTAACCCTAACCCTCACCCTACCAGTTACCGTCACCCTAACACTAACCCTAACACTAACCCTAACCCTCACCCTCACCCTAGCCCTCACCCTAACCCTAATTCTAACCCTCCCCCTCCCCCTAAACCTGACCCTCATCCTCACCCTAAACCTCACACTAACCCTAACACTAATCCTCAATCTAACCCTCATCCTATCCCTAACCCTAACCCTTACACCAACCCTAAACCTAACCCTAACGCTCACCCTTATCTTAACCCTCACCCTCACCATAAACCTCACATTAACCCTTACCATCATCCTCACCCTAACCTCACCCTAACCCTAAACCTCATCCCAACCCTCACCCTAACCGTAAACCTAACCATCACGCTAACCCTAACCCTCACCCTCAACCTCACCCTCAGCCTAACCCTAAGCCTAAGCTGAAACCTAACCCTAACCCTCACACTCATCCTCACCCTCACCCTAACCCTAACACTAAACATAACCCTAACTCTAAATCTCAACCTAACCCTCACCTTAACCTAAACCCTAACCCTAACCCTAACCCTAACCCTCGACCTAACACTCCCCCTAACCCTAAATCTAACTGTAAACCTCACCCTCACCGTAATCCTAATCCTAACCTTGACCCTAAACCTCACCCTAACCCTCACCCTAACCAACACCCTCACCCTCACCCTCAACCTCACCCTCACTGTTACTCTAAACATAACCCTAAAAATAACAGTAATCCTAAACCTAAACCTAACCCTAAACCTAACCCTAACCTTAATCCTAACACTCACCATCAACTTAACCCTAATACTAACCCTAAACCTCACCCTAACCCTAACACTCACATCACCGTAACCCTAACTCTCATCCTAACCCTCACCCTAACCCTAACCCTAAACCTAAACCACATCCTAACACTAACCCGAACCCGAACACTCACCCTAGCCCTCACCCTAACCCTAATCCTAACCCTAATCCTCACCTAACCCTCACACTAAGCCTAACCTTAACCCTCACCTTAACCCTAATTTTAACCCTAACCCTCAACTTAACCCGAACCCTAAGTCTCAACCTAACACTAAACCTGACCCTCAACCTAACCCTAACCCTCACCCTCACCCTCACCCTCAGTCTAAACCTAGACTAACCCTAATCCTAAACCTAACCCTCACACTCTCCCTAACCCTTACCCTAATCCTAATCCTAACCATAAGCCTAACCCTCACCCTCACCCTAAACCTCACCCTAAACTTAACCCTAAACCTCACCCTAACCATAACCCTAAACCACACCCTCAGCCTAACCCTAAGCCGAACCCTAAACCTAACCCTAACATACACACGAACCCTCACCCTAACCCTAATCCTAAATCTAACCCCAACCCTAAACCTAACCCTCCCCCTAACTCTCACTGTAAACCTAACACTCACACTAAACCTAACCCTCAACCTAAACATGACCCTAACCCTAACCCTAACCCTAAACCTCCCGCTCACCCTAATCCTAACTCTAACCCTAACCCAAACCCTAAACCTCACCATGACCCTAACCCTAATCCTAAACCTCACCCTAACCCTAAACCTAACCCTCACCCTCAGCCTAAACCTAACCCTCACCATAACCCTAACCCTAACCCTAATCCTAACACTAACCCTAAACCTAAAACTAACCCTAATCTTAACCCTAAATGTAACCCTAATCCTCAGCCTCACCCTCACCCTAACCCACACCCTAACCCTAACCCTCATCCTAACTCTAAGCCTAATACTAACCCTAACCATAACTCTTACACTCACACTCACCCTAACCCTATTCCTAAACCTAACCCTATCCCTATCCCTAGCCCTCACCCTAAACCTCACCCTTACACTAATCCTAATACTAAACCTCATCCTAAATCTCACCCCAACCCTAACTCTAAACCTCACCATAACCTGAAGCCTAACCCTCACCCTCATGCTCGGCCTAAGCCTAAGCCTAAGCCTAACCCTAACATTAACCCTCACCCTAAACCTAACCCTAACACTAACCCTAACTCTAACCCTAAATCTCACCCTCATCCGAAACCTAACTCTAAATCTAACCCTAAACCTAAACCTCATCCTAACCCTAACCCTAACCCTCATTCGTACTATACCTGTAACCCTAACCCTAACCCTAACAACACGCTAACCCTAACCCTCACTCTAAGCCTAAACTTAACCGAACCCTAACTCTTACCCTAACCATAACCCTAACTTTCACCATTTCCCTAACCCTCACCCTCACCCTCACCCTCAGCCTAAACCTAAGCCTAACCCTAACCCTAACCCTAACCCTCACAGTCACCCTAACACTTACCATAATCCTAATCCTAACCCTAAGCATAACCCTCACCCTTAACCTGTCCCTAATTCTCACTGTAACCCTAAACCTAACCCTAACCCTAACCCAAAACCTAACCCTAATCCTCAGCCACACCGTCAACCTAACCCAAACCCTAACTCTAACCCTCACCCTAACCCTAAGCCTAACCCTAACCCTAACCCTAATGCTCACACTTACCCTCACCCTAAACCTAAACCTAAAACTAACCCTAACCCTAACCCTAAACCTCACCCTAAGCCTCACCCAAATCCTCACCCCAACCCTAATCCTAAACCTACAACTCATCCTAACCCTTACCCTAAACCTCACCCAAACCCTAAACTTAACCGAACCCTAAGTCTCACCCTAACCCTAAACTTAACCCTCAACCTTACCCTAACCCTCACCCTCACTCTCAACCTCACCCTAAATCTAAGCCTAAACCTACCCCTACCCCTACCCCTAACCCTCACACTCACCCTAACCCTTACCGTAATCCTAATCCTAACCCTAAGCCTAACCCTGACCCTTTAACTAACCCTCACCCTAACCCTAACTCTAACACTAACCCAAACACTAAACCTCAAACTCAGTCTCAACCTAACCCTAAATCTAACCCTAAAACTCACCCTCATCCTAACCCTAACCCTAACCCTAACCCTAAACCTCACCCTAACCCTAAACCTAAATCTCACCCTCACCCTAGCCCTCACCCTAACCTTAATACTAATCCTAACCCTCATTCTAACCCTCACCCCAACACTAACCCCAACCCTCACCCTTACCCTTACCCTAATCCGAACCCTACACCTCAACCTAACCCTAACTCTCACCCTCACCCTAACCCTTACTCTAACCCTCACCCTAACCCAAACTTAACCCAAACCCTAAATCTCACCCTAACCTTAACCCTAAACCTAACCCTCACACTTAGCCTAACCCTTACCGTCACCCCATCCTAAACCTCACCCTAAACCTAACACTCAACCTAACACTCACCCTAACTTTAACTCTACCCCTAAACCTAACCCTCACCCTAACCCTAACTCTAACACTAACCCTAACACTAAACCACACCCTAACCCTAACCATAACCCTCAAACTAAACCTAACACTCACCTCACCCTCACTCTCAGCCTATACCTAAGGCTAACTCTAACCCTCACACTCCCCCTATCCCTAACCCTAATCCTAATCCTAACCCTAACCCTAACACACACCCTCAACTTAACCCTCAGCCTAACCATAACTCTAACACTAACACTAAGCCAAACCCTCACCCTAACACTCACCCTAACCCTACCTCTAACCCTAAACCTCAAACTCACACTGACCCTAACCCTAACCCTAAACCTGAACTTCACCCTTGCCCTCACCCTAACCCTAACCCTAACCCTAACCTTCATCCTAACCCTCACACTAACCCTAACCCTAACCCTCACCCTAACCCTAACCCTACCCCTCAACCTAACACTCAGCCTAACCCTAAGCCTAACCCTAAACCTAACCCTAAACCACACACTCACCCTCACCCTAACCCTAATCCTAACCATAACCCTAACACTTAACCTCACCCTAACCATAAACCTAAAACTTACCCTAACCCTAACCCTCAACCTAACCCTCACCTGAACCCTAACTCTAACCCTAAACCTCACACTCACCCTAAACCTAAATCTAACCCTAACCGTAAACCTCCCTTAAATCTAACCCTCATCTTCACCCTCATCGTACCCCTAACCCTAAACCTAACAATAACCATAAAACTAACCCTAAACCTCACCCTAACCATAACCCTCACCCTAACACTAACCCTCACGCTAAAACTTACCCTAACCTTCAGCCTCATCCTATCCCCCACCCTAAACTTAATTCTAACCCTAACACTCACCCTAAACCTAACCCTCATCTTCACACTAAAACCTCACACTAACCCTAACCCAAATGCTCAATCTATCCCTCACCCTCACCCTAACACTAACCCTGATCCATACACTCAGCCTAACCCTAACCCTATCCATCACCCTAACCCTAACCCTCACCCTCACACTCACCCTCAACCTAAACTTAAGCCTAAGAAGAACCCTAACCCTATCCCTAACCCTAACCCTAACACTGACCCTAAACCTAAACCTAACCCTTAACTTAACCCTACTCCTCAGCCTCACGCTCAACCTAACCCAAACCCTAACCCTAAACCTCACCCTAAATCTAAGCCAAAACCTAACCCTAACCCTAACCCTCACAGTCACCCTAACACTTACACTAATCCTAATCCAAAACCCTAAGCATAATCCTCACCCTTAACCTAACCCTAATCCTCACTGTAACCCTAAACCTAACCCTAACTCTAACCCAAAACCTAACCCTAATCCTCAGCCGCACCCTCACCCTAACCCAAACCCTAACCCTAACCCTCAGCCAAAACCTAAGCCTGACCCTAACCCTAACCCTAACGCTCACACTCACCCTCACCCTAAACCTAATCCTAAACCTAACCCTATCCCTAACCCTAACCCTCACCCTAAGCCTCACCCTAGCCCTTACCCCAACCCAAATCCTAAACCTAAACCTCATCCTAAACCTAACCCTAACCCTCACCCTAAAATTAAACTTACCTGAACCCTAACTCTCACCCTAACCCTAACCCTAACCCTCACCCTCACCCTCACCCTCAGCCTAAATCTAAGCCTAAACCTAACCCTAACCCGAACCCTCACTCTCACCCTAACACTTACCATAATCCTAATCCTAACCCTAAGCCTAACCCTCACCCTCTACCTAACCCTCACCCTAACCCTAACTCTAATACTAACCCAAACCCTAACCCTCAACCTCAGTCTCAACTTAATGCTAAATCTAACCCTAAAACTCACCCTCATCCTAACCCTAAACCTAACCCTAATCCTAAACCTCAACCTAACCCTAAACCTAAACCTCACCCTCACACTAGCCCTCACCCTTACCCTAATACTAATCCCAATCCTCATTCTCACCCTCACCTAACACTAACCCCAACCCTCACCCTTACCCTAACCCTAATCTTAACCCAAAACCTCAACCTAAACCTAACTCTCACCCTCACCCTAACCCTTACCCTAACCCTCACCCTAACCCTAAACTTAACCCGAACCCTAAATCTCACCCTAACCCTAACCCTAACCCTCACCCTTAGCTTAACCCTCAAGTTTACCCTTACCATCACCCCCACCCTAAACCTCACCCTAACCCTAACAACCTAAGACTCAGCCTAACCCTAACTTTAACCTTAAACATCACCCTCACCCTAACCCTAACTCTAACACTAACCCTAACATTAAACCACATCCTAACCCTAACCCTACCCGCAAACAAACCTAACACTCACCCTCACCCTCACACTCAGCCTAAACCTAAGGCTATCTCTAACCCTCACACTCCCCGTCTCCCTAAACCTAATCCTAATCCTAACCCTAACCCTAACACACAACCTCACGCTAGCCCTCAACCTAACCCTAACTCTAACACTAACACTAAGCCAAACCCTCACCCTAACACTCACCCTAACCCTATCTCTAACCCTAAACCTCAAACTCACATTGACCCTAACTCTAACCCTTGCCCTCACCCTAACCCTAACCCTAAAACTCACCTTCACCTTGGCCTCACCCTAACCCTAATCCTAAACCTAACCTTCTTCCTAACCCTCACACTAACCCTAACACTAACCCTCACCCGAACCCTAACATTCCCCCTCAACCTAACCCGCAGCCTAACCCTTAGCCTAACCCTAAACATAACCCTAACCCACACACTCACCCTCACCCTAACCCTAATCCTAACCATATCCCTAACACTTAACCTCACCCTAACCCTAAACCTAAAACTAACCCTCATCCTAACTCTCACCTGAACCCTAACTCTAACCCTACACCTCACACTCACCCTAACCCTAAATCTAACCCTAAACTTAACCCTAAACCTCCCCTAAATCTAACCCTCAAACTCACCCTCACCGTACCCCTAACCCTAAACCTCACAATAACCCTAAAACTAACCCTAAACCTCACTCTAACCATAACCCCCAACCTAACACTAACCCTCACGCTAACACTTACCCTCATACTAACACTAACCCTAACTCTAACACTAACCCTCACAGTAACCCTAACTCTCACCCTAACCCTAAACCTCACCTTAACCCTAACCCTAACCCTCAGCCTCACCCTAGCCCCACCCCAATCTTAATTCTAACCGTAACCCACACCATAACCGTAACACTCATCCTCACCCTAAACCTCACACTAACCCTAACCCTAATCCTCAATCTATCCCTCACGCTCACCCTAACACTCACCCTAACCCTAACCCTCATCCAAACACTCACCCTAACCCTAACCCTATCCATCTCCCTAACCCTAAACCTCACCCTCACCCTCACCCTCAGCCTAAACCTAAGCCTAAGCCTAACCCTAACCCTAACACTCACCCTCACCCTAGCCATCACCCTAAACCTAATCCTAACCCTAACCATCATTATAACCCTCACCCTAACCCTAATCCTAACCATCACCCAAAACCTATTCCTAAACCCTAAGATCACCCTCAGCCTAACCCTAAGCCTAAGCCTATCCCTAGCCATAACCCTCACCCTCAGCCTCACCCTCACTGCAAACAACCCAAAACATAACACTAAAAATAACCCTAATTTAAACCCTAACCCTAACCCTAATCCTCACCCCACCCTCAACCTCAGGCAAACCCTAACCCTATCCCTAACCCTCTCAATGAAAGCCTAACCCTAACCCTAACCCTAAACCTAAACCTAAACCTCACCCTAACCTTAAACCTAATCCTAATGCTCATCCTCACCCTCACCCTAACCCAAAACCTAAACTTAAACCTAAACCCAAAACCCTAAACCTAAACCTAAGCCTAAACCTAACCCTAACCCTAACCCTCACCCTCACCCTCACCCTCACCCTAAACTTAATCCTAACACTAACCCTATCCCTAACCCTAACGCTCACCCTAACCCTCACCCTAGCCCTAAGCCTAACCTTAATGCTAACACTAAACCTCACCCTAACCCTCACCCTAACCCTAACCCTAACCCTCACCCTAACCCTAACCTTAACCCTCAACGTCATTCTCAGCCTAAGCCTAAGCCGAAGCCTAATCCAAACCCTAAACCTCACCGTAACCCTAATTGTAACACTAAGGCTAACTCTAAACCTAAACCTCACTCTCACCCTAACCCTAACTCTAACCCAAACATTAAACCTAAACCTCATCCTAACCCAAAACATAACCCTCACTCTCACCCTCACCATAATTGTAACTCTAACCCTAACCCTAAAAATAACCCGAACCCTAACCCTCACCCGAACCATAACCCTCACCCTAACCCAAACCCTCACCCTAACAAATACCCTCAACCTAACACTAACAGTAACCCTAACACTAACCCTCACACTAACCCTAATACTAACCCGATACCTCAACCTAACCCTCACACTCACACTAACCCTAACACTAACCCTAAACTTAACCCTCACCCTAACCATCCCCCAAAACTATATCTAACCCTAAACCTCACCCTCAACTTAACACTAACACTAAACCTAACACTAAACCCCACCATAACCCTAACCGAAACCCTCACCAATACTCTCACCCTCACCATAACTCTAACCATAACCTTAACAATAACACTAACCCTAACCCTAAACCTAACCCTAACCATAAGCCCAACCCTAATCCTAACACTCACCCTCACCCTAACCCTAATCCTAACCCTAAACCTCACCCTAACACTAACCCTCACCCTCACCCAAACCCTAGCACTCACCCTAAACCTAACCCTAAGCCTAATCCTCATCCTAACCCTCACCCTAACCCTAACCCTAACCCGCACCCACAGCCTCCCCTTCCTCCTCACCATAACTCTAACCCTAACCCTAACAATAACACTAACCCAAACCCGAATCATCAACCTAGCCTTAATTCTCACCCCCACCCTCACCCTCAGCCTAACCCTAAGCCTAAGCCTAACCCTCACACTAACCCTCATACTCACCCTCACCCTAACCCTAATCCTAAACCTAACCCTATCCCTAAAGCTCAACCTAACCCTCAACCTCTCCCTAACCATAACACTAAACCTAACGCTGACCCTCACCCTAAACCTCACCCTCACCCTAACCCTAACCCTTACCCTAAAACTCACTCTAAACTTCACCCTAACCAAAACCCTCACCCTCACCCTCAACCTCACCGTAACTCTAACCCTAACCCTAACATTAACACTAACCCTAACACGAACACTAAACCTGACCCTAACCTTAACCCTCACCCTCAGCCTCACCCTCACCGCAAACTTAACCCTAATCATAACACTAACAATAAACCAAACCCTACCCCTAACCCAAAACCTAATCCGCACCCCCACCCTCACCCTCACCCTCAGCCTAACCCTAGGCCTAAGCCTAACGCTAACCCTAACCCTCACCATAATCCTAACCTTAACCCTAAACCTAACCCTAACCCTAACCCTAAACCTAACCCTAATCCTCAGCCTCACCCTCACCCTTACACAAACCCTAACCCTAACCCTCACCCTAACCCTAAGCCTACACCTAACCCTAACCCTAACCCTAACATTTACCCTCACCCTAACACTAACCCTAACTGTCACACTAACCCTCACAGTAACCCTAACTCTCACCCTAACCCTAAACCTCACCCTAAACCTAACCCTCATCTACACTCTAAACCTCACACTAACCCTAACCCTAATCCTCAATCTATCCCTCACCCTCACCCTAACTCTCACCCTAACCCTAACCCTCATCCAAACACTCACCCTAACCCAAACCCTATCCATCACCCTAACCCTAAACCTCACCCTCACACTCACCCTCAGCCAAAACCTAAGCCTAAGCCTAACCCTAACCCTAATACTCACCCTCACCCTAGCCCTTCCCTAAACCTAATCCTAACCCTAACCCTCATCATAACCCTCACCCTAACCCTAATCCTAACCATCACCCAAAACCTATTCCTAACCCCCCAAGATCACCCTCAGCCTAACCCTAAGTCTAAGCCTAACCCTAGCCCTAACCCTCACCCTCAGCCTCACCCTCAATGCAAACTCAACCCAAAAAATAACACTAAAAATAACCCTAATTTAAACCCTAACCTAACCCTAATCCTCACCCCCACCCTCACCCTCAGCCTAACCCTAAGCGTAACCCTAGGCCTAACCCTAACCTTCACTGTAACCCTAATCCTAATCCTAATCCTAAACCTAACCTTAAACCTAACCCCAGTCCTCAGCCTCAACCTCACCCTAACCCAAACCCCAACCCTAGCCCTCACCCTAACCCTAAAACTCACCCTCCCGCTCACAGTAACCGTAACACTAAACCTAACCCTAACAATAGCCCTAAACCTAATATTAACCCTCATCCTAACCATAATCCTCACCCTAACCCAAACCCTCACCCTAACAATTACCCTCACCCTAACACTAACACTAACCCTAACACTAACACTCACACTAACCCTAACCCTATCCTTAAACCTAAACCTCAACCTAACCCTCAACCTCACGCTAACCCTAACACTAACCCTATCCCTAACCCTCACCTTAACCCTCTCCCTAACCCTATATCTAACCCTAAACCTCACACTCACCATAACCCTAACCCTAAGCCTAAACCCCATCCTAACCCTAACCCTAACCCTCAACCACATCCTCACCCTCACTGTAACTCTAACCCTAACCCTAACAATAACACTAACCCTAAACCGAACCATCACCCTAACCCTAATCCTCACCCCCACCCTCAATCTCAGCCTAACCCTAACCCTAACCCTCACCCTAACACTTACCCTCACCCTAACACTAATCCTCAATCTAACCCTCACCCACACCCTTCCCCTAACTCTAACCCTGACGCTAACCCTAATTCTACCCGTAAACCTCACCCTCACCCTAACCCTAACTGTAACCCTAAACCTAACACTAAACCTCACCCTCACCCTAAACCTAACCCTCACCCTAAACCTAAACCTCACCCTCACCCTCACCCTCAGCCTAAACCTAAGGCTAACACTGACCCTAACCCTAACCCTCACACTCACCCTAACCCTAACCCTAATCCTAATCCTAACCCTAAACCTAACCCTCACCCTAACCCTAACCCTAATCCTAACCCTAACCCTAACCCTCAACCTCAGCTTCACACTAACCCTAATTCTAACACTAAACCTCACCCACATCCTAAAATAACACTAACCCTAACCCTAACCCTCCCCCTAACTCTCAACCTAACCCTAACACTAACACTAACCCTAACCCTAAATCTCAACCTAACCCTCACCCTAACCCTAAATCTATCCCTAAAACTCACCCTCTCCCTAACCCTCACTATAACCCAAACTGAAACCCTAATCCTCACCCTGACCCTAAACTAACCCTCACCCTCACCCTCACAGTAACCGTAACCTAAACCTAACACTGACCCTCTCCCTAACCCTCATCCTAACCCTCTCCCTAACCCTATATTTAACCTTAAAACTCACCCTCACCCTAACCCTTACCCTAACCCTAAACCACACCCTAACCCTAAACCTAACCCTCATCCGCACTCTCACCATCACTGTAACTCTAACCCTAACCCTAACAATAACACTAACCCTAACCCGAACAATCACCCTAACCCTAATGCTCACGGCCACCCTCACCCTCAGCCTAACCCTAAACCTAACCCTAACACTATCCCTAATCCTCACCCCCACCCTCACCCTCAGCCTAACCCTAAGTCTAAGCCTAACCCTCACCCTCACCCTAACCCTAACCCTCACCCAAACCCTAATCCTCAACCTAACCATCACCCTAACCCTAACTCTACCCTGTAACCTCACACTCACCATCAGCCTAAACTTAAGGCTAAGCCTAAGCCTAATCCTAACACTCTCACTCACCCTTACCATAACCCTAATCCTAACCCTAACTCTAACTCACACCCTCACCTTAACCCTTACCCTAACCCTAACACTAACCCTAAACCTAACCCTCACCCTCAGCCTTACCCGAATCCTACTTCTAAAACTAAACCTCACCCACATCTTAACGCTAACACTAACCCTAACCCTAACCCTAAACCTCCCCCTAACTCTCAACCTAACGCTAACACTAACACTAACCCTAACCCTAAAACTCAACCTAACCCTCAACCTCACCCTAACCCTAACACTAACCCTATCCCTAACCCTCACATTAACCCTCTACCTAACCCTATATCTAACCCGGAACCTCATACTCACCCTAACCCTAACCTTAAACCCCACCTTAACCCTAACACTAACCCTCACCCTCACCCTCAAACTCACTGTAACTATAACCTTAACCCTAACAATAACACTAACCCTAACCCGAACCATCACCCTAAACCTAATGCTCACCCCCACCCTCACACTCACCCTAACCCTAAACTTAACCATAACACTAACCCTAATTCTCACCCCCACCCTCACCCTCACCCTAACCCTAAGCCTAAGGCTAACCCACACCCTCACGCTCACCATAACCCTAGTCCTAAACCTAACCCTATCCCTAAACCTCAAACTAACCCTCACCCTCACCCTCACCCTAACACTAACCCTAACCCTAAAATTCACCTTAACTCTGCCCATAAACCTAACCCTAACCCTAACCCTAACCCTCAACCTAACCCTAGCCCTAACCCTAAACCTAACCCTAAGCCTAACCATAAACTTAACAGTAATGCTCACCCTCACCCTCACCCTAACCCAAACCCTTAACCTAACCCTCACACTCACATTCAGCCTAACCCTAAGGCTAACCCTAACCCTATCCCTAACTCTCATCGTAACCCTCACTCTAACCCTAAGCCTAACCCTCAATCTAACCCTAACCCTAACCCTAAAGCTAACACTAGTCCTCACCCTCACCCTAACACTAAGCCTCACCCTCACACTAACCCAAACCCTAACCGTAAACCTCACCATAACCCTAAGCCTAATGGTAACCCTAACACTAACCCTCACCCTCACCCTCACACTAACCCTAATCCTAACCTAACCCTATCACTAAACCTAACCCTCACCCTAACCCTCAGGCTAGCCCTCACCCTAACCCTAATCCTAACCCTAAACCTCATAGTAACACTCACCCTAACCCTAACACTAACCCTCACCCTAACACTAACCCTAACCCTCACCCTCATGCTCGGCCAAAGCCTAAGCCTAAGCCTAACCCTAAACCTCACCCTCACCCTAACCCTAACATTAACCCTAATTCTAGCTGTAAACCTCACTCTCACCCTAACCCTAACTCTCACCCTAACCCTAAAGCTAAACCTCATCCTAACCCTAACCTAACAATCAGCATCACCCTCACTGTAACCATAACCCTACCCCTAAACATAACAATAACCCTAAACCTAACCCTAAACCTCAAACTATCCATAACCCTCACCCTAACCGTAACCCTCGACCTAACACTTGCCCTCACCCTAACACAAAACCTAATCCTAACACTAAACCTCACACTAAATCTAACCATCACCCTAACCCTAAACCTCACCCTAGCCCTAACACTAACCCTCACCCTCACCCTACCCCTCACCCTAAACCTAACCCTCATCCTCACCCTAAACCTCACACTAACCGTAACACTAATACTCAATCTAACCCTCACCCACATCCTTCCCATAACCCTAACCCTCACCATATCCCTAACCCCCACCCGACCGTAACCATTACACTCAGCCTAACACTCAAGTTTACCCTTACTGTCAACCCCACCCTAACTCTTACCATGACCCTAATGCTCACCTAACCCTCACCCTAACCCTAACTCTACCCCTAAACCTCACCCTCACCCTAAACTAACCCTAACTCGAAATCTAACCCTAACATTAAACCTCAAACTAACTCTAACCCTAACCCTCACACTAACCCTCACTATAAACGTAACCCTAACCCTAACCCTAACAATAACCCTAACCCTAACCCTCACCCTAACCATAACCCTCAACCTAACACTTACTCTCACCCTAACCCTAACCCTAACACTAACACTAACCCTTACACTAACCCTAACCCTCAGCCTAATCCTAAACCTCACCCTAACCCTAACTCTAACACTAACCCTCACCCTCACCCTAGCCCTCAACCTAAGCCTAATTCTAACCCTCACCCTCAACCTAACTCTATCCCAATTCCTCACCCTAAAACTCACATTAACCCTAACCCTAATCCTTCATTTAACCCTCACCCTAACCCTAACCCTAACCCTAACCCTAAACCTATCCGTAACACTCAACCTTATTTTAAACCTCACCCTCAGCCTAAACCTACCCTTTACCCTTACTATTATCCTTACCCTAACCCTAAACCTCATCCTAACAGTCACTCTAACTGTAAACGTAACCATCAAAATAAACCTAACCCTCACCCTCACACTAGCGCTCACCCTAAACCATCCTAATCCTAACCCTCACCCTAACACTAACCCTAACCCTAAGCGATAACCTCAACCTAACCCTCACTCTAACCCTAACCCTAACACTAACCCTAACCATAAACCACAAGCTAACACTCCCCCTAACCCAAATCTAACCCTAAACCTCAACCTCACCCTAACTCTAATCCTACCCCTAACCCTAAACCTCACCCTAAACCTAACCCTAACCCTCACCTTCACCCTCACCCTCACCCTCACCTTAAAGCTAACCCAAACCCTAACAATAACACTAATCCTAACCCTAAACCTAACCATAACCCTAACCCTAACCCTAACCCTAATCCTAACACTCACCCTCACCCTCAGCCTAGCCATAAGCCTAAGGCTAACCCTAACCCTCACACTTACCCGCACCCTAACCCTAATACTAACCCTAACCATAACCCTAAATCTTAACCTCAACCCAAGCCTCACCCTAACCCTAACCCTCACCCTCAACCACACCCTCACCATAACTGTAACTCTAAACCTAACCCTAACAAAAACCCTAAACCTAATCCTAACCCTCAACCATAAACCTCAGCTAAACCAAACCCTCACGCTAACACTTACCCTCACCCTAACACTAACCCTAACCCTAACACTAATCCTCACACTAACTCTAACCCTAACCCTAAACCTCAACCTAAACCTCACTCTCACCCTAACAATAATCCTAACCCTAACCCTAAAACTCACCCTAACCCTAAACCTAACCCTCCCCCTCCCCTTCCCCCTCACCCTCACCATAACTCTAACCCTAACCCTAACAATAACAGTAATCCTAAACCTAAAAATAACCCTAACCTTAACCCTAACACTAATCCTAACACTCACCTTCTTGCTAACCATAATCCTAACCCTAACCCTCAACCTAACCCTAATCCTCACCCTCACCATAACCCGAACCCTCAAACTAACCCTCCCCATATCCCTAAACCTAACCATAAACATTAATCAAACACTAACCCTAACCTTCAGCCTCAAAATTGCCATCACCCTAAACCTAATCCAAGCCCTAATGCTCATCCTTACCCTCACCCTAACCCAAAACCTAACCCTAAATCTCAACCTAACCCCAAAACCTCAAGCTCACCGTAACCCTAACCCTAACCCTCACCATAACCCTAAACATAACTGAAACCTAACTCTCACCCTAACCCTAACGCTAACCCTCACGTAACCCTAAACCTAAACCTCACCCTAACCCTAACCCTCACCCTCAACACAGCCTAACCATAAGCCTATCCATAACCCTAACCCTAACCCTCACACTTTCCCTAAACCTGACCCTAATCCTACTCCTAACCCTAACTCTAACCCTCACCCTCAACCTAACCCTCACCTTAAGCATAAACCTAACATTAATCCTAAATCTAACCATCAACCTCAGCCTCACCCCAACCCTAACTCTAAACCTAACCCAAACCATAAACCTCACCCTAACACTAAACTTTACCCTAACCCACACCCTCACCCTCAGGCTAATCCTAAGCCTAACCCTAACCCTCATCCTCACTCTCACCCTAACCCTAATCCTAACCCTAACCCTCATCCTAACCCTCCCCCTAACCCTTACCCTAAACCTTACCCTAACCCTAACCCTCACCTTCAACCTCATCCTTAGCCACACCCTTAACCTAAACCTAAACCTAACCTAACACACTCACTCAACCTCACCTTAACCCTAATCCTAATCCTAACCCTCACCCTCACCCTTACTGTAACCCTAAGCCTAACCCTAACCAGAACCTTCACCCTCACACTCACCCTAACCCTTACCATAATCCTAATCCTAACCCTAACCCTAAGCCTCACACTCAGCCTCAGCTTAACCCTAAATCTAATCCTATACCTCACACTCACCCTAACCCTAACCCTAAACCTAACCCTAAACCTCACCCTAACCCTAACCATAAACCTCAACCTCTTCCTAGCCCTCACTCTAACACTAATCCTAACTCTAACCCTAAAATTCAACCTAACACTAATCTTAACCCTAAACCTATTCCTAATCCTAACTCTAACCCTAACCCTCACCCTAACCCTAACCCTCACCCTCAACCTCAGCCTAACCTTAAGCCTATCCCTAACCCTAAACCTAACCCTCACACTCACCCAAAGCCTAACCCTAATCCTACTCCTAACCCTAACTCTACCCTCACCCTCAACCTAACCCTCACCTTAAGCCTAACCCTAACATTAATTCTAAACCTAACTCTCACCCTCTGTCTCATCCTAACCCTAACTCTAACACTAAACCTCACCCTGACCCTAACCATAACCATATAACTAAACCTCATCCTAGTCCTAAACCTAAGCCTCACCCTCACCCTCATCATAACCGTAACCCTAACCTTAATGCTAAAAATAATACTAACCCTCACCCTAACCATAACACTCACCTTAACACTAATCCTCACCCTAACACTTACCTTCACACTAACACTAACTCTAACCCTAACACTAATCCTCACACTAACCCTCACCATCACCCTAACACTAATCCTCAATCTAACCCTCACCCTAACCCTAAAGCTAACACTAACCCTCACCCTAACTCTAACCCTAACCCTTACCATAACCATCGCCCTCAGCCTAACCCTCAAATTTACCCTTACCATCACCCCCAAGCTAACCCGCACCCTAACCCTAACTGTACCCCTAAACCTCACCCTCACCTTAACCCTAACTCTAACCCTAACCCTAACACTAAACCTCACCCTAACCCTAACCCTAACCTTAAACCTCACCCTCACACACACCCTAGCCCTTACTCTAACTCTAATCCTAACCCTAACCCTCATCCTAAACCTCCCGCTAACACTAACTGTCAACATCAACCTCACCCTCACCCTAACCCTAAACCTAAACCTAACACACACACTCACCCTCACTCTAACCCAAATCCTATCCTTAACACTAACCCTAAACCTAACCCTCCCCCTAACTCTCACTATAACCCTAAACCTAAAACTAACCCTTACCCTGACTCTCAACCTAAACCTCACCCTAACCCTAACTCTAAACCTAAACCTCAACCTCACCCTAACCCTAACCCAAACCCTAAACCTCAACCTAACACTAATCTTAACACTAACCCACACCCTCACCCTCAGGCTAATCCTAAGAATAACCGTAACCCTAAACTTCACCCTAACCCTAAACCTCACCCTCAACCTCAGCCTAACCCTAAGCCTATCCCTAATCCTAACCCTAACCCTCACACTCACCCTAACACTAACCCTAATCCTACTCCTAACCCTAACCCTAACCCTCATCCTCAACCTAACCCCCACCTTAAGGCTAACCCTAACCCTAAATCTAACACTAAACCTCACCCTAACCCTCACCCTAACCCTAACCCTAAACCTCATCCTAGCCCTAACCCTAACCCTCACACTCACCCTCACCATAACCTTAACCCTAACCCTAATGCTAACAATAACCATAACCCTAACCCTAACCCTCACACTAACCGTAACCCTAAACCTAACCCTAACCCTCACCCTAACACTTACCCTCACCCTAACACTAACCCTAACCCTAACAGTAAACCTCACACTAACCCTAAACATCACCCTAACCATAAACCTCACCCTAACACTAACCCTAAACCTCACCCTTTCCCTAGACCTCGCCCTAACCCTAACCCTCATCCTCACCCTAAAATTCACACTAACCCTAACCCTAAACCTCAACCTAACCCTGTAACTAACCTTAACCCTAACACTTGCCCTAATCCTAACCCTAGACCTAACCCTCCAACTAAACTTAAATCTAACCATAAACCTCAACCTCACCCTAACACTAACCCTAACCCTAACTCTAACCCTAATCCTCACCTTCACCATCACTCTCAACATAACTCTAACCCTAACCCTAACAATAACAGTAATCCTAACCCTAAACCTAACCCTAACCCTAACCCTAACCCTAATGCTAACACTCAACCTCAACCTAACCCTAATCCTAACCCTAAACCTCACCCTAACCCTAACCCTCACCCTCACCATAAGCCTAACCCTCATCCTAACCATCACCCTAACCGTAACCCTAACCCTAAGCATTACCCTATCACTAACCCTAATCC
Organism: Dipodomys merriami; assembly: GCF_024711535.1. Classification (NCBI taxonomy): domain Eukaryota; kingdom Metazoa; phylum Chordata; class Mammalia; order Rodentia; family Heteromyidae; genus Dipodomys; species Dipodomys merriami. The sequence continues at coordinate 1,222,107 of NW_027206235.1, read as the reverse complement.
TCACCTTCACCCCAGCCCTCACCCTAACCCTAATCGTAAACCTAATCCTAACTCTAACCCTAAATCTTATCCTCACCCTAACCCTAACTCTAACCCTAATCCTAACCCTAACAATAACCCTAACCCTCACCCTAACCATAATCCTCACCCTAACCCTAAACCTCACACTAACACTTACCCTCACCTACCACTAACCCTAACCCTAACACTAACCCTCACACTAAGCCTAACCCTAAACTCACCCTAACGCTAACCCTAAACCTAACCCTCAACTTAACCCTAACCCTCACGCTCAATGTAACCCTAACCCTAACCCTGACCCTCACCCTAACCATAACCCTCACCCTCACCTTAACCCTCACCCTAACACTTACCCTCACCCTAACACTAACCCTAATACTAATCCTAACCCTATCACTAACACTCACCCTCACAGTAACAGTAACCCAAACCATAATCCTAACAAAAACCCTAACCTTCACACTAACAATCACCCTAAACATTACCCTCACCCTAAACCTAACCCTCACCCTAACAATTACCCTCACCTTAACACTAACCGTAACCCGAACACTAAGCCTCACACTAACCCTACCCTTCACCCTAACCCTAACCCTCACCCTAACACTTACCCTCACCCTAACACTAACCCTAATACTAATCCTAACCCTAACCCTAACACTCACCCTCACAGTAACAGTAACCCAAACCATAATCCTAACAAATTTCCTAACCATAACCCTAACCCTCACCCTAACCATTACCCTCACCCTAAACCTAACATTCACCCTAACAGTTACCCTCACCTTAACACTAACTGCAAACCGAACACTAAGCCTCACACTAACCCTAACCATCACCCTAACCCTAAACCTCAACCTAACCCTATCCCTATCCCTAAAGTCTTTACAGAAGCTGTGGCTCAAGCAGGAGATTGCTTCCTTAGTAAGATTATGGTTCTTGCTGAGTTCAAATCCCAATCCTTTGATTTGAAGGGTTTGTTTTTTTGTTAATCAAAGAATGTGCTTGTATTTGTTTCTTCTTTTGATTTTTTTCTTTTGCTTGTATAAGAAGGGATAAATATTTGCTTAACACTATGTTCAACCTCTAGCCCTTATGCTATGCCAATGGCTAGAGAATATGGTAAAGGAAACTTATTCATAGTCTTATGCATACTATAGGTGTCCCTAACCCTAACCCAAAACCTGAACCAAACCCTAATCCTCAGCCTCACCCTCACCCTAACCCAAAACCTAACCCTTACCCTCACCCTAACCCTAAGCCTAACCCTAACCCTAACCCTCACAATCACCCTCACCCTATCCCTAATCCTAAACCTAACCCTATCCCTAAACCTAACCCTCACATTAACCCTCAGCCTAGCCCTCACCCTAACACTAATCCTAACCCTAAAACTTATCCAAACCCTCACCCTAACCCTAACCCTAGCCCTCACCCTAACCCTAACCCTCACCCTCAGGCTCAGCCTAAGGCTAAGCCTAAGCCTAAGCCTAAGCCAGACCCTAACCCTAACCCTCACACTAACCCTAAACCTAACACTAACCCCAAACCTAACCCTCACCCTCAGCCTCACCCTAACCCTAACTCTAATAATAAGCCTCCCCCTCCCCCTAACCCTAACCGTCACCCTCATCGATAAAGTAACCCTAACCCTAACAACAAACCTAACAATAACCCTCACCCTAACCATAACCCTCACCCTAACCCTAACCCTTACCCTAACACTTACCCTCACCCTAACACTAACACTAACCCTCAGAGTAACCCTAACCCTCACCCTAATCCTAAGCCACACCCTAACCCAAAACCTCACCCTCACCCTAGCCCTCACCCTAACCCTAATTCTAACCCTCATCCTCACCCTAAACCTCACACTAACCCTAACCCTAAACCTCAATCTAGCCCTCACCCGAACCCTAACCCTAACCCTTCCCCTAACCCTAAACTTAACCCTAACCCACAATCTTATCCTAACCCTCACCCTCAGCTTAAACCTCACCTTTACCCTTATGATCATCCTCACCCTAAACCTCCCCCTAACCCTAAACCTTATCCTAACTCTCACCCTAACCATAAACCTAAACATCACCCTAACCCTAATCCTCACCCTCAAACTCAAACTCAGCCTAACCCTAAGCCTAAGCCTAACCCTTATCCTAAACCTCACCCTCTCCCTAGCCCTCACCCTAACCCTAATCCTAACCCTAACCCTCATCTTAACCGTCACCCTAACCTTAAACCTAACCATCACCCTAACCATAATCTTCACGCCCACACTCAACCTCAGCCTAAACCTAAGCCGAGGCCTAACCCTAAGCCTAACACTCACACTCATCCTCACCCTAAACCTAATCATAAATCTAACCCTACCCCTAAACCTTAATCTCTACCTAACCATCACCGTAACATTAACCCTAACTCTAACTCTAACCCTAACCCACGAACTAACCCTCCCCCTAACCCTAAATGTAACCATAAACCCCACCCTCACCCTAGCCCTAATCCTACCCCTAACCAAACCTCACCCTAACCCGAACCCTAACCCTCACCCTCACCCTCACTTGAACTCTAACTCTAACCCTAACAATAACACTAATCCTAACCCTAAACCTAACCCTAACCCTAACCATAACACTTATCCTAACACACACCCTCACCCTAACCCTAATCCTAACCATAACACTAACCCTCACCCTCACCATAAACTTAACCCTCATCCAAACCCTCACCCTAACCCTAACCCTCACACTAAACCTAACACAAACCCACACCCTAACCCTAAACCTAACCCTAACCCTCAACCTAACCCTAGCCCTCACACTCACCATAACCCTAACCCTACTCCTCATCCAAACTCTAAACTTCTCCTGAACCCTAACTCTCACCCTAAACCTAAGCCTAACCCTCACCCTAACCCTCACCCTCACCCTCACCCTAACCCTAAGCCTAACACTAAAGCTCACAATAACCCTAAGCCTTATCCTAATCTCAATCCTAACCCTAAGCCTAAGCCTCACACTCACCCTAACCCTCATTCTAACACTAAATCTAACACGAACCCTAACCCTCAAAATCAGCCTCAACCTAACCCTAACTCTAACCCTCACACTCACCCTCAACCTAACCCTGATCCTAAACCTAAACCTTAACCTCAATCTAACCCTCACCCTAACCTTAACCCTAACACTAACACTAACACTAACCCACGAACTAACCCTCCCCCTAACTCTAAATCTAACCCTAAACCTCCCCCTCACCCTAACCCTAATCCTAACCCTAACCCTAATCCATACCCTAACCCTCACCCTAACCCTCACCATCACCCTTACCTTCAGCATGAATGAAACCACAACCATAACAATAACACTAATCCTAACCCTAAACCTAAACCTAAACCTAACCCTAACCCTAATCCTAAAACTCACCCTCACCCTAAGCCTAATCCTAACCCTAACCCTCACCCGAACCCTAACCCTCACCCTCACTATAACACTAACCCTAATTCAAACCCTTACCCTTACCCTAAACCTCAACCTAACACTAACCCTAAACCTCACCCTCACCATAGCCCTCACCCTAACCCTAATCTGAACCCTAATCCTCATCCTAACCCTCAGCCTAACCCTAACCCTAACCCTCACCCTAACGGTAAACCTAACTCTAACCCTCAACCTAACCCTAACCCTCATGCTCACCGTAAGTCTAAACCTAACCCTCACGCCAACCCTAAACTTAACCCGAACCCCAACTCTCAAACTAAAACTAACCCTAACACTCACTCTAACACTAACCCTCCCCCTTACCATCAACATAACTCTAAGCCTTACCATAACCCTAACCCTCACACTCACCCTAAACCTTACCATAATTCTAATATTAACCCTAAGCCTAACCCTCACCCTCAACCTAACCCTCACCCTAACCCTAACTTTAACACTAACCCTATCCCTAACCCTCACAATCAGCCTCAATGTAAACCTAACTCTAAACCTGAACCTCACCCTCACCTGAACCCTAAATCTAAACCTCACCCTCACCGTAGCCCTCACCCTAACCCTAATCCTAACCCTAACCCTCATCCTAAACCTCCCCATAACCCTAACACTAACCCTCACCCTAACTCTAACATTCACCCTCACCCTCACCCTCAGCCTAATCTTAAGCATAACCCTAATCCTAACACAAACCCTCACACTAACCCTAACCCTAATCCTAAACCTCAACCTAAACCTCACCCTCACCCTAACCCTTACAATAACCCTAACACTAAACCTCACCCTAACCCTCCCCTAACCCTAAATCTAACCCTAAGCTTCACCCTCACCCTCACACTAGCACTAACCCTAAGCCTCAACTTAAAAACTAACCTCACCCTAACCCTAACCCTCACCATTACACTTCCCCTCACTCTAAAACTAACCTTAAACCAAACACTCGCCCTCACACTAACCCTAAACCTCACCCTCATCCTAACACTTACCCTAACCCTAACACTAACCCAACCCTCACCCTCACCCTAGCCCTCACCTTAACCCTAATTCAATCCCTCATGCTCACCCTAACCCTAACCCTAATCCTCACCCTAAACCTCACACTAACCTTAACCCTAATCCTCAATTTAACCCTCACCCTAACCCTAACCCTAACCCTTACCCTAACCCTAAACCTAAACCTAACACTCACCCTTATTTTAATCCTCAGCCTCAGCCTAAATCTCACCATTACACTTACCATCATACTCACCCTAACACTCCCCCTAACCCTAAACCTCATCCTAACCCTCACCCTAACCAAAAACCAAAACATCACCCTAACCCTAAACCTCATCCTCAAACTTATGCTCAGCCTAACCCTAAGCCTAAGCCTAACCCTTATCCTAACCCTCACCCTCACCCTAGCCCTCACCCTAACCCTAATCCTAACCCTAACCCTCATCCTAACACTTAACCTAACCCTAACCCTAACCATCATCCTAACCTTAATCCTCAACCCCACCCTCACCCTCAGCCTAACCCCAAGCCTAAGCCGAACCCTAACCCTAACCCTCACACTCACCCTCACCCTAACCCTAATCCTAAACCTAACCCTAACTCTAACCCTTAACCTCAACCTAACCCTAACCATAACCTTAACCCTAACACTAACCCTAACCTTAACCCAAGAACTAACCCTCCCCCTAACCCTAAATCTAACCCTAAAACTCACCCTCATCCTAATCCTAATCCTAACCCTAAACCTAAACCTCACCCTAACCCTAACCCTAACCCTCACCCTCACCCTCACCGAAAATCTAACCATATCCCTAACAATAACACTAACCCTAACCCTAACGCTCACCTTAACTCTAACCCTAACACAAAACCTCAACCTATCCCTAACCTTCATCCTAACCCTAAAGTTAACCCGAACCCTAACTCTGACCCTAACCCTAACCCTAATCCTTACCCTAACCCTAACCCTAAACCTCACCCTCACCCACAGCCTAACCCTATGCTTAACCCTAACCCTAACCCTCACACTCACCTTATCCCTTATCCTAATCCTAATCCTAATGCTAAGCCTAACCCTCACCCTCACCCTAACCCTAACTCCAACACAAACCCTAACGCTAAACCTCACAATCAACCTCACCCTAACCCTAACTCTAACCCTAAACCTCACCCTCACCCTCACCCTAACCCTAAGCCTAAACCTCACCCTAACCCTAACGCTAAATCTCACCTTCATCCTAGCCCTCACCCTAACCCTAATCATAACCCTAACCCTCATCCTAAACCTCACCCTAACACTAACCCTAAACCTAACCCTCAACCGCACCCTAAATCTTACACTAACCCTCACCCTCACCCTAAACTTAACACGAACCCTAACTCTCACCCTAACCCTAACCCTCACCCTAAACCTAACCCTAAACCTCACTCTCACCCTAGCCCTCACCCTAACCCTAATCCTAATCCTAACCCTCATCCTAAACCTCCCCTTAACCATCACCCTAACCCTAACCCTCACCTTCAACCTCACCCTCACCCACACCCTAAGCCTAACACTAAACCTAACCGTAACATACACACTCACCCTCACCCTAACCCTAATGCTAACCCTATCACTAACCCTAACGTTCCCCCTAAATCTCACCCTGACCCTAACCCTAACACTAACCCTAACGCTAACCCTCAAACTTACCTTCACCCTAAACCTCACCCTAAACCTAAATCTAACTCTAACCCAAAACCTAAACCTCAACCTATCCCTAACCCTAACACTCACCCTCACTGTAAACGTAACCCTAAACCTAACCCTAACAATAACACTAACCCTAATACTAACCCTCATCCTAACCATCGCACTCAACCTAACCCTAACCCTCACACTAACACTTACCCTCAACCTAACACTATCCGTCACACTAACCCTAACCCTAACCCTAAAACTAAACCTCAAGCTAAACCTCACCCTCACACTAACCCTAACACTCACCCTCACCCTAACCCTCCCTCTAACCCTATATCTAACCCTAAACCTCAACCACACCCTAACCCTAACCCTAACCCTAACCCTCACCCTAACCAAAACCCTCACCCTAACCCTAAGCCTCACCAAAACGCTTACCCTCACCGTAACACTAACCCTAACACTAACACTCGCCCTCACACTAACCCTAACCCTCATCCTAATCCTAAACCTCACCCTATCTCTAACCCTAACCATAACCCTAACCCTTACTCTAACCCTAAACCTCACAATTCACTGTAAACCTAACTCTAACCCTAACCCAAACCCTAAACCTCAGCCTAAACAAAACCCTAACCCTAACCCTCACCCTCACCCTAGCCCTCACCCAAACGCTAATTCTAACCCTCACTCTCACCCTAACCCTAACCCTCATCGTCACCCTAAACCTCACACTAACCCTAAACCTAATCCTCAATTTAACCCTTACCCTAACCCTAACCCTAACCCTTATCCTAACCCTAAACCTAACCCTATCACTCACCCTTAACGAAACCCTCTCTCTCAGCCGAAACCTCACTTTTACCTTTATCATCATTCTCAACCAACCCTCAACCTAACAGTAAATCTCGTCCTAACGCTCACCCTAACCATAAACCTAATCCTCACCCTAACCCCAACCCTCACCCTCAACCTCACACTCAGCCTAACCCTAAGCCTAAGCCTAAGCCTTACCCTAACCCTCACCCTCACCCTAGCCGTCACCCTAATCCCAATCCTAACCCTAACTCTCATCCTAACACTCAACCTAACCCTAAATCTAACCATGACCGTAACCATAATCCTAACCCCCACCCTCAGCTTCAGCCTAACCCTAAGCCTAAGCCTAACCCTCACCCAAAACGTCACACTTACCCTCACCCTAAGCCTAATCCTAAACCTAACCCTATCCCTAAACCTCAACCTAAACCTTTCCTTCACCCTAACCCTAACATTAACCCTAGCCCTAAACCTCACCCTAACCCTCCCCCTAACCCTAAGTCTAACACTAAACCTCACCCTCACCCTAACCCTAACCCTAACCCTAAACCTCACCCTACACCTCACCCTAACCCTAACCCTCACCCTCACCCTCAAACTCACCGTAAATCTAAACCTTTCCCTAACAATAACACTAACCCTAAACTTAACCGTAACCCTAAACTTAACACTCACCCTCAGCCTCACCCTCACCGCAAACTTAACCCTAACCATAACACTAACAATAACCCAAACCCTAACCCTCATCCTCTCCTCCACAATCACCCTCAGTCTAACCCTAAGCCTATCCCTAATCCTAACCCTAACCTTAATCCTAAACATAACCCTTACCCTCAAGGTCACCCTCACCGCAAACTTAATACTAACCATAACACTAACAATAACCCTATCCCTAACCCTAACCCTAACCCTAACCCTAATCTTCACCCCCACTCTCACCCTCAGCCTTAACCTAAGCCTAATCCAAACCCTAAACCTAACCCTAAACCTCACCGTAACACTATCACTAAACCTAACCCTAACCCTAAACATAACCATAACCCTAAACATAACCATAATCCTCAGCCTCACCCTCACCCTAACCCAAACCCTAACCCTCACCCTCACCCTAACCCTAAGCCTAACCCTAAACCTAATCCTAAACCTCACACTCACCTTCACCCTAACCCAAATCCTAAACCTAACCCTATCCCTAACCCTCACCATCTCCCTAACCCTCACCCTAACCCTTATCCTAAACCTAATCCTAACCCTAAGCCTAACCCTCACCCTCACCCTAACCCTCACCCTATCCCTAACTCTAACACTAACCCTAACCCTAAACCTCACCCTCAGCCTAATTCTAACCCTAAACCGCACCCTCACCCTAACCATTACCCTAACCCTAACCTTCACTCTAACCCGAACCCTAAACCTCAACCTAACCCTCACCTTAACCCTAACCCTAACAGTAACCCTAACCCTAACCCTCCCCCTAACCCTAAGTCTAACCATAAACCTCAGCCTTATGCTAACCCTAATCCTAAACCTCACCCTAAACCTAACCCTAAACCTCACCCTCAGCCTCTCCCTCACAGTAACTCTAATCCTAACCCTAAAAATAACACTAATCCTAACCCTTAACCTAACCCTAACCCTAACCCTAACCCTAATCCTAACACCTACATCACCCTAACCCTAATCCTAACCCTAACCCTCACACTAACCCTAAACCTCACCCTCACTCTAACCCTAACCCTCATCCAAACCCTCACCATAACCCTAAACCTAACCCTCACCCTAACCCTCACACTCACACTCACCCTAAGCCTACTCCTAAACCTAACCCTATCCCTAAACCTGAACCTAACCCTTTCCCTCAATCTAACCCTAACACTAACCCTAGCTGTAAACCTCACCCTAACCTTCCCCCTAACCCTAAGTTTAACCCTAAACCTCACCCTCACCCTAACCCTAACACTAACCCTAAACCTCACCCTACACCTCACCCTAAACCTAACCCTCACCTTCACCCTCAAACTCACCATAACTCTAACCCTTACCCTAATAATAACACTAAGTCTAAATTTAACCCTAACCCTAAACATAACCCTCACCCTCAGCCTCACCCTCACTGCAAACTTAACCCTAACCATAACACTAAAAATAACCCTAACCCTAACTCTAATTCTCACCCCCACCATTACCCTCAGCCTAAGCCTAAGCCTAACCATAATCCTAACCCTAACCTTAAACCTAAACATAACCCTCACCCTCAGCATCACCCTCACCACAAACTTAACCATAACCATAACACTAACAATAACCTTATCCCTACCCCTAACCATAACCCTAAACCTAATCCTCAACCCCACTGTCACCCTTAGCCTAAACCTAAGCCTAATCCTAAACATAAACCTAACCCTAACCCTAACCCTCACCCTAACCCTCACCCTAATCCTTATCCTAAACCAAATCCTAACCCTAAGCCTATCCCTCACCCTCAACCTAATCCTCACCCTATCCCTAACTCTAACACTAACACTAACCCTAACCCTCACCCTCAGCCTCACCCTAACCCTAACTCTAACCCTAAACCCAACCCTCACCCTAACCCTAACTCTAACCCTAAACCCAACCCTCACCCTAACCCTAACCCTAACCCTAAACCTCACCCTAACCCTAACCCTAAACCTCAACCTAACCCTCACCTTAACCCTAACCCTAACATTTACCCTAACCCTAACACTCATCCTAACCCTCCCCCTAACCCTAAGTCTAACCATAAACCTAACCCTTACCCTAGCCCTAATCCTAACCCTAACCCAAAACCTCACCCTAAACCTAACTCTAACGCTCACCCTCACCATCACCCTTACAGTAACTCTAAACGTAACCCTAACAATAACACTAATCCTAACCCTAAACCAAACGCTAACCCTAAACCTAACCCTAAACCTAAACTAATCCTAAAACCTACCCTCAACCTAACCCTAATCCTAACCCTAACCCACACACTAACCCTAAACCTCACCCTCACTGTAACCCTAACCCTCATCCAAACCCTCAACCTAAACCTAAACCTAACCTTCACCTTAACCCTTACCCTCACCCTGAACTGCACACTCAGTCTAACCCTAAGCCTAACCCTAAATCTAACCCTAACACATACACTCATCCTCACCCTAAGACTAATCCTAACCCTAACCCTAACCCTAACCCTCAACCTCCCCCTAACTCTCACCCTAAATCTAAAACTAACACTAACCCTAAACCCAACCCTCAACGTAACCCTCACCCTAACCCTAACACTATAACTAACCCTAAACCTCACCCTCACTTTCACCGTAACCGTAACCATAACCGTAACCCTAACCCTAACAATAAACCTAACCCAAACCCTAACCCTAACCCTAACCATAACCCTCACCGTAACCCTAACCCTCACTGTAACACTTCCACTCACCCTAACACTAACACTAAGCATAACAGTAACCCTCACCCTCACCCTAGCCCTCACCTAAACCCTAGTCCTAACCTTCACCCTCACCCTAACCCTAACCCTCATTCTCACCCTAAACCTCACACTAACCCTAACCCTAACCATCAATCTAAACCTCACCCTAACCCTAAACCTAACCCTTACCCTAACCCTAAACCTAACCTTAACCCTCATCTTTATCTTAACCCTCACCCTCAGCCTGAACCTCACGTTTACCCTTACCTAACCAACACCCTAACCGTAAACCTAACCATCACCCTAACCCTAACCCTCAACCTCAACCTCACACTCAGCCTAAGCCTAAGCCTAAGCCTAAGCCTTACCCTAAACCTCACCCTCACCCTAGCCCTCACCCTAACACTAATCCTAACTCTAACCCTCAAACTAACCCTCACCCTCACCCTAACCCTAACCATTAGCCTAACCCTAATCCTCACCCCCAGCCTCACCCTCAGCCTAACCCTAACCCTAACCCTCACACTAACCCTAACCCTAATCCTGAACCTAACCCTAACCCTAAATCTCAAGCTAACCCGCACCCTAACCTTAACCCTAACACTAACCCTAACCCTAACCCTGGATCTAACCCTCCCCCTAATCCTAAATCTAACCCTAAACCTCACCCTCACCCTAACCCTAATCTTAACCCTAAAGCTAAACCTCACCCTAACCCACACCATCACCCTCACCCTCACCCTCATCTTAACTCTAACCCCAACAATAAAAATAACAATAATCCTAACCCTAAATATAACCCTAACCCTAAACTTATTCCAAACACTCACCCTAACCCTTACCCTAATCCTAACCCTAAACCTAAACCTAACCCTCACCCTCACTGTAACCCTAACCCTCATCCTAACACTCACCCTAACCCTAAACCTAAACCTCATGCTAACACTAACCCTAACCCTCACCCTCATCATAGCCCTCACCCTAACCATAATCCTAACCCTAATCCTCATCCTAATCCTCACCCTCACCCTAAACCTAACCCTAACCCTCACCCTAACACTAACCCTAACCCTAACCCTCATCCTAACCCTAAACTTAACCTGAAACCTAACTCTCACCCTAACCCTAACCCTAACACTCACCCTAAACCTAACCCTCACCCTCACCCTCATCCTACCCTAAACCTAACACTAACCCTAACCCTAAACCTCACACTCACCCTAAACCTTACCCTAAACCTAATCCTAACCCTAAGCCTAACCCACACCCACACCCTAACCCTCAACCTATCCCTACCTCTAACACTAACACTAACCCTAACCCTCACAATCAGCCTCACCCTAACCCTAACTCTAACCCTAAATTTCAGCCTCACCCTAAAGCTAACCCTAACCCTCACCCTAACCCTCAACCTAACCCTAAACCTAAACCTCACCCTCACCCGAACCATAACACTCACCCTCACCCTAGCCCTCACCCAAACCCTAATCCTAACCCTAAACCTCATTCTAAACCTCCACCTAACTTATGACTAACCCTCACCCTAACCCTAACTTTCTCACCCTCAACCTCACCCTCAGCCTAGCCCTAAGGCTAACCCTAACCCAAACCCTAAACCTCACCCTAACCCTAACCCTAACACTAACCCTAACCCTAACCAAAATCATAACCCTCACCCTCAGCCTCAACATCACCGCAAACTTAACCCAAACCATAACAGTAACAATAACTCTAACCCTCACCCTAACCCTCACCCTAACCCTAAACCTAAACCTCACCCTCAACCTTACCCTCAACTTAACTCTAACCCTAACCCTAACAAGAAACCCAAACCCTAAACCTAACCCTAACCCTTACCCTCAACTTAACTCTAACCCTAACCCTAACAATAGCCCTAACCCTAAACCTAACCCTAACCCTCACACTCACAGAAACTCTAACCCTAACCCTAACACTAAACCTGACCCTAATGCTATCCATAAGCCTCACCCTCACTCTGGCCCTTACCCTAACCCTAATACTAACCCTAATACTAACCCTAAACTTCATCCTAACCCTCACCCTAATGCTAAAACAATAACCCTCACACTAGCCCTCCAACTAACACTAAATCTAACCCTAAACCTCCCCCTCACCTAACCCTAACCCTCACCCTCACCCTCATCATCTGCCTAACACTAAGCCTAACCCTAACTCCAAACCTAACCCTAACACTAACCCTAACCCTAACCTTCACCCTAACTCTCAACCTCACCCTAGCCCACACCCTAAACCTAAGCCTAAGCCTAACCCTCACCCTAACTCTCACTCTAACCCTAACCCCAACCCTCAACCTAATCCTAAACTTCACCCTCACCCTAACTCTAATCCTAACCCTTACCCTAACCATAACCCTCACACTCACCCTCACCTTAACCCTAGACCTAATCCTAACCTTAACCCTAACCGTCACCCTCACCATAAACCTCATCCTAACCCTAACACTAACAGTAACCCTAACCCTAACCCTAAGCATAACCCTCACCCTCAGCCTAACCCTCACTGCAAACTTAACCCAAACCATAACACTAACAATAACCCTAACCCTCACCCTAACCCAAACCCTAACCCTAAAACTAACCCTAACCTTAACCCTAATCCTAAACCTAAACCTAAACCTAACCCTAATCCTAACCCTCAGCCACACCCTCAAAGTAACCATAACCCTAAACCTAACCCTTACAATAACCCTAAACCTAAACCTATCCCTCATCTTAACCAAATCCTTCACCCTAACCCTAACCCTCACCCTTACACTTACCCTCACCCTAACCCTAACCCTAACCCTCACACTCACCCTAACCCTTACCCTAATCCTAATTCTAACCCTAAGCCTAACTCTCACCCTCACCCTAACCCTCACCCTAACCCTAACACTAACCTTACCCCTAATCCTCTCCTTTAGCCACCCCTAACCCTAATTGTAACCCTAAACCTCCCACTCCCCCTAACCCTAACCCTAACCCTAACCCTAAACCTCACCCTAACCCTACCCCTACACCTCACCCTCACCCTAGCCCTCACCCTAACCCTAATCCTAACCCTTATACTAACCCTCACCCTAACCTTCAGACTAACCCTAACCGTCACCTTCAAAAAACCCTTACCCTAACCATCACTCTAACCCTAAACTTAACCCAAACCCTAACTCTCACCTTAACCCTAACCCTAACCCTCACCCTAACCCTCACCCTCACCCTCACCCTCAGCCTAAGCCTAAGCCTAAGCCTAACCCTAACCCTAAACATTACCCTCACCCTAACCATCACCATAACCATAACCCTAATCCTAACACTAAACCTCACCCTAACCCTAACCTTAATCCTAATCCTAACCCTAACCCTAACCCTGGCCCTCACCCTAACCCTCACCTTAACCCTAACCCTAACCATAACCCTATTCCTCACCTCAATCTCATCCTAACCGTAACAGTAACCCTAACCCTCACCCGAAACCTAAACCTCATCCTAACCCTAGCCCTAAACCTCACTCTCACCCTAGCCCTCACCCTAACCCTAATCCTAACCCTAACCCTCATCCTAACCCTCCCCCTAACCCTAACCCTAACCCTCACCCTAATGCTAGCCCCCACCCACAACCTCACCCTCAGCCTAACCCTAAGCCTAACCCTAAACCTAACCTTAACACCCATACTCACCCTCACATTTACCCTAATCCTAACCCTAAACCTAACCCTAACCCTCACGCTCACCCTAACCCTCACCTTAACCCTAACGCTAACATTAACCCTAACCCTAACGCACACCCTCAGCCTCACCCTAACCCTAACCCTCACCCTCACCCTAACCCTAACCGTGACCCTCACCCTAGCGCTCACCCAAACCCTAATCCTAACCCTAAACCTCATCCTAAACCTCCTCTTAACCCTATGACTAACCCTCACTCTAACGCTAAATTTCTCACCCTCAACCTCACCCTCAGCCTAACCCTAAGCCTAAACCTAAACCTGACACTAAAAAAACACTCACCCTCAGCCTAACCTTAAGCCTAAAACTAACGTTAACCCACACACTCACCCTCACCCTAACCCTAATCCTAACCCTAACCCTTACACTATACCTCCCCCTAACTCTCACCATAACCCTAACACTAACACTATCCCTAACCCTAATTTTCAACCTAACACTCACCCTAACCCTGACTCTAACCCTAAACCTCACCCTCACCCTAACCCTAACTCTAACCCTAACCCAAACCCTAAACCTCACCCTAACCCTAATCCTAAACCTAACACTGTCCCTAAACCTAACCCTCACCCTAGCCCTCAAACAAACCCTAATCCTAACCCTAAACCTCATCTTAAACCTCACCCTAACCCTAAACCTAATCCTCACCCTCACCCTTACCCCCAACTTAACTCTAACCCTAAGCCTAACAATAACCCTAACCCTAAACCTAACCCTAATCCTCACACTCACCGTACTCTAACCCTAACCGTAACACTAAACCTCATCCTAATGCTAACCATAAACTTCACCCTCACTCTAGCCCTCACCCTAACACTAATCCTAACCCTAAACCTCATCCTAACCCTCACTCTAACCCTAAAAGCCTAACCATCACACTAGCTAAATATAACCCTAAACCTCACCCTCACTTAATCCTAACCCTCACCCTCACCCTCACCCTCCGCCTAACACTAAGCCTAACCCTAACTCCAACCCTAACCCTAACATTAACCTTAACCCTAACCCTCACCCTTACCCTCACCCTAACCCTCAAACTCACCCAAGCCCACATCCTAAACCTAAGCCTAAGCCTAAGCCTCACCCTAACTCTCACTCTAACCCTAACCCCAACCCTCACCCTAACTCTAATCCTAACCCTAACCCTAATCCTCACACTCACCCTCACCTTAACCCTAGTCCTAATCCTAAACTTAATGCTAACTCTCACCCTCGCCCTAAACCTCACCCTAACCCTAACCCTAACATTAACCCTAACTTTAACCCTAACCGTAACCCTCACCATGAGCCTTACCCTCAGCACAAACAACCCAAACTATAACACTAACAATAACCCTAACCCTCACCCTAACCCTAACTCTAACCATAAACCTAACGCTAACCTTAAACCTAAACCTAAATCTGACCCTAACACTAATCCTAACCCTTACCCTCACCCTCACAGTACACATAACCCTAACGCTAACCCTTACAGTAACCCTAACCCTAACCCTATCCCTCATCCTAACCATATACTTCAACCTAAACCTAACCCTCACAGTAACACTAACCCTCACCCTACCCTAACATTAACCCTCACACTCACCCTAACCCTTGCCCTAATCCAAATCCTAACCCTAAGACTAACCCTCACCGTCACCCTAACCCTCACCCTAACCCTAACTATAACACTAACCCTAACCCTAAACCTCACCCTCAGCTTCCCCCTAATCCTAACTCTAACCCTAAACCTCACCCTCCCACTAACCCTAACCCTAAACCTCACCCTAATCCTACCCCTAAACCTAACCCTCATCCTAGCCCTCATGCTAACCCGAATTCTAAACCTTACCCTCATCCTAACCCTCACACTAACACTAACCCTAACACTAACACTCACCCTTACCCTAAACCTAACCCTAACCCTCAACCTAACCACAACCATCACCATCACCCTAACCCTCACCCTAACCCTAAACTTAACCCAAACCCTAACCCTAACCCTAATATTAACCCTAAATCTCACCCTAACCCTAAACTTAATCCTAATCCTAACCCTAACTCTCACCCTCACCCTAATCCTCAACTTAACCTTAACCCTAACATTAACCCTAACCCTAACCCTCAACCTCAACCTTAACCCTAATTGTAACCCTAAACCTCACCCTCGTCCTAACCCTAAACCTAACCCTAAACCTCATCCTAACCCTAACACTAAACCTCACCCTCACCCTAGCCCTCACACTAACCCTAATCCTAACCCTAACCCTCATCCTCACCCTCCCTCTGACCCTAAACCTAACCCTTACCCTAACGCTAATCCTCACCCTCAAACTCACCCTCAGCTTAACCCTAAGCATAACCCAAAACCTAAACCTAACACACACATGCACCCTCACCTTTACCCTAATCCTAACCCTAAACCTAATCCTAACCCTAAGCCTCCCCTTAACTCTCACCCTAACCCTAACCCTAACACTAACCCTAACCATAACCCTCAATCTAATCCTCAACCTAACACTCACCCTAACCTTAACTCTAACCCTAAACCTCACCCTCACCATAAACCTAACTCTAACCATAACCCAAACCCTAAACCTCACCCTAACCCTAAACCTAACCCTCACCCTCACCTTAACAGTAAATCTAAACCTAACCCTAACAATAACCCTAACTCTAATCCTAACCCTCACCCTAACCATAACCCTCACCCTAACCCAAACCCTCACCCAAACACTTACCCTCACACTAACACTAACCCTAACCATAAAACTAACCCTCACACTAACCTTAACCCTAACACTAAACCTAAACCTCAACGTAACCCTCACCCTCATGCTAACACTAACACTAACCCTAACCCTAAACCTCACCCTCACCCTCCCCCTAAACCTATATCTAACCGTAAACCTCACCCTCACCCTAACCCTAACCCTAACCGTAAACCCCACCCTAACCCTAACCATCAATCGCACCCTCAACCTCACCGTAACCCTAACCCTAACATTAACAATAACACTAAACCTAACCCTAACTATCACCCTAACCCTAATCCTATCACCCTAACCCTAATCCTCACTCCCAACCTCAGCTTCAACCTCGCAGCAAACTTAACCCTAACCATAACACTAACATTAAACCTAAACCTAACCCTAACCCTAATCCTCACCCCCACCCTCATTCTCAGCCTAACACTAAGCATAACCCTAACCCTAAGGCTAACCCTCACCGAAACCCTAACCCTAACCTTAACCCTAACCCTATACCTAACCCTAACCCTAAACCTAACCCTAACCCTAAACCTAACCCTAATCCTCAGCTTCACCCTCACCCTAAACCAAACCCAAACCCGAACCCGAACCCTAATCCTAAGCCTAATCCTAACCCTAACTCTAACCTTCACACTCACTCTACCCTAACCATATTCCTAAAACTAACAGTATCCCTAAACCTAACACTCACCGTAACCCTCACGCTAGCCCTCACCCTAACCCTATCCTAACACTAACCCTCACCCTAACCCTATCTCTACCCTTAAACCTCACCCTCACCCTATCCCTAACTCTAACCCTAACACTAAACCTCACCCTAACCCTAACCCTAACCCACACCCTCACCCTCATCCTCAGCCTAACCCTACACCTAAGCCTAAACCTATCCCTAACAAACACACTCACCCTCACCCTAACACTAATCCTTAACCTAACCCTAACCCTCCCCATAACTCTCACCCTAACCCTAAACTTAACAAGAACACTAACCCATACCATCACCCTAATCCTAAACCTAACCCTAACCCTAACCCTCACCCTCAACCTAGCCCTCAACCTAACCCTAACTCTCATCCTCACCCTAAACCTCACACTAACCCTAACACTAATCCTCAATCTAACCCTCACCCTCACTCTAACCCTAACCCCCACCCTTAACGTAACCCTCAACCTCAGCCTATCCCTCACCTTTACCCTTACCATCACCCTCACACTAAACCTCACCCTAACACTAATCCTCATCCTAACACTCACCCTAATGGTAACCCCAACCATCATCCTAACCCTAACCCTCACCCTCACACTCAGCCTCAGCCTAACCCTAACCCTAAGCCTAACCCTAACCCAAACCCTCAACCTCAACCTAGCCCTCACCCTAACCCTAATCCTAAACCTAGCCCTCATCCTAACCCTTAAACTAACCATAACCCTAAACATCTTTCTAAACCTAACCCTCATCCCCACCCATACCCTCAGCCTAACCCTAAGCCTAAGGCGAACCCTAACCCTAACCCTCACACTCACTCTCACCGTAAACCTAATCCTAAACCTAACCCTAACCCTAACATTAAACCTCAACCTAACCCTCACCCTAAACCTAACTTTAACACTAACCCTAACCCTAACCCTCACCCTAACCCTCCACATACCCCTAACTTAACAATAAATCACACCCTAACCCTAACCATAACCATAACCCTAAAACTCACCCTAACCCTGATCCTAACCCTCATCCTCACCCTCACTGTAAATCTAACCCTATCCCTAATCCTAACCCTCACCCTCACCCTAACCCTAACCATAACACTCACCCTAACCCTAACTCTCACACTCACCATAATCTTAATCCGAACCCTAACCCTAAACCTCACCCTAACGCTAACCCTAACCCTCACCCTCACGCTAACCCTCACCCTAACCCTAATGCTATGCCTAAACCTTATCCTAACCCTCACCCTAACTCTAAAACCCTAACCCTAACCCTCACCCTCACGCTAAACCTACCTCTAACCCTAAGCAAACCCCAACCCTAACCCTAACATTCACACTCACCCTCACCCAAACCCTAATCCTAAAACTAACCCTATCCCTAACCCTAACCCTCACCCTAACCCTAACAGTAACCCTCACACTATCCCTCACCTTAACACTAACTCTAACCCTAAACCTCACCCTCACCCTAATGCTAACCCTCACCGTCACTCTCACCCTCAGCTTATCCCTAAGCCTAACCCTAACCCTAACTCTCACACTCACCCTCACCTTAACCCTAATCCTGACCCTAAACCTAAGCCTCATCCTAACCCTAACACTCACCCTAACCCTAACACTAACCCTAACCCTAAACCTCAACCTATCCCTCAGCCTAACCCTAAGTCTAACCCTAAACCTGACCCTCACCCTAACCCTGAACCTCACCCTCACCCTAGCCCTCACACTAACGCTAATCCTAACTTTAAACCTGATCCTAACCCTCAGCCTAATCCTAAACCTAACCCTCACCCTCACCCTAACCCTCAAGCTTAAACTCACCCTGAGCCTAAAAATAAGCCTAACCCTAAACCTAACCCTAACCCACACACTCACCCTCACCCTAACCCTAATCCTAACCCTAACCCTAACCCTAAACCTCACCGTCAACCTAGCCTTCACCCTAACCCTAATCCTAAACCTAACCCAAACTCTAACCATAACCCTAAACCTAAACCTCACCCTAAACCTAACCCTAACCCTCACCCTCACTGTAAGGGTAACCCTAACCCTAAACCTAACAATAACCCTAACCCTAACTCTAACCCTCATCCTAACCATAACACACACCCTAAACCTAACCCTCACACTAACACTGACCCTCAACCTAACACTAACCCTAACCCTATCACTAACCCTAACCATCACCTTAACCGTAAACCTCACCTTAACCCTAACCCTCACCCTCAACTTTGCCCTCAACCTATCCCTAACCCTCATCTTCACCCTAAACCTCACACTAACCCTAACACTAATCCTCAATCTAACCCTCACCCTCACCCTAACCCTAACCCTCACACTTACCGTAACCCTCATGCTCAGCCTAACCCTCAACTTTACCCTTACCGTCACCCTCACCCTAACCCTCACCCTAACCCTAGTCCTCATACTAAGCCTTCCACTAATGGTAACCCCAACCATCACCCTAACCCTAACCCTCACCCTCACCCTCAGCTTCAGCCTAACATTAAGCATAACCCTAACCCCAACCCTGACCCTAACACTAACCCTAACCCTCATTCTAACACTCACCCTAACCCTAAGCTTAAACCTCAACCTCACCCTAGCCCATACCCAAACCCTAAGCCTAAGCCTAACCATCACCCTAACCCTCACTCTAATCCTAAACCTAACCCTAACACTCACCCTCACCTTAACCCTAATCCTAATCCTAAACCTAATACGAATGCTCACCCCCACACTAAACATCACACTAACCCTAACCCTAACCCTAACCCTAACTCTAACCCTAAACCTCACCCTCACCCTAACCATAAAGCTAACCCTAATCCTAAACCTCACCCTAAACCTAAACCTTACCCTAATACTTACCCTCACCTTAACACTAACACTAACCCTAACACTAACCCTCACACTAAGGCTAATCATCAACCTAAACCTAAACCTCACCCTAACCCTAGCCCTCAACTTCACCATAGCCCTCACCCTAACCCTAACACTCATCCTAACCCCAAACCTCACACTAACCCTAAGACTAATCCTCAATCTAACCTTGACCCTCACCCTAAACCTAACCTGAACCTGAACCCTTACCATAACCCTCACCCTCAGCCTAACCCTCATCTTTTCTCTTACTGTCACCCTCACCCTAACCCACACCCTAAACCTAACCCTCATGCTATCCCTCCCCCTAACCATAAAACTAACCATCACACTAACCCTAACCCACACGCTTACCTTCAGCCTCAGCCTAACCCTAAGCCTAAGCCTAAAACTAACCCTAAACCTCACACTCACCCAAGCCCTCACCCTAAAACTAATCCTAACCCTAACCCTCATCCTAACTCTCAACCCAACCATAACCTGAACCATCACTCTAAACCTAATTCTAATTCCCACATTCACCCTCAGGCTAACCCAAAGCCGAAGCCTAACCCTAACCCTAACCCGCACAATCACACTCACCCTAACCTTAATCATAACCCTAACCCTAAACCTAAACCTCAACCTAATCCTCACCCTAACCCTAACCCTAACCCTCATCCTCACCTTAGTCCTCACCCTAACCCTCACCACAAACCTAACCCTCACGCTCAACATAACCCGAACCCTAACCCTCACCCTAACCCGAATCTTAACCCTAAACCTAAACCTCACCCTAAGCCTAAAACTAAACCTCACCCTCACCTGAGCCCCCACCCTAACCCTAATTGCAACCCTAACCCTCACCCAAACACTAACCCTAACCCATAACTTAACCCTAAACCTAATTCTAACCCTCAACCTAACCATAACCCTGACCCTCACTGTAACCCAACCCTAACCCTCTCCATAACCCTAAACCTAAACCAAACCCTAAACCTTACCCTAACACTAACCAGAAACATAACCCTCACCCTATCCCTCGTCATAACCCTAATCCTAACCCTAACCCTAATGCTAACCCTCACCCTAACCCTAAACCTAACCCTCACCCTAAACCTAGCCCTAATCCTAATCCTCAACCTAACCCTAACCATAACCCTAAGGCAAAAACTCACCCGAACCCTGAACCTAACCCTAACCCTAAACCTCACCCTAAACCTAACCCTCAACCTCACCCTCACCCTCAGCCTAGCCGTAACCCTAACCCTAACCCTAACATTAACCCTCATCTTAACCTTCACCCTAACCCTAAACCTAACCCTCACCCTAACACTAACCCTCACACTTAACCTCAAACTTAGCCTAAAACTAAGCCTAACCCTAAACCTAACCCTAACCCACACAATCACCCTCAACCTAACCCTAACCCTAACCCTCAACCTAACCCAAACTCTCACCCCGAACCTCACCTTTAGCCTAACCCTAAGCCTAACCCTAAACCTAAACTTAACCCACACACTCACCCTCACCCTAACTCTATTCCTAACCCTAACCCCAACCCTAACCCTCACCCTCACCCTAGCCTTCACCCTAACCCTAATCCTAACCCTAACCAAACTCTAACCATAACCCTCATCCTAAATCTCACCCTAAACCTAGCCCTAACCCTCACCCTCACTGTAAGGGTAACCCTAACCCTAAACCTAACAATAACCCTAAACCTAACTCTAACCCTCACTCTAACCATAACACTCACCCTAACCTTAACCCTCACCCTAACACTTACCCTCACACTTACACTAAGCCTAACCCTAACACTAACCCTCACACGAATCTTAAAACTTAACCTAACCCTAAACCTCACCCTAACCGTAACCCTAACCCACACCCTCACCCTAGCCCTCACCCTAACCCTAATCCTAAGCCTAACACTCATCCTAACCCTCATTCTAACCCTAACACTAACCCTCACCCTAAACCTAACGCTTACACTCACCCTCAGCCTAACCATAAGCCTAAACGTAACCCTAACTCTGACCCTCACACTCACCCTCACCCAAACACTAATCCTAAACTTAACCCTATCCCTAACCCTAAACCTCACTCTAACCCTCACACTAACCCTAACCCTAACACTAACCCTAACACTAACCCTCACACTAACCGTCACCCTAACGTTAATTCTAACCCTAAATCTCACCCTCATCCTAACACTAACCCTCACCCTCACCCTCACCCTCAGCCTAGCCGTAACCCTAACCCTAATCCTAAACTTAACCTTCATGCAAACCCTCACCCTAACCCTAAACCTAACCCTCACCCTAACCCTAACCCTCACACTTAACCTAACCCGTAGCCTAAACCTAAGCATAACCCTAAACCTAACCCTAACCCACACACTCACCCTCAACCCAAGCCTAACCCTAACCCTCACCCTAACCCAAACTCTCTCCCCCAAACTCACCTTTAGCCTAACCCTAAGCCTAACCCTAAAACTAAGCCTAACCCACACACTAACTCTCACCCTAACACTATTCCCAACACTAACCCCAGCCCTAACCCTCACCCTCACCCTAGCCTTCACCCTAACCCTAATCCTAACCTAACCCAAACTCTAACCCTAACCCTAACCCTAAATCTCACTCTAAACCTAACCCTAACGCTCACCCTCATTGTAAGGGTAACCCTAACCCTAACCCTAACAATAACCCTAACCCTAACTCTCAGCCTCACCCTAACCATAACACTCAACCTAACCCTAACCCTCAACCTAACACTTACCCTCACCCTTACACTAAGCCTAACCCTAAGACTAACCCTCACAATAATCTTAAACCTTAACCTAACCCTAAAACTCACCCTAACCCTAACCCTAACCCACACCCTCACCATAACCCTAATTGTCACCCTAACCCTCACCCTAATCCTAACCCTCACCATAAACCTCACACTAAACCTAAACCTAATTCTTAATTTAACCCTCACCCTCAACCTAAACCTAAGCGGAACCCTAACCCTAACCCTCACCCTAACCCCAACCCTTATCCTTATCTTAACCCTCAACCTTAGCCTAATCCTCACCTTTATGATACCGTCACCCTCACAATAACCCTCACCCTAACCCTAAACCTCATCCTAACCCTCACACTAACCCTAACCCTTATCCTCAACCTCACCCTCGGACTAACCCTAAGCCTAAACCTAACCCTAACCCTCAACCAAACCCTAGCCCTCACCCTAACCCTAATCCTAACCCTAACCCTCCACCTAACCCTCAACCTAACCCTAACACTAACCAACACTCTAACTGAAACCCTGACACCCCACCTCACCCTAATCCTCACCCTCAACCTCACCGTAACTCTAACCATAACCCTAACAATAACACTAATCCTAACCCTAAACATAACAATAACCCTAATCATATATCTAACCCTCACCCTCAGCCTCACCCTCACTGCAAACGAAACCATAACCATAACACTAACAATAATCCTAACCCTAACCCTAACCCTCACCCTCACCCTCACCCTAACCCTTATCCTAACCCTAACCCTCACCCTAAGCCTAATCCTAACCCTCACCATAATCCTAACCATCATCCTAACCCTCACCCTAACCCTAACCCTAAACCTCACCCTAACCCTTATCCTAACCCTAACCCTCACCCTAACCCTAATCCTAACCCTCACCATAATCCTAACCATCATCCTAACCCTCACCCTAACCCTAACCCTAAACCTCACCCTAACACTAACCCTAACCCTCACTCTCACCCTAGCCCTCCCCTTAACCCTAATACTAAGCCTAATCCTCATCCTAACACTCACCCTAACCCTAACCCTAACCCTCACCCTAACCCTAATCCTAACCCTAATCCTCAAACTAACCCTAACCCTCACCCTCACTGTAACCTGAAACCTAAACCTCACCCAAACCCTAAAATTAACCCGAACGCTAATTCACACCCTAACGCTAACCCTAACCCGAACCCTAACCCTAAACCTCACCCTTACCCTCACCCTCAGCTTAACCATTAGCCTAACCCTAAACCTAAGCCTAACCCAAACATTCATCCTAAAATTAAACCTAATACTAATCCTAACCCTAACCCTAACCCTCACCCTCATCCTAACCCTCACCCTAACCCTAACACTAATCCTAACCATAAACCTCATCCTAACCCTCACCCTAACCCTAACTCTAACCCTAAACCTCACCCTCACCCTCACCCTAAACTTAACCCTAACCCTAAATCTCACCCTAACTCTAACCCTCACCCTCACCCTCACCCTCAGCATAACTCTAATCCTAACCTAACAATAATACTAATCCAAACCCTAACCCTAACCCTAACGCTCACCCTAAACCTCACCCTAACCCTAAACCTAAACCTCACCCTCAGCCTCACCTTCACTGTAAACTTAACCCTAACCATAACACAAACCATAAACCTAACCTTATCCCTAATCTAACCCTCACACTCACCCTAACCCTAACCATAACCCTCACCCTAACCATAACAATCACCCTCACTGTAACCCTAACCCTAAACCTCACCCTAACCCTAAACCTAACCCTAAATCTCACCCTAACCCAAACCCTAACCCTCAACTTCACCCTAGCTCTCACCCCAACCCTAATCATCCTCACCCTAAACCTCACACTAACACTAACACTAATCCTCAATCTAACCCTCACCCTCACCCTAACCCGAACCCGAACCGTCACCCTTACCATAACCCTCACCCTCAGCATAACCCTCACCTTTAGTCTTACTGTCACCCTCATCCTAAACCTCACCCTCATCCTAACCCTCACCCCAACCGTAACCCTAAACATCACCCTAACCCTAACCCTCAGCCTCACCTTCAGCCTCAGCCTAATCCTAAACCTAAGCGGAACC
The DNA here is from genome assembly GCF_024711535.1 of Dipodomys merriami. Lineage (NCBI taxonomy): Eukaryota > Metazoa > Chordata > Mammalia > Rodentia > Heteromyidae > Dipodomys > Dipodomys merriami. Next base: position 1,196,682 of record NW_027206235.1, on the reverse strand, counting down.
CTAACCCTAACCCTCACACTCACCCTCACGAGAACCCTAATCCTAATGCTAACCCTAACCCTAAACCTAAACCTCAACATAACCCTCACCCTAACCCTAACCCTAAACCTAAATTTAACCCAAACCGTAACTCTTACCCTAAACTTAACCCTAACCCTCACCCTAAACCTAACCCACACCCTCACGCTCACCCTCAGCCTAAGCCTAAGCCTAAGGCTAACCCTAACCCTCACACTCACCCTAACCTTAACCCTAACACTAATCCTAACCCTAACCCTCACACTCTCTCTAACCCTTATCTTTACTCTTACTATCACCCTCATCCTAACCCTCACCCTAAACCTAACCCTCATCCTAACCGTAACCCTAAACATCACCCTAACCCTAACCCTCACCCTCACCTTCAGCCTCAGGCTAATCCTAAACCTAAGCCTAAACCTAACCCTAAACCTCACACTCACCCTAGACCTCACCCGAAACCTAAACCTAACCCTAACCCTCATCCTAAACCTCAACCTATAACCAGAACCATCACTCTAAACCTAATCCTCATCCCCACCCTAAGACTAAGCCTAACCCTAACCCTAACCCTCATCCTCAGAGTAACCCTTACCCTAACCCTCACCCTAACACTAAACTTAACCCGAAACCTAACTCTCACCCTAAACCTAACCCTAAACCTCACCGTAAACCTAACCCTCACCTTCACCCTCACCCTCAGCCTAATCCTAAGGCTAAGCCTAACCCTAACCCTAACACTCACACACACCCTAACCTTAACCCTAATCCTAACCCTAAACCTAACCCTCACCCTCACCCTAACCTCACCTTAACCCTAAACCTAACATTTACCCTAAACTTATCACACACCCTCAGCCTCACCCTAACCCTAACTCTAACCCTAAACGTCACTCTTACCCGAACCCTAACCCTAACCCTAAACCTCACCCTCAGCCAAACCGTAACACTCACCTTCACCTGAGCAATCACCCAAAACTTATTCCCAACCCTAAACCTCATCCTAACCCTCCCCTAACCCTATGCTTAACCCTCACCCTAACCCTAACTTTCTCACCCTCAACCTCACCCTCAGCCTAACCCTAAACCTAACCCTAACCCACACAGTCACCCTCACCCTAACCCAAATCCTAACCCTATCCCTAACACTATCCCTACCCCAAACTCTCACCCTAACCCTAACACTAACACTAACACTAACCCTAAACTTCATCCAAACCCTCACCCTAACCCTGACTCTAAACCTAAACCTCACCCTCACTCTAACACTAACTGTAACCCTAAACCAATCCCTAAACCTCACAGTAACCCTAACCCTAACCCACAACCTCACTGTAACCATAAACATAAACCTTACCCTAACAATAACCCTAACCCTAATCCTAAACCTCACCATAACCCTAGCCCTAACAGTAACCCTAAACCTCACCCTCACCCTCACCCTAACCCCAACCCTAACCCGAACCCTAAACCTCAACCTAATCCTAACCCTCACCTGCACCCTCACCCTTACCCTAAATCTAACCCTAACCCTAAGAATAACACTAACCCAAACCCTAACCATCACCATAACCCTAATCCTAACCCCCAAACTCACCCTCAGCCTTACCCTTAAACTAAGCCTTACCCTAAACCTAACCCTCACACTCACCCTCACACTAACCCTAATTCTAATGTAACCATATCCCTAAACATCAACTTAAAACTCACCCTCACCCTAACCCTAACAATAAACCTAACCCTAACCCTCACCCTAAACCTCCACCTAACCCTAATTCTAACCCTAAAACTTACCCTCACCCTAACCCTAACCCTCACCATAAACTTCAACCTAACCCTCACCCTCAACATTACCCTCAACCTCACTGTAACTCTAACCCAAAACCTAACAATAAGACTAACCCTAATCCTAACCCTAACCCTAACCTTAACCCTAAACATAACCCTCACCCTCAGCCTCATCCTCACCGCAAAATTAACCCTAACCATATCACTAACAATAACCCTAACCATAACTCTAAACCTAACTCGAACCATAAACCTTGCCTAATCCTCACTCCCAAGTTAACCCTAAACTTCACCCTCAACCTCACCCTAACCCTAACCCTAACCCTAAACCTCACCCTAATCCTAATACACACCCTCACCCTCACCCTCACCATAACTCTAATCCTAACCCTAACAATAACACTAATCCTAACCCTAACCCTAACCCTCACCCTCATCTTAACCTTAATGCTAACCCAAACCCTCACCCTAACCCTAACCCTAACCCTAACCCTAAAACTCACCCTAACCCTAACCCTAACTCTCATCCTCAGCCCCACCCTCACTGTAAACTTAACCCTAACCATAACACTAACAATAATCCTAACCCTAACTCTAATCTAACCCTCACACTCACCCTAACCCTAACCCTAACCCTCACCCTAACCCTAAACCTAACCCTAAACCTCACCATAACCCTAAACCTAACCATCAAATTCACCCTAACCCTCACACTAACCCTAATCATCTTCACCCAAAACCTCACACTAATCCTTACACTAATCCTTAATCTAACCCTCATCCTCACCCTAACACTAATGTGAACCCTCACCCTTACCATAACCTTCACCCTCAGCCTAAACCTCACTTTTACTCTTACTGTCACCCTCATCCAAACCCTCACCCTAAACCTAACACTCATCCTAACCCTCACCCTAACCGTAACCCTAAACATCACCCTAACCCTAAACCTCATCCTCAGCTTTAGCCTCAGCCTAACCCTAAGCCTAAGCCTAACCCTAAACCTAAACCTCACACTCACCCTAGCCCTCACCCTAACACTAACTCTCACCCTAACCCTAATCCTAACCCTATCCCTAACCCTAACCCTAAACCTAAACCTCAACCTCACCCTAACCCTAACCCTAACACTAAACCTAACCCTAACCATAATCATAACCCTCACCCTCACCGCAAACTTAACCCAAATCATAACACTAACAATAACCCTAACCCTCACCCTAACCCTAAACCTAAAACTAACCCTAACTGTAACCCTAACCCTAAAACTAAAACTGACCCTAACCCTAATCCTAACCCTCACCCTCACACTCACTGTAACCATAACCCTAACCTAACCCTTACAATAACACTAACCCTAACCCTATCCCTCATCTTAACCATACCCTTCACCCTAACCCTAACCCTCACCCTAACACTTACCTTCACCCTAACCCTAACGCTAACACTAACACTACCCCTAACCCTCACCCTCAGCTACTCCCTAACCCTAACTCTAACCCTAAACCTCCCCTTCCCTCTAACCCTAATCCTAACCCTAACTCTAAACCTCAGCCTAATCCTAAACCTAAACCTCACCCTCACCCTAGCCCTCACCCTAACCCGAATCCAAACCTAACCCTCATCCTAACCCTCATTCTAACACTAACCCTAAACCTCATTTTCAGCCTCACCCTAACCCTAACATAACCCTAACCCTCCACCTTACCCTAACCGTCACCATCACCATAACTCTTACCCTAACCCTCACCCTAACCCTAAACATATCCCAAACCCTAACCCTAACCCTCATTCTAACCCTAAACCTAACCCTCACACTCACCCTAACCCTCACCTTAACCCTAAGTGTAACACGGACCCTAACCCTAAACCTCACCCTCAGTCTCATCCTGACCCTAACTCTAACCCTAAACCTCACCCTCATCCTAACCCTCACCCTAAACCTAAACCTCATCCTAACCCTAACCCTAAATCTCACCCTCACGCTAGCCCTCACCCTAACCCTAATCCTAACCCTAAACCTCATCCTAACCCTCACCCTAAACCTCACCCTCAACCTCCCCCTAACCCTACATCTAAACGTAAACCTCACACTCACCCTAACCCTAAACCCCACCCTAACCCTAACCCTAACACTCACCCGCACCCTCAACCTCACCGTAACTCTAACCCTATCCCTAACAATAACACTAACCCTAACCCTAACCATCACCCTAACCCTATTCCTCACCCCACCCTCAGCCTCACTCTTACTGCAAACTTAACCCTAACCATAACACTAACAATAACCCTAACCCTAACCCTAACACTAATCCTCAGCCCCACCCTCATCCTCAGCCTAACTCAAAGCCTAACCCTAACCCTAAGACTAACCCTCACCGAAACCCTATCCCTAACCCTAACCCTATACCTAACCCTAACCCTAAACCTAAGCCTAACCCTAAACCTAACCCTAATCCTCAGCTTCACCCTCACCCTAACCCAAACCCTAACCAGAAACCTCACCCTAAACCTAAGCCTAAGCCTAACCCTAACCCTAACCTTCACACTCACTCTACCCTAACCCTAATCCTAAACCTAACAGTATCCCTAATCCTAACCCTAATCCTCATCCTAACATTCACCCTAACCCTAACCCTAAACCTCACCCTCACCCTAAACCAAACTCTAACCCTAACCCTAACACTAAACCTCACCCTAACACTAACTTTAACACTCACCCTAACTCTAACCCTCACCCTCACCCTCAGCCTAACCCTAAGCCTAACCCTAACACTAACCCTAACCCACACACTCACCCTCAACCTAAACCTAACCCTAACCCTCACCCTAAACCTGACCCTCACCCTCACCCTCAACCTCACCCTTACCCTAACCCTAAGCCTAACCCTAAACCTAACCCTAACCCACACACTCATCATCACCCTCACCTTAATCCTAACCCTAAGCCAAACTCTAATCATAACCCAAACCCTAAACCTCACCCTAAACCTAACCCTAACCCTCACTGTAAGGGTCACCCTAACCCTAACCCTAACAAAAACCCTAACCCTAACTCTAACCCTCACCCTCACCATAACAGTCACCCTGACCCTAACCCTCACCCTAACACTTACCCTAACCCTAACACCAACCCTAACCCTAACACTAACCCTCACACTAACCCTAACCCTCACCCTAATCCTAAACCTCACTCTAACCCCAACCCTAACCCTAAACCTCACCCTCACCCTAGCCCTCACCCTCAACCTAATTCTAACCATCACCCTCAACCTAACCCTAACCTTCATCCTCACCCTAAACCTCACACTAACCCTAACCCTAAACCTCAACCTAGCCCTCAACCTAACACTAACCCTCATCCTCACCTTAAACCGCACACTAACCCTAACACTAATCCTCAATCTAACCCTCACCCTCACCCTAACCCTAACCCTCACACTTACCGGAACACTCAGCCTAACCCTCACCTTTACCCTTACTGTCACCCTCACCCTAACCCTCAGCCTAATCCTAATCCTCATCTGAACACTCACCTTAACGCTAATCCCAACCATCACCCTAACCCTAACCCTCACCCTCAGCCTCAGCCTCAGCCTAACATTAAGCCTAACTCTAACCCCAACACTAACCCTAACACTAAACCTAACCCTCAACCTAACGCTCACCCAAACCCTAACCTTAACCCTCACCCTCACCCTAGCCCATACCCAAACCAATAGCTTAAGCCTAACCCTCACCATAACCCTCACTCTAACCCTAACCCCAACACTCACTCTAACCATAATCCTCATCCTCACCCTCACCCTAACTCTAATCCTAACCCTAACCCTAACACTCACCCTCAACTTAACCTTAATCCTAATCCTAACCCTAACACCAACCCTCACCCCCAAACTAAACATCACCCGAACACTAACCCTAACCCTAACCCTCACCCTAAACCTAACTCTAACCCTAAACCTCACCCTCACCCTATCCGTAACCCTAACATTAATCCTAAATCTCACCTTAAACCTAAACCTCACCATAACCCTAACCCTAACCCTCAACTTCACCCTAGCCCTCACCCTATCTCTAACCCTCATCCTAACCCTAAACCTCACAGTTACACTAACACTAATCCTCAATCTAACACTCACCCTCACCCTAACCCTAACCCGAACGCTCGCCCTTACCATAACCCTCACCCTCAGCCTAACCCTCACCTTTTCTCTTACTGTCACCCTCATCCTAACCCTCACCCTAAACCTAACCCTCATCCTAACCCAAACCCTAACTGTAACCCTTACCATCAACCTAACCCTAAACCTCACCCTCACCTTCAGCCTCAACCTAACCCTAAGCCTAAGCCTAAACCTAACTCTAAACCTCACACTCACCCTAGCCCTCACCCTAAACCTAATCTTAACCCTAACCCTCATCCTAACCCTCAAGCTAACCATATCCTGAACCATTATTCTAAACCTAATCCTCATCCCCACAATCACCCTCCGCCTAACCCAAAGCCTAAGCCTAACCCTAACCCTAACCCTCACACTCACCCTCACCCTAACCTTAATCCTAACCCTAACCCTAAACCTAAACCTCAACGTAATCCCCACCCTAAACCTAACCCTAACCCTCACCCTCACCTTAGGCCTCACCCTAACTCTCACTCCAAAGCTAACACTCACCCTCACCGTAACCCGAACCCTAACCCTCACCCTAAACCTACCCCTAACCCTAAAACTAAACCTCACACTAAGCCTAACACTAAGCCTCACCCTCACCGTTGCCCTCACCCTAACATTAATTGCAACCCTAACCCTCATCCAAACACTCACCCTAACCCTAACCCTAACCGTCAACCTGACCCTACACCTAATTCTAACCCTCAACCTAACCCTAAACCTGACCCTCACTGTAACCCTAACCCTCACCCTAACCTAAACCTAATCCGAACCTTAAACCTAACCTAACCCTAACCCTCATCCTCACCCTATCCCTCATCCTAAACCTAATCCTAGCCCGAACACTCATGTAAACACTCACCCTAAGCCTAACACTAACCCTCACCTTAAACCTAGCCCTAATCCTAACTCTCAAACTAACCCTAACCCTCACCCTCACCATAACCCTAACCAGAAACATCACCCTATCACTAAACCTATCCATAACCCTAAGCCTCACCCTAAACCTAACCCGAAAACTCACCCTCATGCTAGCCCTCACCCTAACCCTAACCAAAACCTAACCCTCATCCTAACCGTCACCCTAACCCTAACCCTAACCCTCACCCTAACCCTAACCCTAACCCTAACTCTAACCCCAACCCTCACCCTAACCCTAAATCTCAGACTCACCCTCAGCAAAACCCTATGCATAACCCTAACCCTAACACTCACACTCACCCTCACTGAAACCCTAATTGTAAACCTAACCCTATCCCTAACCCTAACCCTCACCCTAACCCTCACCCTAACCCTAAACCTAACACTAACCCTAACACTACCCTAAACCTAACACTAACCCTAACACTAACCCTCACAATAACCCTCACCCTAATGCTAATAATAACCCTAAACCTCACCCTCACCCTAAACCTAACCGTCACCCTCACCCTCACCCTCAGCCTATCCCTAAGCAAAACCCTAACCCTAACCCTCACACTCACCCTCACACTGACCCTAATCCTAATCTTAACCCTAAACTTAACCCTCATCCTAACCCTAACCCTCACCCTAACACTAACCCTAATCCTAATCCTAACCCTAAGCCTAACACTCACCCTCATTCTAACCCACACCCTAAACCTAACACTAAACCTAACACTTACCCTCACCCTAACCCTCTCACTAACACTAACTCTAAACCTAAACCTCACCCTCAACCTCACCCTTACCCTAACCCTAACCCTAAACCTCACCCTAACCCTAAACCTCACCTTCACACTCACCATAACTCTAATCCTAACCCTAAAAATAACACCAATCCTAACCCTAACCCTAACCCTCACCCTCACTGTAACCCTAACCCTAACCCAAACCCTCATCCTCACCTCACCCTAACCCTAATCCTAACCCTAAACCTCACCCTAACCCTAACCCTAGCACTAAAAAACCCTAAACATAACCCTAACCCTCATCCTAACCACAACCTTCAACCTATCCCTAACCCTCACCCTAACACTTACCCTCACCCTAACACTAACCCTTACCCTAATATTAACCCTCACACTAACCCTAACCATCACCCTAACCCTAAACCTCACCCTAACCCTAACCCTCACCGTCAACCTAGCCCTCAACCTAACACTAACCCTCATCCTCTCCCTAAACCTCAAACTCACCCTAACACTAATTCTCAATCTAACCAGCACCCTCACCCTTATCCTAACCCTCACCCTTACCATAACCCTCACACTCAGCTTAAACCTCACCTTTACCCTTACTGTCACCCTCACCCTAACACTCACCCTAACACTAATCCTCATCCTAACCCTGACTATAAGGGTAACCCCAACCATCACCCTAACCCTAACCATCACCCTCACCCTCAGTTTCAGCCTAACCCTAAGCCTAAGCCTTAACCTAACCCTAACCCTCACCCTCACCCTAGACCTCTCCCTAACCCTAATCCTAACCCTAACCCTCCTCCTAAACCTTAACATAACTATAACCCTAGCCATCATTATAAACCTTATCCTCATCCCCACCCATACCCTCAGCCTAACCGTTAGCCTAAGCCGAAGCCTAAATCTAATCCTCAAACTCACCCTTAATATAAACCTAATCCTAAACCTAACCCTAACCCTAACATTAAACCTCAAACTAACCCTCACCCTAACCCTAACCCTTACACTAACCGTAACCTTAACCCTCCCCATAACCCTCCCCCTAACCCTAACTCTAACCCTAAACCTCACCCTCTCCCTCACCCTAACCCTAAATCTAACCCTAACCCTAAAACTAAACCTCACCCTCTCCCTCACCCTAACCCTAAATCTAACCCTAACCCTAAAACTAAACCTCATCCTAACCCTAAACCTAACCCTAACCCTCTCCCTCACCCGAACCCTAACTCTAACACTAACCCTAACCCTAAACCTCACCCTCTTCCTCACCCGAACCCTAACTCTAACACTAACCCTAACACTAAACCTCACCCTAACCTTAATCCTAACCCTCACCCTAACCCTAACCCTCACGCTCACCCTCACTCTGACTCTCAGCCTAACCCTAAGCCTAACCCCAAACCTATCCCTAGTACAAACCCTCACCCTCACCCTAACCCTATTCCTAACCGTAATCCTAACCCTAACCCTAACCCTCCCCCTAACTCTCACCCTAACCCTAACCCTAACACTTACCCATATCTTAACCCTCACCTCAGCCTAACCCTCACCTTTACGGTACCATCACCCTCACCCTAACCCTCACCCTAACCCTAACACTCATCCTAACCCTCACCCTAACCATAACCCTAACCCTAACTCTCACTCTCAGCCTCACCCTCAGACTAACCCTAAGCCTAACCCTAACCCTAACCCTCAACCTCACCCTAGCCCTCACCCTAATCCTAATCCTAAACCTAACCCTCATCCTAACCCTCAACCTAACACTAAACCTAACCATCACCCGAACCCTAATCCTCACACCCAACCTCAACTTCACCCTCACCCTCCACCTTAATGTAACTCTAACCCTAAGCCTTAGAATAACACTAACCCTAACCCTAACACTAACCCTAACCCTTACCCTAACTCTAAACCTCAACCTAACCCTCACCCTAAACCTAACATTAACACTAACACTAACACTCATCCTTACCCTCAACCTCACCGTAACTGTAACCCTAACAATAACACTAATCCTAAGCCTAAACCTAACCCTAACACTAATCCTATATATAACCCCCACCCTCAGCCTCACCCTCACTGCAAACATAACCATAACGATAACACTAACAATAATCCTAACCCTAACCCTAATCCTAAGCTTCATCCTCATGTAACCCTCATCCTAACCCTAACCCTCACCCTAACCCTAACCCTCACCCTCACCATAACCCTAACCCTCATCCTAACCCTCACACTAACCCTAACCCTAAACATCACCCTAACACTAACCCTAACCCTCACACTCACCCTACCCCTCACCTTAACCCTAACCCTCACCCTCACCCTCACCCTCACCATAACACTAATCCTAACCCTCACCCTAACCCTAACCCTAACCTAACCCTAAACATAACCCTCAACTTCACCCTAGCCCTCACCCTAACTTTAATCCTCATCCTCATCTTAACCACACACTAACCCTAAGACTAATCCTCAATCTAACTCTCACCCTCACACTAACCCTAACCCGAACCCTCACCCTTGCAATAACCCTCAAGCTCAGCCTATCCCTCACCGTTACTCTTAATGTCACCCTCATCCTAACCCTCACCCTAAACCTAACCCTCACCCTAAACCTCACCCTAAGTGTAACCCTAACCATCACCCTAATCCTAACCCTGACCCTCACCTTCAGCCTCAGCCTAACCCTAAGCCTAAGGCTAACCCTAACCCTAAACCTCACACTCACCCTAGCCCTCACCCTAACCCTAATCCTAACCCTAACCTTCATCGTAACCCTCAACCTAACCATTACCGGAATCATCACTCTAAACCTAATCCTCATCCCCATATTCACCCTCAGCCTAACCCAAAGCCTAAGCCTAACCCTAACCCTAACCCTCACACTCACCCTCACGGTAACCCTAATTCTAACCTTAAACGGAAACCTAAACCTACACCTCAACCTGATCCTCACCCTAACCCCAACACTAATCTTAACCCTCACCCTCACCTTCGTCCTCACCCTCACCCTCACCCCAAACCTAACCCTCACCCTCACCATAACCCTAACACTAACCCTCACCCTAACCCTACCCCTAATCCTAATCCTAAACCTCACCCTAACACTAACACTAACCGTCACCCTCACACTAGCCCTCACCTTAACCCTAATTGTAACCCTAACCCTCATCCTAACCGTCACCCTATTCTTAACACTAACCATCACTCTAACCCTAAACCTAATTCTACCCCTCAAGCTAACCCTAACCCTGACCCTCACCGTAACCGTAACCCTAACCCTCACCCTAACCTTAAACCTAACCTGAACCCTAAACCTCACCCTAAACCTAACCCTAACCCTCACCATCACCATAGACCTCATCCTAACCCTAATCCTAAACCTAACCCTCATGCTAACCCTCACCCTAAACCTAACCCTATACCTCACCCTAACCCTAGCCCTAATCCTAACCCTCAACCTAACCCTACACCTCACCCTCAACATAACAATAATCCTAAACCTCACCCTGTCTCTAAACGTAACCCTAACCCTAAACCTCACCCTAACCCTAACCCTAAACCTCACCCTCAAACTAGCCCTCACCCTAACCTTAATCCTAAACCTAACCCTCATCCTAACTCTCACCCTAACCCTAACCCTAACCCTCACCCTAACCCTAACCCTCACCCTCACTCTCAGCCTAACCCTAAGCCTAACCCTAAGCCTAACCCTGTCCCTAACCCTATCCCTCACCCTAACCCTCACCCTAACCCTAACCCTAACACTAACCCTAACACTAACCCTCACACCAACCCTCACCTTAACACTAACTCTAACCCTAAACCTCACCCTGACCCTAACCCTAAGTCTAACCCTAACACAAACCCTAAACCGCACCCTAAACCTAAACCTAACACTCATCCGCACCCTCACAGTAACTGTAACCCTAAACCTAACCGTAAAAATAACCCTAACCGTACTCCTAACCCTCACCTTAACCATAACATTCACCCTAACCCAAACCCTCACCCTAACACTTACCCTCAACCTAACAAAAACCCTAACCCTAACACTAAACCTAACACTAACCGAAACTCTAACCTAACCTTAAACCTCAACCTAACGCTCACCTTCACCCTAACCATAACACTAACCCTAACCCTAACCCTCACCCTAAACCTCCCCCTAACCCTATATCTAACCCTCATCCTCACCCTTACCTTCACCTTAAACCTAACCCTAAACCCCACCGTAACCCTAACCCTAACCCTCACACTCATGCTTGGCCTAAGCCAAAGCCTAAGCCTAACCCTAACCCTAACCCTCACCCTAACCCTAACACTAATGCTAACCCTAACTCTAATCCTAACCCTCACCCTCACCCTAATCCTAACTCTAACCCTTACCCTAAACCTAAACCTCATCCTAACCCTAACCCTCACCCTCACCCTCAACCTCACCGTAAACGTAACCCTAACCCTAACCCTAACAATAACCCCAACCCTAACCCTAACCCTCATCCTAATCATAACCTTCACCCTAACCCTAACCCTCACCCTAACACTTACCCTCACCCTAACACTAACCCTATCCCTAACACTAACACTCACACTAACCCTAACCATCACCCTAACCCTAAATCTCACCATAACCCTAACCCTCAACCTCAACCTAGCCCGCAACCTAACCCTAACCCTCATCCTCAACCTAAATTTCACACTAACCCTAACAATAATCCTCAATCTAACCCTCACCCTCACCCTAATCCTAACCATCACCCTTACCATAACCCTCACCCTAAGCCGAAAACTCACCTTTATGCTTACCGTCACCCTCACCCTAACCCTAATACTCATCCTAACTTTCCCCCTAACGGTAACCCCAACTATTACTCTAACCCTAACCCTAACCCTCACCCTCACCTGCAGCCTCAGCGTAACCCTAAGCCTAAGCCTAAAATTAACCGTAACCCTCACCCTCACCCTAGTACTCACCCTAACCCTAATCCTAACCCGAGCCCTCATCCTAACCCTCACTCTAACAATAACCCTCACCCTAACCCTAACCATCACCCTAACACTTACCCTCACCCTAACACTAAATCTAACCCTAACACTCACCCTCACAATAACCGTAACTCTCACCCTAACCCTAAACCTCACCCTAACACTAATCCTAAACCTCAACCTCACCCTAGCCCTCACCCTAACCCTAATTCTAACCGTTTCCCTCACCTAACCCTAACCATTGTCCTCACCCTATAACTCACACTAAGCATAACCCTAATCCTCAATCTAACCCTCACCCTCAATCTAACCCCTAACCCTCACCCTTAAACTAACCCTCACCGTAACCTTAACTCTCACCCTTATCTTAACCCTCACCCTCAGCCTAACCCTCAAATTTACCCTTACCATCACCCTCACCCTAACCCAAACCTCAACCCTAAACCTCCTCCTAACCTTCAAGCTAACCGTAACCCTAACCATCACCCTAACCCTAACCCTCACCCTCAACCTTACCATCAGCCTAAACCTAAGCCTAAGCCTAACCCTAGCCCTAACACTCACCCTCACCATAGCTCTCACCCAAACCCTAATCCTAACCCTAACCCTCATCCTAACCCTCACCCTAATCCTAACCCTTACCATCACCCAAACACTAATCCTCACACCCACCCTCAGCCTCAGCCTCAGCCTAACCCTAACCCTAACCCTCACACTCACCCTCACCCTAACCCTAATCCTAAACCTAATCCTAACCCTAAACCTAAACCTCAACCTAACCCTCACCCTAACCCTAACCCTAATCCTAACCCTAACCCTAACCCTGAACCTAACCCACCCCCTAACCTTAACCCTAACCCTTACCCTAACACTAACCCTCACACTAACCCTAACCCTCACCCTAACCCTAAACCTCACCCTAACCCTATCTCTAACCCTCACCCTCACCCTAATCCTAACCCTAAACCTCACCCTCAGCCTCACCCTCCCAGCAAAGGTAACCTTAACCATAACACTAGAAATAACCCTCACCTTAACCCTGATCCTAACCTTCACCCTCACCCTAATCCAAACCCTAACCCTTACCCTAACCCTAACCCTCACCCTCACTATAACCCTAAACCTCATCCTAACTTCACTCTAAACAAAATCATCACCCTCACTGTAACACTAACCCTCACACCCACCCTCACCTTCAGCCTAACCCTAAGCCTAAGCCTAACCCTATCCCTAACCCTCACACTCACCCTCACCCTAACACTTATACTAACCATAACCCTCACAGTAACCCTAACCCTTACCCTCACCTTAACCTTAACCGTAACACTCAGCCTAACCCTCATCCTAACCATCACACTAAACCTAAATCTCACCCTAACCATAACCTTAACCCTCAGCCAAACGCACTTCCTAACCCTAACCCTAACCCTCAACCCAACCCTAACCCTAACCTTAACTCTAACCCTAACCCTAACCCTAAATCCCACCCTCACCCTCAGCCTCAGCCTAAACCTAACCCTAAAGCTAAACATAACCTAACCCTCACACTGACCCTCACCCTAAATCTAACCCTAAACCTAACCCTGACCTTCACCCTAAACACAACCCTATCCCTAACCCTCACCTAACCCTAACCCTGTCCCTAACCCTCACCCTAACCCTCACCCTCACCCTAACCCTAACCCTCACCCTAACCCTCACCGTAAACCTAAGCCTAAACCTAACCCTCAACTTCACCCTAAACCTCACCCAAACCCTTACCCGAACCCGAACCCTAAACCTAACCCTCAGCCTAACCCTCATCCTAAACCTACCCCTAACCCTAACCCTCACCCTAAACTTAATGCTAACCCTAACCCTAACCCTCACATTAACCCTAACCCTAACCCTCACGCTCAACCTAACCCTCAGCCTAACCCTCATCCTAACCCTAAACCTAACTCTCACCCTAACCTTAATGCTAACCCTAACCCTAACCCTCACATTAACCCTAACACTATCTGTCATGCTCAACCTCACCCTCAGCCTAAACCTAACCCTAACCCTAATCCAAAACTAACCCTACCTCTCACCCTAACGCTAAACCTAATCCTAACCAAAACCCTCACCCTAATCTTAAACCTATCCCTAACCCTCACCCTAACCATAACCCTAATCCAAAACCTAATCCTCACGCTAACCCTTAACATCACTCTAAACCTTTCCCTCACCCTAACCCTAAATTATCAGTCTAACCATCATCCTAATCCTAACCATAACACTCACCCTAAACTTAACCCTAACAGTAAACCTGACCCTCACCTAAACCCTAACCCTCACCCTCACCCTCAACCTCACCCTCACGCTCACACTAACCCTCACACTCACGCTCACCCTAACCCTCACCCTAACCCTAACCCTCATCCTAACCCTCACCCTAACCGTAACCCTAACCATCACCCTAACCCTCACCCTCACCCTCACCCTCAGCCTCAGCCTAACCTTAATCCTAAGCCAAACCTTAACCCTCACCCTCACCTTAGCCCTCACAGTAACCCTAATCCAAACCATAACCCTCATCCAAACCCTCAATGTAAGTAACCATAACCCTAACCATCACTCTAAACCTAAGCCTCATCCCCACACTCAGCATCAGCCTAACCCTAAGCCTAAGCCTAAACCTAACCCTACCCCTAAACCTCACTATAAACCTAAACATAACCCTAACCCTAAGCCTAACCCTAATCCTCACAATCACTCTCACCCTAAACCAAACCCTAACCCTAACCTTAAACCTCATCCAAACCCTCATTCTAACCCTAAATCTCACCCTGACTGTAACACTAACCCTCATCCCCACCCTCACCCTCAGCCTAACCCTAAGCCTAAGCATAACCCTAACCCTAACCCTGACACTCACCCTCACCGTAAATAATCCTAACCCTAACCGTATGCCTAAACCGCAACCTAAACCTCACACTCGCCCTAAGACTAACACTAAGCCTAAACCTCACCCTCAACCTAACCCTGACACTAAACCTCACCCACAACCTCACCCTCACCATAACTCTAACCCTAACCCTAACAATAACACTAACACTAACCCTAACGCTAAACCTAACCCTAACCATAAACCTCACCCTCACTGCAAACTAAACCCTAACCATAATACTAACAATAACCCTAACCCTAACCCTAAGCCTAACCCTAACACTAACCCTAAATCTAACCCTAAAACTCAACCTCACCCTAAACCTAACTCTAACGCTAACCCAAACCCTAAACCTCACCCTAACCCTAACACTAACCCTAATCCTCAACCGCACCCTCACCATAATTCTAAACCTAACCCTAAACCTAACCATCACCCTAACCCTAATCCTCACCCCACCCTCACCTTCAGCCTAAACCTACGCCTAAGCCTAACCCTAACCCTAACCCTCACTATAACCCTAAAAGTAATCCTAACCCTAATCCTAAACCTAACCCTAATCCTGACCATCACCCTCACATTAAACCAAACCCTAACCCTAACCCTAAGCCTAACCCTCATCCTCACCCTAAACCTCACACTAAACCTAACCCTAATCCTCAATCTAACCCTCACCCTCACCTTAACCCCTAACCTTCAACCTTACCCTAAACCTCACCCTAACCCTAACGCTAAAACTTATCTTAACCCTCACCCTCACCCTAACCCTCAACTTTACCCTTACCATCACACTCACCCTAACCCTCAACCTATCCCTAAACCTCATGCTAACCTTCAACCTAACCGTAACCCTAACCATCACCCTAAACCTAACCCTCACCCTCAACCTCACCCTCAGCCTAAGCCTAAACCTAACCCTAACCCTAACCCAACCCTCACCCTAGCCCTCACCCTAACCCTAATCCTAACCCTAACCCTCATCCAAACCCTCACCCTAACCCTATCTCTCACCCTCACCCTCACCCTCACCATAACTCTAACCCTAACCTTAACAATAACACTAATCCTAACTCTAAACCTATCCCTAAAGCTAATCATAAACCTAACCCTCACCCTCAGCCTCACCCTCACAGCAAAGGGAATCTTAACCATAACACTAACAATAACCCTAACCCTAAACCTAATCCTAACCCTCACCCTCACCCTAACCCTAATCCTAACCCTAACCCTCACCCTAACCCTAACCCTCATGCTCACCTTAAGCCTAATCCAAATTCTAAAACTCACCCTAACACTAATCCTCATCCTCACCATAACCCTAACCCTCACACCTACCTTCATCCTCAGCCTAACCCTAAGCCTAAACCTAACCCTAACCCTCACCCTAACCCTAACCCTAACCCTCACCCTCAAGCTCGGCCTAAGCCTAAGCCTAAGAATAGGCCTAACCCGAACTCTAACCCTCAACCTAACCCTCACCCTAACCCTAACCCTAAAACTAACACTAACTCTAACCCTAAACCTCACCCTCAACCTAAGCCTAACTCTAACCCTAACTCTAAACCTTTACCTCTCCCTAACCCTAACACTAACCCTCACCCTCACCATAACCTTAAACGTAACCTTAACCCTAACAATAACCCTAACCCTAGACTTAACCCTCACACTAACCATATCCCTCAACATAACCCTAATCCTCAATCTAACCCTCACCCTCAACTTAACCCCAACCCTCAACCTTACCCTAACCTTCACCCTAACCCTGACCCTCACCCTTATCTTAACCCTCACCCTCAGCCTAACGCTCAACTTTATGCTTACTATCACGCTCACCCTAAACCTCACCCTATCCCTAAACCTCATGCTAACCTTAAAGCTAACCGTAACCCTAACCGTAACCCTAACCCTAACCCTCACCCTCACCCTAGCCCTCACCCTAACACTAATCCTAACCCTAACCCTCATCCAAACCCTCACCCTCACCCTAAACCTAACCCTCACCCTCACCCTCACCCTCACCATAGCTCTAACAGTAAACTTAACAATAACACTAATCCTAACTCTAACCCTAACCCTAACACTAACGCTAATCCTAAACCTAAACCTCACCCTCAGCGTCACCCTCACAGCAAAGGTAACCTTAACCATAACACTAACAATAACCCTAACCCTAAACCTAATCCTAAACCTCACACTCACTCTAACCCTAATCCTAACCCTAACCCTCACCCTAACCCTAACCCTCACGCTCACCTTAAGCCTAATCCAAATTCTAAAACTCACCCTAACACTAATTCTCACCCTAAACATAACCCTAACCCTCACACCTACCTTCACCCTCAGCCTAACCCTAAGCCTAAGCCTAACCCTAAACCTAAACCTCACACTCACCCTTACCCTAACCCTAATCCTAACTCTAAGCCTATCCCTAAACCTCAACCTCACCCTAACCCTCACCTAACCCTCCCCCTAAACTTAACTCTAAACTTGAACCTCACCCTCAACCTAACCCTAACCCTAAACATCACCATAAATCTCACTCTAACCCTAAACTTCACCCTCACCCTCAACTTAACTCTAACCCTAACCCTAACAATAACACTAACCCTAACCCTAAACCTAAACCTAACCCTAACCATAAACCTCACCCTCATCAGAAACTAAACGCTAACCATAACACTAACACTAACCCTAACCCTAACCCTAACGCTAACTTTAACCCTAACCCTAAACCTAACCCTAATTCTCAACCCCACCCTCAACCTTAGCCTAACCCTAAGCCTAACCCTAACACTAACCCTAACCCTAAACCTAAATCTCACCCTAAACCTAACCCTACCTCTAACCCTAACCCTAAACCTCACCCTAACCCTAACCTTAACCCTCACCCGCAACCTCACCCTCAACGAAAATCTAACCTTTCCCTAAGAATAACACTAACCCTAACCCTAATCATCATCCTAACCCTAATCCTCACCCCCACCCTCAACCTCAGCCTAACCCTAAATCTAAGCCTAACCCTAACCCTAACACTCACACTCACACTCACCCTAAACCTCACCCTAACACTTACATTCACCCTAACCTCAACCTAACCCTAAGCCTAACCCTAAACCTCACTCTCACGCTAACAATCACCCTAACCCTTACCCTCACACGAACACTAACTCTCAGCCTAACCCTCATCCTAACCCTAGCCCTAACCCTACCCCTCACTCTAACCTTAACGCTAACCATAAAGGTAACCCTCATATTAACCCTAACCCTCACACTCACACTCAACCTCACCCTCAGTCTAACCCTAAACCTAACCCTAATCCAAACTCTAACCCTCACCCTCACCCTAACTCTAAACCTAACCAAAACCATCACCCTAATCCTAACCCTATCCCTAACCCTCATGCTAACCCTAAACCTAATCCTAAAACTAAAACTTACCCTAACCCTAACCCTTACGCTCACCCTAACCCTAACCCTCACCCAAAACCTCACTCTCACCCTCAACCTCAACCTCACCCTCACCCTCACCATCACCCTCACCCTAACACTCACCCTCACCCTAATCCTAACCATAACCCTAACCCTCACCCTAAACCTAACTCTGACACTCACCCTCACCCTCACCCTAAGCCTTAACCTACACCTAAGCCTAATCCTAAACCTCACCCTCGCCTTCACCCGAAACCTAAACCTTACCCTAACCCTAACTCTAGCCCTCACCCTAACCCTAACCCTAATCCTCCCCCTCACCTTAACCCTAACCCTAATGCTAACCCTAACACTCACCGTCACAGGAAACCTAAACCTAACCCTGACCCTAAACCTAACCTTAACCCTAATACTATCTGTAACCCTCACCGTCACCCTAAACCTCACTCTAACCCTTACCCTAACCATAACACTAACACTAAACCTCACCCTAACCCTCACCCTATTCCTAAATCTAAACCTAACCCTCACCCTAACGCTCACCCTAACCCTCAACCTAAACCTAAACCACACCCTCACCCTAACCCTCACCCTAAAACTTACCCTCACCCTAACCCTAACATTAACCCTAACACTAATCCTCACCATATCCCTAACCCTGAAACTCACCCTAACCCTCACCGTCACCTTAACCCTCACCCTAACCCTAACCGTCACTCTCACCCTAAAACTCACCCTCTACCTAAACCGAACCATCACCCTAACCATACCCTACACCTCACCCGAATCCTAATCCTCACCCTAAACCTAACTCTAAACCTAACCCTCATACTAACCCAAACCCTCACCTTAAACCTCACCCTAACCCTCATGCTAACCCTAAAGCTAACCATAACTCTCACTCTCACCCTAACCCTCATCCTAACCCTTATCCTCACACTAAAACTAACCCTAATCCTCACATTAACCCTAACCCTCACACTAACCCTAATGCTACCCCTCACCCTACCCCTCACATTAACCCTAACCCTAACCCTCACCCTAGCCCTATGCGTAACCCTCACCTTCCCACTAACCCTTAATTTCACTGTCACCCTAACCCTCACCCTAACCCTAATACTCACCTACAGCCTCACCCTCACCGTCACCCTCACCCTAACCCTCAACCTCACCCTAAACATCACCCTAATCCTAACCCTCACCCTAAACCTAACTGTAATCCTCACCCTAACCCTAAATCTCACCTTAAACCTCACCCTCACCCTAATCCTCACCCTCACACTAACCCTAACCCTAAGCCTTTCCTAGCCGAAACCCTCACCTTCATCCTCACCCTCACCCTAATCCTCACCCTATCCCTCATCCTAACCCTAACCCTCACCCTAACCCTAAACCTCCCCCTAACACAAACCCTCCCACTAACCCTCACCTTAACCCTAACACTAACCCTAACCCTCACCCTCACCCTAAACCTCACCCTAACCCTTTCCCTCACATAACCCTAACCCTAACCCTAACTCTAATCCTCACCCTCACCCTAATCCTAACACTAATCCTCAACCTAACCCTAATCCTCCCCTTAAACCTCACCCTCAACCTAATCCTCACCCTAACCGTAACCCTAAGCCTTTCCTAACTGAAACCCTTACCCTCACCCTAACGCTAGGCCTAACCCTCATCTTCACCCTAACCCTCACTATTACACTAACCCTAACACTAACACTAACCCTCACCCTAACCATCACAGTCACCCTAACCCTCACTCTAACCCTAACCCTCAACCACACCCTAACCCTCCCCCTCAACCGAACCCTCACCCTCACCCTAACACTCACCCTCACCCTAAACCTCACCCTCACAATCAACATCACCCCAACGCTAAACCTTACCCTAACTATAACCCTGAACCTAACCCTAACCCTCACTCTTATCCTCACCCTAAACCTAACCCTAATGCTAAACCTAAACCTAAACCTCATCCTAAAAATTACCATATCCCTAAGCCTCACCCTCACCCTCACATTCACACTAACCCTAACCCTCACACCAACCCAAACTCTAACCCTCACACTCACCCTCAACCTCACCCTAAACCTAACCCTAACCCTAACCCTCATCCTAACTCTAATGATAACCCTAACCCTTAACTTCACCCTAAATCTCACCATAACCCTAAAACTCACCATAACCCTAACCCTAACCCTAAACCTAATCCTCATCCTAACCCTAACCCTTGCACACACCGTAATCCTCACCATCACCGGAACCCTTCTCCTCACCCTAACACTCACCCTAACGCTAACCCTAACCCTAATCCTAAACCTAACACTCACCCTCACCTTAACACTCACCCTGACCAAAAACATCACCATAACCCTAACCCTCACCCTAAACCTAACCCTAACCCTCACCCTAAACTTAACCCTCATCCTAATGCTCTCCCTATCCCTAACACTAACCCAACACCTCACCATCACCCAAACCCTCACACTAACCCTTATCCTCACACTTACCCTAATCCTAAACCTCACCCTAACCCTCACACTAACATTAATCCTCACCCTATCCCTAACCCTAACCCAAACCCTCACCCTAACCCTCACGTAATCCTTACCCTCACCCTAACCCTAACCATCATCCTCACCCTAAATCTCACCATAACTGTTACCCTCAACCTAATCTGCAAACTAACCCTAACCCTAAACCGACGGCACACCCTAACCCTCACCCTCACCATAACCCTAACCCTAAACCTAACCCTCACCCTAACCCTAACCCTCACCATCACCCCAACCCTCACCCTAACACTTACCCTCACAATAACCCTATCCCTCACCCTAAACCTAACCCTTATTCTCAAAAGAACACTCACCCTCACGCTAACCCTCGCCCTCACACTAAACATCACCCTAACCCTAACACTCACCCAAACCCTAACCCTAACCCTCACCCTAACCCTCACCATGACCCTAAACCTTACCCTAACCCCAACCCACACCCTCACCCTAAACCTCACCCTAACCCTAACCCTAACCCTTACCTAACCGAAAACCTCACCCTCACACTCACCCTCACCCTAATCCTCACCCTCACCCTAGCCCTCACCCTAAAACTAACCCTCACCCTAACCCTAACCCTAAGCCTCACCCACACCCTAACCCTAATCCTAAACCTAACCCTAACACTCATCCTAACCCTAACTCTAAACCTAATGCTAACCCTAAACCTCACACTCACCCTAACCCTCACCCTATCCCTTACAGTCACCCTAACCCTAACCCTAACCCTCAAGCTAACCCTAAACCTTCCCCTCAGCCTAACACTCACACTAAACCCAACCCTAAACCTAAACCTCACCCTCACATTAACCCTCACCCTAACACTTGCCCACACCCTCACCCTCACCCTAACCCTAACCCTAAACCTATACTTCACCCTAACGCTCACCCTTACCCTAACCCTCACTCTCACCCTAACCCTCACCATAACCCTAAACCTAACCCTCACACTAACCTAAGCCTAACCCTCAGCCTAAAGCTTATGCTAACCTTAAATCTATCCCTAACATTCACCATACCCCTAAACCTAGCCCTAACCCTAACCCTCACACTAAACCTAACCCTAACCCTCAGCCTAACCCTCATCCTAACCCTAAACCTAACCCTAATCCTAACCTCACCCTCACCCTCACCCTAACTCTAAACCTAAACCTAAACCTAACACTCACCCTCATCCTCACCCTAACCTAACACTATCCCCCAACCGCACCCTAACCCTAACCATCACCCTATATCTCACCCTCACCCTAACCCTAACCCTAACACTCACCCTAACACTAACGCTAACCCTAACCCTCACCCTCACACTAAAACAAACCATAACCCTAACCCTGACCATAACCTTAACCCTCAGCCTAAACCTAATCCTCACCATAACCCTAACCCTCACCCACACACTAACCCACACCCTCACCCTCACCCTCACCCTCAACATAACACTTACCCTCACCCTCACCTTAACCTAACACTATTCCTAACCCTCATCCTAACCCTAACCCTCACCCTATAAGTCACCCTCATCCTAACCCTAATCCTAACCCTCACTCTAACCCTCACCCTAAACTTAAGACTAATCCTAACCCTCATCCTTAACCCTTTCCCTCACCATAAACTTAACCCTAAGCCTAAACCTAATCCTCACCCTCACCCGAACACTCACACTCACCTAAACCTCACCCTAACCCTAACATTACCCCTCTTCCTAACCATCACCCTAACCATAACACTAACTCTAACCCTCAACCTAACCCTAACCCTAACGCTAACACTCAAACTCACCTAAACCTAACCCTAACCCTAACATTACCCCTCTACCTAACCATCACCCTAACCATAACACTAACCCTAACCCTCACACACACCTAAACCTCACCCTAAACCTTACATTACCCCTCTCCCTAACCATCACCCGAACCCTACCCTAACACTAACCCTCACCCTATCATTAACCCTATTCCTAAACCTAGCCCTCACCCTCAAACTAGCCCTAACCCTAACTCTAACATTAACCCACACCCTAACCCTAACCCTAAACCTAAACCTAAACCTAACCCTAACCCGCACACTTACCTAAACCTGACCCTAACCCTAACATTACCACTCTCCCTAACCATCACCCTAACGCTAACCCTAACCCTAACTCTCAACCTAACCCTAATCCTACCCCTCACCCTCACCCTCAAACTAACCCTAAACCTAATGCTAACCGTCACCCTAACCCTAACCCTCAACCTAAAAATAAACTCAGCTTAACACTCACTCTCACCCCAATCCTCACCCTAACCCTAACACTTACCTAACCGAAACCCTCACCCTCAACCTCACCCTAAACCTCACCCTCAGCCTAGCCCTCACCCAAACCCTAACCCTAACCCTAACCCTCACCCTCAACCTCCCATTCAACCTCAGCATTACCCTAACCCTTACCCTAATCCTAACCCTAAGCTTCAATCCCACACTCACCCTAACCCTAACACTATCCTTAACGCTAAACCTCACCCTCAACCTAACCCTAACTCTAACTCTAACAATAACCTTAACCCTAACCCTAACCCAATCCCTAACCCTAAAAATCACCCTAACCCTCACCCTAACCCTCACCCAAACACTTACCCTCACCCTCACCCTAACCCTAACCCTAACCTCACACTAAACCTAAGCCTCACCTTAACTCTAACCCTAAACCTAACCCTAATCCTAAACCTAACCCTCACACTCACCCTCACCCTAACCCTCACACTCACCCTCATCCTAAGCCTCACCCTAAACATCACCCTAACCCTAACCCTCACCCTAACCCTAAACCTAACCCTCAAACTAACCCTCACCCTAACTCTAAGGATAATCCTAACCCTCACCCTCAATCTCACCCTCAACCTAACCCTTATCCTCACACTAACCCTAAACCTAACCCTAACCCTAACCCTCACACTAAACCTTAACCTCACCTTAACCCTACCCCTACACATCACACTACCCCTCACCCTAACCCTAAACCTAACACTCACCCTCACTTTCACCCTCACCCACAGCCTAACCCTAAAACTAAGACTAATCCTAACACTAACCCTCACACTAATCCTCCACCTAACCCTGAAAAAAACACTCACCCTCACCCTAACTCTAACCCTAACCCTAACTCTCACCCTAACCCTCACCCTGACCCTCACCCTAAACCTAACCCTAACCCTCAGCCTAACACTTACACTCAACCTAATCCTCACCCTAAACCTAACCCTCACCCTCACCCTCACCCAAACCCTCATCCTAACCCTAACCCACACCTCACCCTCACACTTACCATAACCCTCATCCTAACCCTAACCCCAAACCTAATGCTAACCCTAAACCGCGCTCTCACCCTAACCCTCAACCTAACACTTACCCTCACCCTAACCCTAACCCTAATCCTCACACTAAACCTAACCCTCACCCTAACCGTAACCCTACCCCTCAGCCGTACCCTCACCTTAAACCTAACCCTAAACCTAACCCTCACCCTATCACTAACCTTAACCCTAACCCTCACCCTCACCCTAACCCTGATGCTAGCCCTAACCTTCACCCTCACCCTAACCCTAACACTAACCCTTACACTCACCCAAACTGTAACCCTCACCCACACCCTAACCCTCACCCTAACACTTACCCACACCCTAACCCTCACCTGAAACCAAAACCTAAACCTAACCTTTACCCTAACCCTAACCCTAACCATAACCCTAACCCTCAACCTCTCCCTAACCCTCACCCTCAACTTTACCCTCAACCTAACCCAAACCCTAACCATAAAACTAACACTCACACTAACACTAACCCTTACCCTCAGCCTAACCCTTATACTAACCCTAAACCTAATCCTAACACTCAACGTAACCCTAACCCTAAACCTAACCCTCACCCTCAACCTCCCCTTCCTCCTCAGCCTTACCCTAACCCTAACCCTAATCCTAACCCTATCCCTCAACCCCACCCTCACCCTAACCCTAATCCTAACCCTAACGCTAACCCTCACCCTCACCCTAACCCTAACCCTAAGAATAACCCTCACCCTAACACTAACCCTAAACCTAAAACTCACCCTAACCCTAATCCTAACCCTAACCCTCACCCTCACCTTCATTCTAACACTCACCCTCATCCTGACCCTCAGCATCACACTAACCCCCACACTAACCCTAACCCTCACCCGAACCCTAACCCTAACCCTCACCCTCAATTTCACCCTCACCCTCAGCCTAACAATAACCCAAAACCTAATCCTAACCCTAACCCTCACCCTCATCATAACCCGAAAGATAACCCTCACCCTCACCCTCACACTCACACTCACCCCCAACCTCAACCTAACCCTCACCCTCACCCTTACCCTCACACTAACCTCAATCTCACCCTAAACATCACACTAACCCTAACCCTCACCCTAACCCTAACGCTAACCATAACCCTCACGCTCAACCTAACTCTCACCCAAACCCTTATCCTCACACTAACTCTAACCCTAACCCTATCGCGACACCTCACCCTAACTCTCACCCTAACCCTAACCCTCAAACACACCCTAACCCTCACACGAACCCTCACCCTCACATGAACACTAACCCTCAGCATAACACTCACCCTCACAATAAACTTCAACCTAACCCTAACTCTCACACTAACCCTAACCCTAAACCTCACCCTAAACCTAACTCTCAACCTAACCTTAACCCTCACCCTCACCCTAACCCTAATCCTCATCCTATACCTAACCCTCACCCTTAACCTAACCCTCACACTCTCCCTAACCCTAACCCTCATCCTAACCCTAACCCTCACCCTCAACCTAACCATCACCTTAACCCTAATCCTCATCCTAACCCTAACCCTAAACCTAATGCTAACCCTAAACCTCACACTAAACCTAACCCTCACCCTAACCGTAACCTTAAACCTCAGCCTAACCCGCTCCCTAAACCTAACCCTAACCATAATCCTCACACTATACCTAACCTTAACCATAAACCTCACCCTAACCCTCACCCTAACGCTAATGCTAACCCTATCCCTTACCCTCACCCTAACACTCACCCTAACCCTAAACCTCACCCTAACCCTAACCCTCATTCTCATTCTAACACTCACCCTAACACTTACCCACACCCTAAGCCTCACGCTAACCCTAAAACTAAATCTAAACTTCACCCTAACCCTCACCCTAAACCTAACCATAACCCTAAACCTAACCCTCACCCTAACCCTAACCCTCACCCTCTCCCTAAACCTCACCCTAAGCTTTACCCTCAACCTAACCCAAACCCTAACCCTAAACCTAACACTCACACTAACCCTAACCCTTACCCTCAGCCTAAACCTTATACTAAACTTAAACCTAACCCTAACCCTCACCCTAAACCTAACCCAAAACATAACCCTCACCCTCAACCTCCCCTTCCCCCTCAGCCTTACCGTAACCCTAACCCAAATCCTAACCCTAACCCTCAACCCCTCTCTCATCCTAACCCTAACCCTAACCCTAACGCTAAACCTCAGCATCACACTCAACTTCTCCCTAACCCTAACCCTAACAATTACCCTAACCCTAACACTAACCCAATCCCTAAAACTCACCCTAATCCTAATCCTAACCCTAACCCTCACCTAAACCTCATTCTAACACTCACCCTCACCCTGACCCTCACCATCACACTAACCCTCACACTAACCTGAACCCTCAGCCTAACCCTAACCCTCAGCCTCACCGTAACCCTAACTATAACCCTCACCCTCACCCTCACTCTCACTGGCACCCTCACCCTAACTCTCACCCTAACCCTTACCCTCACACAAACCCTAACCCTATCCCTATCCCAACACCTCAACCTAACTCTCACCGTAACCCTAACCCTCTACCACACAATAACTCTCACCCTCACCCGAACCCTCATCCTGAACCGAACACTCACCCTCACCCTAACCCTCACCCTCACAATAAACATCACCCTAACCCTAACTCTCACCTTAACCCTAACTCTAAACCTCACCCTAACCCTAATCCTCAACCTAACCCTAACCGTCATACTCACCCTAAGCATAACACTCATCCTAATCCTAATCCTCACCCTAAAACTAACTCTGAACCTCGCCCTAACCCTCACCCTCACCATAACCCTCACACTAACCTTAACCCTGAACCTAAATATATCCCTAACTCTAACCTTCACCATCACCCTGACCTTCACCTCAGCCTAACCCTAACACTAACTCTATTCCTAATCCTAACTCTCACCCTCACCCTAACCATCAACCTAACCCTAAACCTCACCCCAACCCTAACCCTAACCATCACACTAAACCTAACATCAGCTTAACCCTCAGCCTCACCCTAACCCTAACACTTACATAACCGAAACACCCTCACCCTCATCCAAACCCTGACACTCATCCTCGCACTCACCCTAACCCTAAACCTAACCCTAATGCTGAACCTCACCCTCAGCCTCACCCTAACCCAAACTCTAACCCTAACAATAACCCTAAAACTAACCCTAATCCTAAAATTCACCCTAACCCTAATCCTAACCCTAAACCTCACCCTCACCCTCACCCTCATTCTAACCCTCACCTTCTCCCTGACCCGCACCATCACACTAACACACACACTAATCCTAACCCTCACCCTAACCCTAACCCTAAACCTAAACCTCACCATCACCCTCACCCTAACCCTAACCCTAACCCTTAACCTCACCCTAACCCTAAACCTCACCCTCACCCTAATTCTCACCCTAATCCTTACCCTCACCCTAAGCTGCAAACTAACACTAACCCTAAACCTACTGCTCACCCTAAACCTCACCCTGACCATAACCCTAACCCTAACCCTAACCCTAACCTTAACCCTCACCCTCACACTAACCCTCACCCTTACCCTTATCCTAATACTAACCCTAATCCTAACCCTCTCCCTATACTTCACACTAACACTAATCCTCACCCTATCCCTAACCCTAACCCAAACCCTCACCCTAACCCTTACCCTCACCCTAAACCTAAAACTCACCCTCACCTTAACCTCACCTTAACCCTTACCTTCACCCTAACCCGCAAACTAAATTTAACCCTAAACCTACTGCTCACCCTAACCCTCAACCTCACCATAACCCTAACCCTAAACCTAACACTCACCCTAACCATAAACCTCACCCTCACCGTAACCCTCACCCTAACCCTTACCCTCACATTAACGCAATCCCTAACCCTAACCCTAACCCTAATTCTCAACAGAACACTCAACCTCACCCTAACCTTTACCCTCACACTAAACATCACCCAACCCTAACCCTCACCATAACCCTAACCCTAACTCTCACCCTAACCCTCACCCTCACCCTAAACCTAACCCTCATCCTAACACTAACCTTCACCCTCACCCTCACCCTAACCCTAACCCTAACCACAAACCACACCCTCACCCTAAACCTCACCCTAACCCTATCCCTAACCCGTACCTAAATGAAAAAATCACCCTCACCCGAATCCTCACCCTCACCTTAACCCTAACTCTAAACCTAACGCTAACACTCATCCTAACCCTAACTCTAAACCTAATGCTAACCCTAAACCTCACACTCACCGTAACCTTCACCCTAACCCTTACCGTCACCCTAACCCTAATCCTAACCCTCACACTAAACCTAACACTCACCCTAACCCTAACCATTCCCCTCAGCCTAACCCTCGCCACAAACCTAACCCTAACCCTAATCCTCTCCCTATCATTAACCTTAAGGCAAAAACTCACCCTAAACCTCACCCTAAACCTAATGCTAACCCTAACCCTCACCCTGACCCTAACACTTACGCTAACTCTTGCCCTCACCCTAAACCTAAAACTCACCCTCACCATAACCCTCACCCTAAAACTTACCCACACCCTCACCCTCACCCTAAACCTAACCCAAAATTTCACCCTAAAACTTCACCATAACGCTCACCCTAACCCTAACACTCACCTTCACCCTAACACTCACCGTAACATTTACCCTCACCGTAACCCTTACCCTATCCCTATACCTAACCCTCAAACTAACCCTAACCCTAACCTTCAGCCTAAACCTTATGATAACCCTAAATCTATCCCTAACCCTAACCCTAACCCTCACACTAACCCTAACCCTAACCCTCAGCCTAACCCTCATCCTAACCCTAAACTTAACACTAATCCTAACCCTCACCCTCACCCTCACCCTAACTCTAAACGTAAACCTAAACCAAACACTGACCCTCACCCTCACCCTAACCTAACATTATCCCTAACCCTCACCCTAACCCTAACCCTCACCCTATACCTCAGCCTCAACCTAACCCTAGACTTAACCTTAACCCTCACCCTAACCCGCACCCTAAACTTAACACTAACCCTAACCTTAATCCTCACACTAAACCTAACCCTAACCCTCACCCTCACCCTATCCCTCAACCTCACCCTAAACATCACCCTAACCCTAACCCTCACCCTAACCTGAATCCTACCCTAAACTGAACCCTAACCCGAACCCTAACCCTGACCCTAACACTCACCCTAAACCTAACGATAACCCTAAACCTCACCCTCAACCTAACCCTCAACCTAACCCTTATCCTCACACTAACCCTAACCCTACCCGTCACACTAACCCTAAACCTCACCCTAACCCTAACCCTACCCCTCACTCTACCCCTCACCCTAATCCTATCCCTAACCCTAAACCTCAATTTCACCCTCACCCTCAGCCTAACCCTAACCCTAACACTTACCTAACCCTAACCCTAACCTTAATCCTCCCCCTAACCCTGACAATAACCCTCACCCTCACCCTAACACTAACCCTAACCCTAACTCTCACCCTAACCCTAAACCTAAACCTCACCCGAACCCTAATCCTCAACCTAACCCTAACCCTCATCCTGACCCTCACACTAAACCTAACCATAACACTAACCCTCACCCTAACACTTACCCTGACCCTAACCCTAACCCTAAACCTAACCCGAACCTCACCCTAAACCTAACCCTCATCCTAAACCTAAGCCTCACCCTCACCCTAACCCTAACCCTCATCCTAACCTTAAACCTAAACCTAATGCTAATCCTAAAACTCACCCTCACCCTAAACCTCACCCTAACCCTCACCCTCACCCTAACACTAACCCTAACCCTCACACTAAACCTAAACCTCACCCTAACCCTAACCCTAATCCTCACACTAAACCTAACCCTCAAACTAAATCTAACCCTACCACTCAGCATAACCCTCACCCTATGACTAATCCTAACACTAATCTTCACCCTATCCCTAAACTTAACCCTAATCTCACCCTAACCCTCAACCTCACCCTAACCCTAATTCTAACACTAACCCTCCTCCTGGTCCTAACCCTCACCCTCACCCTAAACCTCACTCTAACAGTTACCCACACCATAACCCTCACCCTAACCCTAAACCTAAACCTAACCTTCAACATAACCCTCACGCTAACCCTAAATATAACCCTAACCCTAACCCTCACCCGAACACTCACTGTAACCCTAACCCTCACCCTCTCCCTAACCCTCAACCTAATTTTACCCTCAACCTAACCCAAACCCTAACCCTAAACCTAACCCTCACACTAACCCTAACCCTTACCCTCAGCCTAACCCTTATAGTAACACTAAACCTAACAGTAACCCTCACCCTGAACCAAACCCTAACCTTAAACCTCACACTCAACTTCCCCTTCCCCCTCAACCTTACCCTAAACCTAAACCTAATCATAACCCTAATGCTAACCCTCACCCTCACCCTCACCTAACCCTAACACTAACAATAACCCTAACCCTAACCCTAACACCCACCCTCACTTTCATCTTCACCCTCAGCCCAACCCTAACCCTTACTGTAAACCTGAACCTCACCCTCACCTTAAACCTAACCCTAACCCTCACCCTTACCCTCACCCGCAACCACACACTCACCCTAACCCTCACCCTCACCCTCATCCTCACACTAACCCTCAACCTCAACCTAAACATCACCCTAACTCACACCCTCACATTAACCTTAATCCTAACCCTCACCCTAACCATAAACCTCATCCTAACCCTCACCCTACCCCTAACGCTAACCCTAACCCTCACCCTCACACTAACCCACACCCTAAATCTTAACCTCACACTAACCCTAAACCTAACCCTAACCTTCACACTAACCCTAACCCTCACCCTAACCCTATCCCTACACCTCACCCTGACTCTCATCCTAAACCTAAACCTCAACCACACCCTAATCCTCACCCTCACACGAACCCTCACCCTCACCTGAACACTCACCCTCACCCTAACACTCACAGTCACAATAAACTTCACCCTAACCCTAACTCTCACTCTAGCCATCATCCTAAACCTCACCCTAACCCTAACCCTCAAGCTAACCCTACCCTTCACCCTCACCCTCACACTAAACCTAAACCTAATGAGAACCCTCACCCTAACCCTAATCCTCATCCACAACCTAACCCGAAATCTCACCTGAACCCACACCCACCCACAAACTCTCATCCTCAACCTAAACCTCACCCTCACCCTAAACATCACCCAAACCCGAACCCTCACCCTAACTCTAACCCTAACCCTACCCCTCACCCTAACCCTTACCCTCACCATAACCATAACCCTCACACTAACCTTAAACCTCACTCTAATTATAACCCTAACCCTAACCTTCACTCCCTGTTCTTCACCTCAGCTTAA
Source organism: Dipodomys merriami (assembly GCF_024711535.1). Taxonomy (NCBI): domain Eukaryota; kingdom Metazoa; phylum Chordata; class Mammalia; order Rodentia; family Heteromyidae; genus Dipodomys; species Dipodomys merriami. Next base: position 1,164,394 of record NW_027206235.1, on the reverse strand, counting down.
ACCTAAACCTAACCCTCAACCTAACCCTACCCCTCACCCTCACACTCACACTAAACCTAAAACTAATGATAACCCTCACCCTAACCCTAATCCTCAACCCACACCCTAACCCGAAAACTCACCTGAACCCATAACCACACCCAAACCTAACCTTCACACTAACCCTAACCCTAACCCTCAGATTAACCCTCATCCTAACCCTAACCCTAACCCTAATCCTAACCCTCACCGTCAGCCTCACCCTAACTCTATACCTAAACCTAAACCTAACACTCACCCTAACCCTAACCTAACACTATCCATAACCCTCACCCTAACCCTAAACCTCAACCTATACCTCATCCTCAACCAAACCCTAAACCTAACCCTAACCCTAAACCTAACCCTCACACACACCCTAAACCTCACCCTAACCCTAACATTACCCCTCTCCCTAAGCATCACCCTAACCCTAACCATAACCCTAACCCTCAACCTAACCTTAACCCTACCCCTCACCCTCACCATCAAACTAAACCCTAAACATAATGCTAACCCTCACCCTAACCCTAATCATCACCCACACCCTAACTGGAATCATCACACGAACCCTCACCCTCATCCAAACACTCAATCCCACGCTAACCCTCACCCTCACCCTAAACATCACCCAAATCCTAACCCTAACCCTAACCCTGACTCTAACCCAAACCCTCACCCTAAAACTTACCCTCATCCTAACCCTAACCCTAAGCTTCACCCTCACCCTGACCCTCACCCTCAGCCTAACCCTAACCCTAACCCTATTCCTAATCCTAACTCTCAAACTCACACTTACCCTAAACCTAACCCTAACACTCACCCTCATCCTCACACTAACCCTATCCCTAACCCTCACCCTAACCCTAACCCTCACCCTACACCTCACTCACACCCTAACCCTAATCCTAACTCTAACCCTAACCCTAACCCTCACACTAACCCTAACCCACATCCTCACACTACACCTCACCCTAACCCTCACCCTCACCCTAACTCTAATGCTAACCCTAACCCTCACTTTCACCCTATCCCTCAACCTAAGCCTTACCCTTACCCTAATACTAACCCTCAACCTCAACCTAAACCTCACCCTAACCCTTATCCTCAGAATAACCCGCAAACTATCCCTAACCCTAAACCTACCGCTCACCCTAACCCTAACCCTAACCCTCACCCTTATCCTAACCCTCACCATCACCCTAACCATCACCCTAACCCTAACGCTCACCCTAACCCTAACCCAAACCCTCACCCTAAACCTAACCTCAGCTTAACCCCCACCCTCATCCTAATCCTCACCCTAACACTTACCTAACCGAAACCCTCACCCTCACCCTGACCCTAAACCTCACCCTAACCCTCACCCTCAACCTCCCCTTCCCCCTCAGCATTATACTAACCTTAACTCTAATCCAATCCCTAACCTTCAATCCCACCCTCACCCTAAACCTAACCCTAACGCTAATCCACACGATAACCCTCACCCTAACCCTAACCCTCACACTAACCCTAAACCTCACCCTAACCCTAACCCTACCCCTCACCCTAACCCTAACCCTAACCCTCACACTCACTTTCACCCTCACCCTCAGCCTAACCCTAACCCTAACACTTACCCTAACCATAACCCTCACCGTAATCCTCCACTTAACCCTGACCATAAACCTCACTCTAACCCTAACACTAACCCTAACCCTAACTCTCACCCTAACGCTAACCCTAAACCTCACCCTAACCCTAACGCTCAAACTAACCCTAACCCTCACCCTGACCCTCACACTAAACCTAACCATAAGCCTAACCCTCACCCTAACACTTACCCTGACCATAACCCTCACACTACACCTAACCCGAACCCTTACACTAACCCTAACAATAATCCTAAACCTAAGCCTCACCCTCACCCTCACCCTCACCCTAACCCTAACCCTAACCCTCATCCTAACCTTAAACCTAAACCTAAAGCTAACCCTAAACATCATCCTCACCCTAAACCTCACCCTAAAATTTACCTTCACCCTAACCCTAACCGTAACCCTCACACAAAACCTAAACCTCACCCTAACCCTAAACCTAACCAACACCCTAAACCTAACCCTCACCCTACCCCAAACCCTAAACCTCACACTAAACCTAAGCCTCAACCTAAAACTAACCCTACCCCTCAGCCTAATCCTCACCCTAAATCTAAACGTAACCCAAATCATCAACCTATCCCTCACCTTAACCCTAACCCTCACCCTCAACCTCCCCTTCCCCCTCAGCTTTACCCTAACCGTAAATCTAATCCTAACCCTCAACCTAAACCTCACCCTAACCCTAACCCTCAGCCTCACCCTAACACTCACCATAACCTTTACCCTCAACATAACCCAAACCCGAACCCTAAACCTAACACTCACACTAACTGTAAACCTAACCCTCACCCTATACTTTATACTAACCCTAAACCTAACCCCAACCCTCACCCTAACCGGAATCCTCACACTAACCCTAAACCTAACCCTAACCCTGACCCTAAACCTCATCCTAACCCTAACCCTAACCATAACCCTCACACTAACCTTAACCCTCACCCTCACGCTAACCCTCACCCTAAACCTTACCCTCACCCTAAACGTATCCCTAAACCTAACCCTAACTCTAACTCTCACACTAATACTCAACCTCACCCTAACACACACCCTCACACTAAACGTAACCCTAAAGCTAACACTCACCCTAACCCTAACACTAACCCTCACCCTAACCCTCACCCTCACCCTAACCCTAACCCTAACCCTCATCCTAACACTAACCCTCACCCTCAACCTTACACACCCCCAACCCTAACCCTCTACCTCACCCTAAACCTCACCCTAAGCCTTACCCTCACCCTAACTCTAATCCTAACCCTAACCGTAACCCTCACCCTAACCCTAAACCTATCCCTAACCCTCACCCTAACCCTAACCCTCACCCTACCTCACACTCACCCTAACCCTCACCCTAACCCTTACTGTCACCCTAACCTTAACCCTAACCCTCACACTAAACCTAACCCTCACCCAAACACTAATGTTACCCCTCACCCTAACCCTCACCCTCAAACTAACCCTAACCCTAATCCTCACCCTATCCTTAATCTTAACCCAAAATTCACCGTAAGCCTCACCCTCACCCTCACCCTAATGCTAACCCTAACCCTCAGCCTCACCCTAAACCTCACCCGAACACTTACCCTCACCCTAACCCTAACCCTGACCCTCACACTAAACCTTACCCTAACACTTACCCAAACCCTAAACCTCACCCAAACCCTAAACCTAAACCTAACCTTGATGCTAAAACTCACCCTCAACCTAAACTTCACCCTAACACTTACCCACAGCCTTACCCTCACCCTAACCTTAAATCTAAACTTAAACTTGACCCTAACACTCACCCTAACCCTAAAACTCACCCTCACCCTAAACCTCACCCTAACACTTACCCAAACCCTAAACCTCACCCAAAACCTAAACCTAAACCTAACCTTGATGCTAACACTCACCCTCAACCTAAACTTCACCCTAACACTTACCCACACACTTACCCTCACCCTAACCCTAAACCTAAACTTAAACTTGACCCTAACCCTCACCCTAACCCTAAAATTCACCCTCACCCTAACTCTCACCCTAACATTTACCCTCACCCTAACCCTTACCCTAACCCTAAACCTAACCCTCACATTAACCCTAACCCTAACCCTCAGCCTAACCCTTAACCTAACCCTAAACCTAGCCCTAAACCTCACCCTAACCTAATCCTAACCCTCAGCCTAACCCTCATCCTAACCCTAACCCTAACCCTAATCCTCACCCTCACCCTAACTGTAACCCTAAACCTAAACCTAACACTCACCCTCACAGTTACCCTAACCCTAACACTGTCCCTAAGCCTCAACATAAACCTAACCCTCACCCTAATCCTAAACCTAACCTTCACCCTCAAACTCACCCTAACTCTAACCCAAAACCTAACCCTAACCCTGACCCAGACCCTCAACTTAACCCTCAGCCTCATCCTAAACCTCACCCTAAACCTAAACCTACCCCTCTCCCTACCACTTACCCTAATCCTAATGCTAACCCTAACCCTCAACCTAACCCGAAACCTACCCCTAATGCTAACCCTCAACCTAACCCTAATGCTCACCCACACCCTAACCCTCACCCTCACCCGAAGCCTCATACTCACCCTAACTCTCACCCTCACTCTAAACATCATCCAAACCCTAACCCTCACCCTAAACCTTACACAAACCCTAATCCAAACCCTCACACTCACCCTAACCCTCAGCCTAACCCTTTCCCTTACCCTAAACCTAACCATAACCCTCACACTAACCGTAACCCTCACTCTAACCCTAACCTTAACGCTGACCCTAACCTTCCCCCTCACCCTGACCCTCACCTTAATCCAATTCCTAATCCTAACATTTACCATCACCCTAAACCTAACCCTAACCATCACCCTCACCCTCTCCCTCAACCTAACCCTCACCCTCACCCTAAACATCACCCTAACCCTAACCCTCACCCTCAACCTAACCCTAACCCTTACCCTGAACCTAACCTCAGCTTAATCCTCACCCTCGCCCTAAACCTCACCCTAACCGTAACCTTTACCTAACAGAAACTCACCCTCACCCTCAGCCTATCCCTCACCCTCACCCAAGCCCTCACCCTAACCCTAACCTTAACCCTCACCCTCACCCTCAACCGCCCCTTCTCTCTCAGCCTTACTCTAACCCTAACAATAACTCTAACTCTAACCCTAACCCTAAAACTCATCCTAACCTTACTCCTAACCCTAACCCTCAACCTCGCCCTCACCCTCATTCTAAACCTCAACCTCACTCTGAACCTCACCATCACACTAACCCTCACACTAACCCTAACCCTCACCCTAGCCTTAACCCTAACCCTCACCCTCACTTCCCCCATCACACTCAGCCTAACCCTAACTCTAACCCTAATCCGAAACTAACCTCACCCTCAGCCTCACCCTAACACTTACCCTCAAACTCCCCTTCCCCCTAACACTAAACCTCAACCTCACCCTAAGCATCACCATAACCTTAATCCTCACACTGAACCTAACTCTAACGCTCACCCTAACCCTCACCCTCAAACTAACACTCACCATAAACAGTATCCTCATACTAAACCTAACCCTAACTCTAACCTTCACACTAATCCTAACCCTCAACCTAACCATATCCCTGCACCTCAACCTAAATCTCACCCTAACTCTAACCCTAACACTCACCCTAACCCTAAATCTAAACCTAACCCTCACCCTCACCCTAACCCTCACCATCACGCTAATGCTCACCCTAACCCTAACCCTCACCCTAAACCTAACCCTCAACCTAAACCTAACCCTCACCCTGACCCTCACCCTAAATCTAACCGTAACCCTAACCCTCACCCTCAACCTTACTTTAATACTAACCCTCACCCTAAACCTAACCCGCACCCTAACACTAACCCTCACAATAACCCTAACCCTAGCCCTCACCCTCACCCTCACCCTCAACCTAACCCTAACACTAATCCTAAACCTAACCCTAAATCTAAACTTCACACTAAACCTAAGTCACTCTATCCCTAACCCTACCCCTCAGCCTAACCCTCACCCTAAACCTAACCCTAACCCTAATCCCCACACTATCCCTAATCTTAACCCTAAACCTCACCATAACCCTCACCCTCACCCTAACCCTAATGATAATCTTAACCCTCACCCTCACCCTAACCCTCAACCTTACCCTTACCCTCACTCTAACCCTTACCCTCACCCTAAGCCGAAACCTCACCCTCGCCCTAACCCTCACCCTAACACTTACCCACACCTTCACCCTAACCCTAATCCTCACCCTCAACCTCACCCTAAACCTAACCCTCACCCTAACCCTAACTCTCACCCAAACCCTCACTCTTACAATCACCCTCACCCTCAGCCCAACACTAATCCTTACCCTAATCGTAGCCCTCACCCTCACCCTAACTCTAACCCTAACCCTAACCCTCACCCTCACCCTAACCATATCCCTAACTTTCACCCTAACACTAAAACTCACCCTATATGTCACCCTCACCCTAACCATAAACCAAAACCTAATCCTCACCCTAAACTTCACCCTAACCCTAACACTAACCATAACCCTCATCCTCACAATAAACCTCACCCTATACCTTACCCTCACCATAACCCTAACCCTAACCCTAATCCTCAACCACACCTAACTTCACCCTCACCTGACCTTCACCCTCACCCTCACCCTCACCCTCATCCGCACCCTAAACATCACCCTAACACTAACACTCACCCTCACGCTAATCCTCACAATAACCCTAACCCTGACGGAAAAGAAACCCTCAACCTAACACTCACACTGACCCTCACCCTGAACCTAGCACTCACCCAACCCTAACCCGAACCCTAATCCTCACCTTCACCCTAACCCTCACCCTAACCCTTACCCTCACCCTGACCCTAACCCTAACACTAATCATAACCCTCACACTAGCCGTAACCCTCACCCTAAACATAACACTAAACATAACCCTAACCTTCACCCTCACACTGACCCTCACCCTCACCGTAACCCTAAACCTATTCCTAATCCTAACCCTCACAATCACCCTCAACCTAAACCTAACCCTAACACTAACCCTCACCCTCACCGAACACAAACCCTCATTCTAACCCTAAGCTCAGCTTAACCCTCACCCTCAACCTAATCCTCACCCTAACCCTAACCCTAACGTAAATGTAACCCTCACCCTCACACTAACCCTCATCCTCACATTAGCACTAACCCTATCCCTAACCATAACACCCACACCCTAACCCTCACCCTCATCCTCACTCTAACCCTAATCCTAACCGTAATCCGAACCCTAATGCTCACACTACCCCTCTCCCTAACCCTAACTGTAACCCTACTCCTCACCCTCATCCTAACCCTCACGCTCAGCCGAATACTCACCCTCAACCTAAACCATACTCTCACAATAAACATCACCCTAAACCTAACCCTCAACATAACTCTAAACCTGACCCCCACCCTAACCCTAACCCTCACCCTAACCCTCACCCTAACCTTTACACACAACATAATCCTATCCCTCACTCACAAACTTACCATCATCCAAACCCTTACCCTCACCCTAACCTGCAACCTAACGCTCACCCTAACCCTAACCCTCACCCTTGCCCTAACCCTCACCCTAACCTTTATCCTCACCCTCACCCTAATCCTCACCCTAACCTTTACCCTGATGCTAACCCTAAACATAAACCTAACCCTCAAACTAGCCCTAAACCTAACCCTCAACCTAACCCTTATCCTATCCCTAAACCTAACCCTAACCCTCACCCAAACCCTAAACCTAACCCTCACACTAACCCTAAACCTAACCCTCAGCCTAACGCTCATCCTAACCCTAACCGTAACCCTAACCCTCACCCTAACCATAACCCTACCCATAAAACTCACCCTATCCCTAACACTCCCCCTCACCCTCAGGCTAACTCTAATACTAACCCTAACCCTCACCTTCACCCAAACTCTAACCCTAAACATAATCCTAAACCTCACCCTCACCCTCACACTAACCCTAAACCCATCCCTAACCCTCACCCTAACCCTAACCCAAAACCTATACCTCACTCTCACCCTAACCCTAACCCTAACCCTCATACTGAAACTCACCCTAACTTTACCCTCACCATAAACCTAACTCTAACCCCAATCCTCACCCTAAACCTAAGCCTCATCCACACCCTAACACTCACCCTAACCCTAAACCTAACCCTATTCCTAAACCTAAGCCTCACACTTAAACTCACCCTAACCCTACACCTAACCCTTACCCTCACACACGCCCTCACCCTAAACCTCACTGTCACCCTAACCCTCACCCTGACCCTAACCCTACCCTTCACTCTAACCCTCACACTAACCCTAACCCTAATTCAAACCCTCAACCTAACCCTAACGCTAACCCTAACCCTCACCCTCACACTAACCCTAAACCTAACACTAAGACTCAACCTAACCCTAATCCTCACCCACACCCTAACACTCACCCTCACCTTAACCCTCACCCTCACCCTAACCCTAATCCTAACCTTCACCCTAACACTAACCCTTACACTAACCCTAACCCTAACCCCAAACCTCACCCTAACCCTAACCTTCACCCTAACCCTAACCCTAACCCTAACCCTCACCGTAACCCTAACCCTTACCGTATACCTAACCCTCAGCATCAACATAACCCTAACCCTAATCCTCGCCATAACACTAACCCTCACCCTAACCCTCAGCCTCACCCTAATCCTCACCCTAACTGTAACCCTCAACCTAAACCTCACCCTCACCCTAATCCTCACCCTAACCCTAACCCTAACCATTACCTAATCGAAACCCTCAACCTCAACCTCACACTCACACTAACACTCACCCTCACCATAGCCCTCACCCTAAACCTAAACTTCACCCTAACCCTAACCATAAGCCTCACCCTCAACCTCATCCTAAACCTAACCAAAACCATAACCCTAATCCTAACCCTAACCCTCACGATCACCCTCACACTAATTCTAAACCAAACCCTAACCCTCACCCTCAATGTCACCTAACTCTAACCCTAACCCTAATCCTAATTCTAACCCTCACCCTCACCCTCACCCTAAATCTAACCCTAACCCTAATCCAGACCCTCACCCTCACACTAACCCTAATACTCACCCTATCCCGAACACTAACCCTAAACCTCAACCTAACCTTTACCCTGAACCTAACCCTAATGCTAACCCGAACCCAAACCCTCACACTAACCCTCACCCTAACACTTACCCTCACCCTAACCCAAACCCTCACCCTCACAATAACTCTCACTATAACCATTAGATTCACCCTAACATTAACCCTAACATTAACCCTAAATCTCACCCTAACCCTCTCCCTAAACCTAACCCTCAAACTCAACCTAACCCTCACCATAAACCTTGCCCTCACCCTAACCATAACCCTAACTCTAAACCTCACACTAACCCTAACTCTAACCCTCAGCCTAACCCTCATCCGAAACCTTACCCTAACCCTAATCCTAACCCTAAGTCTCACCCTCACCCTCACCCTAACCATAACCCTAACCCTTACCCTCATGCTAACCCTCACCCTCACTCTCACCCTATTACTATCCCTAACCCTAACTATAAAAATAACTCTAACCCTAACCCTAACCCTCACCCTAACCGTAACCCTAACCCTAACCCTCAACCTCAACGTCACTCTCAACCTCAACCTGAACCTCAAGCTCACCCTCACCCTAACCCTCACACTAACCCTAACCCTCAACCTAACCCTAACCCTAACCCTCACCTCACCCTCACCCTCACCCTCAGCCTAAGCCTTACACTAACCCCAATCCTAACAAGAACCCTTACCCTCATCCTAAACCTAATCCTAATCGTCAAACTCACACTCACCCTCACACTCACCCTAAACCTCACACTCAAACTCACCCTCACCCTAACTCTCAGCGGCACCCTAAAAATCACCCTAACCCTAACCCTCACCCTAACCCTAACCCTTACCCTCACCCTAACCTAACCCTCACCCTCAGCATCACCCTCACCCTCAGCCTAAAACTACTGCTACCCCTAATCCTAACCCTCACCCTCAACCTAACTCTAACCCAAAACCAAATTCTCCCCTTCCCCCTCACCCTCACACTAACCCTCACTCTAAACCTAACCCTCACCATCAACCTCAACCTCACCCTCAGCCTAACCATAGTCCTTACCCTAATCCTAACCCTCAACCTACCCCTGACCCTAACCCTAACCCTAACCCTAACCCTCACCCTAACCCTCTCCCTCACCATAGTCCACACCCTAACACTAACCATAAACGTAACCCTCACCCTCACCCTAACCCTAACCCTAAACCTAACCCTCACCCTCACCCTAAACCTAACCCTAACCCTAACCCTTACCCTTACCCTAAACCTAACCCTAATCCTAAACCTAACCCTAACCCTAACACTCACCTTCACCCTCACCCTAACCCTAACCCCAACCCTCACCCTCAACCTAACCCTAACCCGAATCCTAACCCTAACCCTCACCCTAACCCTAACCCTACCACTCACCCTAAACCTAACCCTAAACCTAACCCTCACCCTCACCCTCACCCTCTGCCTAACACTAACCTTAACCATAATCCTAACACTAATCCTCACCCTCATACTCACCCTAACTCAAACCCTCACCCTAACAATAACCCTCACCCTAACCCTAACCCTATCCCTAACCCTCACCCTAACCCTAAACCTCATCCAAACCCTAAATCTAACACTCAACCTCACCCTAACCCTAACCCTTACCCAAACCCTATACCTCACCGTAACCCTAACCCTAACCCTAACCCTCACCCTCACTCTAAACCTAACCCTAACCCTTACCCTCACCATAACCTTAACCCTAACCCTAAACCTAATACTCACACTAACTCTAACCACCACCCTCACCCTATCCCTCACCGTCACCTTAAACCTCACCCTAACACTAACTGTCATCAACACCCTAACCCTCACCCTCACCCTCACCCTCACCCTCACCCTCACCCTAAGTCTAATCCTAAGTCTAATCCTAACATTAACCCTAACCCAAACCCTCACACTCACCCTCACCTTAACCCTAATCCTAATCCTAACCCTAAACCTCACCCCCACCCTAAACCTCACCATAACCGTAACCCTAACACTAAACAAAACCCTCACACTAACCCTAAACCCTAACTCTAACCCTCACCCTACCCCTAACCGTAAACCTAATACTCATCCTCACCCTAACCCTCACCCGAACACTTGCCCTTACCCAAACGCTCACCCTAAACCTAACCCTAAAGCACACCCTAAACCTCACCCTAAACCTAACCCTAAACCTCACCCTAGCCCTCACCCTTAGCCTAACCCTAACCCTCACCCTCACACTAAATCTCAACCTAACGCTTAACCTCACGTTAACCCTAACCCTAACCCTTACCCTAACCCTCACACTAACCCTAACCCTCACTCTCACCCTCACCCTCCACCTAACACTAAGCCTATACCTAACCCCAACCCTAACCCCAACAATAACCCTAACCCTAACCCTCACCCTAACCCATACCCTAACACTAACCCAAACCCTCACCCTCACCCTAGCCCATACTCTATCCCTAAGCCTAAGCCTAAACCTCACCCTAACCCTCACCCTCACCCACACCCTAAGTCTAATCCTAACCCTAAATCTAACCCTCACACTCACCCTCACCTTAACCCTAATCCTAATCCTAATCCTAACCCTAACCCTAACCCTCACCCCCACCCTAAACCTCACCATAACCCAAACCCTAACACTAAACCTTACCCTAACCCTCACCCTAACCTTAACTCTAATCCTAAACATCACCCTCACCCTAATCCTAAACTTAACCCTAACCCTAAACCTCACCCTAATCCTTAACCGCACACTAACACTTACCCTCAACCTAACACTAACCCTAACCCCAACACTAACCCTCAAACTAACCTAACCATCACCCTAAACATACACCTTACCCTAAACCTAACCCTCACCTTCACCCTAAACCTAACACTAACCCTAACCCTCATCCTAAACTTAACCCTCAACCTAACTCTAAGGCTAAACCTCACCCTCTACCTAAACCTAAACCTAAACCTAAACCTAACCCTAACCCTCAGCCTAATACTAACCCTAACCCTAAAGCTAACCTTAACCCTCACCTTCACCCTAACCCTCACCCTAACCCTAACCCTAACCCTAACCCTAATCCTCACTCTATCCCTACCCTAACCCTCACCCTCATCCTAGCTCTCACCCTAAACCTAAACTTAACCCTCACCCTCACACTAACCCTAATGCTAACCTTACACTCACCTTCACACTAACCCTCACCGTAACCCTAATCCTAACCCTAACACTCACCCTCACCCTCAACCTCACCCTAACCCTAACCATAAACCTGAACCTCACCCTATGCCTAACCCTAACCCTCACCCTCACCCTAGCCCTAACACTAACCCTAACCCTAACCCTACAACTCACCCGAACCGTAACCCTAAACCTAACCCTAACCTGCACCATAAGCCTAACCCTAACACTAACCCTCACCCTAACACTCAGCCTAAACCTAACCCAAACCATCACCATAGCCCTAACCCTCCCCCACACCCTAACCCTTACACTCACCGTAGCCCTCACACTAACTCAACCCTAAACCTACCCCTCACCCTAACCATCACCCTAAACCTAACCTTAAACCTCACCCTAAGCCTAACCATAACCCTCACCCTAACCCTAGCCCTCACACTCACCCTAACCCTAACCCTCACCATCACCCTCACCCTAACCCTAACCCTAACACTAAACCTCACCCTAAACTTAACCCTTACCCTAACCCTAACCCTCACCCTCACCTAAACCCTAATCCTCACCCGAACCCTCTCCCTAACCCTAATGCAAATTCGAACCCTTACACTCAACCTAACCCTCACCCTCACCCTCACCCTCACCTAATCCTCACCTTAACCATAACCCTTACCTAAACTAAACCCTCACCCTCACCTTCAGCTTAACCCTCACACTCACCCTAGCCCTCACAATATCCCTCACCCTAACCCTAAACCTCACCTTCACCCTCACCCTCACCAATACTCTAACCCAAAGTCTAGCCCTCAGCCTAACCCTAACCTCCACCCTAACCCTAACCCTCACCCTCACCTTCACCCTCAGCCTAACCCTAACTCCAATCCTAACCTTAAACCTCACCCTCACTCTAAACCTAACCCTACCCATAACCCTAAGTCTCACCTGAACCCTAACCTCCACTGTAACCCTAAACCTGACACTAACCCTAATCCTAAACCTAAACCTCACCCTGACCCTAACCCTCACCCTAATCCTTACCCTCACCCTAACACTCACCCTAACCGTAACACTAACCCTCACACTAAACCTAAACCTCACCCTAACCTTAACCCTCACCCTAACCCTAACCCTAACCCTAACTCTCACTCTCACCCTAGCCCTCACCGTAATCCTAACACTAACCCTAACACTCAACCTCACCCTAAACCTCACCCTAACCATAACCCTCACCCTAACCCTTAGCCTAACCTTAACCCTCACCCTAACACTAACCCTAACCCTAACCCTCACCCTAACACTAACCCTCACCGTAACACTCACGGTAACCCTAACCCTCACTCTCACCCCAACCCTCACCCTAACCCTTACCCTCACACTAATCCTAACCCTATCTGTAACCCTAATGCTCTTACTAAACCTAACCATCAATTGAAATCTATCGGTACCCCTCACTCTAGCCCTCATCCTAACTGTAACACTAACCCTAACGCTAAACCTCACCCTAACCCTAAACCTTGAGCTCACCCTCGGCCTAATCCTAACCCTGACCCTCACCCTAACCCTCATCCTCACCCAATCCTCACCCTTCCAGTAACCCTCACCCTCACTCTAATCCTCACCATCACCCTTACCCTCACACTAACCCTAATCCTCACCCTAACCCTAACCGTACCCCTCAAGCTAACACTCACCCTAAACCTAACCCTCACCCTAACCCTAAACATAACTATAATCCTTACCTAACACAAACCCTCACCCTCACCATAACCCTCACCCTAAAATTCACCCTCAACATAGCCCTCACCCTAACCCTAACCCTAATCCTCACCCTAACCCTAAACCTCACCCTAAACCATACCCTGACTCTAACCCTCACCCTAACCCTAACCGTAACCCAAAACCTCACCCTGACCCTCACCCTCACCCTAACCCTAACCTAAACCCTAACCCTCAAACTAACCCTCACCTTAACCCTAACCCTAAGCCTAAACCTCACCCTCACCCTAACCCTCACCCCAACCCTTACTCTCACCCTAACCCTAACCCTCACCCTCACCTCAAACCTCATCCTAACCCTCACCCAAACCCTAACCCTAAAACTAACACTCACACTAACCCTAACCCTCACCCAAACCCAAACCTTCACACTTACCTTATCCTCACCCTAACCCTAACCCTAACACTAACCCAAAACCTACCCCTCAACCTACCCCTCACCCTATCTCTAACCCTAACCCTAAACCTAACTTTCACCCTAAACGTAACCATAATCCTCACCCTCATCCTAACTTTCACTGTCAGGCTAACCCTCACACTAACACTAACTCTCTTCCACACCCTCACCCTCAACATCACCCTACACATCACCCTAACCCTAACACTCACCCTAACCCTAACCCTAAACCTCATCCTAAAGGTAACCCTCACCCTAACCCTCACCCTCACCTGATCCTCACCTTAACCATAACCCTTACCTAAACAAAACCCTCACCCTCACCTTCATCTTAACCCTCACCCTCACCCTAGCCCTCACAATATCCCTAACCCTAACCCTAAACCTCACCTTCACCCTCACCCTCACCAATATTCTAATCCAAACACTATCCCTCACCCTAACCCTAACCTCCACCCTAACCCTAACCCTCACCCTCACCCTCACCCTCAGCCTAACCCCAATCTTAAACCTCACCCTCATCCTCAACCTCACCCTAACCCTAACCATAACAAAAACCCTAACCCTAACCCTAACCCTAACGATCACCCTCATCGTGAACCTAACCCTAATCCTAAATATAACCCTCTCCCTCACCCTCACCCTAAACCTAATCCTAACCCTAACCCTCACCCTAACCCTCAGCCTCACCCTCAACCTCAACCTAAACCGAACCCTCACCCTCACCCTCCACCTAACACTCACCCTCAACCTAATCCTAACCCTAAGCCTCACCCTCACCCTCACCCTAACCTTAACAAAAACCCTAACACGCAACTTAACCCTTAACATACCCCTAACTCTAACCCTGAAAATGTCCCTCACCCTAATGCTCTCCCTAAGCCCTCCCTCACCCTAACACTTACCCTAACCCTAACACTCAACCACACCGTAACCCTCATCCTAACCCTTACCCTCAGCCTAAACCTAACCCTAACCCTCACACTAAACCTGCCCCTCACCCTAACACTAACCCTAAACCTCACCCTAAGCTTCACCCTCACCCTTACCCTTACCCTTATTCTCATCCTCACCCTAACCCTCACGCTAAATTTAACCAAAACACTAACCCTCAACCTAACCCTCACCATACCCCTAACCCTAACCCTGAAACTGTCCCTCACCCTAATGCTCTCCCTAACCCTAACCCTAACCCTAACCCTAACCCTTACCCTCACCCTACCCCTAACCCTAAACCTAAACTTAACCCTAACTCTCACACTAAACCTAACCCTCACCCTAACTGTAACCCTAACCCTTACCCTAACCCTCACCTTAACCCTAACTCTAACCCTCACCATAACCCTCATGCTAACCCTCACTCTCACCCACACCCTCACCCTAACCCTAACCCTAAGCAAACACCTAACCTTAACCATCACCCTAACCCAAACCTAACCCTATCCCTCACCCTCACCCTAACCCTCACCCTAACCCTTAACTTCATCCTCACCCTAAACGTCACACTTATCCGAAACCTCACCGTAACTCTAACCTTAACTCTCACCCTCATCATCACCCACACGCTAACCCTAACCCTAACCCTCACCTTAACCCTCAAACTCACCCTAATCCTCACCCTAACGCTCACTCTCACCCGCAACCTCACCCTAACCCTAACCCTATCCCTCAACCTAACCCTAACCCTCACCCTAACACTTACGCACAGCCTAACACTAACCCTAACTCTAACACTAACCCTCACACTAACCATAGCCCTCACCCTAACCCTAAACCTCACCCTAACAATAACCCTAACCCTAAACCTCACCCTCACCCTAGCCCTCACCCTAACCCTCATTCTAACCCTAACCCTCAACCTAACCCTGACCCTCATCCTCACCATAAACCTCAAACTAACCCTAACCCTAATCCTCAATCTAACCCTCA
Source organism: Dipodomys merriami (assembly GCF_024711535.1). Classification (NCBI taxonomy): domain Eukaryota; kingdom Metazoa; phylum Chordata; class Mammalia; order Rodentia; family Heteromyidae; genus Dipodomys; species Dipodomys merriami. Next base: position 1,148,292 of record NW_027206235.1, on the reverse strand, counting down.
ACCTAACCCTAACCCGAACCCTTAACCTAACCCTCACCCTAACACTAACCCTCACCCTTATCTTAACAATCACCCTCAGCCTAACCCTCACCTTTACCCTTACCATCACCCTCACCCTAACCCTCACCCTTACCCTAACCCTCACCCTAGCCCTCACCCTAACCCTAACCTTCACCCTCACACTCACCTTCACCCTCAGTGTAACACTAACCCTATCACTTTTCCTAACCCTAAACCTCACCCTCACCCAAACCGTCACCCTAACCGTAACCCTCACACTGAACCTAACCCTCAAACTAAACCTAACCCTACCCCTCACCCTAAACCTCACCCCAAACTTAACCCTAACCCTAACCTTCACCCTCACGCCAGCCCTCACCCTAACCCTAATTCTTACCCTAACCCTCACCCTAACCCTCATGCTCACCCTAAACCTCACACTAACCCTAACCCTAATTCTCAATCTAACCCTAACCCTAACCCTTACCCTAAACCTCACCCTAACAATAATCCTCACCCTTACCCTAACCCTCACCCTCAACCTAACCCTAAACGTTACTATCACCCCAATGCTCATACTGACCCTCACCCTAACCTGAACCCTCACCCCAACACTAACCCTAACCCTAACCCTCACCCTAACCCTCACCGTAAAACTCACGGTAACCCTAACCCTCACTCTCACCCTAACCCTCACCCTAACCCTTACCCTCACACTAATCCTAACCCTAACTGTAACCCTAATGCTCTTACTAAACCTAACCATCAATCGAACTCTATACCTACCCCTCACTCTAGCCCTCACCCTAACTGTAACACTAACCCTAACGCTAAACCTCACCCTCACCCTCACCCTCACCCTTACCTTTGCCCTCACCCTCGGCCTAATCCTAACCCTAACCCTCACCGGAACCCTCACCCACACCCAATCCTCACCCTTACAGTAATACTCACCCTCACTCTAATCCTCACCATCACCCTTACCCTTACTGTCACCCTAACCCTCACCCTAACCCTAACCCTCAACCTCACCCTAACCCTAACACTCACCCTAAACCTTATTTTCACCCTAACTCTCACCCTATCACTAACCCTAACCCTCATCCACAGCCTCACCCTAACCCTAACTATAACCAAAAACCTCAACCTTACCCTAACCCTAACCCTAAACCTAACGCTAAACCTCACCCTAACCCTAACCCTAAAACTCACCCTCACCCTAGTCTTCACCCTACCCTAATACTAACACTAATGCTCATGCAAACCCTCCCCATAACCTTAACCCTAGCCCTCACCCTAACCCTAACCCTCAACCTCTCCCTCACCCTCAGCCTAACCCTAAGCCTAAACCTAACCCTCACCCTAACACTCACACTCACCCTCACCCTAAACCTAATCCTAAACCTAACCCTATCCCTAAACCTCAACCTAAACCTCACCCTCACCCTAAACCTAACACTAACCATAACGCTGAACCTCACCCTAACTATCCCCCTAACCCTAACTCTAACCCTAAACCTCACCCTCACCCTAACCATAAACCTAAGACTCACCCTAAACCTAACCCTAACCCTAACCCTCACCCTTACCCAAAACCTCAAAGTAACTCTACCTCTAAACCTAACAATAACACTAACCCTAACCCTAACCCTAAACCTAACCATAACCCTCACCCTCAGCTTCACCCTCACCGCAAACTTAACCCTAAACATAACACTAACAATAAACCTCATCCTAACCCTCACCCTAACCCTAACCCTAACCCTCACCCTAACCCTAACCCTCACCCTCATGCTCAGCCAAAGACTAAGCCTAAGCCTAAACCTAAGCCTAACCCAAAGCCTAACCCTCACCCTAACCCTAACCCGAAAACTAACCCTAACTCTAACCCTAAACCTCACCCTCACCCTTACCTTAACTCTAACCCTAAACCAAACCCTAAACCTCTTCCTAACCCTAACCGTCACAACACCCTAACCCTTAACCTAATCATAATCCTTTCACAAAGCCTAACCCTCACCCACACCCTAACCCTCACCCTAACCCTAACTCTATAACTAACCCTAACCCTAAACCTCACACTCAGCCTCACCCTAACCCTAACTCTAACCTTAACCTCAACCTCAACCTAACCCTAACCCTAAACCTAATGCTAAACCTCACGCTAAATCTAACACTAAAACTCACCCTCACCATAGACCTCACCGTAAACCTAACCCTAACCCTAAACCACAACCTAACCATCACCCTATCCATAAGCCCAACGCTAACCCTAACATTAACCCTCGACCTAACGCTCCACCTAATGCTAAATCTAACCCTAAACCTCACCCACACCCTAACTCTAATACTAACCCTACCCTAAAACTCACCCTAACCCTAACACTAACCCTAACCCTCACCCTCACCCTCACCATAATTCTAACCCTAACCCTAACAATAACAATAATCCTAACCCTAAAATTAACCCTAACCCTAACCCTAATCCTAACATTCATCCTCACCCTAACCATAATCTTAAAGCTAACCCTCATCCTAACCCTCACCCAAACACTAACCCTAACACTAAACCTTACCCTAACACTAACCCTAAACCTCAACCTCACCCTAGCCCTCACCCTAACCCTAATCCTAACCCTAACCCTCACCCTAAGCCTAAACTTAACCGAAAACTAACTCTCACCCTAACCCTAAACCTAACCCTCAACATAACTCTAACACTCACTCTCACCCTCACTCTCAGCCTAACCCTAAGCCTAAGCCTAACCTTAACCCTCAAACTCACCATAACCCATATCCTAATCCTAATCGTAAACATAAGCCTAAGATTCACCATCACCCTCACCCTCACCCTAAACCTCACCCTAACCCTACCCTAAAACTCACCCTAACCCTAACACTAACCCTAACCCTCACCCTCACCCTCACCATAATTCTAACCCTAACCCTAACAATAACACTAATCCTAACCCTAAAATTAACCCTAACCCTAACCCTAATCCTAACATTCATCCTCACCCTAACCATAATCTTAAAGCTAACCCTCATCCTAACCCTCACCCAAACACTAACCCTAACACTAAACCTTACCCTAACACTAACCCTAAACCTAACCCTCAACCTCAGCCTCACCCTTACCCTAACTCTAACCCTACACCTTACCCTCACCCTAACCTTAACCCTAACTCTAACCCTAACCCTCAACCTTACGCAAATTCTAACCCTAACCCTCACTCTCACACGAGTCCTCACCCTAATCCTAATCCTAACCCTAATCCTCATCCTAACCCTCACCCTAAACCTAACCCTAACCCTAACCCTAACCCTCACACTCACCGTAAACCTTACCCTAATTCTAATCCTAACACTAAGCCTAACCCTCACCCTCAACCTAACCCTCAGCGTAACCCTAACTCTAACACTAAACCTAACCCTAACCCTCAACCTCAGCCTCACCCTAACCCTAACTCTAACCCTAAACCTCAACCTCACCAAAACCCTAAACCTAAACCTAAAACTAAAGCTCACCCTAACCCTAACCCTAAAACTCACCCTCACCCTAGCCCTCACCATAAGCCTAATCCTAACCCGCAACCTAACCATAAGCCTCCTCCCTCACCCTCACCTTCAGCCTAACAAAAAGCCTAAACCTAACCCAAACCTAACCCTCACACTCACCCTTACCCTAACCCTAATCCTAATCCTAACACTAATCCTAAACCTCACCCTCACCCTAACCCTCACCTTGAGCCTAACCCTAATATTAATTCTAACCCTAACCTTAACACTAAACCACATCCTCAAAATAAACCTCACATTAACCCTAACACTAATCCTCAATCTAACCCTCACCCTCACCTTCACTCTAGACCTCACCCTAAACCTAACCCTCATTCTCACCCTAAACCTAACACTAACCCTAACACTAATCCTCAAACATAACCCTCACCCTCACCCTAACGCTAACCATAACCCTCACCCTAAACCTAACCCTCACACTTATCATAACCCTCACTTTCAGCCTAACCCTAACCCTTACACTTACCATCAACTCCACCCTAACCCTCACCCTAACCCTACCCCTCACCCTGACCCTAACCCTAACCCTAAACCTCACCCTCACCCTAACCCTAACTCTAACCCTAACCCTAACACTAAACCTCACCCTCAACCTCATGCTCAGCCTAACCCTAAGCCTAAGCCTAACCCTAACCCTAAGCCTCACTCTCACCCAAGCCCTCACCCTAATCCTAATCCTAACCCTAAACATCATTCTAACCCTCACCCTAACCCTAACCCTAAACATCACCCTAACCCTAATCCTCACCCCCACACTCACCCTCAGCCTAAGCCTAAACCTAACCCTAACCCTAAACCTAATAATCACACTCACCCTCATCCTAACCCTAATCCTAACCCTAACCCTGACCCTAACCCTAACCCTCACCCAAACCATAACACAAACACTAACCCTAAACCTTACCCTAATACTAATCCTAACCCTAATCCTAAACCTCACCATAAGCCTCACCTTAACCCTAAGTCTAAGCCTAAACCTCACGCTCACCCTAACACTAACCCTAACCCTAAACCTCACCCTAACCCTAACCCTAAACATCACCCTCAACCTAGCCCTCACCCTAACCCTAATACTAACCCTAACCCTCACCGTAACCCTCCCCATAATTCTAACCCTAACCCTAAACCTCACCCTCACCCTCAGAGTCAGCCTAAACCTAAGCCTAACCCTAAGCCTAACCCTAAACCTAACCCTAACCCTCACACACACCCGCACCCTCACCCTCACCATAATTCTAACCCTAACCCTAAACCTAACCCTCACCCTCACCCTAACCCTAACACTATCCCTAACACTAACCCTCACCCTCATGCAATATCTAAAACTAAACCTCACCCTCACCCTAACCCTATCCCTAAACCTCACCCCCACCCTCACCCTCACCGGAACTCGAACCCTAACCCTAACAATAACCCTAACCCTAACCCTAACGATCACCCTAACCCTGATCGTCACAGCCACCATCACCCTCAGCCTAACCCTAAGCCTAAGCCTAACCCTCACCCTAATCCTCAAACTCACCGCACCCTAACCCTAATCCTAAACCTAATACTATCCTTAAATTACAACCTAACCCTCTCCCTCCCCTGAACCCTAATAATAACCCTAACCATAAACCTCACCCTAACCCTCCCCTTCAACCTAACTCTAACACTAAACCTCACCCTCACCCTAACAATAAACCTAAACCTAACCCTAATTCTCACACCCACCCTCACCCTCAGCCTAACCCTAACCCTAACCCTAAACCAAACCCTAAACCTAACCATAAACCTAACCCTAATCCTCAGTCTCACCCTAACCCTAACCAATCCCTAGCACTAAACCTCACCCAAACCCTAAGCCTAACCCTAACCCTAACACTAACCCTCACACTGACCCTCACCCTAACCCAAATCCTAAACCTAACCCTATCCCTAACCCTAACCCTTACCCTAACCCTCAACCTAGCCTTCACCCTAAAACTAATGCTAACCCTAAACCTCATCCTAACCCTCACCCTAAACCTAACCCTCACCCTCATGCTCAGCCTAAGCCTAAGCCTAAGCCTAAGCCTAACCCTAACACTCACCCTATCCATAACCTTAACACTATCCCTAACTCTAACCTAAACCTCACCCTCACCCTAACCCTAACTATAACCCTAACCCTAAACCTAAACCTCATCCTAAACCTAACCCTAACCCTCACCCTCACCCTCACCCTCACAGTAACAGTAACCCAAAACCTAACATTAACCCTAACCCTATTCCTAACCCTCACCCTAACCATAACCCTCACTCTAACACTTACCCTCATCCTAACATTTACCCTCACCCTAACACGAACCCTAACACTAACACTAACGCTCACACTAACTCTAACTATCACCCTAACCCTAAACCGCACCCTAAAAATAACCCTAATCCTCAACCTCACCCTAGCCCTCACCATAACGCTAATCCTGATCCTCAACCTAAACCTCACACTAACCCTTACACTAATCCTCAAACTAACCCTCACCCTCACCCTAACCGTAAACCTAACCCTCACCCTAACCCTAACCCTCACCCTTACTTTAACCCTCACCCTCAGCCTAACCCTCACCTTTACCCTTACCATAACTCCACCCTAACGCTCACCCTAACTCTAACCCTCACCCTAACCCTAACTCTACCCCTAAACCTCACCCTCACCCTAACCCTAATTCTAAGCCTAACCCTAATCTAAACCTTACCCTAACTCTAACTCTCAACTTCACCCTCACCTTAACCGTAACCCTAACCCTAACCCTAACAATAACCCTAACCCTAACCCTCACCCTAACAATAACCCTCACTCTAACATTAACCCTCACCCTAACACTTAACCTCATCCTAACACTAACCCTAACCCTAACATTAACCCTCACACTAACCCTAACCCTCACCCTAATCCTAAACCTCACCCTAATTCTAACCCTAACTCTAACACTCACCCCCACCTTAGACCTCAACCCACCCTAATCCTAACACTCAAACTCACCCTAACCATAATCTTAACCCTAACCCTCAACCTAACCCTAACCCTCACCCTCACCGTAACCCTAACCTTCATCCTATCCCTAACCCAAACCTTAACCCTAAATCTAAACCTTACCCTAAAACTAAACCTAACCCTCACCTTCACCCTAGCCCTCACCCTAACCCTAATCCTAACCTTCACCCTAACCCAAAACTTAACCGAACGGTAACTCTCACCCTAAACCTAACCCTAACCTTCACCCTAACCCTTACCCTCACACTCACCCTCACTCTCAGCCTAACCCTAAGCCTAAGCCTAACACTAACCCTAACCATCACACTCACCCTAACCCTTACCCTAATCCTAATCCTAAACCTAAGCCTAACCCTCACCCTCAAACTCAACCCCACCCTAACCCTCAACCTAACCCTATCTCTAACACTAACACTAAATCTAACCCTCAACCTCAGCCTCAACATACCCTAACTCTAACCCTGAACCTCATCTTCACCCTAACCCTAACTCTAACCCTAACCATACCACTAAACCTCACCCTCACGCTAACCCTAACCCTAACCCTACACCTAAACCTCACCCTAAACCTAAACGTAAACCTCACCCTCTCCCTAGCCCTTACCTTAACCCTAAACCTACCCCTAACCCTCATCCTAACCCTCCCCCTAACACTAACCCTAACCCTCACCCTAACCCTAACCCTCACCCTCAAACTTACTCTCAGCCTAACCCTAAACCTAACCCTAAACCTAATCCTAACACACGCACTCACCCTCATCCTAACCCTAATCCTATCCCTAAGCCTAACATTAACCCAAACACTCCCCCTAACTCTCAATCTAAACCTAACCCTAACACTAACCCTAAACCTAACCCTCAACTTAACCCTCACTCTAACCCTAAACCTCACCCTCACACTAACACTAACTCTAACCCTAACCCAAAACCTACAACTCACCCTAAACCTAAACCTCACCCTCACCCTCAACCTGAACGTAACTCTAACCCGAACCCTAAAAATAACATTAACCCTAACCCTAACCCTAACCCTAAACATAACCTTCACCCTTAGCCTCAACCTCACCGCAAACTTAACCCTAACCATAACACTTACAATAACCCTATCCCTAACCCTAATCCTCTTCCTCAACCCCACCCCCAACCTCAACCTCAGCCTAACCTAACCCTAACACTAACCCTAGCCCTCACTGTAACCCTAACCCTAACCCTAACAATAACCCTAACACTAACCCTAATCCTAACACTAACCCTCACCATAAGCCTAACCCTCACACTTACTGTAACCTTAACCCTCACCCTAACCCTCAACCTAACACTAACCCTAACCCTGAACCTCACCCTAACACTAACACTAAACCTCACCCTCAACCTAGCCCTCACCCTAACGCTAATCCTAACCCTAATCCTCATCCTAACCCTCACCCTAAACCTCAACCTAACCCTAAACCTAACCTTAAACCTCACCCTCACCCTAACCTGAACCGTAACCCTAGCCCTAAACCTCACCCTAACCCTAATCCTGAACTTCACCCTCACTGTAGCCCTTACCCTTACCCTAATCCTAAATCTAAACCTCATCCTAACCCTCTCCCTAACACTAACCCTAACACTCAACCTAACCCTAACCCTCACTGGGACCCTAACCCTACACCTAAACCTCACCCTCACCCTAACCCTAACTCTAAACCTAACCCTAACACTAAACCTCACCCTATCCCTAACCCTAACCCTCATCCTAACCCTCACCCTAACTCTAACCCTAAACATCATCCTAACCCTAATCCTCACCCCCACACTCACCCTCAGCCTAAGCGTAAGCCTAACCCTAACCCTAACAATCACACTCACCCTCACCCTAACCCTAATCCTAACCCTAACCCTAACCCTAAACCTCAACCTAACCCTCACCCTAACCTTTACACAAACACTAACCCGAAACCTTACCCTAATCCTAATCCTAACCCTAATCCTAAACCTCACCCTAAGCCTCACCTTAACCCTACGTCTAACCCTAAATCTTACCCTCACCCTTACCCTAACTCTAACCCTAAACCTCACCCTAACCCTAACCTTAAACATCACCCTCACGCTAGCCCTCACCCTAACCCTAATCCTTACTCTAACCCTCACACTAACCCTCCCCATAACTCTAACCCTAACCCTCACCCTAATGCTAACCCTCACCCTCACCCTCACAGTCAGCCTAACCCTAAGCCTAACCCTAAGCCTAAACCTAAATCTAACCCTAACCCTCACACTCACCCGCACGCTCAATCTCACCATAATTCTAACCCTAACACTAACCCTAAACCTAAACCTCACCCTAACCCTAAACTTAACCATAACCCTCACCCTCACCCTAACCCTAACACTATCCCTAACACTAACCCTCACCCTAACCCAATATCTAAGCCTAAACCTCACCCTCACCCTAAACCTAACCCTAACCCTAAACCCCACCCTAAACCTAACCCTAACCTTCACCCGCACCCTCACCCTCAGCCTCAGCCTAAACCTAAGCCTAAGCCAAACCCTCACCCTAATCCTCATACTCACGGCACCCTAACCCTAACCCTAAACCTAACCCTAACCTCAGACTCACACTAACCCTAACCCTCACCTAACCCTAACCCTAATCCTAACACTAACCCTAAACATAACACTCACCCTCAGCCTCCCCCTAACCCTAACTCTAACCCTAAACCTCAAGCTCAACCTAATCCTAAACCTAACCCTAACCCTAAACCTCACCCTAACACTAACTCTAAACCTCACCCTCACCCTTGCCCTTACCTTCACGGTAATCCTAACCCTAAACCTCATACTAACCCTCTCACTAACCCTAAACCTAACCCTCACCCTAAACCTAACCCTCACCCTCAACCTCACCCTCAGCCTGACCCTAAACCTAACCCTAAACCTAACCCTAACACACACACTCACCCTCACCCTAACCCTAATCCTATCTCTAACCCTAACCCTAACCCAAACCCTCCCCCTAACTCTCACTCTAAACCTAACCCTAATACTAACCCTAAACCTCACCCTCAACATAACCCTCAACCTAACACTAACTCTAACCCTAAACCTCACCCTCACACTAACACTAACTCTAACCCTAACCCATACCCTAAACCTCACCATAAACTTAACCCTCACCCTCACCCTCAACCTCACCATAAGTCTAACATTAACCCTAACAATAACCCTAACCCTAACCATAACCATAGCCCTCACCCTCAGCCTCACCTTCACCACAAACTTAACCCTAACAATACCACTAACAATAACCCTAACCCTAACCATAATCCTCACCCCCACCCCCACCCTCACCCTCAGCCTAACCCTAACCCTAACAATAACGCTAACCCTAACCCTCACTATAACCCTAACCCTAACCCTAACAATAACCCTAACTCTACCCCTAATCCTAACCATCACCCTCACCCTAACCCTAATCCTAAAACTAACCCTCACCCTCACCCTAACCCTAACCCTAACACTAACTCTAAACCTAACCCTAATCCTAACCCTAAACCTAACCCTTACTGTAACCCTATCCCTCAACCTAACCATCACCCTAACCCTAACCCTAACCCTAAACCTCACCCTAACACTAACCCTAAAACTTGCCCTCACCCTAGCCCTCACCCTAACCCTAATCCTAACCCTAATCCTCAACCTAACCCTCACCCTAACCCTAACCCTAAAGCTCACCCTAACCCTAACCCTAACCCTAAACCACAACATAACCCTAACCCTCACCCTCAACGTAACCCTAACACTAACCCTAATCATAACCCTAAACTTAACCTGAAATCTAACTCTCATCCTAACCCTTACACTAACCCTCACCCTAACCGTAAACCTCACCCTCTCCCTCACCCTCAATGTAATGCTTAGCATAACCCTAACCCTAAAATTAACCCTCACACTCACCCTAACCCTGACCCAAATCCTAATCCCTACCCTAATCCTAACCTTAACCATCAGCCTGACCTTAACCCTAAATCTAACCCTAAACCTCACACTCACCCTAATCCTAACCCTCACCCTAACCATAAACCTCAACCTAACCCTAACCCTAAATATCACCCTCACCCTAGCCCTCAACCTAACCCTAATCCTAACCCTAACCCTCACCTTAACCCTCCCCATAATCCTAACACTAACCCTCACCCTAACCCTAACTCTCACACTCACCTTTACCTTACTCTAATCCTAATCCTAAACCTAAGCCCAACCCTCACCCTCAAACTAAACCTCACCCTAACCCTAACTCTAACACTAACCCTAACACTAACCCACAACTTCAGCCACAACCTTACCCTAACTCTAACCCACAAACTCACCCTCAGCCTAACCCTAACCCTAACCCTAACCCTAACCCTCACCCTAACCTTAAATCTAACCATCAACCTAACCCTAACCCTCACCCTCAAACTCACGCTCAGCCTAAACATAAGCCTAAGCCTAACCCTAACCTTACGCTCACCCTCACCCTAGCCCTCACCCTAACAATAATCATCACTCTAACCTCATCCTAACCCTCACCCTATCCCTAACCCTAACCATCACCCTAACCCTAATCCTCATCCCCACCCTCACCCTCAGCATAACCATAACCCTAAGCCTAACCCTAACCCTAACCCTCACATACCCTAATAATTACTGTAATCCTAACCCTAACCCTAAACCTCAACCTAACCCTCACCCTAACCTTAACCCTAACACTAACCCTAACCCTAAGCCTTGACATAACCCTACCCCTAACCCTAAATATAATCCTAAAACTCAGCCTCACCCTAACCCAAACCCTAACCCTAACCCTCACCCTAACCCTAACCCTAACCCTCACTGAGACCCTAAACCATATCCTAACCCTCACCCAAACTCCTACCCTAAACCTCACCCAAACACTAATCCTAACCCTCACCCTCACCCTAGCCCTCACCAGAACCCTAATCATAACCCTAATCCTCATACTAACCATCACCCTAACACTAACCCTAACCCTCACCCTAATCCTAAGCCTAACCCTAACCCTCAACCTAACCCTAACCCTCACCCTCACTGTAACCCTAACCCTAACCCTCACCCTAACCCTAAACTTAACCCGAACTCTAACTCTCACCCTGAACCTACCCATAACTCTCACCCTAACCCTAATAATTAACCTCACCCTCACCCTAAGCCTAACACTACCCCTAACCCTAAACCTCACCCTCACCCTAACCCTAAACATAACCCTCACCCTAGCCCTCATTCTAACCCTAATCCTAACCGTAACCCTCATCCTAACCCTCCCCAAAAGCCTAACCCTAAACCTGACGCTAAACCTAACCCTCACCATCACCCTCAGCCTATCCCTAAGCATAAACCTAAGCTTAAGCCTAAACCTAACCCTAAACCTCACACTCACCCGCACTCTCACCCTCAACCTAACCCTAACCTTAAACCTAACCCTCAACCTGACTCTAAACCTAACACTAACCCTAACGCTAACCCTCACCCTAATCCTCCCCCTAACCCTATATCTAACCCTAAACCTCACCCTCACCCTAAACCTAACCCTAAACCTAAACCCCACCCTAACCCTAACCCTAACCCTCACCCGCACCCTCACTGTCACAACTCAAACTCTAACCCTAACAATAACACTAACCCTAACGCTAATCATCACCCTAACCCTAATCCTCACCCCCAGCCTCAAACTCAGCCTAACCCTAAGCCTAAGCCTAACCCTCACCCTAAACCTCATACTCATGCTCACCCTACCACTAATCATAAACCTAACCCTATCCCTAAACCTCAACCTAACCCTCACCCTCACCCTAACCCTAAAACTAAACCTAACCGTAACCCTCACCCTAAACCTCCCCCTAACCCTATATCTAACCCTAAACCTAACCCTAACCCTAAAACCCACCCTAACCCTAAGCCTAACCCTCACCCGCACCCTCACCCTCACCGTAACTCAAACCTTAACCCTAACAATAACACTAAACCTAAACCTAAACATCACCCTTACCCTAATCCTCACACTCACCCTCACCCTCAGCCTAACCCTAAGCCTAAGCCTAACCCTCACCCTAAGGCTCATACTCATGCTCACCCTAACCCAAATCTTAAACCTAACCTTATCCCTAAACCTCAACCTAACCCTCACCCTCACCCTAACCCTAACACTAAACCAAACCCTAAACCTCACCCTAAGCCACCCCCTAAATATAACTCAAACTCTAAAACTCACCATCACCCTAACAATAACTCTAAGCCTAACCATAATCCTCAGCCGCACCCTCACCCTCATAATAACCCTAACCCTAAATCTAACCCTGACCCTAAAACTAAACCTCACCATATCCCTAACCCTAACCCTCACACTCAACCTCATGCTCAGCCTTACCCTAAGCCTAACACTAACCCTAACCCTAACCCTCACACTCACCCTAACACTTACCCAATTCCTAATCCTAACACTAAGCCTTACCCTCACCCTCACCCTAACCCTCACCATAACCCTAACTCTAACACTAACCCTAACCCTAACACTCAACATAAACCTAAGCCTAACTCTAACCCTAAACCTCACACTAACAGGCACCCTCACTGTAATTCTAACCCTAACACTAACCCTAACCCTAAACCTCAACCTAACCCTAACCCTATCCCTAACCCTAATCCTCACCCTAACCCTATATCTAACCCTAAACCGCACCCTCACCCTAAACCTAACACTAACCCTAACCCTAACCCTCACCATAACCCTCCCAATAACCCTATATCTATCCCTAAACGTAACCCTCACCCTAACCCTAAGACTAACCCTAACTCTAAACCCCACCCTAACCCTAACCCTAACCATCACCCTAAACCTAATCCTCACCCCCAACTTCACCCTCAGCCTAACCCTAAGCCTAAGCCTAACCCTCACCCTAAGCCTCATACTCATGCTCAACCTAACCCTAATCCTAACCATAACCCTATCCCTAAACCTCAACCTAACCCTCCCCCTCACCCTAACCCTAACACTAGCCCTAAGCCTAAACCTCCCCCTAACCCTCCCCCAAACCTAACTCTAACTCTAAACCTCACGCTTACCCTTACCCGAACCCTAACTCTAACAATAAACCTCACCCTAAACCTAACCCTCACCCTCAACCTCAACTTCACTGTAACTCTAAACCTAACCATAACCATAACACTAACCCTAACCCTAATCCTAACCCTAACCATAACCATAACCCTCAGCCTCACCCTCACAGCAAAGTTAACCCTAACCATAATACTAACAATAACCTTAACCCTAACCCTAACCCTAATCCTCAACCCCACCCTCACCCTCAGCCTAACCCTAACCCTAACCTTAATCATAACCCTCAAAGTAACCCTAACCCTAACACTAACACTAACACTAACACTAATCCTCAACCAAACCCTAAACCTAACCCTAATCCTCAGCCTCACCCTCACTCTAACCCAAATCCTAACACTAACACTTACCCTAACCCTAAGCCTAAACCTAACCCTAACCCTAACCGTCACCCTCACCCTCACCCTAACCCAAATCCTAAACCTAAACCTATTCCTAACCCTCACCCTAACCCTGACCCTAGCCCTCACCCTAAACCTAATCCTAACCCTAAACCTCATCCTTAAACTCACCCTAACCCTAAGCCTAACCCTCACTCTAACCCTAATTCTAACCCTCACCCTCATGCTCGGCCTAAGCCTAAGACTAAGCCTAAGCCTAACCCTAACCATCACCCTATCCCTAAACCTAATTCTATCCCTAACTCTGACCCTAAACCTCACCCTCATCCTAAACCTAACTCTAACCCTAACCCTAAACCTAAACCTCATCCTAAACCTAACCCTAAACCTCACCCTCACCGTAACAGTAACCCTAACCCTAACCCTTACAATAACCCTAACCCTAACCCTAAACCTCACCCTAACCATAACACTCACCCTAACACTCACCCTAACCCTAACATTTACGCTCACCCTAAGACTAACCCTAACGCTAACACTAATGCTCACACTAAGGCTAACCATCACCCTAACCCTAAACCTCACCCTAACACTAACCCTAACCCTCACCCTCACCGTAGCCCTCACACTAAACCTAATCCTCATCCTCACCCTAAACCTCACACTAACCCTAACACTAATCCTCAATCTAACCCTCACCCTCACCCTAACCCTAACCCTAACCCTCATCCTAACCCTCACCCTATCCCTAACCCTAACCCTCACTCTCACCCTAACCCTAACCCTAACCCTCAAACTAATCCTAACCCTCACCCTCACTGTAACCCTTACCCTAACCCTCACCCTAACCCTAAACTTAATCTGAACAGTAACTCTCACCCTAACCCTAACCCTAACACTCACCCTAAACATAACCCTCACCCTCACCTTCAGCCTAATACTAAGCCTAACACTAACCCTAACCCAACGCCTCACAATCACCCTAACCATAGCCCTAATCCTAATCCTAACACTAACCCTAAACCTAACCCTCACCCTAACCCTCACCTTAAGCCTAACCCTAACATTAATCTTAACCCTAATCCTAACCCTAAACATCATCCTCACCCTAAACCTCACATTATCCCTAACACTAATCCTCAATCTAACCCTCACCCTCACCCTCACCCTAGCCCTCACCCTAACCCTAACCCTCATCCTCACCCTAAACCTCACACTAACCCTAATACTAATCCTCAATCTAACCCTCACCCTCACCCTAACCCTAAATCTAACCCTCACCTAAACCTAACCCTCACCCTTACCATTACCCTCACCCTCATCCTAACCCTCACCCTCACCCTAACCCTAACCCTAACCTTCACCTAAACCTAACCCTCACCCTGACCCTAACCCTACCCCTAAATCTCACCCTCACCCTAAACCTAACTCTAACCCTACCCTAACACTAAACCTCACCCTTACCCTAACCCTAACCCTCACCCTCACCGTAACCCCAACCATAATCCTAACCCTAACAATAACCCTCACCCTCATCTTAACCCTAATCCTAACCCTAACCCTCACCCTCACGTAACCTTCACCCTCACCGTAACCCTAACCCCCATCCTAACCCTCACACTAACCCTAACCCTAAACCTGAATCTTACTGTAACACTAACCCTAACCCTCACCCTCACCCTAGCCCTCACCCTAAACCTAATCCTCACCCTAACCCTAAATTTAACCGAACCGTAACTCTCACTCTAGCCCTAACCCTAACCCTCACCTTAACCCTAACCCTCACCCTCACCCCCACCCTCAGCCTAAACATAAGCCTAAGCCTAAGCCTAACCCTAATCCTCACACTCAACCTTAACTTACCCTAATCCTAATCGTAACACTAAGCCTAACCCTCACCCTCATCCTAACGCTAACTCTAACACTAAACCTAACACTAACCATCAACTTCAGCCTCAACCTTACAATAACAATAACCCTAAACCTCACTCTCACCCTAACCCTAACCCTAACCCTAAACCTCACCCTAACCCTAACACTAAACCTCACCCTCATCCTAGCCCTCACCCTAACCCTAATCCTAAACCTAACCCTCATCCTCACCCTCCCCATAACCCTAACCCTAACCCTCACCCTAACCCTAATCCTCACCCTCACCCTCAGCCTCAGCCTAACTTTAAGCCTAACCCTAAACCTAACACTAACCCTCACACTCAACCTAACCCTAACCCTAATCGTAATCCTAACCGTAACCCTAACCCTCACTCTCACCATAGCCCTCACCCTAACCCTAACTCTAACCCTAAAACTAACCCTAAACCTAACCCTCACCCTCAGCCTCACCCTAACCGTAACTCTAACCCTAAACCTCAACCTCACCCTATCCCTAACCTTAACCCTAAAGCTAAACCTCATCCTAAACCTAACCCTAAACCTCACCCTCACCCTAGTCCTTAACTTAACCCTAATCCTAACCTTAACCCTAACCCTAACCCTAACCCTCACCCTAACCCTAACTCTCAACCTCAACTGCACCCTCACCCTAACCCTAAGCCTAAGCCTAAACCTAACCCTAAACACACACTCACCCTCACCCTAACAATAATCCTATCCCTAAACCTAACCCTAACCCAAACCCTCCCCGTAACTCTCACTCTAAACCTAACCCTAACAATAACCCTAACCCCAACCCTCAACCCAACCCTCACCGTAAACCTAAATCTAACCCTAAACCTCACCCTCACCCTAATACTAACTCTAACCCTAAACCTCAACCCAACCCTAACACTAACCCTCAACCTCACCATCACCGTAACCCTAACCATAACCCTCACAATAACCCTAACCCTAACCCTAATCCTAAACTTCACACTCACCCTAAACCTAATCCTAACACTAATACTCACCCTAAACCGAACTCTCACCCTTAATGTAACTCTAACACTCATCCTAACCCTCAACCTAATCCTAAACCTAAACCTCACCCTAACACTAACTAAACCTCACCCTCAACCTAGCCCTCACCCTAAACCTAATCCTAACCCTAACACTCATCCTAAACCTCACACTAACCCTAACCCTAAACCTCACTCTAACCCTAACCCTAAACATAACCCTCACCCTAGCCCTCACCCTAACCCTAATCCTAACCCTAACCCTCATCCTAACCCTCCCCATAACCCTAAACCTAACCCTCACCCTAACCCTAACCCTCACCCTCACCTTCACCCTCAGGTAACCCTAAGCATAAACCTAAGTTTAAGCATAAACCTAACCCTAAATCTCACACTCACCCTCACCCTCAACCTCAACCTAACCCTCTCCCTAAACCTATATCTAACCCTAAACCTCACCCTCACCCTAAACCTAACCCTAACTCTAACCCTCACCCGCACCCTCACCCTCACCAAAACTAATACCCTAAACCTAACAATAACACTAACCCTAACCCTAAGCACCACCCTAACTATAATCCTCACCCCCACCCTCATCCTCAGCCTAAACCTAAGCCTAATCCTAACCCTCAAACTAACTCTTATACTCATGCTCACCCTAACCGTAATCCCAAACCTAATCCTATCCCTAAATCTCAACCTAACCCTCACCCTCACCCTAACCCTAACACTAACCCTAACCATAAACCTCACCCTAAAACTCCCACTAAACCTAACTCTAACCCTAAAATTCACCCTCACCCTAACAATAACCCTAAGCCTAACCCTAATACTCACCCCCACCTTGACCCTCAACCTAACCCTAACCCTAACGCTAACCCTAACCCTAATCCTAAACCTCACCCAAACACTAACCCTAACCCTCACCCTCACCCTGGCCCTCACCCGAACCCTAATCCTAACCCTAATCCTCATCCTAACCCTCACCATAAACCTAACCCTAACACTCACCCTAATCCTAATCCTAACCCTAACTTTCAACCTAACCCTAACGCTCACCCTCAATGGAACCCTAACCCTAACACTCACCCTAACCCTAAACTTAACCCGAACCCTAACTTTCACCCTAACCCTACCCCTAACTCTCACCCTAACCCTAACCCTCACCCTCACCCTCACCATAAGCCTAACCCTAAGCCTAACCCTAACCCTAACCCTCACACTCACCCTAACCCTTACCCTAATCCTAATGCTAAGACTAAGCCTTACCCTCACCCTAACCCTCACCATAACCCTAACTCTAAAACTAACTTTAACCCTAACCCTCACCCTCAGACTCACCCTAACCCTAACTCTAACCCTAAACCTGACCCTCACCCTAACCCTAACCCTAAACCTAACCCAAAACCTCACCCTAACCCTAACCCTAAACCTCACCCTCCCCCTAGTCCTCACCATAAACCTAATCCTAACCCTAACCCTCATCCTAACCCTCACCCTATCACTAACCATAACCCTAACCCTCAACCTAACCCTAACACACACCCTCACTGTAATCCATACCCTAACACTCACCCTAACCCTAAATTTAACCCGAACACTAACTCTCACCCTAATCCTAACCCTAACACTCACCCTAACCCTAACCTTCACCCTAACCTTCACCTTCAGCCTAACACTAAGCCGAAACCTAACCTTAACCCGAACCCTCATACTCACCCTAAACCTAACCCTAATCCTAATTCTAACACTAACCCTAATCCACACCCTCATCATAACCCTCACCTTAAGCCTAACCCTAACATTAATCCTAATCCTAACCCTAACCCTAAACCTCATACTCACCCTAAACCTCACACTAACCATAACACTAATCCTCAATCTAACCCTCACCCTCATACTCACCCTAGCCCTCACCCTAACCCTATCCCTCAACCTCACCCTAAACCTCAAACTAACCCTAACACTAATCCTCAATCTAACCCTCACCCTCACCCTAACCCTAACCCTCACCCTGAACCTAACCCTACCCCTAAATCTCAACCTCAACCCAACCCTAAATCTAACCCTAAACCTAACACAAAACCTCACCCTATCCCTAACCCTAACCCTCACACTCAACCTCATGCTCAGCCTAACCCTAAGCCTAACACTAACCCTAACCCTAACACTCAGCCTAACCCTTACCCTAACTCTAACCCTAAACCTCACACTCACATGCACCATCACCATCACTGTAATTCTAAACCTAACCCTAACACTAACCCTAAACCTCACCCTAACTCTAATCCTAACCCTAACCCTCATCCTCACAGTAACTCTAACCCTAAACTTAACCCAAACCCTAAACCTCACCCTAACCGTAACCCTAACCCTAACCCTAACCCTCCCCCAACCCTATGTCTAACCCTAAAACTCACCCTCACCCTAACCCTAACACTAACTCTAACCCTCACCCTAACCCTCATCCTAACCCTATATCTAACCGTAAACTTCACCCTCACCCTTACCCTAACCCTCACCCTAACTCTAAACCCCAGCCTAACCCTAACCCTAACCCTCACCCGCACTCTCAACTTCATCGTAACTCGAACCTTACCCCTATCAATAACACTAAGCATAACCCTAACCATCAACCTAACCCTAATCCTCACCCCCACCCCCACCCTCAGCCTAACCCTAAGCCTAAGCCTAACCCTCAGAGTAACCCCCATACTCATTCTCACCCTAACCCTAATCCTAACGCTAACCCTATCCCTAAACCTCAACCGACCCCTCACCCTCACCCTCACCCTAACCATAACCCTAACCCTAAACCTCACCATAACCCTTCCCCTAACCCTAACTCTAACCCGAAACCTCACCCTCACCCTAACCCTAACCCTAACTCTAACCCTAAACCTCACCCTAAACCTAACCCTCACCCTCAACCTCAACCTCACTGTAACTCTAACCCTAATCCTAACAATAACACTAAACCTAACCCTAATCCTAACCCTAACCATAACCCTCACACTCATCCTCACCCTCACAGCAAACTTAACCCTAACCATAACACTAACAATAACCCTAACCTGAACCCTAACCCTAATCCTCACACCCACCCTCACCCTCAGCCTAACCCTAACCCTAACCCTAACACTAAAGGTAACACTAACCCTAACCCTAACCCTAAACCAAACCCTAAACCTAACCCTAATCCTCAGCCTCACCCTCACCCTAACCCAAATCCTATCACTAACCCTCACCCTAACCCTAAGCCTAACCCTAACACTACTCCTAACCCTCACACTCACCCTCACCCAAACCCAAATGCTAAACCTAAACCTATTCCTAAACCTCATCCTAGCCCTCACCCTAAACCTAATCCTAACCCTAAACCTCATCATAAACCTCACCCAAATCCTGACCTAACCCTCACCCTAACCCTAACCCTAAACCTCACCCTCATGCTCGGCCTAAGCCTAAGACTAAGTTTAAGTCTAACCCTAACCCTCACCCTATCCCTAACCCTAACACTATACCTAACTCTAACCCTAAGTCTCACCCTCACCCTAAACCTAACTCTAACACTAACCCTAAACCTAAACCTCATCCTAACCCTAAGCGTAACCCTCACCCTCACCATAACAGTAACCCTAACCCTAACAATAACATTAACCCTAACCCTAACCCTCACCCTAACCATATCTCTCACCCTAACCCTCACCTTAACCCTAACCCTAACCCTAAACCTCACCCTAACACTAACACTAAACCTCACACTCAACCTAGCCCTCACCCTAACCCTAATCGTAACCCTAATACTCATCCTATCCTTCACACTAACCCTAACCCTAAACCTCACCTTAACCCTAACCCTAACCAACAACCTAACCCTAACCCTCACCCTCAATGTAACTCTAAACCTCATCCAAACCCTCACGCTAACCCTAATCCAAAACCTAAACTTCACCCTAACTGTAACCCTAACACTCACACTCAACATAACCCTTACTGTAATCCTAATCCTAACCCTAATCCAAAACCTCACCCTAAGCCTCACCTTAACCCAAAGTCTAACCCTAAACCTCACCCTCACCCTAACCCTAACCATAAACGTCACCCTAAACCTAAGCCTAAACATAACCCTCACCCTAGCCCTAACTCTAACACTAATCCTAACCCTAACCCTCATCCTAACCCTCCCCATAAACCTAATCCTAACCCTCATCCTAACCCTAACACTCAACCTCAGCCTAACCCTAAGCATAAACCTAAGCTTAAGCATAAACCTAACCCTAAACGTCACACTCATATGCACACTCACCCTCACCCTAACCCTAACCCTAAACCTAACCCTCAACCTGAACCTAACCCTAACACTAAACCTAGACTTAACGCTCCCCCTAACCCTCCCCCTAACCCTATATCTAACCCTAAACCTCACCCTCACCCTAAACCTAACCCTAACCCTAAACCCCTCCCTAACCCTAAACCTAACCCTCACCTGCACCCTCACTGTCACCGTAACGCAAACCCTAACCCTAACAATAACACTAACCCTAACCCTAACTATCACCCTAACCCTAATCCTCTCCCTCACCCTCACCCTCAGCAAAATCCCTAAGCCTAAGCCTAACCCTTACCCTAAGCCTCATAATCATTCTCAACCTAACCTTAATCCTAAACCTAACCCTATCCCTAAACCTCAACCTAACCCTCACCCTCACCCTAACCCTAACACTAACCCTAACCCGAAACCTCACCCCAACCCTCCCCCTAATCCTAACTCTAACCCTAAAACTCACCATCACCCTAACAATAACCCTAAGCATAAACCTAATCCTCAGACCCACCCTCACCCTCATCCTAACCCTAACCCTAAATCTAACCCTAACCCTAACACTAAACCTCACCATATCCCTAACCCTAACCCTCACACTCAACCTCATGCTCAGACTTACCCTAAGCCTAACACTAACCCTAAACCTAACCCTCACACTCACCCTAACCCTTACCCTATTGCTAATCCTAACACTAAGCCTTATCCTCACCCTCACCCTACTCCCTCACCATAACCCTATCTCTAACACTAACACTAACCCTAACACTCTGCATAACCCTAACCCTAACTCTAAACCTAAACCTCACACTAACCTGCACCCTCACCGTCATTGTAATTCTAACGCTAACTCTAACCCTAACCCTAAACCTCACCCTAACCCTAACCCTAACCCTAACCCTAATCTTCACCCTAACCCTATATCTAACCCTAAACCTCAACCTCACCCTAACCCTAACCCTCACCCTAATCCTAAGCCTAACCCTAAACCTCAAACTAACCCTAACCCTTACCCTCACTGTAACCCAAACCCTAACCCTCACCCTAACCCTAAATTTAACCAGAACCCTAACTCTCACCCTAACCCTACACCTAACCCTCACCCTAACCCTAACCCTCACCCTCACCCTCACCCTAAGCCTAACCCTAACCCTAACCCTAACCCTCACACTCACCCTAACCCTTACTCTGATCCCAATCCTAACACGAAGCCTTACCCTCACCCTCACCCTAACCCTCACAGTAACAATAACTCTAACACTAACCCTAACCCTAACCCTCACCGTCAGCCTCACCCTAAACCTACCTCTAACCCTAAACCTCACGCTCACCCTAACCCTCACGTTAAGACTAACCCTAACATTAATCCTAACCCTAACCCTAAACCTCATCCTCACCCTAACGGTAACTCTAAATCTAAACCTCACCCTCAACCTAACCGTAACCCTAACCCTAAAACCCTAATCCTAACCCTAAACCTCACCCTAACCCTAATCCTAACTCTAACCCTGAACCTAACCCTCATCCTAACACTAAACCTAACCCTCACCCTCACCTTAACCCTAATCTGAATCCTAACCATCAACCTAACTCTAACCCTCACCCTCACTGTAACCCTTACACTAACCTTCACTCTAACCCTAAACTTAACCTGAACCCTAACTCTCACCCTAACCCTAACCCTAACACTCATCCTAACCCTAACCCTCACACTCACCCTAAACCCATCCCTAATACTAATCCTAAACCTCACCCTCACCCTAACCTTCACGTTAAGACTAACCTTAACATTAATCCTAAACCTAACCCTAACCCTAAACCTCATCCTCACCCTAAAACTCACACTAACCTTAACAATAATCCTCAATCTAAACCTCAACCTCACCCTCACCCTAGCCCCCACCCTAACCCTAACCCTCATCCTCACCCTAACCCTATATCTAACCTTAAACCTCACCCTTACCCTCACCCTAACCCTAACCGTAATCCTAACCGTCACCCTAATCCTAAGCCTAACCCTAAACCTCAACCTAACCCTAACCCTCACCCTCACTGTAACCTTAACTCTAACCCTCACCCTAAACCTAAATTTACCCAGAACCCTAACTCTCACCCTAACCCTACACCTAACCCTTACCCTAACCCTAACCCTCAGCCTCACCCTCACCCTAAGCCTAACCCTAAACCTAACCCTAACCCTAACCCTAACCCTCACACTAACCCAAACCCTTACTCTAATCCCAATCCTAACATGAAGCCTTACCCTCACCCTCACCCTAACCCTCACAGTAACAATAACTCTAACACTAACCCTAACCCTAACCCTCACCCTCAGCCTCACCCTAAAGCTACATTGAACCCTAAACCTCACGCTCACCCTAACCCAAACCTAAACCTAACACTAAACCTCACCATAACCCTAACCCTAAAACTCACCCTCACCCTAGCCCTCAACCTAAACCTAATCCTAACCCGAACCCTGATCCTAAACCTCACCCTAACAGTAACCCTGACCCTAACCCTCAACCTAACGCTAACCCTCACCCTCACTGTAACCCTTACGCTAACCCTCACTCTAACCCTAAACTTAATCCTAACCCTAACTCTCACCCTAACCCTAACACTCATCCTAACCCTAACCCTCACACTCACCTTCACTTTCAGCCTAACACTAAGCCTAAGCCTAACCCTAACCCTATCCCTCACACTCACCCTAAACCCAACCCTAATCCTAATCCTAACACTAAGCCTAAACCTCACCCTCACCCTAACCCTCATGTTAAGACTAACCCTAACATTAATCCTAACCCTAAACCTCAATCTCACCCTAAACCTCACACTAACCCTAACACTAATCCTCAATCTAACCCTCAACCTCACCCTCACCCTAGCCATCACCCTAACCCTAACCCTCATCCTCACCCTAAACCTCACACTAACCCTAACACTAATCCTCAATCTAACCCTCACCCTCACCCTCACCCTCACCCTAACACTAACCCTCACCCTAAAGGTAACCCTCACCCTTACCATAACCCTGACCCTCAGCCTAACTTTCACCTTTACCCTTACCGTCACCCCCACCCTAACCCTCACCCTAAAGGTAACCCTCACCCTTACCATAACCCTGACCCTCAGCCTAACTTTCACCTTTACCCTTACCGTCACCCCCACCCTAACCCTCACCCTAACCCTACCCCTCACTCTGACCCTAAACCTATCCCTAAACCTCACCCTCACCCTAACCCTGACTCTAACCCTAAACCTAACACTATACCTTACCCTATCCCTAACCCTCAACCTCATGCTCAGCCTAACCCTAAGACTAAGCTTATCCCTTACCCTAAACTTCACCCTCATCCTAGCCCTCACCCTAACCCTAATCCTAACCCTAACCCTCATCCTAACCCTAACCCTCATTCTAACCCTCACCCTAACCCTAACCATAACCATCACCCTAACCCTAATCCTCACCAGCACCCTCGCCCTCAGCCTAACCCAAAGTCTAAGCCTAAGCCTAACCCTAACCCTCACACTCACCCTCAACCTAACCCTAATCCTAACCCTAAGCCTAAACCTAAACCTATCCCTAAACCTCAGCCTAACCCTAACCCTAACCTTAACCCTAACACTAACCCTAACATTAACGCTCGAACTAACCCTCCAACTAACATTAAATCTATCACTAAACCTCACCCTCACCTTAACTCTAATCCTAAACCTAACCCTAAACCTCACCCTAACCCTATCCCTAACCCTAACCCTCACCCTCACCCTCACCCTTACCATAACTCTAACCCTAACCCTAAAAATAACACTAATCTTATCTCTAAACCTAACCCTAACCCTAACCCTAATCCTAACACTCACCCTAACCATAATCTTAACACTAACCCTCATCCTAACCCTAACCCAAACCCTACCCCTAACCCTACACCTTACCCTAACACTAACCCTAAACCTCACCCTCACCCTAGCCCTCACCCTAAACTTAACCCTCACCCTAGCCCTAACCCTAAGGGTAATCCTCAAAGTAACCATAAACCTCATGCTCACCTTAACGCTAACCCTTACCCTCACCCTAACCATAAACATAACCAAACCCTAACTCTCACCTAACCTTAACCCTAACCCTAAACCTTAATCTAACACTAACCCTCACCCTCACCCTCAGCCTAACCCTAAGCCAAACCCTAACCCTAGCCCTAATGCTCACACTCACCCTAACGTTTACCCTAAACCTAATCCTAACCCTAAGCCTAACCCTCACCCTCAACCTAACCCTCACCCTAACACTAAATCTAACACTAACCCTAACCTTAACCCTCAACCTCAGCCTCATCCTACCCCTAACTCTAACCTTAAACGTCACCCTCACCCTAACACTAACCCTACCTCTAAACCTAAACCTCACCCTAACCCTAACCCTAACCCTAAACCTCACCCTCACCCTAGCCCTCACCCTAACACTAATCCTAACCCTAACCCTCATCCTAACCCTCACCCTAACACTAACCATAACCCTCACGCTAACCTTAACCCTAATCCAAACCCTCACCCTCATTCTAACCCTAACCCTCACCCTCACTGTAACCCTTACCTTAACCCTCAACATAAACCTAAACTTAACCCGAACACTAACTATCATCCTTACCATAATCCTAACCCTCAAGCTAACCCTAACCCTAAACCTCATTCTAACCCTAACCACACCCAACCCTAATCCTAACCCTATCCCTTTTCCTAACCCTCCCCCTAACCCTTACCCTAACCCTCACCCTAACACTAACCCTCAGCCTCACCCTCAGTCTCAGCCTTAACCTAAGCCTAAGCCTAAGCCTAACCCTAACTCTGACCCTAAACCTAAACATCATCCTCACCCTAGCACTCACCCTAACCCTAACCCTAACACTAAACCTAATCCTAACCCTCACCTTAAGCCTGACCCTAACATTAATTCTAACCCGAACTCTCACGCTCAGCCTCACCCTAACCCTAATTCTAACACTAAACCCCACCCTGACCCTAACCCTAACCTTAACCCTATCCCTAAACCTCATCTTAGCCCTATCCCTAACCCTCACACTCACCCTCACCATAACCTTTACCCTAACCATAACACTAACAATAAACCTAACCCTAACCCTAACCCTAACCCTAACCCTAATCATCACCATAACGCTTACCCTCACCCTAATACTAACCCTAACCCTAAAACTAAACCTCACACTAACCCTAACAATTACCCTAACCATAATCTTCACCCTAACACTAACCCTAAACCTCACCCTCTCGCTAGACCTCGCCCTAACCCTAATCCTCATCCTCACCCTAAACTTCACACTAACCCTAACACTAATCCTCAATCTAACCCTCACCCTCACCCTATCCCTAACCCTAACCCTCACCCTAACCCTAAACGTCACTCTTCCCATAACCCTCACCCTCAGCCTAACCCTCACCTTTACCCTTACCGTCACCCCCACCCTAACCCTCACTCTAACCCTAAACCACACCCTAACCCTAACTCTACCCCTAAACCTCACCCTCACCCTAACTCTAACTCTAACCCTGAGCCTATAACTAACCCTCACCCTAACCCTAACTGTAACCATCACCCTAACCCTAATCCTCACCCCCACCGTCACCCTCAGCCTAACCCTAAGCCTAAGCCTAAATCAAACCCTAAACCTCACACTCACCCTCACCCTAACCTAATCCTAACCCTAAACCTAACCCTAAATCTCAACCTAACCCTCAACCTAACCTTAAATCTAACACTTACCCTAACCCTAACCCTCGACGCAACCCTCCAACTAAACCTAAATCTAACCCTAAACCTCAAGCTCAACCTAACGCTAATCCTAACCCTAACCCTAAACCTCACCACAATCCTAACACTCACCCTCACCCTCACCCTCACCATAACTCTAACCCTAACCCTAACAATAACAGTAATCCTAACCCTAAACTTAACCCTAACCCTAACCTAAACCTAATGCTAACACTCAACCTCACCCTAACACTAATCCTAACCCTAACCCTAATCCTAACCCTAACCATCACCCTCACCCTAACCCTAACCCTAAACCTTAGCCTAACACTTACCCTAAAGCTCACCTTCACCCTAGCCCTCACCCTAACCCTAATCGTAACCTAATTCTCATCCTAACACTCACCCTAACTCTAAGCCTAACCCTAACCCTAACCCTAAGCCCAACCCTCACTGTAACACTAACACTAACCCTAACACTAACACTAACCCTAAACCTAACACTAAACCTTACCCTAATCCTCAGCCTCACCCTCACCTTAACGCAAACCCTAACCCTAACCCTCCTCCTAACTCTAAGCCAAACTCTAACCCTAATCCTAACCCTCACACTCACCCTCAACCTAAACCTAATCCTAAATTTAAGCCTATCCCTAACCCTAACGCTCACCCTAACCCTCAGCCTAGACCTCACCCTTACACTTATCCTAACCCTAACCCTCACCCTAACCATAAACTTCACCCTAACACTAACCCTCACCCTAACGATTACCCTCAACCTAACACTAACCCTAACTGTAACACTAACACTCACACTAACCCTAAACATCACCCTAACCCTAAACCTCACCCTAACACTAAACCTAAACCGCACCCTCACCCTAGCCTTCACCCTAACCCTAATTCTCATCCTCACCATAAACCTCACACTAACCCTAACACTAATCCTCAATTTAACCCTCAACCTCACCCTAACACTAACACTAACCCTCACCCTAACCCTTACCATCACCCTTACCGTAACCCTCACCCTCAGCCTAAACCTCAACTTTACCCTTACCGTCACCCCCACGATAACCCTCACTGTAACCCAAACTCTCACTCTAACCCTAACTGTACCCCGAAACCTCACCCTCAACCTAACCCTAACTCTAACCCTAACCCTAATAATAACCCTCAACCTAACCCTAACCCTAACCATCACCCTAAACCTAATCCTCACCCCCACCCTCGCCCTCAGCCTAACCCTAAGCCTAAGCCTAACCCTAACACTAAACCTCATACTCACCCTCACCCTACCCTAATCCTAACCCTAAACCTAACCCAAAACCTAAACCTCAACCTAACCCTCACCCTAACCTTAACCATTACATTTACCCAAACCCTAAGTCTCGACCTAACCCTCCAAATAACCTAAATTTAACCATAAACCTCACCCTCACCCTAAGCCTAAACCTAACCATAACCATAAACCACAACCTAAGCCTCACTATAACCTTAACCCTAACACTTACCCTAACCCTAACTCTCGACCTAACACTCCAAATAACCTAAATCTAACCATAAACCTCACCCTCACCCTAACCCTAAACCTAACCCTAAACCTAAACCTCACCCTAACCCTAACACTCACCCTCACCCTCACCATAACTCTAACCTTAACCCTAACAATAACAGTAATCCTAACCCTAAACCTAACCCTAACCCTAACCATCAACCTAACACTCAACCTCACCCTAACCCTAATCCTAACCCTAACCCTCACCCTAACCCTAACCATCACCCTCACCATAACGCTAACCCTCAACCTAACCCTCAACCTAACCCTAAACCTAACCCTAAACCTTACCCTAACACTAACCCTAATCCTCACCTTCACCCTAGCCCTCACCTTAACCCTAATCATAAACCTAATCCTCATTCTAACCCTGTCCCTAACTCTAAGCCTAACCCTAACCCTAACCCTAACCCCAACCCTCACTGTAACGCTAACACTAACCCTAACACTAACACTAAACCTTAACCTAACCCTAATCCTCAGCCTCAGCCTCACCCTAACCCAAACCCTAACCCTAACCCTCATCCTAACTCTAAGCCTAATGCTAACCCGAATCCTAACCCTCACACTCACCCTCACCCTAAACCTAATCCTAAACCTCACCCTATCCTTAACCCTAACCCTCACCCTAAACCTTAGCCTAGCCCTCACCCTTACACTTATCCTAACCCTAACCATCACCCTAACCATAACACTCACCCTAACCCTAAACCTCACCCTAACACTTACCCTCAACCTAACAATAACCGTAATCCTAACACTAACCCTAACACTAACCCTAAACATCACCCTAACCCTAAACCTCACCCTAAAACTAACCCTAGCCCTCAACCTCACCCTAGCCTTCAGCCTAACCCTAACCCTCATCCTCACCATAAACCTCACACTAACCCTAACACTAATCCTCAATCCAACCCTCAACCTCACCCTAACGCTAACTCTAACCCTCACCCTAACCCTAACCCTCACCCTTACCGTAACCCTCACCCTCAGCCTAACCGTCACCTTTACCGTTACCGTCACCCCCACGCTAACCCGCACCATAAACCTAACCCTCCCCCTAACTAAAACTGTACCCCTAAACCTCACCCTCAACCTAACACTTACTCTAACCCTAACCCTAACACTAAACCTCACTGTAACCCTAACCTTAACGCTCACCCTCACCGTAACTGTAACCCTAACCCTAAACCTAACAGTAACCCTAAGACTAATCCAAACCCTCACGCTAAACATAACACTCACCCTAAACCTAACCCTCACCCTAACACTTACCCTCACCCCAACACTAACCCTAACCCTAACACTTACCCTCACACTAACCCTAAACCTCACACTAATCCTAAAAGTCACCCTAAACCTCACCTAACCCTAATCCTCACCCTCATCCTAACCCTCACCCTAACCCTCACCCTAACCTTCACCCGTACTTTCATCTTCCCCCTAACATGAACCTTAACCCTAACAATAACACTAACCCTAACCCTATCTATCACCCTAACCTTAATTCTCACCCCCACCCTCACCCTCAGCCTATCCCTAAGCCTAAGCCTAACCCTCACCCTAACCCTCATACTCACGCTCACCCTACCCCTAATCCTAACCCTAAGCCTATCCCTAAAACTCAACCTAACACACACCTTCACCTTAACCCTAAAACTAACCCTAAACCTCACTCTAACCCTCCCCCTAACCCTAACCCTAACACTAAACCTCACCCTCACCCTAACCCTAACCCTAACTCTAAACCTAAACCTCACCCTAAACCTAACCCTCAACCTCAACCTCACTGTAACTCTAACCCTAACCCTAACAATAACACTAACTTAACCCTAATCCTAACACTATCCATAACCCTCACCCTCAGCCTCACCCTCACTGCAAACTTAATCCTAACTATAACACTAACAATAACCCTAACCCTATCCCTGACTCTAATCCTCACCCGCACACTCACACTCAGCCTAAACCTAACCCTAACCCTCACCCTCACCCTCACCATAATGATAACCCTAACCCTAACCCTAACATTAACCCTAACCCTAACTTTACCCCTCAACCTAAACATAACCCTCAACCTAACCCTAACCCTCAACTTAACACGTACCCTCACGCTAACACTAACACTAACCCTCACCCTCACCCTAACCCTAATCCTAAACCTAAACCTCAACCTAACCCTAACCCTCACCCTCACCATAACCCTTCCTCTAACCCTCACCCTAACCCTAAACTTTACCCGAACCCTAACTCTCACCCTAACCCTAACTCTAACCCTCACCCTAACCCTAACCCTCAACCTTACTGTAACCATCACCCTCAGCCTCACCCTCACATTTAGCCTTAGCGTCACCCCTACCCTAACCCTCACCCTAACACTAACACTCACCCTAACCCTCATCCTAAAACTAACTCTAACTCTAAATCTCACCCTCACCCTAACCATAACTCTAACCCTAACCCTAACACTAAACCTCACCCTAACCCTAACCCTAACCCTCACCCTAACCCTAACCCTAACCCTAAACCTTAATATAACACTAACCCTAACCCTCACCCTCAACCTAGCCCTCACCTTAACCCTAATCCTTACCCTAATCCTTATGCTTACCCTCACCCTATCCCTAACCTTAACCTTCACTCTAAACCTAACCCTAAACCTAACCCTCAACCTAACCCTAACCCTCACGCTCACCGTAACCCTAACCCTCACCCTCACCCTCACCCTCATCCTCACTGTAACCCTAATGCTCATCCTAACCCTCACCCTAACTCTAACACTAACCCTAAATCTTACCGTAACACTAACCCTAATCCTCACCTTCACCCTAGCCCTGACCCTAACCCTAATCGTAAACCTAAACTTCATTCTAACCTTCACCCTAACTTTAAGCCTAAACCTAACCCTAACCCTAACACCAACCCTCACTGGATCCCTAACACTAACCCTAACACTAACACTAACGCTAAACCTAACCCAAACCTAACCATAAACCTAACCCTAATCCTCAGCCTCACCCTCACCCTAACCCAAACCCTAACCCTAAACCTCATCCTAACTCTAAGCTTAACCATAACCCTAGTCCTAACCCTCACCCTAACCCTAATCCTAAAGCTATCCCTATCCCTAACCCTAACCATCAGCCTAACCCTTAACCTAGCCCTCACCCTTAATCTAATCCTAACCCTAACCCTCACTCTAACCATAACCCTCACCCTAACCCTAAACCTCACCCTAACACTTACCCTCACCCTAACACTAAACCTAATCCTATCAATAACTCTCACAATAACCCTAAACATCACCCTAACCCTAAACCTCACCCTAACACTAACCCTAACCCTCACCCTCACACTAGAGTTCAGGGTAACCCCAACCCTCATCTTCACCATAAATCTCAAACTAACCCTAACACTAATCCTCAATCGAACCCCCAACCTCACCCTAAGGCTAGCACTAACCCTCATCTTTACCCTAACACTCACCCTTACCGTAACCCTCAGCCTCAGCCTAACCCTCACCTTTACCTTTACCGTCACCCCCACGTTAACCAGCACCCTAACCCTAACCCTCACCCTAACCCTAAATGTACCCCTATAACTCACCCTCTCCCTAACCCTAACACTTACCCTAACCCTAACACTAAACCTCACTCTAACCCTAATCCTAACCCTCACCCTCACACTAACCATAACCCTCACCCTAAACCTAACACTCAACCTAACATTTACCCTCACCCTAACACTAACCATAACCCTAACACTAACCCTCACACTAACCCTAACCCTCACCCTAATCCTAAACCTCACCCTGACCCTAACCCTAACCCTCATCCTCACCCTAAACCTCACAATAAACCTACCCTAATCCTCAATCTAAACCTCACCCTAACTCTAAACGTAACCATAACCCTTACCCTAACCCTAAACCTAACCCTAACCCTCACCCTTATCTTAACCCTCAACCTCAGCCTAAACCTCATCTTTACCCTTACCATCATCATCACCCTAACCCTCACCCTAATGCTAAACCTCATCCTAACGCTCACCCTAACCATAAACCTAACCATCACCATAACCCTAATCCTCACCCTCAACCTCACGCTCAGCCTAACCCTAAGCCTAAGCCTAAGCCTAAGCCTAACCCTCAACCTCACCCTCACCCTCACACTAACCCTAACCCTAACCCTAACCCTAACCCTAAACCTTAACCTAACACTAACCCTAACCCTCACCCTCAACCTAGCCCTCACCCTAACACTAATGCTAAACCTAATCCTCATCCTTACCCTCACCCTAACCATAACCTTAACCCTATCCCTAACCCTAACCATAATCCTCAACAAAACCCTAAACCTCACGCTCCCCGTAACTCTAACCCTCACCCTAACCCTAAACATAAATGAACCCTAACTCTCACTCTAACCCTAACCCTAACCCTCACCCTCACCCTCACCTTCAGCCTGACCCTAAGCATAACCGTATCCCTCACACTCACCCTAACCCTTACCCTAAACCTAATCCTAACCCTAAATCTAACCCTCACCCTCAGCCTCAGCCTAACCCTAAATCTAACCCTAAACCTCACCCTCACCCTAACGCTAACCCTAACCATAACCTTAAACCTCAACCTCACACTCACCCTAGACCTTACCCTAACCCTAATCCTAACCCTAACCCTCATCCTAACCCTCCCCCTAACCCTAACCATCATCCTCAACCTCACCCTCAGCCTAACCCTAAGCCTATCCCTAAACCTAAACCTAACACACAACTCCCCCTCACTCTAACCCTAATCCTATCCCTAACCCTAACCCTAACCCTAACCCTTCCCTTAACTCTCACCCTAACCCTAACCCTAAAACTAACCCTTAACATAACCCTCACCTAAACCTCACCTTAACCCTAACTCTAACCCTAAAACTCGCCCTCACCCTAACCCTAACTCTAACCCTAACCCAAACCCTAATCCTCAATCTAACACTAACCTTAACCCTAATCCACACCCTAACTCTCAGCCTAATCCTAAGCCTAAACCTAACCTTAACCATCACACTCACCCTAACCCTAACCCTAAACCTCACCCTAACCCTAACCCTCACCCTCAACCTCAGCTTAACCCTAAGCCTGTCCCTAACCGTAACCCTCAGGCTCACCCTAACATTAACCCTAATCCTACTCCTAATCCTAAACCTAACCCTCACCCTCAACCTAACACTCACCTTAAGCCTAACCCTAACATTAATCCTAACCCTAACCCTCACCCTCAGCCTCAACCTAACCCTAACTCTAACACTGAACCTCACCCTGACCCTAACCCTAACAGTAACCCTATCCCTAAACCTCATCCTAGACCTAACCCTAACCCTTAACCTCACCCTCACCATAACCATAACCCTAACCATAACCCTAACCATAAACCTCACCCTAAACCTAAACCTAATCCTCATCCTAACCCTCACCCTAACCCTAACCCTCACCCTCACCCTCACCCTCAGCCTAACCCTAAGCCTATCCCTAAACCTAAACCTAACACACACACTCCCCTTCACTCTAACCTTAATCCTATACCTAACCCTAACCCTAATCCTAACCCTTCCCCTAAATCTCACCCTAACCCTAACCCTAAAAGTAACCCTTACCATAACCCTCAACCTAAACCTCACCTTAACCCTAACTCTAACCCTAAACCTCACCCTCACCCTAACCCTAACTCTAACCCTAATCCAAACCCTAAACCTCACCCTAACTCTAACCCTAACCCTGATCCTCACCCTAAACCTCACACTAACCCTAACCCTACTCCTCAATCTAACCCTCACGCTAACCCTAACCTAACCCTAATCCTTACCCTAACCCTAAACCTAACCCTAACCCTCACCCTTATCTTAACCCTCAACCTCAGCCTAAACCTCATCTTTACCCTTACCATCATCATCACCCTAACCCTCACCCTCAAGCTAAACCTCATCCTAACCCTCACCCTAACCGTAAACCTAACCATCACCCTAACCCTAACCCTCACCCTCAACCTCACACTCAGCCTAACCCTAATCCTAAGCATAAGCCTAACCCTAACCCTCAACCTCACCCTCACCCTCACCCTAATCCTAACCCTATCCCTAAACCTCAACCTAACCCTCATTCTAACTTTAAGCCTAAAACTAACCCTAACCATAACCCTCGACCTAACCCTCCAACTAAC
This sequence comes from Dipodomys merriami, assembly GCF_024711535.1. Lineage (NCBI taxonomy): Eukaryota > Metazoa > Chordata > Mammalia > Rodentia > Heteromyidae > Dipodomys > Dipodomys merriami. The sequence continues at coordinate 1,113,443 of NW_027206235.1, read as the reverse complement.
ACTAAATCTAACCCTAAACCTCACCCTCACCCTAAACCTAAACCTCACCCCAACCCTAACCCTAAACCTCACCCTAACACTAACCCTAACCCTCACCCTCACCCTCACCCTCACCCTCACCATAACTCTAACCCTAACCCTAACAATAACACTAATCCTAACCCTAAACCTAACCCTAACCCTAACCCTAACTGTAATCCTAACCATCACCCTCTTGCTAACCCTAATCCTAACCCTAACCCTCAAGCTAACCCTAAATCTCACCCTCACAGTAACCCTAACCCTCAAACTAACTCTCACACTAACCCTCACCCTAACCCTAAACCTTAACCTAACACTAACACTAACCCTCACCCTCAACCTAGCCCTCACCCTAACACAAATGCTAAACCTAATCCTCATCCTTACCCTCACCCTAACCATAACCTTAACCCTCTCCCTAACCCTAACCATAACCCTCAAAAAAACCCTAAACCTCACGCTCCCCGTAACTCTCTCAACCTAACCCTAAACATAAATGAACCCTAACTCTCATCTAACACTAACCCTAACCCTCACCCTCACCCTCATCTTCAGCCTGACCCTAAGCATAACCCTAACCCTAACACTCACCCTATCCCTTACCCTAAACCTAATCCTAATCCTAACTCTAACCCTCACCCTCAGCCTCAGCCTAACCCTAAATCTAACCCTAAACCTCACCCTCACCCTAACGCTAACCCTAACCATAACCTTAAACCTCACCCTCACACTCACCCTAGACCTTACCCTAACCCTAATCCTAACCCTAACCCTCATCCTAACCCTCCCCCTAACCCTAACCATCACCCTCAACCTCACCCTCAGCCTAAACCTAAGCCTATCCCTAAACCTAAACCTAACACACAACTCCCACTCACTCTAACCCTAATCCTATCCCTAACCCTTACCCTAACCCTAACCCTTCCCTTAACTCTCACCCTAACCCTAACCCTAAAACTAACCCTTAACATAACCCTCAACCTAAACCTCACCGTAACCCTAACTCTAACCCTAAAACTCACCCTCACCCTAACCCTAACTCTAACCCTAACCCAAACCCTAAACCTCACCCTAACACTAACCCTAACCCTAATCCACACCCTAACTCTGAGCCTAATCCTAAGCCTAAACCTAACAATAACCCTCACACTCACCCTAACCCTAACCCTAAACCTCACCCTAACCCTAACCCTCACCCTCAACCTCAGCTTAACCCTAAGCCTGTCCCTAACCCTAACCCTCAGGCTCACCCTAACATTAACCCTAATCCTACTCCTAATCCTAACCCTAACGCTCACCCTCAACCTAACCCTCAACTTAAGCCTAACCCTAACATTATTCCTAACCCTAACCCTCACACTCAGCCTCACCTTAACCCTAAATCTAACACTGAACCTCACTCTGACCCTAACCCTAACCCTAACCCTATCCCTAAACCTCATCCTAGACCTAACCCTAACCCTTAACCTCATGCTCACCATAACCTTAACCCTAACCCTAACACTAACAATAACCCTAACACTAACCCTAACCTTCACCCTAAACATAACCCTCACCCTAACCCTAACCCTCACCCTAACCCTTACCCTCACCCTAACACTAACCCTAAACTTCAAACTCTCCCTAGACCTCGCCCTCAACCCGAAAGCTCATCCTCACCCTAAACTTCACACTAAACCTAACACTAATCCTCAATCTAATACTCACCCTCACCCTAACCCTAACCCTAACCCTCAACCTAACCATAACTCTCACGCTAACCCTAATCCTCACCCTAACCCTAATCCTCACTCTAAACCTCAAACTAACCCTAACCCTAATCCTCAATCTAACCCTCACCCTAACCCTAACCCTAGCCCTTAATCTAACCCTAAACCTAACCCTAACGCTCACCCTTATCTTAACCCTCACCCTCAGCCTAAACCTCACCATTATCCTTACCATCATCCTCAACATAAAAATCCCCCTAACCCTAAACCTCATACTAACTCTAACACTAACTGTAAACCTAACCATCACACTAACCCTAACCCTCACCCTCAACCTCACACTCAGCCTAACACTAAGACTAAGCCTTACACTTACCCTAACTCTCACCCTCACCCTAGCCCTCACCCTAACCCTAATCTTAACCCTAACCATCACCCTAACCCTAACCCTAACCCTCACCCACACCCTCACACTAACCCTAATCCTAACCCTAACCCTCAACCTAACCCTAAACCTCACCCTCACTGTCACCCGAACACTAACGCTCGCCCTAACCCTAAACTTAACCCGAACCCTAACGCTCACCCTAAACAAAACCCTAACCCTCACCCTAACCCTAACCCTAAATCTTACCCTCACCATAGCCCTCACCCTAACCCTAATCCTAACCTTAACCCTCATCCTAACCATCCCCCTAACCCTAATCCTAACCCTAACCCTCAACCTCAACCTCACCCTCAGCCTAACCCTAAGCCTAACCCTAAACCAAACCCTAACACACACACTCACCCTCATCCTAACCCTAATCTTAAACTTAACCCTAACCCTAACCCTGCCCCTAACTCTCACACTAACACTAACACTAACAGTAACCCTCATCCTAACCCTCACCCTAACCCTAACTCCACCCTAAACCTCACCCTCACCCTAACCCTAACTCTAAACCTAACCCTAACACTAAACCTCACCCTAATGCTAACCCTAACCCTCAACCTAACCATAACTCTCACCCTAAGCATAACCATCACCCTAACCCTCATCCTTACTCTAAACCTCACACTAACCCTAACCCTAATCCTCAATCTAACCCTCACCCTAACACTAACCCTAGCCCTTAATCTAACCCTAAACCTAACCCTAACGCTCACCCTTATCTTAACCCTCACCCTCAGCCTAAACCTCACCATTACCCTTACCATCATCCTCACCCTAAAAATCCCCCTAAGCCTAAACCTCATACTAACTCTAACACTAAGTGTAAACTTAACCATTACCCTAATTCTAACTCTCACCCTCAACCTCACACTCAACCTAACACTAAGACGAAGCCTTACACTTACCCTAACCCTCACCCTCACCCTAGCCCTCACCCTTACCCTAATCTTAACCCTAACCCTCATCTTAAACCTCACCCTAAACCAAACCCCAACCCTCACCCACACCCTCACACTATCCCTAATCCTAACCTTAACCCTCAACCTAACCCTAAACCTCACCCTCACTGTAACCCTTACCCTAACGCTCACCCTAAACCTAAACTTAACCCAAACCCTAACACTCACCCTAAACAAAACCCTAACCCTCACCCTAACCCTAACCCTAAACCTTACCGTCACCCTAGCCCTCACCCTAACCCTAATCCTAACCTTAACCCTCATCCTATCCCTCCCCCTAACCCTAATCTTAAACCTAAACCTAACCCTAACCCTCACCCTCAACCTCACCCTCAGCCTAACCCTAAGCCTAACCCTAAACCAAACCCTAACACACACACTCAGCCTCATTCTTAACCTAATCTTAAACTTAACCCTAACCCTAAACCTCCCCCTAACTCTCACCCTAACCCTAACACTAACACTAACCCTAACCCAAACCCTCAAACTATCCCTCACACTGACTCTAACCCTAAACCTCACCCTCACACTAAACCTCACCCTGAGCCTAACCCTAACCCTCATCCTCACCCTCACTGTAACCGTAAACTTAAACCGAACCCTAACAATAACTCTAAACCGATTCCTAACCCTCAGCTTAACCATAAACCTCACCCTAACCCAAAACCTCGCCATAACCCTTAGACTCACCCTAAAACTGAACCTAACGCTAACATTAACCCTCACCCTAAATCTAACCCTAAACCTCACCCTCAACCTAACACTAACCCTAACACTTAGCCTAACCCTAAAAATAAACCTAACCCTACACCTCACGCTAACCCTGTTCCTAAACCTCACCAAAACCTAGCCCTCACCCTAAACCTAACCCTTATCCTCACCCTAACCCTCACCCTCACCCTAACCTTCAGCCTAACCCTAATCCTAAATCTAACCATAACCCTCACCCTAAACCTCACCCTAACCCTAACACTAAACCTAACACTAAGCCTAACCCTAACCCTCACCCTCAGCCTCACGCTAACCCTAACTCTAACCCTAAACCTCACCCTCACCCTAACCTTAACCCTAACCATAAATCTCACCTTAACTCTAACGCTAAACCTCACCCTCACCCTAGGCCTTGCCCTAACCCTAATCCTAACCCTAACCATCATCCTAACCCTCCCCCTAACCCTAACCCTAACATAACCATCAACCTCCCCCTCAGCCTAAATCTAAGCCTAACCCTAGACCTAACCCTAAAAAACACACTGACCCTCACCCTAACCCTAACCCTAATCCTATCCCTAACCCTAACACTAACCCTTACCCTCCCCCTAACTCTCACCCTAACCCTAACCCTAACCGTCACCCTAACCCTAACTCTAACCCTAAACTTCAGCCTCACCCTTACCCTAACTCTAACCCTAACCCAAACCCTAAACCTCAACCTAACCCTAACCCTCACACTCACACTCACCGTAACCGTAACCCTAAACTTAAACCTAACAATAACCCTAACCCTAACCCTAACCCTCACCCTAAACATAACCATCACCCTAACCCATAACCTCACCCTAATTCTTACCCTCACCCTAACACTAAACCTAACACTAACACTAACCATCACACTGACCCTAAACCTAACCCTAACCCTAAACCTCAACCTAACCCTCACACTCAACCTAAACCTAACACTAAACCCAACCCTAACCCTCCCCCTAACCCTATATCTAAACCTCTCCCTCACCCTAACCCTAACCATAAACCTAACCCTAACACTAACACTAACCCTAAACCTAACCCTAAACCTAACACTAATCCTCAGCCTCAACATCACCCTAACCCAAACCCTAACCCTAACACTCATCCTAACTCTAAGCCTAACCCTAACCCTAATCCTAACCCTCACACTCACCCTCACCCTAACCCTAATCCTAAACCTAACCCTATCCCAAACCCAAACCCTCACCCTAACCCTCAGCCTAGCCCTCACCCTTAAACTTATCCTAACCCTTAACCTCAACCTAACTCCCAACCTACCCCTAAACCTAAACCTAACCCTCATCCCAACACGAACCCGAACCCTCAACCTCATGCTCGGCCTAAGCATAAGCCTAAGCCTAAGCCTAACCCTAATCCTCACCCTCACCCTCACAGTAACCGTAACCCTACCCCTAAACCTAACAATAAAACTAACCCTAACCCTAACCCTCACCCTAACCATAACCCTCACCCTAACCTTAACCCTCACCCTAACCCCTACCCTCACCCTAACCCTAACCCTAACCCTCACACTCACCCTAGCCTTCATCCTAAACCTAACCTTCATCATCACCCTAAACCTCACACTAACCCTAACACTAATCCTCAATCTAACCCTCACCCTCAATCTAATGCTAACACTAACTTTCACCCTAACCCTAACCCTCACCCATAGGGAAACCCTCATCCTCATCCTAACCCTCACCTTTACCCTTATGGTCAACCCCAGGCTAACCTGCACCCTAACCCTAACCCTCATCCTAACCCTAACTGTATCCCAGAACCTCAAGCTCACCATAACCCTAAGTCTAACCCTAACCCAAACACTAAACCTCACCCTAACCCACACCTTAACCCTAAGCCTCATCCTAAACATCACCCTAACTGTAAACCTAACCATCATACTAAACATAACCTTCACCCTCAACCTCAAGCTGAGCCTAAACCTTATCCTAAGCCTAACCCTTACCTTAACCCTCACCCTCAGCCTAGCCCTCACCCTCACCCTAATCCTAATCCTAACCCTCATTCTAACCCTCACCCTAACCCTAACCCTAACCATCACCCTAAACCTAATCCTCACCCCCACCCTCACTCTCAGCCTAACTCTAAGCTTAAGCCTAACCCTAACCCTAACGCTCACACTCACCCTCACCCTAACCCTAATCCTAACCCTAACCCTAACGGTAAGCCTAAACCTCAACCTAACCCTCACCCTAACCTTAATACTAAAATTAAACCTAACCCTCACCCTCGACCTAATCCTCCAACTAACCCTAAATCTAACCCTAAACCTCACCCTCACACTTACCCTAATCCTAATCTCTAACCCTAAACCTCAACCTAACATTAACCCTAACCCCCACCCACACCCTCACCCTCACAATAACTCTAACCCTAACCCTAACAATAACACTAATCCTAACCCTAAACCTAACCCTAACACTAATGCTAATACTCACCCTCAAGCTAACCTTAATCCTAACCCTAACCCTAACCCTAACCCTTATCCTCACCCTCACTGTAACCATAATCCTGAACCTAATCCTCACCCTAACCCTAACCCTAAACCTAAACCTTAATCTTACACGAACCCTAACCCTCAACCTCACCCTAGCCCTCACCATAACCCTAATCCTAACCCTAATCCTCATCCTTACACTCACCCTAACCCTAACCTGAACCCTCACCCTAACTCTAACACTAACCCTAACTCTCAACCTACCCTAACCCTCACGCTCACAGTAACCCTAACCCTAACCCTCACCCTAACCTTAACCCTCACACTCAACCTTAACCTAACCCTCACCCCAGCCCTCACCCTCAGTCTAACCCTAAGCCTAACCCTAACCCTAAACATATCGCTCACACTCACCCTAACACATATCCTAAACCTAATCCTAACCCTAAGCCTAACCCTCACATTCAACTTCACCCTCACCCTAACCCTAAATCTAACCCTAAACCTAACCCTAACCCTAACCCTAACCCTCAGCCTCACCCTAACCCTAACCCTAACACTAAACCTCACCTTAACACTAACCCTAAATCTAACCCTAAACCTCACCCTCAACCTAACCCTAACCCTAACCCTAACGGTAAACCCCACCCTAACCCTAACCCTAACCCTCACCTGCACCTCACCCTCACTGTAACTCTAACCCTAACCCTAACAATAACAATAATCCTAACCAGAACCATCACCCTAACCCTAACCCTCACTCTCATGCTCAGCCTAAGCCTAAGCCTAAGCCTAAGCCTAACTATAACCCTCACCCTAATCCTAAAACTATCAAAAACCCTAACTCTAACCCTAAACCTCACTGTCCCCCGAACCGTAATTCTATCCTTAACCCTAAACCTAAACCTCATCCTAACCCTAACCGTAACCCTCACCCTCACACTCACCATAATCCTAACCCTAACCCTAACAATAACCTTAACCATAATCCTAACCCTCACCCTAACTATAACCATCACCCTAACCCTAAACCTCACCCTAACACTTACCCCAACCCTAACAATAACCCTAACCCTAACACTAACCCTCACACTAACCCTAACCATCACCCTAACCCTAAACCTCACGATAACCCTGTCCCTAACCCTCACCCAACCCTAGCCCTCATCCTAACCCTAACCCTTATCCTCACCCAAACCCTCACCCTCACCCTCACCCTCAGCCTAAACCTAACCCTAAACCTAACCCTAACACTCACCCTAACCCTCACCCTAACCCTAACCCTAAACCTAACACTAAACCTAACCCTAACTCTCACCCTCAGCCTCACCCTAACCCTAACTTTAACCCTAAACCTCACCCTCACCTTTACCCTTACCCTCACCATAAACCTCAACCTAACTCTAACCCTAAACCTCAACCTCACCCTAGCCCTTGCCCTAACCCTAATCCTAACCTTAACCCTCATCCTAACCCTCCCCCTAACCTTAACACTAACCCTAACCCTAACTCTAACCATCACCCTCACCTTCAGCCTAAACCTAAGCCTAAACCCAGAACTAACCCTAACAAACACACGGACCCTCACCCTAACCCTAACCCTAATCCTATCCCTAAACCTAACACTAAGCCTTACCCTCCCTTTAACTCTCACCCTAAACTAACCCTAACCGTCACCCTAACCTTAACTCTTACACTAAACCTCACCCTCACCCTAACCCTAACTCTAACCCTAACCCAAACCCTAAACCTCAACCTAACACTAACCCTAACCCTCACACTCACCCTCACCGTAACCGTAACCCTAAACCTAAACCTAACAATAACTCTAACCCTAACTCTAAACCTCACCCTATCCATAACCGTCACCCTAACCCATAACCTCACCCGAACACTTACCCTCACCCTAACACTAACCCTAACACTAACACTAACCCTCACACTGACCCTAACCCTAAACCTAACACTAAACCTCAATCTAACACTCACCCTCAACCTAAACCAAACACTAACCCTAACCCTAACCCTCACCCTAACCCACCCCCAAACCCTACATCTAAACCTCACCCTCACCCTAAACCTATCCCTAACACTAACAGTAAGCCTAAACCTAACCCTAATCCTCAGGCTCAACCTCACCCTAACCCAAACCCTAACCCTAACACTCATCCTAACTCTAAGCCTAACCCTAACCCTAATCCTAACCCTAATCCTAACCCTCACACTCATCCCCACCCAAACCCTAATCCTAAACATAACCCTATCCCTAACCCTAACCCTCACCCTAAACCTCAGCCTAGCCCTCACCCTTAAACTTATCCTAACCCTAAACCTCAACCTAATTCTCAACCTAACCCTAAACCTAATCCTAAACCAAACCCGAACTCGAACCCGAACCTTCAACCTCATGCTCGGCCAAAGCCTAAGCCTAAGCCTAAGCCTAAGCCTAACCCTCACCCTAACCCTGACTCTAACCCTAACCCTAAACCTAAACCTCATCCTAACCCTAACCATAATCCTCATGCTTACCCTCACAGTAACAGTAACCCTACCCCTCAACCTAACAATAAACCTAACCCTAACCCTAACCCTCACCCTAATCATAAAACTCACTCTAACCTTAACCCTCACCCTAACACTTACCCTCACCCTAACCCTAACCCGAACCCTCACACTCCCCTAGCCTTCACCCTAACCCTAACCCTCATCCTCACCCTAAACCTCACACTAACCCTAACACTAAACCTCAATCTAACCCTCACCCTCACCTTAATGTTAACACTAACCCTCACCCTAACCCTAAACTTCACCCTTACCGGAACCCTCACCCTCAGCCTAACCCTCACCTTTACCTAACCGTCACCCTCAGGCTAACCTGCACCCTAACCGTAACCCTCATCCTAACCCTAACTGTACCCCAGAACCTCACCCTCACCATAACCCTAAGTCTAACCTTAACCCTAAAACTAAACTTCATCCTAAACCTCACCCTAACCCTAAACCTCATTTTAACCCTAACCCTAACTGTAAACTTAACCATCACACTAACCCTAACCCTCACCCTCAATCTCACGCTCAGCCTAATCCTAAGCCTAAGCCTAACCCTTACCCTAACCCTCACCCTCACCCTAGCCCGCACCCTAAACCTAATTCTAACCCTCACCCTCACCCTAACCCTAACCCTCATCCTCACTCTAAAGTTCACACTAACCCTAACCCTAATCCTCAATCTAACAATCACCCTGACCCTAATCCTACCCCTTACTCTAAACCTAAGCCTCAACCTAACCCTCACCCTTATCTTAACCCTCAGCCTCACCCTAAACCTCACCTTTACCCTTACCATCATCCTAACCCTAACCCTCACCCTAACCCTAAACCTAACCCTAACCCTAAACCTAACCCTAATCCTAACATTCACTCTCACCTAACCCTAATCCTAACCCTAACCCTCACCCTAACACTAACCCTCACACTCACTGTAACCCTAACCTCAACCGAACCCTCACCCTATAGCTATCCCTAACCCTAAACCTTAATCTAACACTAACCTTAACCCTCACGTTCACCCTAGCCCTCACCATAACCCTAATCCTAACCCTAATCCTCATTCTTACCCTCACCCTAACCCTAAACTTAACCCTCACCCTAACCCTAATCCTAAACCTAACCCTCAACCTAAGCCGAACCCTCAACCTAACCATAACCCTCAAACTCACCCACACCCTCAGCCTAAACCTATTCCTAAAGGTAAGCCTAACCCTCACTCCCAACCTAACCCTAGCTCTAACCCTAACTCTAACACTAATCCTAACACTAAACCTCACCCTAACCCTAACCCTCAACCTCAGCCTCACCCTAACCCTAACTCTAACCCGAAACTCAACTTCACCCTAACGTTAACCCTAACCCTAACCGTAAACCTCACCCTAACACTAACCGTAAACCTCACCTGCCACTAGCCCTCACCCTAACCCTAATCCTAACCCTAACCCTCATCCTAACCCTCACCGTAACACTAACCCTAACACTAACCCTCACCCTATCCCTAATCCTAACCCTAACTCTCAAACTGACACTAACCCTCACCCTCACCGAAACTCTTAGCCTAACCCTAACCCTAACCCTAAACTTAACCCGAACCCTAACTCCCACACTAACCCTAACCCTAACTCTCACCCTAACCCTAATCCTCACCCTTGCCATAACCCTCACACTCAGCCTAACTGTCACGTTTACCCTTACCTTCACCCCCATCCTAACCCTAACCCTAACCCTAACTCTCAACCTAACCTTCACCCTAACCCTAACTTTACCCCTAAACCTCACCCTCACTCTAACCCTAACTCTAACACTAAGTCTAACACTAAACCTCACCCTAACCCTAACCCTTAAACTAACCCTAACCCTCACCCTCACCCTCACCCTCAGCCTAAACCTAAGGCTAACACTAACCCTAACCCTAACCCTCACACTCACCCTAACCCAAACCCTAATCCTAATGCTAACCCTAATCCTAACCCTCACCCTCAGCCTCAGCCTCACCCTAACCCTAATTCAAACTCTAAACCTCACCCTCACCCTATCACTAAAGATAACCCTAACCATAAACCTAAACCTAACAGTAATCCTAACTCTCCCCCTAACTCTCAGCCTAACCCTAACCCTAACACTAACCCTAACCCTAAAGGTCAACCTAACCTTCACCCTAAACCTAACTTTAACCTTAATCCTCACACTCACCCTAACCCTCACTCTAACCCTAAACCAAACCCTAAACCTCGCCCTGAACCTAACCCTAACCCTCACCCTCACCGTAACCGAAACACTAAACCTAACCCTAACAATAACACTAACCCTTATCCTAACCCTCATCCCAACGATAACCCTCACAATAACCCAAACCCTAACAACCACCCTCACCCTAAAACTAACCCTAACCATAACATTAACCCTCACACTAACCCTAATCGTAACCATAACCCTAAACCTCAACCTAACCCTCACACTCACCCTAAGAGTAACAATAACCCTATCCCTGACCCTCACCCTAACCCTACCCCTAACACTATATCTAACCCTAAACCTCACCCTCACCCTAACCATAATCCTAATCCAACCCTAAACCCCACCCTAACCCTAACCCTAACCCTCACCCGCACCCTCACACTCAACGTAACTCTAACCCTAACCCTAACAATAACACTAACCCTAACCCTAACCATCACCATAACCCTAATCCTCACCCCCACCCTCACCCCCACCCTCACCCTTAGCCTAACTGTAAACCTAAGCCTAATCCTCACCCTAAACCTCACACTCAGCCTCACCCTAACCCTAACCCTCACCCTTACCTTAACCCTCACCCTCATCTTAACCCTTACCCTCAGCGTAAACCTCACCTTTACCCTTACCATCATCCTCACCCTAACCTCACCGAACCCTAAACCTCATTCTAACCCTCACCCTAACATTAAACCTAACCATCACGCTAACCCTAACCCTCACCCTCAAACTCACCCTCAGTCTAACTGGAAGACTAAGCCAAAGCCTGACCCTAACATTTACCCTCACCCGAGCCCTCACCCTTACCCTAATCCTAACGATCATCCTCACATCCATCCTCACCCTCAGCCTAAGCCATAGCCTAGCCCTAACCCTAATCCTCACCCCCACCCTCACTCTTAGCCTAACCATAAGCCTAAGCCTAATCCTCAACCTAAACCTCACAATCAGTCTCACCCTAACCCTAATCCTAAACCTAACCCTATCCCTAAAGCTCAACCTAACCCTCACCCTCACACTTACCCTAACACTAACCCTAACCCTAAACCTCACCCTATCCCTCCCCCTAACCCTAACCCTACCCATAACCCTCACCTTCAGCCTCATGCTCACCGCAAACTTAACCCTAATCATAACCTAACCCTAAGACTAACCCAAACCCTAACTTTAATCCTCAACCCCACCCTCACCCTCATCCTAAGCCTAAGCCTAACCCTAACTCTAACCCTAAACCTAACCCTAAAACTAACCCTAATCCTCAGCCTCACCCTCACACTAACCCAAACCCTAACCCTAACCCTCACCCTAATTCTAAGCCTAACCCTAACCCTAAACTTCACACTCACCCTCACCCTAACCCTAATACTAAACCTAACCCTATCCCTAACCCTAGCCCATACCCTAACCCTAAACCTAGCCCTCACCCTTACCCTAATCCTAACCCTAAACCTCAATCTAAACTTCACACTAACCCGAACCCTAACCCGAACCCTAACCCGAACCCTCATGCTCGGCCTAAGCCCAAGCCTCAGCCTAAGCCTAAACCTAACCCTAACCCTCACCCTAACACTAACACTAGCACTAAATCTATCTCTAACCCTAAATCTCACTCTCACCTAACCTTAAATCTAATCCTAAGACTAAAACTAAACCTCATCCTAACCCTAACCCTAACCCTAACACTAACACTAACACTAACCATAACCCTAACACTAACCCTAACAATAACCCTAACCCTAACCCTCACACTTACCCTAACCATAACTCTCACCCTAAACCTAACCCTCACCCTAACACTTACCCTCACCATAACATAAACCCTAACGCTAACACCAATGCTCACACTAACCCTAAGCCTCACCCTAACCATAAACCTCATCCTAACAATAACCCTAACCTCAAGCTCACTCTAAACCTCACACTAACCCTAACACTAATCCTCAATCTAACCCTCAACCTCATTCTAACCCTAACACTAACCCTCACCCTAACCCTAACCCTCACCATTACTGTAACCCTCACCCTCAGCCTAACCCTCAAATTTACCCTTACCTTCAACCCCACCCTAACCCGCACCCTAACCCTAACCTTGACCCTAACCCTCACCCTAAACCTAACTCTACCCCTAAACCTCACCCTCACCTTAACCCTAACCCTAACCCTAACACTAAACTTCACCCTAAACCTAACCCTAACTCTCACCCTCACACTCACCGTAACCGTATCCCTAACCCTAACACTAACAATAACCCTAACCCTAACCCTCACCATAACCATAACCCTCACCCTAAACCTAACCCTCAGCCTAACACTTACCCTCACCCTAACACTGACCCTAACCCGAACACTAACCCTCACACTAACGCTAACCCTCAACCTAATCCTAAACCTCACCATAACCCTAACCCTAACACTAACACTCACCCTCACCCTAGCCCTCAACATAACCCTAATTTTAACCCTCACCTTCACCCTAACCCTAACCCACATCCTCACCCTAAACCTCACACTAACAGTAACCCTAATCCTCAATCTAACACTCACCCTGAACCTAACCCTATCCCTTACCCTAACCCTAAACCTAACCCTAACCTTCACCCTAACACTCAACCTCAGCCTAAACCTCACCTTTACTCTTACCATCATCCTCACCCTAACCCTAACCCTCACCCTCACCGTAAATCTAACCCTCAACCTAACCCTCACCCTAACCCTAATTCTAACCCTAAACCATAATCTAACACTAACCCTAAAGCTCACCCTCAACCTAGCCCTCACCCTATTCCTAATCTTCATTCTTAACCTCACCCTAACCCTAACCTTAACCCTTTCCCTAAACATAATCCTAACCCTAAGCCTCAACCTTACCCTAAAACTCAAGCTCACCATAAACCTAACCCTAACCCTCACCCTAACCCTAAATTTACCCGAACCCTAACTCTCACAGTAAACCTAACCCAAACCCTCACTCTCAACCTCACCCTCAGCCTAACCCTAAGCCTAACCCTAACCCTAACCCTCACACTCACCCTAAACCTTATGCTAATCCTAATCCTAACCTTTAGCCTAACCCTCACCCTCAACCTAACCCTCACCCTAACCCTAACTCTAACACTAACCCTAACCCTAACCCTCAATTTCAGTCTCACCCTAACCATAACTCTAACCGTAAACCTCACCCTCACCCTAACCCGAACCCTAACCCTAACCCTAAACCTCACCCTCAAACTAGCCCTCACCCTAACCCTAATCCTATCCCTAACCCTCATCCTAACCCTCACCCTAACACTAACCTTAACCTTCACCTCACACTAACCCTAATCCTAACACTAACCCTCAACCTAACCCTAACCCTCACCGTCACCGTAACCCTTACCCTAACCCTCAACCTAACCCTAAATTGAACCCGAACCCTAACTCTCACCCCAACCCTAACCCTAACCCTCACCCTAAGCCTAACCCTCACCCTTACCGTAACCCTCATGCTCAGCCTAACACTCAACTTTAACCTTACCGATACCCTCACCCTAACATTATCCCTAACACTAAACCTAACCCTAAACCTCAACCTAACCCTAACCCTCAACCTCACCCTGAACCTCACAATAACTCTAACCCTAACCCTAACAATAACACTTACCCTAACCCTAATCCTAACCCTAACCATCAACATAACCCTCACCCTCAGCCTCAACCTCAGCCTAACTGTAAGCCTAAGCCTAATCCTAAACCTAACCCTCACCGTAATCCTAACCCTAACCCTAAACCTAACCCTAAACCTAACCCTATCCCTCCCCATAACCCTAACTCTAACCCTAACCCTAGCCCTCACCCTTACCCTAATCCTAACCCTAAACCGTAAGTTAACTTTCACCGTAACCTGAACCCTAACCCTCACCCTCACCCTCACCCTCCCCATAACTCTAACCCTAACTCTAACAATAACCCTAACCATAACCATAACCCTCAACCTCAGACTCACCCTCACAGCAAACTTAACCCTAACCATAACACTAACAATAACCCTAACACTAACCCTTACGCTAACCCTAATCCTCACACCCACCCTCACCCTCAGCCTAACACTAAGCCTAACCCTAACCCTAACCCTCACCGTAACCCTAACCCTAACCCTAACTTAAAAACCTAACCCTAACCCTAAACCTAAACCTAACCCTAATCCTCAGCCCCACCCTCACCCTAACCCAAACCCTAACGCTAACCCTCCCCCTAACAATAACTCTAATTCTAAACCTCACCCTCACCCTAACCCTTACCCTAAACCTATCCCTAAACCGCACCCTAACCCTAACCCTCACCCTCAACCTCATCCTCACCATATCTCTAACCCTAACCCTAAGAATAACACTAACACTAACCGTAACCATAACCCTTACCATAACCCTCAGCTTCAGCCTCATGCTCACCTCATGTTCACTTAACCCTAAGCATAACACTAAAAATAAACCTAACACTAAGCCTAAACCTACCCCTAACTCTAATCCTCAAACCCACCCTCACCCTCATCCTAACCCTAAGCCTAATCCTAACTCTAACCCTAAACCTCACCATAACCCTAATCCTAACCCTAAACCTAACACTAACCCTAACCCTAAACCTAACCCTAAACCTAACCCTAATCCTCAGCCTCACCCTCACACTAACCCAAACCCTAACCCTAACCCTCACCCTAACTCTAAGCCTAACCCTAACCCTAAACCTCACACTCACCCTCACCCTAAGCCTAATCCAAAACAAAACCCTATCCCTAACCCTAGCCCTCACCCTAACCCTAACCCTAGCCCTCACACTTACCCTAATCCTAACCCTAAACCTCAATCTAACCTTCACTCTATCCCGAACCCTAATCTGAACCCTAAACCTCACCCTCACCCTCACCCTCACGGTAACTCTAACCCTAACCCTAACAATACCTCTAACCCTAACCATAACCATAACCATAACCAAAACCCTCGCCCTAAGACTCACCCTCACAGCAAACTTAACCCTAACCATAACACTAACAATAACCCTAACACTAACACTAACCCTAACCCTAATCCTCACACCCACTATCACCCTCAGCCTAACCCTAAGCCTAACCCTAACCCTAACCCTCACCGTAACCCTAACCCTAACCCTATCTTAAAAACCTAACCCTAACCCTAACCCTAAACCTAACCCTAATCCTCACCCCCACCCTCACCCTAACCCAAACCCTAACCTTAACCCTCCCCCTAACAATAACTCTAATTCTAAACCTCACCCTCACCCTAACCCTTACTCTAAACCTATCCCGAAACCGCACCCTAAAACAAACCCTCACCCTCAACCTCATCCTCACCGTATCCCTAACCCTAACCCTAAGAATAACACTAACCCTAACACTAACCATAAGCATAACCCTCACCTTCAGCGTCATGCTCACCGCAAACTTAACCCTAAGCATAACACAAACAATAAGCCTAACCCTATGCCTAACCCTAACCCTAACTCCAATCCTCAAACCCACCCTCACCCTCATCCTAACCCTAAGCCTAATCCTAACTCTAACCCTAACTCTCAGCATAACCCTAACCCTAACCCCACACTAACCCTAACAATAAACGTAACCCTAAAAATAAGCCTAATCCTCAGCCTCACCCTCACACTAACCCAAAACCTAACCCTAACCCTCACCCTAATTCTAAGCCTAAACCTCACACTCACCCTCACCCTAACCCTAATCCTAAACCTAAACCTATCCCTAACCCTAGCCCTCACCCTAACCCTAAACCTAAAACTCAATCTAACGTTCACCCTAACCCGAACCCTAAGCAGAACCCTACCACTCACCCTCATGCTCGGCCTAAGCCTAAGCCTAAGCCTAACCCTAACCCTCACCCTAACCCTAACACTAGCACTAACCCGAACTCTAACCCTAAATCTCACCCTCACCCTAACCTTAACTCTAACCCAAACCCTAAAACTAAACTTCATTCTAACCGTAACCGTAACCGTAACCATATCCATAACCCTAACACTAACCCTAACCCTAACAATAACCCTAAAACTCACACTCACCCTAACCCTAATCCTCACCCTAACCCTAACCATCACCCTATCCCTTAACCTCATGCTCACCCAACCCTCACACTAAGCCTAAAACTCAACCTAACCCTAACCCTAACCCTCACCATCACACTCAACTTCACCCTCACCCTCCACCTCACCCTCACCCTCACCCTAAACCAAAACCTAACCCTAACCCTCAGCCTAACCCTAACCCTCACACAACCTTATACTTAACCCTCACCCTCACCCTAACTCTAACCCTCACCCTAACCCTAATCCTCACACTAACCCTAACCCTAACCCTAACCCTTATCCTCACACTAACCCTCACCCTAACCCTAACCCTAACTCTAAGTCTCACCCTCACCCTAGCCTTCACCTTCACCCTAACCCTCACCCAAACCCTAACCCTCACACTCACCCTAAACCTCACCCTCACCCTAAAGCTAACACTAAACCTAAACCTCACCCTAATACTCACACTAAACCTAACCCTCACTCTCACCATAACCCTAACACTAAACCTTACCCTAACCTTTACCCTAACCCTTACCCTCACCATAACCCTAACCCTAATCCTCACACTAACCCTAACACTAACCCACACACTAAAACTCACCCTAACCCTCACCCTCACCCTAATCCTAACCCTCACCCACACCCTCACCTTCAGCCGAACCCTATCTCTAACCCTAATCCTAACCCTGAACCTCACCCTCACTCTGAACCTAACCCTAACCCTAAACCTCACCCTCACCCTCACCCTAACCCTAACCGTAAACCTATCACTAACCTCACCCTAACCCTAACCCTCAACCTAAACCTCAATCTAACACATACCCTCACCCTCACCCTAACCCTCAACTTAACCCTCACCCTAAACCTCACCCTCACCCTGAACCTCACCCTAAACCTCACCATCACCCTAACCCTAACCCTAAACGTATCCTTAACCCTAGGCCTAACCCTAACCCTAAACTTAAAACTAACACTCACTCTCATCGTCACTCTAAACATAACCCTAACTGTATCCCTAACCCTCACCCTAAACCTCACCCTAAATCATACCCTCACCCTAATCATAACCCTAAACCTAACCCTAACACTAACACTAACCCTAACGCTAAACCTAACCCTAAACCTAACCCTAATCCTCAGCCTCACCCTCACACGAACCCAAACCCTAACCCTAACCCTCACCCTAACTCTAAGCCTAACCCTAACACTAAACCTCACACTCACCCTCACCCTAACCCTAATCCTAAACCTAACGCTATCCCTAATCCTAGCCCTCACCCTAACCTTAACCCTAGCCCTCACCCTTACCCTAATCCTAACCTTAAACCTCAATCTAACCTTCGGGCTAACCCGAACCTTAACCCGAACCCTAAAACTCATCCTCATGCTCAGCCTAAGCCTAAGCCTAAGTCTAAGCTTAAACCTAACCCTCACCCTAACACTAACACTATCCCTAACTCTAACCCTAAATCTCACCCTCACTCTAACCTTAACTCTAATCCTAACCCTAAAACTAAACTTCATCCTAACCCTAACCCTAACCCTAACCCTAAGCATAACCCTAACCCTAACCCTAACCCTAACAATAATATAACCCTAACACTCACACTCACCCTAACCATAACCCTCACCCTAACCCTAACCATCACCCTAACACTTACCCTCACCCTAACATAAACCCTAATGCTAACACTAACGCTCACCCTAACCCTAACCCTCAACCTTACTGTAACCCTCACCCTCAGCCTAACGCTCAAATTTACCCTTACCTTCAACACCACCCTAACCCGCAACCTAACACTAACCCTCACCCTAATCCTCACCCTAATCCTAACTCTACCACTAAACCTCACCCTCACCTTAACCCTAACTCTAATCTTAACCCTAACACTAAACTTCACCCTAGCCCTAACCCTAACACTCACCCTCACACTCACCTTAACTGTAACCCTAAACCTAACCCTAACAATAACCCTAACCCAAACCCTCACCCTAACCATAACCCTCACCCTAATCCTAACCCTCACCCTAACACTTACCCTCACCCTAACCCTAAACTTCACCCTAACCCTAAACCTAACCCTAACCCTAACCCTCACACGAACCCTCAACCTAACCCTAACCCTAACCTTAACTCTCACCCTCACCTTAACCCTCACCCAACCCTCACACTAAGCCTAAACCTCAACCTAACCCTAACCCTAACCCTCACCATCGCCCTCAACTTCACCCTCACCCTCACCCTCACCCTCACCCTAACCCAAAACCTAACCCTAACCCTGACTCTAACCCTAACCCTCACACAACCTTAAACTTAACCCTCACCCTCACCATAACTCTAACTCTCACCCTAAACCTAATCCTCACACTAAACCTAAACCTAACCCTAACCCTTATCCTCACACTAACCCTCATCCTAACCCTAACCCTAACTCTAAGTCTCACCCTCACCCTAACCTTCACCTTCACCCTAACCCTCACCCAAACCCTAACCCTCATACTCAACCTAACCCTAACTCTCACCCTAAAGCTAACGCTAAACCTAAACCTCACCCTAACACTCACACTAAACTTAACCCTCACTCTCACCATAACCCTAACACTAAACCTTACCCTAAACCTAAACCTAACCCTTACCCTCACCATAACCCTAACCCTAATCCTCACACTAACCCTAACACTAACCCACACACTAAAACTCACCCTAATCCTTACCCTCACCCGAACCCTAACCCTCAATCACACCCTCACCTTCAGCCTAACCCTAAATCTAACCCTAATCCTAACCCTGAACCTCACCCTCACCCTGAACCTAAACCTAACCCTAACCCTCACACTCACCCTCACCCTAACCCTAACCGTAAATCTATCACTAAACCTCACCCTAACCCTAACCCTCAACCTAACCCTCAATCTAACACATAAACTCACCCTCACCTTAACCCTCACACTAACCTTCACCCTAAACCTCACCCTCACCCTAAACCTCACCCTAGACCTTACCCTCACCATAACCCTAACCCTAACCCTAACCCTCACTGTCACCTTAACCCTAAACCTTGCCGTATCCCTAACCCTAACCCTAATCCTAACCCTAACCTTAAAACTAACCCTCACTCTCACTGTCACTCTAACCATAATCCTAACCATATCCCTAACCCTCACCCTAAACCTAACCCTCACCCTAACCCTCACCCTAAAACATACCCTCACCCTAATCCTAACCCTAACCTTCAACCTAACCCTATTCCTCTCCCTAAACCTCATCCTCACCCTAAAACTCATCCTAACATTTACCCTTACCCTAAACCTAACCCTAAACGTACCCCTCACCCTATCCCTCAACCTAACCCTAACCTTCAACCTAACCCTAACCCTAACACTAACCCTGACCCTCACCATAACCCTCATCCTAACCCTAATCCTAACCCTAAAACTCACCTAAACCTAATCCTCATCCTCACACTAACCCTCACCCTCACCTTAACCCTCACCCTCACCATAACCCTCATCCTAAACATAACCCTAAACCTAACCCCAAACCTCACCCTAACCCCAACCATAACCCTAAACCTAACCCTAACCCTCACCCTAACCCTTACCCTCACCTTCACCCTACCCCTCACACTAACCCTAACCCTCCCCCTAACCCTAACCCTAACCTTCATCCTCACACTAACCCTAAACCAAACACTAACCCTTACCCTCACACTAACCCTCACCCTAACATTAACCTTAACATTAAGTCTCACCCTCACAATAACCCTCTCCCTAACCCTTACCTTCATGCTCACCCAACCCTCACACTAACCCTAAACCTCAACCTAACCGTTACCCTAACCCTCAACTTCACCCTAACCCTAACCCTAATCCTAACTCTAAACCTTATCTTCACCCTCTCCCTTACCTAAATCTAACCCACACCCTCAACCTCACCCTCACCCTAACCCTCACCCTCACGCTCACCCTAACCCTAACCCTAACCCTCACCCTAACCCTAACCCTAATGCTATCCCTAAAGCTCAACCTTAACCTAACCCTCACCCTAAAACTTAACCTCATCCTAAACCTAACCCTAAACCTAACCCTCACACTAAACCTAACCCTCACCCTCACCCTAACCCTAACAATAATCCTAACGCTAATCCTAAACCTAACCCTCACCCTCACCCTAACGCTAACCCTAACCCTAACAAAAACCCTATTCCTAAGCCTAATCCTAACACTCATCCTCACCCTCACCCTAACCCAAACTCTAACCTAAGCCTAACCCTAACAATAACCCTAACCCTAACCCTAACCCTCACCCTAACCCTTATCCTAACCCCACCCCTCAGCCTAATCCTCATCCTAAACCTAATCCTAAACCTCTCCCTAACCCTACAGATCACCCCAACCCTAACCCTCACCCTCACCCTCACCCTAGCCAAACCCTAACCCTAACCCTAATTCTAACCATGAACCTCACCCTCACGCTGAACCTAACATTAAAACTAACACTCACCCTCACCTTCACCCTAACCCTAACCCTAATCGTATCCCTAACCCTCACCCTAACTTTAACCTCACCCTAACACAGACCCTCAACCTAATCCTAACCCTAACCCTCAAACTAACCCTCACCTTAAACCTAACCCTCTCCTTAAACCTCACTCTCAACCTAAACCTCACCCTAAACCTTACCCTCACACTAACCATAACCTTAACCCTAGACCTCACACTAACCCTAACCCTAACACTCATGCTAATGTTAACCATAACCCTAAACCTCACCCTCACTCTAACCCTCACCGTCACCCTAACCCTCACCCTTTCCCTAAATATCACACTTACACTAACCCTCACCCTAACACTAAACCTAACCCTGACCCTTAGCCTCATCCTCACCATCACCCTCACCCTAAGCGTAATCCCAAACCTAACCCTAATCCTAAACCTAACCCTCTCCCTCACCCTCATGCTAACCCTAAAGCTAAACCTAACCCTAACCCTCACCCTAACCCTCACCCTCAACATAACCCTAATCCTAAAACTCACCCTCAACATAACCCTAACCCTAACGCTCACCCTAATGCTAACCCTAACCCTCACCCTCACCCTAACCCTCACAATCACCCTAACCCTCACCCAACCCCTAATGCTCACAATCACCCTAACCCTCACCCTCACCTTAATCCTCACCCTTTCCCTAAATCTCACCCTAACACTAACCCTCACCCCAACCCTAACCCTAACCCTGACCTGAAGACTCACCCTAACCAGCACCCTAACCCTAAGCCTAAACCTAACTCTCTCCTTCACCCTCATGCTAACCCTAATGCTATCCCTAACCCTAACACTCACCCTCACCCTAACCCTAAACCTAACCCTAACCCTAACAATAACCCTAACCCACACCCACACCTTCACCCTCACCCTAGCCCTCACCCTAACCCTAATCCTAACCCAAATCCTCATCCTAAACCTCACACTAAGCCTAACCTTAACCCTAACCCTAACTCTAACCCTCACACTAAACCTAATCCTAACCCTAAACCTCAACCT
Organism: Dipodomys merriami; assembly: GCF_024711535.1. NCBI lineage: Eukaryota > Metazoa > Chordata > Mammalia > Rodentia > Heteromyidae > Dipodomys > Dipodomys merriami. The sequence continues at coordinate 1,090,709 of NW_027206235.1, read as the reverse complement.
AACCCTCACCCTCACACTAACCCTAACACTAACCCTAAACTTCACCCTCACCCTAACCCTCCCACTAAAACTCTATCTAACCCTAAACCTCACCCTCACCTTAACCCTAACCCTAACCCTAAACCACACCATAACAGTAACCCAAACCCTCACCAGTACCGTCAACCCTCACCATAACTCTAACCCTAACCCCAACAATAACACTACCCCTAACCCTAAACCTAACCCTAACGTAAAGCCCAACCCTAATTCTAAAACTCACCCTCACCCTAACCCTAATCCTAACCCTAAACCTCAAGCTAACACTAACCCTAACCCTCACCCAAACCCTAGCACTCACCCTAACCCTAATCCTAACCCTAATCCTCATTCTAACCCTCACCCTAACCCTAACCCTAACCCTCACCCCCACCCTCACCCTCACTGTAACTCTAACCCTAACCCTAACAATAACACTATCCCAAACCGAAACATCACCCTAATCCTTATCCTCACACCCAACCTCACCCTCAGCCTAACGCTAAGCCTAAGCATAACCCTCACACTAACCCTCATACTCAATCTCACCCTAACCCTAATCCTAAACCTAACCCTGTCCATAAACCTCAACCTAACCCTCCCCCTCCCCCTAACCCTAACACTAAACCTAACCCTAACGCTCACCCTAACCCTCACCCTCACCCTAACTCTAACGCTAAACCTCACCCTCACCCTAAAACTAACCCTAACCCTAAAACTCACTCTAAACCTCACACTAACCAAAACCCTCACCCTCAACCTCAACCTCACCGTAACTCTAACCTTAACCCTAACAATAACACTAACCTTAACCCTAACCCTAACCCTGACCCTAACCATAACCCTCACCCTCAGCCTCACCCTCACTGCAAACTTAACCCTAATCATAACACTAACAATAAACCTAAACCTAACCCTAATGCTAAACCTAATCCGCACCCCCACCCTCACCCTCACCCTCAGCCTAACCCTAAGCCTAAGGCTAACCCTAACCCTAACCCTCACCATAATCCTAACCTTAACCCTAAACCTAACCCTAACCCTAACCCTACTAACCCTGACCCTAATCCTCAGCCTCAACCACACCCTAACACAAACCCTAACCCTAACCCTCACCCTAACAATTACCCTCACCCTAACACTACCCCTAACTCTCACACTAACCCTCACAGTAACCCTAACTCTCACCCTAACCCTAAACCTCACCCTAACCCTAAACCTAACCCTCAGCCTCACCCTAGCCCCCACCCTAACCTTAGTTCTAACCCTAACCCTCACCCTAACCCTAATCCTCATCCTCACCCTAAACCTCACACTAAGCCTAACCCTAATCCTCAATCTATCCCTCACCCTCACACTAAACCTCACCCTAACCCTGACCCTAACAATCACCCTAATCCTAACCCTCACCCTTAGGGGAACATTCACCCTCAGCCTAACCCTCACCTTAACTCTTATTGTCACGCTCCCCCTAACAGTCACCCTAAACCTAACCCTCATTCGCACACTCACCCTAACCCTATCCCTATCCATCACCCTAACCCTAAACCTCAGCCTCACCCTTACCCTCAGCCTAAACCTAAGTCTAAGCTTAACCCTAACCCTATCACTCATCCTCACACTAGCCCTCACCCTAAACCTAATCCTAACCCTAATCCTCATCCTAACCCTCATCCTAACCCGAATCCTAGCCATCACCCAAAACCTATTCCTCACCACCAACCTCACCCTCAGCCTAACCCTCAGCCTAAGTCTAAGCCTAACCCTAACCCTGACCCTCAGCCTCACCCTCACCGCAAACTTAACCCAAACCATAACACTGACAATAACCCTAATTTTAACCATAACACTAACCCTAATCCTCACCCCCACCCTCACCCTCAGCCTAAGCCTAAAACTAGGCCTAACCCTAATCCTCACTGTAACCTTAAATCTAACCCTAACCCTAACTCTAAACCTAAAACTAAACCTAACCCTAATCCTCAGCCGCACCCTCACCCTAACCGAAACCCTAACCCTAACCCTCACCCTAACCCTAAACCTAACCCTATCCCTAACCTTAACCTCACCCTAAGCCTCACCCTAGTCCTCACCCTAACCCTAATCCTAAACCTAAACCTCATCCTAACTCTAACCCTAACCCTCACACTAACCCTAACTCTAAACCTCACCCTCATGCTCGGCCTAAGCCTAAGCTTAAGCCTAAGCCTAACCCTAACCCTAACCCTCACCCTAACCTTAACCCTAACACTAAAGCTAACTCTAACCCTAAACCTCACCCTCACCTTCGCCCTAACCCTAACTCTAACCCTAATCTTAAACCTAAACCTCATCCTATACTCAACCCTAAACCACACCCTTACCCTAACCTTAAACATAACCCTAACCCTAACATTAACAATAACCCTAACCCTAACCCTAACACTTACCCTAACCATAAACATAACACTCACCCTAACCCTAACCCTCAACCTAACACTAACCCTAACCCTAACACTAACCCTCACACTAACCCTACCCATCACCCTAATCCTAAACCTCAACCTAACACTAACCCTAACTCTCACCCTCACCCTAGCCCTCACCCTAACCCTAATACTAACCCTAACTCTCATTCTAACACTCACCCTAACACTAACCCTAACCCTCACCCTTACCCTAACCCTAATCCTAACCCTAACCCTCAACCTAACCCTAACTTTCACCCTCACCCTAACCCTTACCCTAACCCTCACCCTAACCCTAACTTAACCCGAACCCTAAATCTCACCCTAAACATAAACCTAACCCAAACCCTCACCCTTAGCCTAACCCTCACGTTTACCCTTACCTTCACCCCCACCCTAAACCTCACCCTAACCCTCACACTCAACCTAAAACTCAGCAAACCCTAACTCTAACACTAACCCTAACACTAAACCACACCCTAAACCTAACCCTCAAACTAACACTAACACTCACCGTCACCCTCACCCTCAGCCTAAACATAAGGCTAAATCTAACCCTCACACTCCCGCTCTCCCTAACCCTAATCCTAATCCTAACCCTAACCCTAACACACACCCTCACCATAACCCTCACCCTAATCCTAACTATAAGACTAACACTAAGCCAAACCCTCACCCTAACACTCACCCTAACCCTATCTCTAACCCTAAATCTCAAACTCACACTGACCCTAACCCAAACACTAAACCTCACCCTAACCCTAACCCTAAACCTCAACTTCACAGTAGCCCTCACCCTAACCCTAATCCTAAACCTAACCTTCATCCTAACCCTCACACTAACCCTAACCCTAACCTGGACCCGAACCCTAAACCTCCCCCTCAACCGAACCCTCAGCCTAACCCTCAGCCTAAACTAAACCTAACCCTAACCCACATACTCACCCTCTCCCTAACGCTAATTTTAACCATAACCCTAACACTTAACCTCACCCTAACCCTAAACCTAAAACTAACACTAACCCTAACCCTCATCCTAACCCTCACCTGAACCCTAACTCTAACCCTAAACCTCACACTCACCCTAACCCTAACTCTAACCCTAACCCTAACCCTAAACCTCCCCTAACTCTAACCCTCATCTTCACCCTCACCGTACCCCTAACCCTAAACCTCACAATAACCCTAAAACTAACCCTAAACCTCACCCTAAAACTTACCCTCACCCTATCACTAACCCTAACTCTAACACTAACCCTCACAGTAACCCTAAATCTCACCCTAACCCTAAACCTCACCCTCACCCTAAACCTAACACTCAGCCTCACCCTAGCCCCCACCCTAAACTTAATTCTAACCCTAACACTCACCCTAACCCTAACCCTCATCTTCACCCTAATCCTCACACTAACCCTAACCCTAATCCTCAATCTATCCCTCACCCTCACTCTAACACTAACCCTAACCCTAACCGTCATCCAAACACTCACCCTAACCCTAACCCTATCCATCACCCTAACCCTAAAACTCACCCTCACTTTCACCCTCAGCCTAAACCTAAGCCTAAGCCTAACCCTAACCCTAACATTCACCCTCACCCTAGCCCTCACCCTAAACCTAATTCTAACCCTAACCCTTATCATAAACCTCACCATAACCATAATCCTAACCATCACCCAAAACCTATTCCTCACACCCAAGATCACCCTCAGCCTAATCCTAAGCCTAAGCCTAACCCTAGCCATAACCCTCACCCTCAACCTCACCCTCACTGCAAACTTAAAGCAAACCATAACACTAACAATAACCCTAATTTAAACCCTAACTCTAACCCTAATCCTCACACCCACCCTCACCCTCAGCCTAACCCTAAGCATAAACCTAGGCCTAAACCTAACCCTCACCGTAACCCTAGCCCTAAACCTAACCCTAAACCTAACTCTAGTCCTCAGCCTCACCCTTACCCTAAGCCTAAACCTACCCTAACCCTAACGTTCACACTAAACCTCACCCTAACCCTAATCTGAAACCTAAACCTATCACTAACCCTAACCCTCACACTAACCCTCACCCTAGCCCTCAACCTAACCGTAAGTCTAAACCAAAACCTCATCCTAACCCTAACCCTAACCGTCACCCTAACCCTAACCCTAACTCTCACACTCATGCTAAGCCTAAGCCTAAGCTTAAGCCTAAGCCTAAGCCGAAACTTAACCCTAACCCTCACACTAATCCTAAAACTAATCCTCACCCTAACCCTAACCCTAACACTAACCCTAACTCTAACCCTAAACCTCAACCTCACCCTAACCCTAACTCTAAACCTAATCCTAAACCTAACCTCATTCTAACCCCAACCCTAACCCACACCCTTACCATCACGGTAAACATAACCCTAACCCTAACACTAAAAATAACCCTAACCCTAACCCTAACCCTCACCCTAAACATAACCATAACCATAACCCTCACCCTAAACCTAACCCTCAACCTAACACTAACGCTAACCCTAACCCTAACCCTCACACTAACCCTAACCATCACCCTAACCCTAAACCTCACCCTAACACTAATCCTAAACCTCATCCTCACCCTAGCCCTCACCCTAATCCTAACTCTCATCCCCACCCTAAACCTCACACTAACCTTAACACTAATCCTCAATCTAACCCTCACCTTCACCTGAACCCTAACCCTAACCCTCACCCTAAACTTAACCCTCACCCTTACCATAACCCTCACACTCAGCATAAACCTCATTTTTAGCCTTACCGTCACCCCCACCCTAACCCGCACGCTAACCATAACCCTCATCCTAACCCCCCTCCCTAACCCTAACTCTACCCCTAAACCTCACTCTCATCCTAAGCCTAACTCTAACCTTAACCCTAACACTAAACCTCACCCTAACCCTAAACCTCACACTCACCCTCATCATAACCGTAATCCTAGCCCTAAACATAACCCTCACCCTAAACCTAACCCTCAACCTAATACTATCCCTAACCCTCAAACTCACTGAAACCCTAACCCTAATCCTTATCCTAACCCTAATCCTAACCCTCACCCTCAGCTAAACCCTCAACCTAACCCTAACACTAACACTCACCTTAACCCTAATCCTCACACTCAGCCTCAGGCTAACCCTAACCCTAACCCTAACGTAAACCTCAACCTAACCCTAACCCTAAAACTCAGCCTCAACCTAGCCCTTACCCTAACCCTAATCCTAACCCTAACCCTCATCCTAAACCTCCCCCTAAACCTAACTCTAACCCTAAACCTCTGCTCACCCTCACCCTAACCCTAACCCTAACCCTCACCCTAACCCTAACCTTAACCCTCAACTTCATGCTCGGCCTAAGCCTAAGCCTAAGCCTAATCCTAACCCTAACCCTCACCGTAACCCTAACTGTAACACTAAGGCTAACTCTAACCCTAAACCTCACTCTCACTCTAACCCTAACTCTAACCCTAACCCTAAACCTAAACCTCATCCTAACCCAAAATATAACACTCACTCTCACCATCACCGTAACTGTAAATCTAACCCTAACCCTAACAATAACCCTAAACCTAACCCGAACCCTCACCCGAACCATAACCCTCACCCTAACCCAAACCCTCACTCTAACAAATACCCTCAACCTAACACTAACCCTAACCTTAACACTAACCCTCACACTAACCCTAATCCCAACCCTAAACCTCAACCTAACTCTCACCCTCACACTAACCCTAACACTATCCCTAAACTTAACCCTCACCCTAACCCTCCCACCAAAACTCTATCTAACCCTAAACTTCACCCTCACCTTAACCCTAACACTAACCCTAACCTTAAACCCCACCATAACCCTAACCCAATCTCTCACCCGTACCATCACCATCACCATAACTCTAACCCTAACCCTAACAATAACACTAATCCTAACCCTAAACCTAAACCCAACCCTAATCCTAACACTGACCCTCACCCTAACCCTAATCCTAACCCTAAACTTCACCCTAACACTAACCCTAACCCTCACCCAAACCCTAGCACTCACCCTAACCCTTATCCTAACCCTAATCCTCATCCTAACCCTCACCCAAACCCTAACCCTAATCCTCACCCGCACCCACACCCTCACCGTAACTGTAACCCTAACCCTAACAATAACACTAACCCAAACCTGAACCATCACCCTAACCCTAATCCTCACACCCAACCTCACCCCAGCCTAACCCTAAGCCTAAGCCTCACCCTCACACTAACCCTCATACTCACCCTCACCCTAACCCTAATCCTAAACCTAACCCTATCCCTAAACATCAACCTAACCCTCCCCCTCCCCCTAACCCTAACACTAAACCTAACCCTAACCCTCACCCTAACCCTCCCCCTCACCCTAACTCTAACCCTAAACTTCACCCTCACCCTAAACAAAACCCTCACTCTCACCCTCAACCTCACCGTAACTCTAACCCTAACCCTAAAAATAACACTAAACCTAACCCTAACCCTAACCCTAACCCTGAGCCTAACTATAACCATAACCCTCACCCTCAGCCTCACCCTCACCGCAAACTTAACCCCAACCATAACACTAACAATAAACCTAAACCTAACCGTAACCCTAAACCTAATCCACACCCCCACCCTCACCCTCACCCTCAGCCTAACCCTTAGCCTAAGCCTAACCCTAACCCTAACCCTCACCATAATCCTAACCTTAACCCTAAACCCAACCCTAACCCTAACCCTAAAACTAACCCTAATCCTCAGCCTCACCCACACCCTAACCCAAACACTAACCCTAACCCTCACCCTAAACCAAAGCCTTAACCTAACCTTAACCCTCACCCTAACACATACCCTCACCCTAACACTAACCCTAACTCTCACACTAACCCTAACTGTCACCCTAACCCTAAACCTCACCCTAACCCTAACCCTCAGCGTAACCCTAGCCCCCACTCTAACCTTAATTCTAACCCTAACCCTCACCTTAACACTAACCCTCATCCTCACCCTAAACCTCACACTAACCCTAACCCTAATCCTCAATCTATCCCTCACCCTCACACTAATCCTTACCCTAACAATCACCCTAATCCTAACCCTCACCCTTAGGGGAACATTCACCCTCAGCCTAACACTCATCTTTACTCTGACCATCACGCTTACCCTAACATTCACCCTAACCCTAACCCTCATTCTAACACTCACCCTAACCCTAACCCTATCCATCACCCTAACCCTAACCCTCACCCGCACCCTCACCCTCAGCCTAAACCTAAGCCTAACCCTAACCCTAACCCTAACACTCAACCTCACCCTAGCCCTCACCCTAAACCTAATCCTAACCCTTACCCTCATCCTAACCCTCACCCTAAACCGAACCCTAACCATCACCCAAAACCTATTCCTCACCCCCAACCTCGCCCTCAGCCTAACCCTAAGCCTAAGCCTAAACTTAACCATAACCCTCACCCTCAGCCTCACCCTCACCGCAAACTTAACCAAAACCATAACACTGACAATAACACTAATTTTAACCCGAACCCTAACCCTAATCCTAACCCCACTCCCACCCTCAGCCTAACCCTAAGCCTAACCCTAGGCGTAACCCTAATCCTCATTGTAACCCTCAACCTAACACTAACCCTAACCCTAAACCTAACCCTAAACCTAACCATAACCCTCAGCCGCACCCTCACCCTAACACAAGCCCTAACCCTAAGCCTAAGCCTAACCCTAACCCTAACGCTCACACTCACCCTCAACCTAAACCTAATCCTAAAACTAACCCTATCCCTAACCCTAACCCTCACGCTAAGCCTCACCCTAGCCCTCACCCCAACCCTAATCCTAAACGTAAACCTCATCCTAACCCTAACCCTAACCCTCATCCGAACCCTAACTCTAACCCTCACCCTCATGCTCGGCCTAAGGCTAAGCTTAAGTCTAAGCCTAACCCTAACCCTAAACCTAACCCTAACACTAAACCTAACTCTAACCCTAAACTTCACCCTCACCCTAACCCTAATTCTAACTCTAAGCTTAAACCTAAACCTCATCCTAACCCCAAACCTAACTCACACCCTTACCCTCACCTTAAACATAACCCTAACCCTAACCCTAACAATAACCCTAACCTTAATTCTAACATTCACACTAACCATAACCATAACACTCACCCTAACCCTAACCCTCAACCTAACACTAACCCTAACCCTAACACTAACCCTCACACTAACCCTAACCATCACCCTAATCCTAAACCTCATCCTAACACTAACCCTAACCCTCACCCTCAACCTAGCCCTCACACTAACCCTAACGCTCATCCTCACCCTAAACCTCACACTCAGCCTAATGGTCAGCCTAACCCTAAAACTAACCCTAACAATAACACTAATCCTAACCCTAAACCTAACCATAACCCTAAACCTAACCATTATCATAACACTCAAACTCACCCTAACCCTAATCCTAACCCTAACCCTGACACTAACCCTAATCCTAATCCTAAACCTAACCCTAACCTTCACCATCACACTAACCCTCAACCTAATCCTCACCCTAACACTAACCCTAACCCTAACCCTCACCCTCAGGCTCAACCTAACCCTAACTCTAACCCCAAAATCTCAACCTCACCCTAACCCTAACCCTAAACCTAACCCTACACCTCACCATAACCCTAACCCTAAACCTCACCCTCACTCTAGCCCTCACTCTAACCCTAATCCTAACCCTAACGTTCATCCTAACCCTCCCCATAACTGTAACCCTAAACCTCACCCTAACCCTAAGCCTAAACCTAAGCCTAACCCTAACCTTCACACTCACCCTCACCGTAACCTAAACCCTAACCCTAAACATAACAATAACCCTAACCCTAATCCTATCCCTCACCCAAACCATAACCCTCAACCTTACCGCAACCCTCAACCTAACACTTACCCTCACCCTAACCCTAACCCTAACCCTCACCCTCACCCTAGCACTCACCCTAACCCTTACACTCATCCTCATCCTAAACCTCACCCTAAACCTAACCCTCACCCTTACAGTAATTCTCACCCTCAGCCTAACCCTCATGTTTACCCTTATGGTCACCCACACCCTAAACCTCACCCTAACCCTAAACTTCACACTAACCCTCACCCTATCCCTTACTCTACCTTTAAACTTCACCCTCACCCTAACATTAATTCTAACCCTAACCCTAACAGTAAACCTCACCCTAACCCTAAACCTAACCCTCAACCTAAACCTAACCCTAACCCTCACCCTCACATTCAGCCTAAACCTAAGGCTAACCCTAACCCTAACTCTCACACTAACCCTAACTCTAATCCTAATCCTAACCCTAACCCTAATCCTCACCCTCACCCTAACCCTCACCCTAACCCTAACCCTAACACTAACCCTAACATTAACTCTCACCCTCAGCTTCACCCTAACCCTAATTTATCCCTAAACCTCAACCTCACCCTAACCCTAATGCTAAACCTAAGTCTCACCCTAACCCAAAACCTCCCCCTAACTCTCAACTTAACCCTAAGATTAACACTAACCCTAACCCTAACACTAAATTTCACCCTAACCCTAACCCTAACCCTCACCCTCGCCATAACCCTCACCCTCAACCTCACCCTCAGCCTAACATTTCGCCTAACCCTAATCCCAACCCTAAACCTAACACGAAACTAACCCTCACCCTAACTCTCACCCCAACCCTAACCCTCACCCTCACCCTAACCCTAGCCCACACCCAAATCCTAAGTCTAAGATTAACCCTCACCCTAACCCTCACACTAAACCTAACCCCAACACTCACCCAAACCGAAACCTTCACCCTCACCCTAACTCTAATCCTAATCCTAACCCTAACCCTAACACTCACACTCACCCTCACCTTAACCCTAATCCTAATCTTAACCCTAACACTAACCCTCACCCCCACAATAAACCTCACCTTATCCCTAACCTAACAGTTACCTAACCCTAACCCTAACCCTAACCCTCACCCTAAACTTAACTCTAACCCTAAACCTCACCCTCACCATAACCCAAACCCTAACCCTAATCCTAAACCTCACCCTAAAACTATACCTTACCCTAACACTTACGATAACCCTAATACTAACACTAACCCTAACACAATCCCTCACACTACCGCTAACCATCACCTTAAACCTAAACCTCACCCAAACCCTAACCCTAACCCTCAACTTCACCCTATCCCTCACCCTAACCCTAACAATCATCCTCACCCTAAACCTCATACAAACCCTAACACTAATCCTCAATCTAACCCTCACACTCACCCTAACTCTAACTCTCACCGTCACCCTTACCATAACCCTAACCCTCAGCCTAACCCTCACCTTTACTCTTACTTTCACCCTCATCCTAACCCTCACCCTAATCCTAACCCTCATCCTAACCCTCACCCTTACTGTAACACTCACCCTCGCCTTAACCCTAACCATAACCATAACCCTAAAATTCACCCTAACCCTAACCCTAAACCTCACCCTCACCCTAAAACTCACCCTAAACTTAACCCTAAACCTCACTCTCACCCTAGCCCTCACCCTAAGCCTAACCCTAACCCTAACGCTCACCCTACCCCTAACCCTCACCATAACCCTAACTTTCACACTAACCCTAACCCTAAACCTCACCCTCACCCTAAACCAAACCCTAACCTTAACACTCACTCTAAACCTAAGCCTAAGCCTAACCCTAACCCTAACCCTCACCCAAAAATGACCCTCAACATAGCCCTAACTTTCACACTCACCCTAACCCTTACCCTCACCCTCACCCTAAAACAAACCCTAACTTTAACACTCACACTCACCCTCAATCTAAACCTAATCCTAAATATAACCCTATCCCTAACCCTAACCCTCACATTATCCATCACTCTAGCGCTCACCCTAACCTTAATCCTAACCCTACACCTCATCCTAACACTCACACTAACCCTAACCCTCACCCTCACCCTCACCCTCACCCTCACCCTAACCCTAACCATTACCCTCACTCTCGGCCTAAGCCTAAGCCTAACCCTAAGCTTAAGCCTAACCCTAACCCTCACACTAACCCTCACCCTAACCCTAACCCTAACACTAACGCTAACTCTAACCCTAAACCACACCCACACCCTAACCCTAACTCTAACCCTAACCCTTAATATAAACCTCACCCTAAACCGAACCCTAAACCTCACCCTAACAGTAACCGTAACCCTAACCCTAACCCTAACAATAACGCTAAACCTAGCCCTATCCCTCATTGTAACCATAACTGTCACCATAACCCTAACCCTCACCCTAACACTTACCCTCACCCTAACACTAACCCTAACCATAACACTAATCCTCACACTAACACCTAACAATCACCCTAACAATAAACCTCACCCTAACCCTAAACCTCACCGTCAACCTAGCCCTCACCCTAACCCTAATCCTCACCCTAAACCTAGACCTAATCCTAACCCTCAACCTTACCCTAACCCTCACCTTCATCATAACCTTAACCCTAACCCCCACCCTATGCCTAAACCTAATCCTAACCCTAAACCTCACCCTAATCCCAACCCTAACCCACACCCTCATGCTAGCCCTCACCCTAATCCTAATCCTAAACCTAACCCTCATCCTAACCCTCACCCTAACCCTAAACCTCACCCTCACCCTACGCCCAACCGTAAGCCTAATCCTAACCCTAACCATAACCCGCACACGCAACCTCACCCAAAACCTAATCCTAAACGTAACCCTATCCCTAACCCTAACACTCACCCTAACCCTCACACTAACCCTAACCCTAACACTAATCCTAACACTAACCCTCACACTAAACCTCAACTTAACACTAACTCTAACCCTAACCCTCACCCTCACCCTCACCCTCAGCCTATCCCTAAGCCTAAACCTAACCCTAACCCTAACCCTCATACTCACCCTCACACTAACCCTAATCCTAATCCTAACCTAAATCTAACCCTCACCCTAACACTAACCCTCACCCTAACTCTAACACTAACCCTAACCCTAAACCTCACCCTATCCCTCACCCTAACCCTAATTCTAACCCTAAACCTCACCCTCACCCTCACCCTAAACCTAACCCTAAACATCACCCTCATCCTAACCCTCACCCTAATCCTAAAACTAATCCTAACCCTATTCCTCATCCTAACTCTCACCCTAACCTTAACCCTAACTATCACACAAACGCTAACCCTAACCCAAACCTTAACCCTAACCCTCACCCTCACCCTCACCTTCAGCTTAATGTTAAGCCTAACCCTAACCCTAAGGCTAACCCAAACACTCACCCTAACACTAACTCTGATCCTAATCCTAACCCTAACCCTAACCCTAACCCTCACCCTAACCCTAACCCTCATTCTAACCCTCACCCTAACCCTAACACTAACCCTAACCCTAAACCTCACCTTAACACTAACCCTAACCCTACATCTAACAATAAACCTCACCCTCACCCTCACCCTCACCCCCAACCTAACCCTAACCCTAAAACTCACCCTAACCCTAACCTTCACACTCACCCTCACCTTCACCGTAACTCTAACCCTAACCCTAACAATAACACGAACCCTCACGTTACCCCTAACACTCACCCTCACCGTAACCCTAACCCTAACACAAACCTTCACCCTAACCCTTACCCTAACCTTAACCTAAACCTCACACTAACCCTAAACCTCACCCTAACCCTAACCCTCACCCTCAACGTAACACTCACCCTAACCCTGAACCTAACCCTAACACTAAACCTTACCCTAACTCTAACCCTAACACTCACCCTCACCCTAGCACTAACCCAAGCCCTAATCTTAAACCTAAACCTCACCCTAAGCCTAACCATAACACTCACCTTAACCCTAAAACCCTAAAAATCACCCTAACCCTAACCCTCACCTTCACCCTCAAGCTCAGCCTAAGCATAAGTCTAACACTAAGGCAAACCCTAACCCTCACACTCACCCTCACTCTCACCGTAACCGTAACAGTAACCCTTACCCTAACCCTCACACTAACCCGCACCCTAACACTAACCCTAACCCTAAACCTCACCCTCACCCTAAACCTAACCCTCACCCTCACCCTCACCCTCACCCTCTGCCTAACACTAAGCCTAACGTTAACCCAAAACCTAACTCTAACCCTCACACTCAAACTCAGCCTAACCCTAAGCCTAACACTAACCCTACACCTAACTGTCACGCTCACAGTCACCTTAACCCTAATCCTAACCCTAACACCAAATCTAACCCTAGCACTAACCCTAAACCTAACCCTCACCCTAACCTTCACTCTAATCCTAACCCTAAGCCTATTGCTCATCCTAGAACATACCCTAACGCTAATCCTATCCCTAACACTCACCATAACCCTCACTCAGACCCTCACTCTAAACCTAAACCTAAAGCTAAACCTCACCCTCACCCTAACCCATATGCAAACCCTAACCCTAACCCTAATGCTCACACTCACCCTCACCTTAAACCTAATCTGAATCCTAACCCTTACCATAATCCTCACCCGCACCCTAACCCTCATCCTAACCCAACCCCTAACATTGACACTAACACAAACCCTCACCCTAACCCTCACCCTAAACCTAATTCTAACCCTAACCCTCACACTCGCCTTAACCGTAACCCTAACCATAACCCTAAACCTCACGCTAACACTAACCCTAAACCTCACCCTCAACCTAAACCTCACCCTAACCCTAACCCTAAACCTCACTCTCACCCTAGCCCTCACCCTAACCCTAAACCTAACCCTAAACCTCACCCTAACCATAACCCTCACCATAACCCTAACTTTCACACTAACCCTAACCCTAACGCTCACCCTCACCCTCACCCTAACCCTAACCTAAACCTCACCCTCACCCTAAACCAAACCCTAACCCTAACACTGACTCTAACCCTAAGCCTACCACTAACCCTAACCCTCACACTCACCCTCAATCTAAACCTAATCCTAAACCTAACCCTATAACTAAGCCTAACCCTCACATTAACCATCACCCTAGTGCTCACTCTAACCCTAATCCTAACACTTCACCTCATCCTAACACTCACCCTAACCCTAACCCTAACCCTGACCCTAACCCTAACCCTAACAATCACCCTCACTCTCGGCCTAAGCCTAAGCCTAACCCTAAGCTTAAGCCTAACCCTAACCCTCACACTAACCCTCACCCTAACCCTAACAGTAACACTAACGCTAACTCTAACCCTAAACCTCACCCTCGCCCTAACCCTAACTCTAACCCTAACCCTTAATATAAACCTCACCCTAAACCGAACCCTAACCCGAACCCTCATAGTAACCGTAACCCTAACTCTAACCCTAACAATAACACTAAACCTAAACCTAACCCTCATTGTAAAGATAACCGTCACCATAACCCTCACCCTCACCCTAACACTTACCCTCACCTTAACACTAACCCCAACACTAACACTAATCCTCACACTAACACTAACCATCACCCTAACCCTAAACCTCACCCTAACCCTAAACCTCACCGTCACCCTAGTCCTCACCCTAACCCTAACCCTCACCCTAAACCTAGACCTAATACTAACCCTCTACCTTACCCTAACCCTCAACCTCATCATAACCTTAACCCTAAACCTAAGAATAACCATGACCCTAAACCTAAACTTAAACTTCACCCTCACCCTAACCCTAACCCTGACCCTAACCCTAACGCTAAACCTCACCCTAAACCTAACACTAACCCTAATCCTCACCTTAGGACATACCCTAACCCTAATCTAACCCTAACCCTCACCTTAACCCTCACTCTAACCATAAACCAAACCCTCACCCTAAATCTAACCCTCACCTTCACCCTTAGCCTCAGCCTAACCCTAAGCCTAACACTAACCCTAACCCTAATTGTCACACTCACAGTCACCGTAACCCTACTCCTAACCCTAACACCAACCCTAACCCTAACACTAAACCTAAACCTAACCCTCACCCTAACCCTCACTCTAAAGCTAACCCTAACCCTATTGCTCATCCTAGCACATAACCTAACGCTAATCCTATCCCTAACCCTCACCATAAGAATCAACCTTACCCTCACTCTAAACCTAACCCTAAAGCTAACCCTCACCCTCACCCTAACCCTAATGCTAACCCTAACCCTAACACTAACACTAACCTCAAACTCACCCTCACCTTAACCCTAATCCTAATTCTAAACCTTACCCTAACCCTCACCCTCACCCTAACTCTCAGCCTAACCCTACCCCTAACACTAACACTAACACTAATCCTCACACTAAACCTCACCCTAAACCTAGTTCTAATCCTAACCCTCACCCTCACCTTAACCGTAACCCTAAACATAACGCTAAACCTCACCCTAACCCTAACCCTAAACCTCACCCTCACCCTAAACCTCACCCTAAACCTAACCCTAAACCTCACTCTCACCCTAGGCCTCACCCTAACCCTAACCCTAACCCTCAATCTCGGCCTAAGCCTAAACCTAAACCTAAGCTTAAGCCTAACCCTAACCCTCAGACTAACCATCACACTAACCCTCACCCTAACACTAACAGTAACACTAACGCTAACTCAAACCCTAAACCTCACCCTCACCCTAACCCTATTTCTAACCTTAACCCTTAATATAAACCTCACCCTAAACCGAACCCTAACCCTCACCCTCACAGTAACCGTAACCCTAACCCTAATTCTAACAATAACACTAAACCTAACCCTAACCCTCATTGTAACCCTAAGCGTCACCATAAACCTAACCCTCACCAAAACACTTCCCCTCACATTAACACTAACCCTAACCCTAACACTAATTCTCACACTAACCCTAACCATCACCCTAACCCTAAACCTCACCCTAAACCTAGACCTAATCCTAACCCTCAACCTTACCCTAACCGTCACCCTCATCATAACCTTAACCCTAATCCCCACCCTATGCCTAAAGCTAATCCTAACCCTAAACCTCACCCTAACTTTAACCCTAACCCTCACCCTCATGATAGCCCACACCCTAACCATAAACCTAAACCTAACCCTCATCCTAACGCTCACCCTAACCCTAAACCTAAACCTCACCCTAAACCTAAACCTCACCCTCACGCTCAGCCTAACCCTAAGCCTAATCATAACCCTAACCATAACCCTCACACTCAACCTCACCCAAAACCTAATCCTAAACCTAACCCTATCCCTAACCCTTACCCTCACCCTAACCCTCATCCTAACCCTAACCCTAACACTGAACCTAACACTAACTCTCACAGTAAATCTCAACTTAACACTAACTCTAACCCTAAAACTCAACCTCACCCTAAACCTAACCCTCACCCTCACCCTCAGCCTATCCCTAAGCCTAAACCTAACCCTAACCCTAACACTCATACTCACCCTCACACTAACCCTAATCCTAATCCTAACCTAAATCTAACCCTCACCCTAACACTAACCCTCACCCTAACCCTAACACTAACACTAACCCTGAATCTAAACCTCACCCTATCCCTTACCCTAACCATAACTCTAACCCTAAACCTCAACCTCACCCTCATCCTAACCCTAACCCTAAACATCACCCTCATCCTAACCCTCACCCTAACACTAACCTTAACACTAATCCTAACCCTAATCCTCATTCTAACTCTCACCCTAACCCTAACCCTAACTCTCACCCAAACGCTAACCCTAACCCAAACCCTAACCCTAACCCTCAACCTCACCCTCACCCTCAGCTTAACGCTAAGCCTAACCTTAACCTAATCCTAATCCAAACACTCACCCTAATACTAACCTTTATCCTAATCCTAACCCTAACCCTCACCTTAAACCCTCACCCTCATCCTAACCCTCACATTAACCCAAACCCTAACTCTAACTCTAATCCTAAACCTCACCCTAACCCTTACCCTAACCCTAAAACTAAACCTAAACCTCACACTCACCCTCACCCTAAACCTAACCCTAACCCTAAACCTCACCCTAAACCTGACCCTCAGAGTCACCCTAATCTTCGCAGTAACTCTAACCCTAACCCTATCAATAACACTAACCCTCACCCTAACCCTGACACTCACCCTCACACTAACCCTAAAACTCAACCTCACCCTAAACCTCACCCTAACCCTAACCCTAAACGTCACTCTCACCCTAGCCCTCACCCTAACCCTAACCATAACCCTAAACCTCACCCTAACCATAACCCTCACCATAACCCTAAATTTCACACTAACCCTAATCCTAACCCTCACCCTCACCCTAACCCTAACCCTAACCCTCAACCTCACCCTAAACCAAACCCTAGCCCTAACACTGACTCTAACCCTAAGCCTAACCCTAACCCTCACACTTACCCACAATCTAAACTTAATCCTAAACGTAACCCTATCCCTAACCCTAACCCTCACATTAACCATCACCCTAGCGCTCACCCCAACCCTAATCCTAATCCTACACCTCATCCTAACACTCACCCTAACCCTAACCCTAACCCTTACCCTAACCCTAACCCTAACAATCACCCTCACTCTCGGCCTAAGCCTAAGCCTAACCCTAAGCTTAAGCCTAACCCTAACCCTCACACTAACCCTCACCCTAACCCTAACACTAACACTAACGCTAACTCTAACCCTAAACCTCACGCTCACCCTAACCCTAACTCTAACCCTAACCCTTAATATAAACCTCACCCTAAACCGAACCCTAACCCTCACCCTCACAGTAACCATAACCCTAACCCTAACAATAACACTAAACCTAAACCTAACCCTCATTGTAACCATAACCGTCACCATAACCCTAACCCTCACCCCAACACTTACCCTCACCCTAACACTAACCCTAACCCTAACAATAATCCTCACACTAACACTAACCATCAGCCTAACCCTAAACCTCGCCCTAACCCTAAACCTCACCCTCACCCTAGCCCTCACCCTAACCCTCACCGTAAACCTAGACCTAATCCTAACCCTCAACCTTACCCTAACCCTCACCTTCATCATAACCTTAACCTTAACACCCACCCTATGCCTAAAAATAATCCTAACCCTAAACCTCACCCTAACCGAAACCCTAAACCTCACCCTCATGCTAGCCCTCACTCTAATCCTAATCCTAAACCTAACCATCATCCTAACCCTCACCCTAACGCTAAACCTAAACCTCACCCTAAACCTAAACCTCACCCTCACCCTGAGCCTAACGCTAAGCCTATTCATAACCCTAACCATAACCCTCACACTCAACCTCACCCAAAAACTAATCCTAAACCTAACCCTATCTGTAATCCTAATCCTCACCCTAACCCTCACCCTAACCCTAACCCTAACACTAAACCTAACACTAACCCTCACAGTAAATCTCAACTTAGCACTAACTCTAACCCTAAAACTCACCCTCACCCTAACCCTAACCCTCACCCTCACCCTCACCCTCAGCCTATCCCTTAGCCTAAACCTAACCCTAACCCTAACCCTCATACTCACCCTCACACTAACCCTAATCCTAATCCTAACCCTAAACCTAACCCTCACCCTAACACTAATCCTCACCCTAACCCTAACTCTAACACTAACACTAACCCTAAACCTCACCCTATCCCTCACCCTAACCCTAACTCTAATCCTAAACTCACCCTCACCCTCACCCTAACCCTAACCCTAAACATCACCCTCATCCTAACCCTCACCCTAAAAATAACCCTAACACTAATCCTAATCCTAATCCTCATCCTAACTCTCACCCTACACCTAACCCTAACTCTCACCCTAACCCTAACTCTCACCCAAACGCTAACCCTAACCCTCACCCTCACCCTCACCCTCAGCTTAACGCTAAGCCTAACCCTAACCCTAAGCCTAACCCAAACACTCACCCTAACACTAACCCTATTCCTAATCCTAAATCTAACCCTAACCCTCACCCTAACCCTCACCCTCATCCTAACCCTCACCCTAACCCTAACCCTAACACTAACCCTAACACTAAACCTCACCAAAAGATTCAACCTAACCCTAAATCTAACCCTAAACCTCACCCTCATCCTCACCCTAAACCTAACCCTAACCCTAAACCTCACCCTAACCCTAAACCTTACACTCACCCTCACCTTCACCGTAACTCTAACCCTAACCCTAACAATGACACGAACCCTCAACCTAACCCTAACACTCACCCTCAACCTAACCCTAACACTCACCCTCACCGTAACCCTAAATCTAACCTAAAACCTCAACCTAAACCTTACCTTAACCCTAACCTAAACCTCACCCTAACCCTAAACCTAACCGTCACCCTCAGCCTCACCCTCACTGTAAACTTCAACCTAACCATAACACTAACAATAACACTAACCCTAACCCTAATCTAACCATCATCCTTACCCTCACCCTAACCCTAACCCTCACCCTAACCCTAACCCTCACCCTCACCCTAACCTTTATCCTCACACTAATCATAACCCTAACCCTAATCCTCACATTAATGCTAACCCTCACCCTCACGCTAACCCTACCCCTCACCCTACCCCTCACCATAACCCTAACCCTAACCCTCACCCTAGCCCTGTCCCTAACACTCAAATTTGCACTACCCCTCAATGTCACCTTCACCCTAACCCTTACCCTAAAACTAACCCTCACCTACACCCTCACCCTCAACCTCACCCTCACCCTCACCCTAACCCTCACCCTAAACATCACCCTAACCCTAATCCTCACCCTAACCCTCACCCTAATCCTAACCCTAACCCTAATCCTCACCTTAAACCTCACCCTCACCCTAATCCTCACCCTCACACTAACACGAACCCTAAGCCTTTCCTTACCAAAAACCTCAACTTCACCCTAACCCTCACCCTAAACCTCACCCTCACCCTAGCCCTCACGATAAAACTAACCCTAAACCTAATCCTCACCCTCAAAGTCACCCCCACCCTCAGGGTAACCCTAACCCTAATCATAACACTAAGCCAAAACCTCACCCTCACCCCCACTCTAACCTTAACCCTAACCCTAACCCTAATGCTAACACTAGCCCTCACCCTCACCCTAACTCTAATCATAACCCTAACCCTAAACCTAACCCTAATGCTAACCCTAAACCTCAACCACACCCTAACCTTCAAACTAACCCTTACCCTCACCCTCACCCTAACTCTAACCCTAAAACTACTCCTCAACTTAACCCTCACCCTAACCCTAACCCTACCCTTCAGCCTAACCCTCACCCTAAACCTAACCCTAAACCTAATCCTCAGGGTATCCCTAACCATAACCCTAACACTCACCCTAAAACTTTCCCTCACCTTAACCCTAATGCTAACATTAATCCTCAACCTCACACTAATCCTCGCCCTAACCCTTACACTCACATTAACCCTATCCCTCACCCTCACACTAACACTCACCCTAACCCTCACCCTCACCCTAACTCTCATCCTAACCCTAACACTAACCTTCACCCTAACCCTCACCCAAAACCTAACACTAACCTACAACCTCAACCTAAACCTCACCCTCACCCTAACCCTCACCCTAACCCTGACCCTCACACGAACCCTAACCCTAACCCTCAGCCTAACCCTCATCCTAAACCTAACCCTAACCCTAACCCTGACCCTAACCTTAATGCTAACTCTAACCCTAACCCTCACATTTACCCTAACCCTCGTCCTCACCCTCAACCTCACCCTCAGACTAAACTTAACCCTAACACTACTCCAAACACTAACCCTCACCCTCACCCTAACTCTAAACCTAACCTAACCATTACCATCACCCTAATACTAACCCTAGCACACACCCTCACCCTAAGCCTAACCCTAATCCTAAACCTTAACCTCACCCTCTCCCTAACCCTTACCCTCACACTAATCCTAAACTTAACCCTCAGTCTAACCCTCATCCTAACCCTAACCCTAACCCTCACCCTAATTTTAACCCGAACGCTAACCCTAACCCTCAAACAAACCATAACCCTAACCCTAACCCTCACCCTCAACCTAAACCTAAACCTTACCCTAACCCTAACACTAGCCCTCAAACTAACCCTTACCCTCACCGTCACCCTAAAATTAACCCTCACTCTAACCCTTACCCTCACCCTAACCCTCACTCTAACCCTTACCAACACTCTAACCCAAGCCCTAAACCTAAACCTAACACTAACACTAAACCTCACCCTAACCCTCACTCTAACCCTTACCAACACCCTAACCCAAGCCCTAAACCTAAACCTAACACTAACACTAAACCTCACCATAACCCTCACCCTAACGCTAAACCTAAACCAAACCCTCACCCTAAAGCTCACCCTAACCCTCAACCTAACTCTAACCCTCACCCTCACCCTAACTCTCACCCAAAACCTTACCCTCACCCTAACCCTTACCATAAACCTAACTCTAACCCTCACCCTCACCCCAATCTAACCCTCACCCTAACCCTCACCCTAACTCTAACGCTATTCCTAAACCTCAACATCACCCTAAAACTCATCCTAACCTTTACCCTCACCATAACACTAACACCAAACCTAACACTAATCCTCACCTTAACCCTAACCCTCACCCTCACCCTAACCCTCAACGTCACCTTAACCCTCACCCTAAACCTAACTGTCACCCACACTCTAAAACTCACATTAAACCAAACCCTCACACTCACCCTCACCCTACCCTAAACCTCACCCTAACCCTCATCCTCACACTAGCCCTCACCCTAAAACTAACCCTAACCATAACCCTCAACCTCAACCTCACCCCCAACCTCACCCTCACCCTCACCATAACCCTAAACCTCAACCTAACCCTAACGCTCACCCTAACACTTACCCTCACCCTAACCCTCACCCTAACTCTAACCCTAACCCTACCCCTCAACCTAATCCTCACCCGAAACCTAACCCTAACCCTAATCCTCACCTTATCCCTAACCATAACCCTAAATCTCACCGTAATCCTCACACTCACCGTCACCCCAATGCTAATGTTAACACTCAGCCTCACCCTAAACCACGCCCTAACCCTTCCCCTCACCTGCAGCCTATCCATCACCCTCACCCAAACGCTCACCCCAACCCTTACACTCACCTTAACCCTCACCATAACCGTAACCCAAACATTAACACTAACCCTCACCCTACCCCTCACCCTAACCCTAAGCTTAACCCTAACCCTCACCCTGACCCTAACCGTCACCCTAACCCTTACCCTCATCCTAACTCTAACCCTAACCCTCAAACAAACCCTAACCCTCAACCTCACCCTCAGCCTCACCCTCACCCTCACCCTAACCCTCACCCTCACCCTCACCCTCACCCTAACCATAACGATAACCCTGACCCTCACCTTAATCGTAACTCTGACACACACCCTCAACCTCACCCTAAGCCTTACCCTACACCTAAGCCGAATCCTAAACCTAACTCTCACTCTCACCCTCACTCTAAACCTAAACCTTAACCTAAACCTAACCCTAACCCTAGTCCTCACCCTGAACCTTAAAATCACCGTCACCCTAACGCTAACCCTAACCCTCACCATAACCCTAACCCTAACCCTAACTCTCACCCTAAACCTATCCTTAACCCTAATGCTATCCCTAACCCTCACCTTCATCCTAAACCTCACTCTAACCCTTACCCTCACCATAACCCTTACAGTAACCCTAATCCTAACACTAACACTAAACCTCACCCTAACCCTCACACTAACCCTAAACATAAACCTAACCCTCACCCTAATGCTCACCCTAACCCTCAACCTAACCCTAACCCTCACCCTCACCCTAATGCTCACCCTAAACCTTACCCTCACCCTAAACCTAACCCTAAACCTAACTCTAACCCTCACCCTCACCTAACCTAACCTGGATCCTAACCCTCACCCTAACCCTCACCCTAAATCTAACGCTATCCCTAAAGCTCACCCTCACCCTAAACCTCATCCTAACCTTTACCCTCACCATAAACCTAACCCTAACCCTAACCCTAATCCTCACCGTAACCCTAACCGTCACCCACACCCTAAAACTCACCCTCACCCAAACCCACACCCTCACCCAAACCCTATCCTAAACCTCACCCTAACCCTGACCCTTACCCTAAACCTAACTCTAAGCCTCACCCTCATACTAACCCTAACCCTCACCTTATCCCTCACCCTAAACCTAACGCTAACCCTAACCCTCACTCTCACCCTAACCCTCACCCTTACCCTTATCCTCACACTGACACTAACCCTAACCCTAATCCTCACACTAACCCTAACCCTAACTGTAACTCTCACACTAAGCCTAACCCTTATCCTAACCCTAAGCTTATCCCTCACCCTAATCCTAACTCTAACCCTAAACTTCACCCTCACCCTAATCATCACCCTAAACCTAACCCTAACCCTTCCCTAACTGAAAACCTCACCCTCACCCTACCCTCAGCCTAACCCTTACCCTAATCCTAATCCTAACAATAACACTTATTCTCACCCTAAACTTAACCCTAACCCTAACCCTCACCATCACCCTCCCACTCACCTAACTCTCACGCTCAACCTCACCCTCACCCTAACCCTCAACATCATCCTAAACATCACCCTAACCCTAACCCTAACGCTAACCTAACCTTATCCTAACCCAAAACTTAACCCTAACCCTCACCCTAACCCTAACCCTAAGCCTTACCCTGACCCTAACCCTAACCATGACCCTAACCCTAAACCTAACACTAAACCTTACCCTAACCCTAACCCTTACCCTAACCCTAACACTAACCCTAACCCTCACCCTAAAACTTATGCTAACCCTAACACTCACCCTCACCCTAATCCTCACCCTAAACTTTATCCTCACACTAACCCTAACCCTAGCCCTCAGCATCACCCTCACCCTAAACCTAAACCTAAAACTAACCCTCACCCTAAACCTAACCCTGACCCTAACCCTAACCCTAACCCTCACCCTCACCCTAATCCTAACCCTAAACCTAACCCTCAGCATCACCCTCACCCTAAACCTAAACCTAAAACTAACCCTCACCCTAAACCTAACCCTGACCCTAACCCTAACCCTAACCCTCACCCTCACCCTCACCCTAATCCTAACCCTAAACCTAACCCTCACCCTATCCCTAACCCTTACCCTATCCCTAACCCTACCCCTCAACCTAACCCTCACCCTCGCCCTAATCCTAACCCTAACCCTCACTCTAAACATAACCCTAACCCTAACCCTCACCCTAATCCTAAACCTAACCCTCACCCTAACCCTAACCCTAACCCTTACCCTAAACGTAAACCTAATCCTAAACCTAACCCTAACCCTAACCCTCACCCTCACCCTCATCCTCATCCTAAACCTAACCCTAACCCTAACTCTCAACCTAACCCTAACGCGAATCCTAACTCTAACCCTCACCGTCACCATCACCCTCACCCTAACCCTCAACCTCAAACTCACCTTCACCCTAACCCTCAAACTAACCCTAATCTTCACCCTAACCCTAACACTCTGCCTAACCCTAACCCTACCCCTCATCCTAACACTCACCCTAAACCTAACCCTCACCCTAACCCCAATCCTAAACCTCACCCTCACCCTAACCCTCACCGTCACCCTAACCCTCACCCTAAACCTAAACCTGACCCACACCCGAACCCTCAACCTCACCCGAACTCTCACACTCACCCGAACCCTCATGCTCTCCCTCACCCTCACCCTCATCCTAACCCTCACCCTCAACCTAACACTCAACCTAAACCTCATCCTCACCCTAATCCTCACCCTAACCCTAACCCTAACCCTTACCTAACCAAAACCCTCAATCTCACCCTCACACTCACCCTAACACTCACCCTCACCATAGCCCTCACCCTAAACCTAAACCTCACACTAAACCTACCCTAATCCTCAGCCTAAACCTTAGCCTCAACCTAACTCTAACCCTAACCCTCACCGTAACCCTAAAATTCACCCTAACCCTCACCCTAACCCTAACGTTAAAGCTCACCCTAACCCTCACCCTCCTTCTCACCCTCACCCTAATTCTCACCCTAACCCTGATCCTCACACTGACCCTAACCCTAAACCTAACCCTAAGCCTCACCCTCACTCTCACCCTAACCCTAACCATAATTCTAACCCTAATCCTAACCCTAACCGTCATGCTCACCCTCACCCTAATTCTAACCCAAACCCTAACATTCATCCTCACTCTCACCTAACTCTAACCCTAACCCTAATCCTAATTCTAACCCTCACCATCACCCTCATCCTAAATCTAAGCCTAACCCTAACCCTAACACAAGACCCTCACCCTCAAACTAACCCTAACCCACACTCTCACCCTAACCCTAACCCTAACACTCAACTCTCACCCTAAACCTCACCCTAAAACTAACTCTAACCCTAACCCTCACCCTCATCCTACCGCTCAACCTAACCCTAACTCTACCTCTAACCCTAACCCTAACCCTCACCCCAACCCTAACCCTCACACTAAACCTAACTTTAACTCTCACCCTCACTCTATTCCTAACCCTAACCCTTACCTTAACCCTCACCTTAACCCTTAATCTAACCCTAACACTCACTCTCACCATAATCCTCAACCTAACCCTTATCCTTACACTAACCCTAACCCTAACCCTCACCTAACACTAACCATAACCCTCACACTAACCCTCACCCTAGCCCTCACCCTCACCCTAGACCTCACCCTAAACTTAACGCTAAACTTAACCCTCACCTTCACACTCACCCTCACCCTCAACCTCACCCTCAGCTTCACCCTAACCCTAAACCTAATCCTAACCCTAACCCTGACCCTCACCCTCACTCTAAACCTAAACCTAACCTGCACCCTAAACCTAACCGTAACCCTAATGCTAACCCTAACCCTCAACCTCAACCTAACCCAAACCCTAACACTCAATCTGATCCTAACCCTAATGCTAACCCTAACCCTCACCCTCACCCTAACCCTGACCTTAACCATTACCCTAACACTCGCCCTCACCCTAACCCTAAATGTAACCATCACCCTAACCCTAACCTTAACCCTACCCCTCAGCCTACCCCTCACCGTCACCCTAACGCTCACCCTCACCCTAACACTAATGCTAACCCTAACCCTCAACCTCACCCTAACCGTCGCCCTAACCCTTACCCTCACCATAACCCTATCCCTCAACCTCAACCTAACCCTCACCCTAACCCTTTCACTCACCCTAACCCTCACCGAAACCTAACCCTAACCCTAACCCTCACCCTAATCCTAAGCCTAGCCCTAACCCTCAGTCTCACACTAACCCTCACCCTAAACCTTATCCTCACTCTAACCCTAACCCTATCCCTAAACGTAACCCTCACCCTAAGTCTAAATCTCATCCTAACACTAATCCTACCGCTCACCCTAACACTCACCCTAACCCTAACCCGAACCCGAACCCAAAGACTAACCCGAACCCTAATCCTCCCCTGAACCTTAAACATCCCGGTCACCCTAAGCCTCACCCTTAGCCTAACCCTCACCTACACCCTAACAATTCCCCTTCCCTGAACCCTAACTCTCACCCTAAACCTCACACTCACCCTAAACATCACCCTAACCCTTACCCTCACCCTAACCCTCACCCTCACCCACACCCTAACCCTCACCCTCACCCGAAACCTCTCACTCTCTCTAACTTCGACCTTCACCTTAAACATCAGCCTAACCCTCACTCTCACCCTAACCCACACTCTAACACTTACCATCACCCTAACGCTAACCCTAACCCTAACCCTCACACTAAACCTAACCCTCACCCTAATTCTAACCCTAAATCTACCCAGCATCCTAACCTTCAACCTAACCCTAGCCGTGAGTGCTAGGGTGAGCCTCACTCATACTTTCAACCTGAGCCTAACCCTAAACCTAACCCTAATTCTAAACCTAACCCTCACACTCACACTCACACTCACCCTAATACTTAAACTCACCCTAAACCTAACCCTAACCCTAACCCTCACCCTAACCCTAAATCTAACCCTCACCTTAACCCTAACCCTTCCCCTAAATCTCACCCTAATCCTAAACCTAACCCTAAACCTAACCCTCATCCTCACCATCAACCTCACCCTAACCCTAAACCTAACCTTAACTATCACCCTAACCCTAAACCGAATCCTAACACTAACCCTCACCGTCACCATCACCCTCACCCTAAGCCTCAACCTCAAACTCAACTTCACCCTAAAACTCAAACTAACCCTAACCCTCACCCTAACCCTAACCCTCTCCCTAACCTTAACCCTAACCCTCACCCTAACCCTCACCCTAAACCTAACCCTCACCCTAACCATAATCCTAACCCTCAACCTCATCCTAACTCTCAACGTCACCCTAAACCTCACCTCAAACCTAAACCTAACCCTCACCCTAACCCTAACCCTCAACCTAAACCTCACTTTCACCCTAATCCTGACCCTAACCCTAACCCTAAACCTTACCTAAACGAAACCCTCACCCTCACCCTCACACTCACACTCACACTCACCCTAACCCTAACACTCACCCTCACCCTCACCCTCACCCTAACACTTAACCTCACCCTAAACCTAACCCTAACCCTAACCATAATCCTAACCCTCAACCTCATCCTAACTCTCAACGTCACCCTAAACCTCACCTCAAACCTAAACCTAACCCTCACCCTAACCCTAACCCTCAACCTAAACCTCACTTTCACCCTAATCCTGACCCTAACCCTAACCCTAAACCTTACCTAAACGAAACCCTCACCCTCACCCTCACACTCACACTCACACTCACCCTAACCCTAACACTCACCCTCACCCTCACCCTCACCCTAACACTTAACCTCACCCTAAACCTAACCCTAACCCTAACCCTCTCCCTCACCCTAATCCTCACCCTAACCCTAACCCTAACTCTTACATAACCGAAACCCTCACACTCACCCTCACCCTAACCCTTACCCTAACCCTAATCCTAACTCTAAATCTAATCTTCACCCTAACTCTAACCCTTACACTAACCCTAACATTAACCCTAAACCTCACCCTAAACCTAACCCTAAAACTCACCCTCACCCTAACACTTACCCTAACCCTAACCCTCACCATAACCCTAACCCTTACCCTATACCTCACCCTCAGCCTCAAACTAACCCTAACCCTTACCCTATACCTAACCCTCAGCCTCAACCTAACCCTAACCGTAACCCTCACCATAACCCTAACCCTCACCCTCACCCTAATCCTCACCCTAACCCTAAACATAACCCTTACCTAACCGAAAACCTCAACCTCACCCGCACACTCACCCTAAAAGGCACCCGCACCGTAGCCCTCACCGTAAACCTAAACTTCACCCTAACTCTAAGCCTAAGCCTCACTCTCACCCTCACCCTAACCCTCACCATAACCCTAACCCTAATCTTAAACCTAAACCTCATGCTCACCCTCACGCTAATTCTATCCCAAACCCTAACCCTCACCCTCAATCTCACCTAACTCTAACCCTAACCCTAATCTTAATTCTAATGCTCACACTCGCCCTCACCCTAAATCTAACCCTAACCCTTACCCAGACCCTCACCCTCACACTAACCCTAATCCTCACGCTATCACTAACCTTAACCCTAACCCTCACCCAAACCCTCACACTCAAACTAACCCTAATGCTAACCCGAACCCAAACCCTCACAATAACCCTCACCCTAACCCTTACCCTCACCCTAACCCTAACACTCACCCGCAAAATAACTCTCAATGTAATCCTTACCCTCACCCTTACCCTAACCGAAATATTAACCCTAAACCAAACCCTAACGCTCACCCTAAACCTAACCCTCACCCTCACCTCACCCTAAATATAACCGTAACCCTAACCCTCACCCTCAACCTCACCCTGACCCTCAAACTCACCCTAACCATAACCCTCACACTACCCCTAACCCTCACCCTAAACCTAACCCTAACCCTCACCCTAACCTTCACCCTCAGCCTAACACTTACACTAACCCTAAGCTAACCCTAACTCTTACCCTCACCCTAAACCTAACCCTAATGGTAACCCTCACCGTCACCCTCACACTCACCCTCATCCTCAACCTAACCCTCACGCTCAACCTCACCCTCACCCTAACCCTCACCGTCACCCTAAAAATCACCCTAACCCTAACCCTCACCCTAACTCTAACCCTTACCCTAACCGTAAGCCTAACCC
This sequence comes from Dipodomys merriami, assembly GCF_024711535.1. Lineage (NCBI taxonomy): Eukaryota > Metazoa > Chordata > Mammalia > Rodentia > Heteromyidae > Dipodomys > Dipodomys merriami. The sequence continues at coordinate 1,060,947 of NW_027206235.1, read as the reverse complement.
TAATCCTCACCCTAACCCTAACCCTAATCCTAATGCTAACCCTAAACCTCAACCTCACTCTAACCCTCAACATAACCGTTACCCTCACTATCAACCTCAACCTGAACCTAACCCTAATCCTAACCCTCACCCTAACCCTAACCCTCACTGTAACGCTAAACCTAACCCTAGCCCTCAGCCTTACCCTCACCCTAAACCTAACCCTAACCCTAATCCTCACTGTATCCCTAAGCATAACCATAACACTCACCCTAACCCTCACCCTCCCAGTAACCCTAATGCCAACATTAATCTTCAACCTCACCCTAAACCTTGCCCTAACCCTTACCCTCACTCTAAACCTCATCCTCACCCTAACCCTAACCCTAACCCTAATACTAACACTAGACCTCACCCTCACGCTAACCCTAAACCTAAGACTAACCCTAAGGCTAACCCTAAACCTCAACCTCTCCATAACCCTCACCTTAACCCTAACCCTCACCCTCAACCTCACCCTAACCCTAACCCTAACATTAACCCACTCCCTAACCCTCACCCTAACACTAACCCTAACCCTACCCCTCAGCCTAACCCTTACTGTAAACCTAACCCTAACCTTAATCCTCACCCTATCCCTAACCCTAACTCTAACCCTCACCCTAACAATCACCCTCACCATACCCCTTATGCTAACATTAACCCTCAGCCTCACCCTAAACCTCGCCCTAACCCTTACCCTCACTTTAACATTATCCATCAACATCAACCTAACCCTAACCCTAACCCTTACCCTCACCCTAACCCTCACTCTAACCCTAACCCTAACACTAACACTAAACCTCACCCTAACCGGCACCCTAACCCTAAGCCCAAGCCTAACAATCAGTCTCACCCTAACCCTTACCCTTACCGAACCCTAACCCTAAACCTCAGCCTAACCCTCATCCTAACCCTAAACCTAACCCTCACCCTAACCGTCACCCTCACCCTCAACCTCACCCTCAGCTTAACCATAAACCTAACCCTAATACAAAACCTAACCCTTACTCTCTCCCTCACCCTAACTCTAAACCTAACCCTAGCCCTATCCCGTACCCTCACCCTAAAACTAACCCTAATCCTAATCCTAAACCTCACCCTCACCCTAACCCTTATCCTCACCCTAACCCTAAACCTAACACTCAGCCTAACCCTCAACCTAACCTAAACCCAAACCCTAAACTTAACCTTCACCCAATCCCACACCCTCACCCTCACCCTAACCCTAACCATAACCCTATCACTCACTCTAAACCTAACCCTCACCCTAACCCTAACCCTCACAGTCACCCTAACACTCACCCTAATCAACACCCTAACTCTAACCCTCACCCTCACCATAACCCTAAACCTAAACCTAACCCTAACCCTACCCCTCACCCCCACACTCAGGCTAACCCTAACCCTAGCAATTAATCCTAACCCTAACCCTAACCATCACCCTCACCCACACCCTTACCCTAAACTTAACCCTAACCCTTACCCTAAACCTAACCCTAACCCTAATCCTAAACCTAAACCTTAACCTCAACCTAACCCTCACCCTAACACTTACCCTCACCCTCAACCTCACCTTAACCCTAACACTAACCCTCACCCTCACCCTAACCCTACCCTTCACAGTAAGCCTCACCCTAACCCTAACCCTAACCCTACCCCTCAGCCTAACCCTCACCCTAAACCTAACTCTAACCATAACCCTCACGCTAAACCTCACACTCACCATAACCCTAATGTTAACATTAACCCTCAACTTCACCCTAAACCTCGCCCTAACCCTTACCCTCACCATAACCATATCTTTCATCCCCACACTAACCCTCACCCTAACACTTTCCCTCACCCAACCCTATCCCTAACCCTAACACTAACCCTCACCCTAACCCTCACCCTAAAACTCACCCTAACCCTCAACCTAACCCTAAGCTAACCCTAACACTCACCCTCACCATAACCTTCACCCTAACCCTTATCCTCACCCTAACACTAATCCTAACCCTCAGCCTAATCCTGATCCAAACCCTAACCCTAACCCTATCCCTCACCCTAACATTAACCCTAACCCTAACCCTAACTCTCAACCTAACCCTCAAACTCACCCTCACCCTTATCCTCACCCTCAGAGTAAACCTAAACCTAACCCTAATCCAAAACCTAATCCTCACCCTCACTCTCATCTTAACTCTAAACCTAACCCTAACTTCACCCTCACACTAACCCTCACCCTCATCCTCACCCTCACCTTAACCTTCTCCCTAACCCTTACCCTCGCACTAACCCTAAACCTAAACCTACCCCTCACCCTTACCCTCACCCTAACCCTAATCCTCACCCTAACACTAACCCTAACCCTACCCCTCACCTTAACCTTCACCCTAAGCCTAAGCCTAACCCTAACCATCACCCTAACCCTAACCTGAATCCTAAACCTATCCCTCACCATCACCCTAACCCTTACACTCACCCTAAGCCTAAACCTAACACTCAGCCTACCCCTCATCCTAACCCTAACCCTAAACCTAACCCTCACCCTCACCTTAACCCTAACCATAACCCTAACCCTCACCCAAACCCTAAAACTCACCCTCACCTTCAACCTCACCCTCAGCATAACCCTAAACCTAACCCTAATTCAAACGCTAACCCTCAACCTCACCCTCATCCGAACTCTAACCCTAACCCTAACCCTCACCCAAACCCTAAACCTAACACTAACCCTCACCCTAAGTATCACCCTAATACTAAACCTAACCCAAACCCTCAACCTATCGCTCACCTCACCCTAAACCTAACCCTAACCCTCACTCTCACCGTAAACAAAACCCTAACCCTAACCATCACACTAACACTAACCCTCACCCTAACCCTAAACCTAACCCTCAGCCAAACCCTCATCCTAAACCTAACCCTAACCCTCAACCTAACCCTAACCCTAAACCTAACCCTAACCCTCACGCTAAACCTAAGCCTCACCCTCAGCCTAACCGTATACCTAATCCTAACCCTAACTCTAACCCTCACCCTCTCCCTAACTCTAACCCTACCGCTAACTCTGACCCTCACCCAAACCCTAACCATATCCCTAGCCCTCACCCAAACCTTAAACCTCACCCTAACCTTAACCCTAACAGGCACCCTCACCCTAACCCTAACCCCCACCCTAAACCTCACCCTAACCCTAACGCTAACCCTAACCCTCACCCTCACCACAAACGTCACCCTAACCCGTACCATCACCATAACCCTAACTCTAACCCTAATCCTCACATTTCGCCTAACCCTAACCCTAACCCTAACGCTCACCGTAACCCTAACACTCACTCTCACCCTAACACTCAACATCACCTTAACGATCACCCTAACCCTAAACTTCACCCACACTGTAACACACACCCTAACCCGAACCCTCACCCGAACCCTAACCCTAACCCTGACCCTAACCCTCACCCTAAATCTCACCTTAACCGTAACGCTAACCCTAACCTTCAGTCTCACCCTAACCCTTATCCTCACACTAACCCTAACCCTAACCCTAAAACTCACCCTAACCCTAATCCTAAACCTAACCCTCACAATCACCCTCACCCTAACCGTCACCCTCACGCTCACCCTCACATCACATTAACCCTAACACTAAATCTAACCCGCACCCTAACACTCACCGTCACCCTACCTCACTCTAACCCTAACTCTCAACCACAGCTTAACCCTCACGATCAACCAAACCCTCACCCTGACCCTGAAACTCACCCTCACCCTAACAGTCACCCTCACAATAAACATCACCCTAACGCTAAACTTCACCCTAACCCTAACCCTCAACCTAACCCTAACCCTCACCCTAAACATAACCCTCACCCTAACCCTCACCCTAACCAAAACCCTCAACCTCACTCTAACCATAACCCTAACACTAATCCTAACACTAAATCTCACCCTCACCTTCAAACTCACCCTAGCCCTAACCCTAAACCTCACCCTCACCCTAACCATCATCCTAACTCTAATGCTAACCCTAACCATCACCTTCACCGTAAACCTCACCCTAACTCTTAACCTCACCATAATCCTAACCCTAACCCTAATCCTCAGCCTAACCCTAACCCTCACACACACCCTAACCCTCACCATCACCTGAACCCACATCCTCACACTAACATTAACACTAAGCAAAACCCTAACCCTAATCCTAAACCTAACCCTCATCCTCACCCTCACCCTCACCCTAACCCTAACCCTTAACCTAACCTTTACCCCCACCCTCACCCTAACACTCACCTTCACCATAAATATCAACCTAACCCTAACCCTCAGTCTTAACCTAACCCTACCCTCACCCTAAACCTAACCCTCACCCTAACGCTCACCCTATCCCTAATGCTAACCCAACACCTCACCCTCACCCTAACCCTCACCCTAACTCTTCTCCTCACAATGAACCTAATCCTAAACCTCACCCTAACCCTCACACTAACCCTAATCCTCACCATATCACTAACCCTAACCCTAACCCTCACCCTAATCCTTAACCTCACTCCAACCTTAACTCTTACCCTCACGCTAAACCTCACCCTAAACCTTACCCTCACCCTAACCTGCCAACTAACCCTAACCCTAAACCTACGGCGCACTGTAAACCTCACCCTAACCATAACCCTAACCCATAACCTCAACCTAAACCTAACCCTCACTCTCACCTTAACCCTCAACCTAACCTTTATCCTCACACTAACCCTAATCCTCAACCTTACCCTAACCATCACACTAACCCTTATCATCACCCTATCCCTAACCCTAACCCTAACCCTCACCCTAACCTCACCCTAACCCTAAACCTCACCCTCACCCTAAACCTCAACCTAAACCTTACCCTCACCCTAACCTGCAAACTAAACCTAACCCTAAACCTACGGCTCAACCTAGCCCTCCCCCAAACCAAAACCCTAACCTTAACCCTCACCCTAACCCTAACCTTCACCCTCACCCTAACCCTGCCCCTAAAACTTAAGCTCACACTAAGCCTATCCCTAACCCTCACCCTAACTCTAATTCTCAACAGAAACCTCACCCTCACCCTAACCCTCACCTAACACTAGCCCTCAACCTAACCATAACCCTCATGCTCACCGTAACCCTAATGCTAACATTAACCCTCAACCTCACCCGAAAAGTTGCCCTAAACCTTACCCTCACCATAACCCTATCCGCACCCTTACCCTAACTCTCACCCTAACCCTTTCCCTCACCCTAACCCTCACTCAGCCCTAAACCTTTCCCTAACCCTAACCCTCACCCTAAACCTAAGACTATTCCTAACCCTCACCCTCACCATAAACCTCACCCTAAACCTTACCCTCACCCTAAACCTAAACCTAACCCTTAGCTTAACCATCATCCTAATCCTAACCCTAACCCTAACCCTCACCCTAACCTTAACCCTAACCCTAACCCTAACACTCACCCTAGCCTTAACCCTCACCCTGACCCTCAGCCTCACCCTCAGCCTAAGCCTAACCCTAATCCAAAACCTAACCCTTAACCTCACTCTCACCCTAAATCTAAACCTAACCGTAACCATCACCCTCACCCTAACCCTCACCATCATCCTCCCCCTCACCCTTACCCTCTGCTTAACCCTTATCCTCACACTAACCCTAACTCTAAACCTAACCCTCACCCTAACCCTCACCCCAACACTAACCCTAATCCTCACCTTAACCCTCACTCTAACCGTAACCCTAACGATCACACTAACCCTAACCCTAATTCTAAAGCTAACCCTCCCCGTCACCCTAAACCTTACCCTAACCCTAAGCCTAAACCTAACCGTCAGCCTAACCCTCATCCTAAACCTAACCCTAACCTTCACCCTCAGCCTCAACCTAACCCTCACACTCACTCTAAAACTACCCTAAATCTAACCCTACCCTCTCCCTACCCCTCATCCTAACCCTAATGCTAACCCTAACCCTCAACCTAACCCTAACCCTACCCCTAATGCTAAAGCTCACCCTAACCCTAATCCTCACCCACACCCTAACCCTCACCCTCAAAGGAACTCTCACCCTCAACTGAACCATCATCCTCACCCTAACCATCACCCTCATTCTAAACATCACCCAAACCCTAACCCTCACCCTAACCCTAACACAAACCCTATCCATACACTCACACTCACCCTAACCCACACCCAAACCCTTATTCTCACCCTAACACTAACCCTCAACCTAACCCTAACCAAAACCCTCACACTAACCGTAACTCTCACTCTAATCCTAACCCTAACCCTGACCCTAACCTTCACCCTCAACCTGACCCTCACCTTCAGCTTAACCCTAATCCTAATCCTATTCCTAATCCTAAACTTCACACTCACCCTAAACCTAACTCTAATCCTAACCCTCACCCTCACCCTCACCCTAACCGTCACCCTCACCCTCACCCTAACCCTAAGCCTCACTCTAACCCTAACCCTGACCCTGAACCTAACCTCAGCTTAATCCTCATCCTCACCCTAATCCTCACCCTAACCCTAACCTTTACTTAACCGAAACCCCCACCCTCACACAAGCCCTCAACCTAATCCTAATTTAACTCTAAACTTCACCCTCAACCTCCCCTTCCTCAGCCTTAACCTAACCATAACCCTAATCCTAACCCTAACCGTCAACCCCACCCTCACCCTAACACTAACCCTAACTCTAACAATAACCCTCACCCTCATCCTAACCCTAATCCTAACCCTAACAATAATTCTAACCCTAACCCTAAAACTCACCCTAACCCTAATCCTAACACTTACCCTCAACCATACCCTCACCCTCATTCTAACCCTCACCCTCACGCTGACCCTCACCATCACACTAACCCTCACAAAAACCCTAACCCTCACCCTAGCCCTAACCCTAACCCTCACCCTCACTTTCCCCCTCACCCTCAGCCTAATCCTAACTCTAACCTTAATCCTAAACTAACCTCACCCTCACCCTCATCCTACTCCTCACCCTCAACCTCAACCTCACCCTCACACTAACCCTCAACCTGACCCTAAACATCACCTTAACCCTAACCCTTACACTGAACCTAACCCTAACGCTCACCCTAACCCTCACCCTCAAACTAACCCTCACCCTAAACATTATCCTCACACTAACCCTAACCCTAACCTTCACACTAACCCTAAACCTCACTCTAACCGTATCATGACACCTGACCCTAACTCTCACCCTAAACCTAACCCTAACCCTAACACTCACCCTAACCCTAAATCTAAACCTAACCCTCACCCTCACCCTGATCCTCACCATCACCCTAACGTTCACCCTAAACCTAACCCTCACCCTAAACCTAAACCTCAACCTAAACCTAATCCTCACCCTGACCCTAACCCTAACCCTGCTAGCCCTCACCCTAACCCTTACTTTAACACTAACCTGTACCCTAAACCTAACCCTCATCCTAACACTAAACCTCACACTAACCCTAACCCTAGCCCTCACCCTCCCCCTCCCCCTCAACCTAACCCTAACACATATCCTAACCCTAACCCTAAACCTCACACTAAACCTATACCTCACCTTAACCCTAATCCTCATAGTAAACATAACAGTCACTCTATCCCTAACCCTATCCCTCAGCCTAACCCTCACCCTAAACCTAACCCTAACCCTAATCCTCATCCTATCCCTAACCTTAACCCTAACCCTCACCCTAACCCTAAGGCTAACCGTAACCCTCACCCTCACACTAATCCTCAACCTAACCCATACTCTCACCCTAATCCTCACCCTCACCCTCACCCTAACCCTAACCCTCACCCTAACACTAAAACTCATCCTATACCTCACACTCAAACTAACCCTAAACCAAACCCTAACCCTCACCCTAAACCTCACCGTAACCCTAACACTAACCCTAACATTCATCCTCACAATAAACCTCACCCTATACCTTACCCTCACCATAACCCTAACCCTAACCCTAACCCTAATGCTCAACCACACCCTAACCATCACCCTCACCCCAACCGTCACCCTCACCCTCATCCTCATCCTCACCCTAACCCTCTCCCTCACCCTAAACATCACACAAACCCTAACCCTGACCCTAACCCTAACCCTCACCCTAACCTTAACCCTCACTCTCACGCTAATCCTCACCATAAACCTAACCCTGACCTAAATGAAACCCTCACCCTAACCCTCACACTAACCCTCACCCTCACCCTAGCCCTCACCCTAACCTTAAGCCGAACCCTAACCCTCAACTTCACCCTAACCCTCAACATGACCCTTACCCTCACCCTAACCCTAACCCTAATCATAACCTTCACACTATCCCTTACCCTCACCCTAACCCTAACCCTAACCCTAACCCTAACTATCACCCTCACACTGACCCTCACCCTCACCCTAACCCTAACCCTATTCCTAATCCTAACCCTCACAATCACCCTCAACCTAAACCTAACCCTAACCTGAACCTTCACCCTCACCCTCACCCTCACCGAACAGTCACCCTCACCCTAAACATCACCATAACCCTAACCCTCACCCTAACCCTAACCTCAGCTTAACCCTCACCCTCAACCTAATCCTCACCCTAACCCTAATCCTAAGGTAAACGAAACCCTCACCCTCACACTAACCCTCACCCTCACCCTAGCCCTAACCCTAACCCTAACCATAACACTTACCCACACCCTAACCCTCACCCTCATCCTCACTCTAACCCTAATCCTAACCCTAATACTCACCCTACTCCTCTCCCTAACCCTAAATGTAACGCTAACCCTCAACCTAACCCTAACCCTAACCCCCACCCTAACCCTAACCAGTAGCCTAACGCTCACCCTAACCCTTACCCACAACATAATCCTAACACTCACCCTCAACCTTACCATCACCCTAACCCGTTTACCCTCACCCTAACCCTCACCCTAACCCTCAACCTAACCCTCACACTAACCCTAACCCTCACCCTCGCCCTAACGGTCACCCTAAACTTTACCCTCAACCTCACCCTAACACTCACCCTAACCTTTACCCTGACCCTAACCCTAACCCTAAACCTAAACCTAACCCTCACCCTAACCCTAAACCTAACCCTCAACCTAAACCTTATCTTATCCCTAAACCTGACCCTAACATTCACCCTAACCTTAACCCTAACCATCACACTAACCCTATCCATAACCCTCACCCTCACCCTCAGGCTAACTCTAATACTAAACCTAACCCTCACCCTCACCCTAACTCTAACCCTAAACCTAACCCTAACCCTCAACTTAACCCTCAACCTCACCCAAATCCTCAACCTAACCTTACCTTAACCCTTACCTAAACTAAACCCTTACCCACACCCTCACCCTAACCCTCACCCTCACCCTAGCCCACAACATAACCCAAACCCTAAACCTAACCTTCACACTAACCTAACCATAACCCTCAGGATAAAACTTATCCTAACCCTAAACCTAAAACAAAACTTCACCCTAACCAAACCCTAACCCTAACCCTAACACTCATCCTCATCCTCACTCTAACCCTAATCCTAACCATAATGCTCACCCTACACCTCTCCCTAACCCTAAATGTAACCCTAACCCTCATCCTCATCCTAACCCTCAAGCTCACCTGAACACTCACCCTCACCCTAAACCATACTTTCACAACAGTCATCACACTAACCCTAACCCTCACCCTAACCCTAACCTCAGCTTAACCCTCACCCTCTACCTAATCCTCACCCTAACCCTAACCATAAGGTAAACGAAACCCTCACCCTCACACTAACCCTCAACTTCATCCTAGCCCTAACCTTAACCCTAACCATAACACTTACCTACAACCTAACCCTCACCCTCATCCTCACTCTAACCCTAATCCTAACCCTAATGCTCACCCTACCCCTCTCCCTAACCCTAAATGTAACCCTAACCCTCACCCTCATCCTAACCCTCAAGCTCACCTGAACACTCACCGTCACCCTAAAACATACTCTCAGAACAATCATCACCCTAACCCTAACCCTCAACCTAACCCTAACCCTAACCCCCACCCTAACGCTAACCTTTACCCTAACCCTCACCCTAACCCTTACCCACAACATAATCCTATCACACACCCTCAACCATACCACCACCCTAACCCTTACCCTCACCCTAACTCTCACCCTAATCCTCACCCAACCCTCACACTAAACCTAACCCTCACCCTCGCCCTAACGCTCATCCTAACCTTTACCCTCACCCTCACCCTAACCCTCACCCTAACCTTTACCCTGACCCTAACCCTAACACTAACCCTAAACCTAACCCTCAACCTAACTCTTATCCTAAACCTAAACCTAACCCTAACCCTCACCCTAACCCTAACCCTAACCCTCACACTAACCCTAACCTTAACCCTCAGCCTAACGCTCATCCCAACCCTAACACTAACCCTAACCCTCACCCTAACCGTAACCCTACCCATAAAACTCGCGCTAACCCTAACCCTCACCCTCACCCTCAGGCTAACTCTAATACTAAACCTAACCCTCACCCTCACCCTAACTCTAACCCTAAACCTAACCCTAACCCTCACTTTAAACCTCAACCTCACCCTAATCCTCAACCTAACCTTACCTTAACCCTTACCTAAACTAAACCCTTACCCTCACTCTACACCCTAACCCTAACCCTAAACCTAATCTTCACACTAACCCTAAACATAACCCTCAGGAAAAACCTTATCCTAACCCTAAACCTAAAACAAAACTTCACCCTAACCAAACCCTAAACCTAACCCTAACCCTAAACCTAACCGCAAACTAAACCTAACACTAACCCTAACACTAACCCTCAGCCTAACCCTAACCCTAACCCTCACCCTAAACCTAATCCTAACCCAAACCCTCAACCTAACTGTAAACCTCACCCTCATCCTCACCCTCACTCACAGCCTAAACCTAGTGCTAACCCTAATCCTAACCCTCACCCTAACTCTAACCCTAAACCAAACCCTCACACTCACCCTCACCCTCACCCTAACCCTCACCCTAACACTAACCCTCACCCTAACCTTTACCCTCACCCTCACCCTAACTTTCACCCTAACCTATACCCTGACTCTAACCCTAACCCTAACCCTAAACCTAACCCTCAACCTAACCGTTATCCTAAACCTAAAATTAACCCTAACCCTCACACTAACACTAACCCTAACCCTAACCTTCACACTAACCCAAACCCTAACCCTAAGCCTAACGCTCATCCTAAACCTAACCCTAACTCTAACACTCACCCTAACCATACCCCTAACCCTAACACTCACCCTAAACCTAACCCTCACCCTCACCATCAGGCTAACTTTAATACTAACCCTAATACTAACCCTCACCCTAACCCTAACTCTAACCCTAAACCAAACCTAAATCTCACACTTACCCTCAACCTAACCCTAAACCTATCTCTAACCCTCACCCTAAACCTAACCCTAAGCCTATCCCTCACACTAAACCTCACCCTAACCCTTACCCTCACCATAAACCTAAATCTAACCCTAATACTCACCCTAAACATAACCCTCAACTACACTCTAACCCTGAACCTGACCCGAACCCTCACCGACACCCTAACACTCTTCCTAACCCTAACCCTAATCCTAAACCTAAGCCTAACAATCAAAGTCACCCTAACCCTGCACCTAACCCTAACCCTCACCTACAACCTCACCCTAATCTTCACCCTAACCCTAACCCTAACCCTACCCTTCACCATAACACTCATACTAACCCTAACCCTAATAATAACCTTCAACCTAACCCTAAACCTAGCCCTAACCCTCACCCTCACACTAAACCTAAACCTAAGGCTAACACTCAACCTAACACTAATCTTCACCCACACCCTAAATCTCACCCACACTTGAACTCTCAACCTCTCGCTCACACTAAACATCACCCAAACCCTAACCCGCAAATTAACCTTTGCCCTAACACTAAACCTAACCCTAACCCTAACCCTAACCCTAACCTCAGCGTAACCCTAACCCTGACGTAAAGGAAACCCTCACCCTCACCCTCACTCTAACCCTCACCCTCACCCTAACCCTCACCATCCCCCTAACCATAACCCTAACCATCAATGTCACCCTCACCCTCACCCTCAGCCTAAACCTAACTCTAACCCTAACGCTCACCCTCACCCTAACCCAAACCCTAATCCTAACCCTCACCCAAACCCCAACCCTAACCCTCACCCTAACACTAACCCTCATCCTCACCCTCACCTTAATCCTAACCCTAACGCTAATTCTAACCCTCACCCTCACCCTAACATTCACCCTAACCCTTACCCTGACTCTCACCCTAACCCTAACCCTAACCCTCACAGTAACCCTAACCCTCATCCTAACCCTCACCTTAACCCTCAAACTCATCCTAATCCTCACCCTAACCTAGCCTTAACCCTTACCTAAGCTAAACCCTCACCCTCACCCTCACCCTAACCCTCACCCTCACCCTAGCCCACACCCTAACCCTAACCCTAAACCTAACACTAACACTAACCCTAAACCTAACACTCAGCCTAAACCTTATCCTAACCGTAAACCTAAAACTAACCTTCACCCTAACTAAACCCTAACCCTAACCATAACCCTAACCCTCACACTAACCTTAAACTTAACCCTAAGCCTAATGCTCATCCTAACCCTAACCCTAACCCTAACCCTAAACTCACCCTCACCCTCAGCCTAAACCTAGTGCTAACCCTAACCCTAACCCTCACCCTCAACCTAACTAAAACCCCAAACCAAGCTCTCCCCCTCCCCCTCACACTCACTCTAACCTTCACTCTAACCCTAACCCTCACCCTCAACATCACCCTCACCCTTAGCCCAAACCAAGTCCTTACTCTAATCCTAACCCTCAACCTATACCTGACCCTAACCCTAACCGTAATCCTAACCATCACCCTAACCCTCACCCTCACCACAGTCCACAACCTAACCCTAACCCTAAACCTAACCCTCACACTAACCCTAACCCTAACCCTGAGCCTAACCCTATCCCTCAGCCTAACGCTCATCCTAAACCTAACCCTAACCCTAACCTTAAACCTCAACCTAATGCTCATTCTAACCCTAACCTTAACGCTAACCCTAAACCTGACCCTCAATTTAACCCTCTCCTAACCCAAATTCTAACCCTAAACCTCACCCTCACCCTAACCCTAATCCTAACACTAACCCTAAACCTCACCCTAGCTATCACCCTAACCCTCAGCCTCAGCCTAAACATCATCCTAACCTTAACCCACACCCTAACCTTAGCCCTAACCCTCACCATAAACCTCACGCTAACCCTAACCCTCACCCTAAGCCTAAAACTACACCTCACCCTACCCCTCACCCTAACCCTTACCCTCACCCTAACCCAAACCCTAACCCTCACCCTCACACTAGCCCTCACCCTTACACTAATCCTAACCATAAACCTAAACCTAAATCTAAACCTCACCCTCACCCTAACCCTCACCCTCACCCTAATCCTAACCCTAAACCTCACACTCACTCTAACCCTAACCCTAACACTAATGCTAACCCTAAGCCTCACCCACACCCTAACCCTCACCCTAACCCTTACCCTCACCCTCTCCCTCACCCTTACCCTAAACCTACCCTTTCAGCCTAACCCTCACCTTAACCCTTACCTTCACTATAAACCTAACACTAACCCTAATCCTCATACTAAACCTAAACCTAACCCGAACCCTAACCCTCACTTTAACCCTCACACTAATCCTAACCCTGACCCTAACCCTCACCCTAATGCTAACACTAAACCTAAACCTCACCCTCACCCTAACCCTCACTGTCACCTTAACACTCAACATCACCATAATCCTCACCCTAACCCTAACCCTCAAACTAAACCTCACCCTAACCCTTACCCTCACCATAACCTTAACCCTAACCCACACCCTAACCCTCACCTTCACCATCACCCTCACCCTCACCCTAACCGTAATCCTAACATTCACCCCAACCCTAACTCTCACCCTAACCCTCGCCCTCACCCTAGCCCTCACCGTAGCCCTCACCCTAAGCCTAACCCTAACACTCACCCTCACCCTAAACCTCAGCCTCACCCTAAACCTAAACCTAATCCTAACCCTATTCCTCACCCTCACCCTCACTCTAAACCTAACCGTAAACCTAATGCTAACCCTAAACCTCTCCCTCACTTTTACCCTAATCCTAAACCTCACCCTAACCCTAATGCTATACCTAACCCTAACCCTCACCCTAACACTAATGCTAACCCTAATACTCAACCTCACACTAAACCTCACCCTAAACCTTACCCTCATGCTAACCCTCACGTAACCCTAAAACTAAACCTAACCCTCACACAAACACTCACCCTAAACCTTACACTAACCCTATCCCTCACCCTAACCCTCAACATTCCCTTATCCTCACACTAACCCTAACCCTAACCCTACACCTCACCCTAACGCTAACACTGAACTGAACCCTAGCACTAACCCACACCTTTACCCTACACCTAACCCTCATCCAAACGCTCACCCTAACCCTAACACTAACCCTATCCCGCATCCTCATCCTAACCCTCACCCTAACGCTTACCCTCACCCTAACCCTAATGGTCACACTAAACCTAACCCACACACTAACCCTAGCCATAATCCTCACCCTAACCCTCATCCTAACCCTAAACCTAAACCCCCAACCTAAACCTAACACTAAACATTTCCCTAACCACAACCCTCACCTTCACCCTCAACCTCACCCCCTAACCCTAACCCTAACCCTCACCTTAACCTTAACCCTCACCTTCAACCTCACCCTCAGCCTAATCCTCACCCTAAACCTAACCCTAACCCTTTACTAACCGAAAGCTGCACCCTCACACTAACCCTCAACCTAACCCTCGCCCTCACTGTAACCCTCACCCTAAGCCTAAAGCTAACCCTCACCCTCACCCTCAAACATATCCTCAACCTCAGCCTCACCCTAACCCTAAACCTAATCCTAACCCTAATCCTCAACCTCACCCTCACTCTAACCCTAATGGTAAACCTAATGCTAACCCTAAACATAAACCTATCCCTAACCCACACCCTAACCCTAACCATAATCCTCACCCTAATCCTAATCCTAACCCCAACCCTAACCCTCAACCTAAACCTAACCCTAAACATTACCCTAACCCTAACCCTAACCCTCACCCTCAGCCTAACACTAACCCTAACCCTAATCCTAACCCTAACACTCACCCTCACACTCACCCTAACTGGAACCCTAACCATAAACCTAAACCTCCCCCTAAACATAAACCTATCCCTAACCCACACTCTAACCATAAACATCACCCTAACCCTAACCCTAACCCTCACCCTCACCCTAACCCTAACCCTCACCCTGACTCTCACCTTAACCCTAACGCTAACCCTAACCCTCACCCTCACCCTAACCCTCACCGTCACCTTATCCCTCAACTTAACCCTAACTGTCACCCACACCCTAACACTCACACTCACCCAAACCCTAACCCTAACCCTAACCCTAACCCTCACCCCAACCCTAACCCTCACCCAAACCCTAACTTTAACCCTCACACTCACCCTAACCCTAAACCTAACCCTTAGCCTAACCCTCACCCTAACCCTTAATCTAACCCTAACCCTCACTCTCACCCTAATCCTCAACCTAACACTTATCCTTACACCAACCCTAACCCTAGCCCTCACACTAACCCTAATCCTCACCCTATCCCTAACCATAACCCTCACCCTAACCCTCACCCTAACCCTAAACCTAACCCTCATCCTAATCCTAAACTTAACCCTAACACTCACCCTCACCCTAACCCTCACCAACACACTAACTCTCACCCTCATCCGAACCCTCACTCTCACCCTAACCCTCACCAACACCCTAAGCTACACCCTCAACCGAATCCTCACTCTTACCCTCACCCTCACCATAAACATCACCCTAACCCAAACCTAACCCTACCCCTCACCCTCTCCCTGTCATCCTAACCCTTATCCTCACCCTAACCCTAACCCTAACCCTAACCCTCACCCTAACCCTAACCCTCACCTGAACCCTCACTCTCACCTTCACCCTCACCCTAAACATCACCCTAACCCTAAACCTCACGCTAACCCTAACCCTAACCCTCACCCTAACCCTAACCCTCACCTTAAACCTCACCCTCACCCAAATTCTCACCCTAAACCTTACAATAAACCTTTCCTAACCAAAAATATCACCCTCACCCTAGCCCTCACCCTAAACCTAACCCTAAACTTAACCCTCACCCTCACTCTCACCCTCACCCTCAGCCAAACCTAACCCTACCCTAACCCTAACCCTCACCCTCACCCTCACCCGCAACCTAACCCTAACAATAACCCTAACCCTCACCCTAACACTGAACCTCAACCTCACCCTCACCCTAACCCTAATCCTAACCCTAACTCTAATCCTAACCCTCACCCTCACCCTAACCCTCACCCTAACCCTTACCCTCAACTTCTCCTAAACCTAATCCTAACCCTCACACTAACCCGAACCCTCACCCTAACCATACCACTAACCCTAACCCTTACCCTCAACCTAAACATAACCCTAACAGTAACCCTAAACCTAAACTTAGTCCTCACACTAACCCTAACCCTCACCCACACATTAACCCGAACGCTCACCCGAACCCTCACCATAACCCTAACCCTAAACCTAACCCTAACACTCCCACTAAACCTAACCCTCACCCTAACTGTAACCCTACACATCAGCCTAAACCTCAACTTAACACTAACCCTAACGCTAATCCTTACCCTATCCCTAAATAAAACCCTAACCCTCAAACTCATCCTAGCCCTCACCCTAACCCTACCCCAAACACTAACCTTCACACTAAACCTAACCCTCACCCTATCCCTAAACCTTCCCCTCAGCCTAAGACTCACCCTAACCCTAACCGTAAACCTAAACCTAATCCTCACCCTATCCCTAACCCTAACCCTAACCCACACACTCACCCTAGCCCTCACCCTAACCTCATCCTAACCCTATCCCTAAACTTAAACCTCACCCTCATCCTAACCCTCACCCTAACCCTTACCCCTAACCTAATCCTATCACTGACCCTAACCTTAACCCTAAAACTCACACTAACCCTAACCCTCACACTTATCCTAACCCTACCCCACAGCGTATCCCTCATCCTAACCCTAACCCTAATCCTATCCCTCAACCTAACCCTAACCCTAACATTAACCTGAACCCTCACCCAAAACCTAACCCTCACCCTCACCCTCACACTCACCCTCAGCCTAATCCTAACACTAACCCTAATCCTAAACCTAACCCTCACCCACAGCTTCACCCTAACTCTAACCCGAACCCTAACCATAAACCTCCCCCTTCACCCAAACCCTCACCCGAACCCTCACTCTTACCCTACGGCTCACCCTCACCTTAACCCTAACCCTAACCCTAAACCTAACCCTAAACCTCACCCTCACCCTCAAACTCACCCTAACCCTAAGCCTCACTGTTACCCTAAACCTCACCCTAACACTTAACCTTACACTAACCATAACCCTCACACTAAACCTAAGCCTCACCCTCACCCTTACCCTAACCCTACCCTCACCCTAACCCTCAACCTAAACGTAACGCTCACCCTCACCCTATCCCTAACCCTAACCCTAACCCTCACCCTAACCCTAACCCTCAAACTCACACTAACCCTAACCCTCACACTAAACCTAACCCTCACCCTCACCCTAACCTTAACCCTACCCCTCACCCTACCCCTCACCCTCAACCTAGCCCTCACCCCTAACCTAATCCTAACCCTGACCCTAAACTTAACCCTAAAACTCACACTAACCCTAACCCTCACCCTAACCCTAACCCTACCCCACAGCCTAACCCTCATCCTAACCCTAACCCTAACCCTATCCCTCACCCTAACCCTAACCCTAACATTAACACTAACCCTCACCCAAAACCTAACCCTCACCCTCACCCTCACCCTCACCCTAACTCTAAAACTAACCTTACCCCTCACCCTCACCCTCACCCTAACCCTAACCCTAACCCTCACCTTAACCCTCACCCTAATCCTAACCCTGATCCTAACCCTCACCCTAAAGCTAACACTAAACCTAAACCTCACCCTCACCCTAACCCTCACCATCAACCTAACCCTAACCTAAACACGAACCCTCACCTCAACCTCACCCTCACACTTACCCTAACCTTAAACCTAACCCTAATCCTCTCCCTAACACTCAACCTCACCCTCACCTTAAGCCTAACCCTAACACTAATCCTAAACCTAACCCTCACCCTCACCCTAACCCTAACCCTAACCCTAATCCTAAACCGAACCCTCAACTTCACCCTAAATCTACCTCTAAACATCACCCTCACACTCACCCTTACCCTATCCCCAACCCTAAACCTTAGCCTAACCCTAACCCGCACCCTAACCCTAACCATAACCCTCACCCTAACCCTAACAATAACCCTATCCCTCACACTAACCCTTATCCTCACACTTACCCTAAACCTAACCCTAAACCTCACACTAACCGTAAACCTCACCCCAACCCTGACCCTACCCCTCACCCTAAACCTCACCCTAATCCAAACCCTAACCCTAACCAACACCCTAAACCTAACTGTAACCCTCACCCTCATGCTAACCCTCAGCCACACCCTAATCCTCACCCTCACCCGAACCCGAACCCTCACCCTAACCCTCACCCTCACCCTAAACATCACCCTAAACCTAACCCTCACCCTAACCCTAATCATAAACCTCAACCTCACCCTCACCCTCAGGCTAACCCTAGTCCTTAACCTAATCATAATACTCACCCTCACCCTAACCCTCACACTAACCCTTACCCGATCCTTCACCTAACCCTAACCCTAACCCGCACACTAACCCGAACCCTCACCCTAACCATAAAACTAACCCTAACCCTTACCCTCACCCTAATCCTATCCCTAACAGTAACCCTAACCCTAAAGCTAGTCCTCAAACTAACCCTAACCCTCACCCACACCTTAACCCGAACCCTCACCCGAACCCTCACCCTAACCCTAACCATAAACCTAACCCTAACACTCCCACTAAACCTAACCCTCACCCTAACTGTAACCCTACCCATCAGCCTAAACCTCAGCCTAACCCTAACCCTAACCCTAACCCTAATCCTAAACCTAATCCTCACACTCACACTCACCCTATCCCTAACCCTAACATTCACCCTCACCCTAAGACTAACCCTAACCCTCACCCTCACCCTCAGCCAAACCCTTAACCTCACCTTAACGCTAACCAAAACCCTCACCCTAACCCTAAAACTACCCCTCAAACTAACCCTAACCCTAACCCTCAACCCAACCATGATGCTAACACAAATGCTCACTCTCAAACTAACCCTTAGATTAAACTTTACCCTCAACATAACCCTATCCCTCACCCTCTCCTTAACCCTCACCCTACCCCTTCCCCTCACCCTAAACCTCATCCTACCCCAAACCCTAACCCTAACCCTAAACTTCACCCTAACCCTCACCCTAACCCTAACCCTAACCCTCACCCTAACCTTCACTCTCACCCTAAACCTAACCCTAACCCTGACCCTCACCCTAGCTGTCATCCTAATTCTTACCCTCACCCTAACCCTATCCCTAACCCTCCCTATAACCCTAAAACTACCCCTCAGCCTAACCCTAACCCTAACCCTCAACCCAACCCTAATGCTAACACAAATGCTCACTCTCAACCTAACCTTTAGATTAACCCTTACCCTCACCATAACCCTATCCCTCACCCTAACACTCACCCTAACCCTAACCCTAACCCTCACCCCAACCATCACCCTAACCCTAACCCTAACCCTAACCCTCACCCTCACCCTAACTGTCATCATAAGCCTTACCCTCATCCTAAACCTAAATCTAATCCTAAACCTAACCCTCACCCTAACCCTAACCCTCACCCGAACCCTCAGTCTCAACTTCACCATCACCCTAAACATCAACCTAACCCTCACCCTCACCCTAACCCTAACCCTAACACTGACCCTAACCCTAACCCTCACCTTAAACCTCACCCTCACCCTAATCCTCACCCTAAACTTAACCCTAAACTTTTCCTAAACAAAAACATCACCCTCACATTAGTCCTCACCCTAAACCTAACCCTAACCTTAATCCTCACCCTCATCCTCACCTTCACCCTCAGCCTCAGCCTCAGCCTCACCCTAACCCTAAACCTAATCCTAACCCTAACCCTGACCCTCACCCTCACTCTAACCATAACCCTAACCTACACCCTAGCCCTGACCCTAACCCTAACCCTAACCTTAACACTCAACCTAATCCTAAACCTAACCCTAATGCTAACCCTAACTCTCACCCTCACCCTAACCCTCACCCTAACCCTCAACGTCAGCCTAAACATCTCCCTAACCCCAACCCTTACCGTAACCCTAAGACTAACCCTCACCCTGAACCTAACCTCAGCTTAATCCTCATCCTCACCCAAATCCTCACCCTAACCCTAACCTTTACCTAACCAAAACCCTCACCCTCACCCTCAGCCTAACCCTCACCCTCACCCAAGCCCTCACCTTAACCCTAAACTTAACCCTAACACGCACCCTCAACCTCCCCTTCCCCATCAGCCTTACCCTAATCATAACCCTAAGCCTAACCCTAACCCTCAACCCCACCCTCACCCTCACCCTAACCCTAACCCTAACAATAACCCTCACCCTCATCCTAACGTTAACCCTAAAAATAACTCTAACCCTAGCCCTAATCCTAAAACTCACCCTAACCCTAATCCTAACCCTAACCCTCAACCTCAACCTCACCATCATTCTAACCCTCACCTTCACGCTGACCCTCACCATCACACTAACCCACACACTAACCCTAACCCTCACCCTAGCCCTAACCCTAACCCTAACCCTCACTTTCCCCCTCACCCTCAGCCTAACCCTAACTCTAACCCTAATCCTAAACTAACCTCACCTTCACCCTAACCCTCCCCCTCAGCCTCACCCTCACCCTCACCCTCACACTAACACTCAACATCACCCTAAACATCACCTTAATCCTAAACCTCAAACTGAACTTAACTGTAACGCTCACTCTAACCCTCACCCTCAAACTAACCCTCACCCTAAACATTATCCTAACACTAAACCTAACCCTTCCCCTAACCTTCACACTAACTCTAACCGTCAGTCTAACCGTATCCCGACACCTCACCCTAACTCTCACCCTAACCCTAACACAGCCTAACCCTAACTCTAAACCTAACCGTCACCCTCACCCTAACCCTCACCATCACCCAACGTTCACCCTAACCCTAACCCTAACCCTCACCCTAACCCTTACTTTAACCCTAACCCTCACCCTAAACCTAACCCTCACCCTAACAATAACACTCACACTAACCCTAAACCTAGCCCTAACCCTCACCCTCACCCTCAACATAACCCTAACACTCATCTTAACCCTAACCCTAAACCTAAACCTCACAGTAAAACTAAACCTCACCCTAACCATAATCCTCAAACTAAACCTAACAATCACTCTATCCCTAACCCTACCCCTCATCCTAAACCTCACCCTAAACCTAACCCTAACCCTAATCCTCACCCTATCCCTAACCTTAACCCTAACCCTCACCCTAACCCTCACCCTCACCCTAACCCTAATGCTAACCCTAAGCCTCACCCTCACCCTAACCCTCAACCTAACCCTTACCCTCACCCTAACCCTTACCCTGACCCTAACCCTAACCCTCACTCTCGCCCTAACCCTCACCCTAACATTTACCCATACCCTCACCCTAACCCTAATCCTCACCCTTACCCTAACCCTCACCCTAGCCCTAACCCTCACCCTAAACCTAACCCTCACTCTTACAGTCACCCTCAAACTCAGCCAAAACCTAATCCTTACCCTAATCCTAACCCTAACCCTCACCCTAACTCTAACCCTAACCCTCAACCTCACCCTAACCATATACCTATCCCTCACCCTAACACTAACACTCACCCTATACCACACCCTCACCCTAACCCTAAACCAAAACCTAACGCTCACCCTAAACCTCACCCTAACCCTAACACTAAACCTAACCGTCATCCTCACAATAAACCTCACCCTATAACTTACCCTCACCATTACCCTAACCCAAACCCTAAACCTAATCCTCAACCACACCCTAACCTTCACCCTGACCTTAACCCTCACCCTCACCCTAAACATCCCCCAAACCCTCACCCTCATGGTAACCCTAAACTTAACCATCACCCTAAACCTAACCCTCACTCTCACACTAATCCTCACCATAAACCTAACCCTGACCTAAAAGGAACCCTCACCCTAACCCTCACACTAACCCTCACCCTCACCCTAGCCCTCACCCTAAACCTAACCCGAACCCTAACCCGAACCCTAACCCTAACCCTAACCCTATTCCTATTCCTAACCCTCAACCTAAACCTAACTCTAACATTAACCCTCACCCTCACCCTCACCCTCACTGAACACTCACCCTCACCATAAATATCACCCTAACCATAACCCACACCCTAACCTAACCTCAGATTAACCCTCACCCTTAACCTAATCCTCACCCTAACCCTAAGACTAACGTGAACGAATCCCTCACCCTCACAGTACCCTCACCCTAGCCCTAAACCTAACCCTAAACATAACACATACCCACACCCTAACCCTCACCCTCATCCTCACTCTAACCCTAATCCTAACCCTAATCCTAACCCTCATGCTCACCCTACCCCTCTCCCTAACCTTAACTGTATCCCTAACCCTCACCCTCATCCTAACCATCACGCTCACCCGAACACTCACCCTCAACCTAAACGATACTCTCACAATAAATATCAGGTTAAACCTAACCCTCAACCTAACCCTAACTCTAACCCTCAGACTAATGCTCATCCTAACCCTAACCCTAACCCTAACCTTCACCCTAACCCAAACCCTACCCATAAAACTAACACTAAACCTAACCCTCACCCTCACCCTCAGGCTAACTCTAATACTAACCCTAACACTCACCCTCAACCTAACTCTAAACCTAAACCTAACCCTAATCCTCACCCTCACCATTTCCCTAAACCTATCCCTAACCCTCACCCTAACCCTAACCCAAAAACTATACCTCACCCTCACCCTAACCTTCACCCTAACCCTCACACTAAACCTCACCCTAACCCTTACCCTCACCATAAACCTCACTATAACCCTAATCCTCACCCTAAACCTAACCCTCACCAACAACCTTAACCTCACCCCCAGCGGAACCCTAACCCACACACTAACACTCACCCTAACCCTAACCCTAACACTATTCCTCAACCTAAACCTAACCCTTAAACTCACCCTAACCCTACACCTACGCCTAACACTCACGCACACCCTCACCCTAACCCTCACCCTCACCCTAACGCTCACCCTAACCATAACCCTACCCTTCACCCTAAACCTCACACTAACCCTAACCCTAATCCAAACCCTCAACCTAACCCTAAAGCTACCCCTAACCCTCAACCTCACACTAAACCTAAACCTAACACTAACACTCAATCTAACCCTAATTCTCACCCACACCCTAACCTTCACCCTCACCTTAACCCTCACCCTATCTCTAAACATCACCCAAACCCTAACACTCACCCTAACCCTAGCCCTAACCTTCACCTAACCCTAATCCAAAGCCTAATCATAAACCTCACCCTATTCCTCAACATAACCCTAACGTTTGGCTAAAAGAAACTCTCAATCTGAAACTCACACTAACACTCACCCTCACCCTAACCATCACCCTAATCCTAACCCTAACCCTAACCCTCACCCTCACCCTAAACCTCACTCTAACCCTTACCCTCACCCTAACCCTAAGCCTAACACTAACCCTAAACCTAAACCTCAGCCTCACCCTCACCATCACCCTCACCTTTAGCCTAACCCTAACCCTAACCCTATTCCCAATCCTAACACTCTCCCTCAAACTTACCCTAACCCTCACCCTCACCCTAACTTTCACCCTCACCCTAAACATCACCCTAATAATAAACCTCACCCTAACCCTAACGCTAAACCTTACCCTAACCCTAACCTCATCTTAACCCTAACCCTGACGTAAACGAAACGCTCACCCTCAACTTCACACTAACCCTCACCCTCACCCTAGCCCTCAACCTCACCCTAACCCTAACTATAACCCTCAACCTCACCCTCAACCTCACCCTCAGCCTAAACCTAACCCTAAGCCTAACCCTAACCCTCACCCTCACCCCAACCCTAACCCTAACCCTAACCCTCACCCCAAACCTAACCCTCACCCTAACACTAACCCTCACTCTCACCCTCACCCTAATCCTAACCATAACTCTAATCCTAACCCTCACCCTCACCATAACCCTCATCCTAAACCATACCCTCACCCTCACCCTAAGTGTAACCGTAAACCTCACAGTAACCCTAACACTCAACCTAATCCTAACCCTAACTTAACCCTCAACCTCACCCTAATCCTCAACCTAACCTTTCCTTAACCCTTACCTAAACTAAACCTTCACTCTCACCCTCACCCTAACCCTCATCATAATCCTAACCCTACCCTTCACCCTAACCCTCATACTAACCCTAACCCTAATCTTAACCGTCAACCTAATCCTAACCCTAGCCCTTACCCTCACACTCACACTAACCCTAAACCTAATGCTAACACTCAACCTAACATTAATGCTCACCCACACCCTAACTCTCACCCTCACTCGAACCCTTACCCTCACCCGAACCCTCATCCTCGCTCTAATCCTCACCGTCACGCTAAACATCACCCAAACCCTAACCCTCACCCTAACCCTTGCTCTAACCCTCACCCTAACCCTAAACATCAACCTAACACTCACCCTCACGTTAATCCTCAGCATAACACTAAACCTTGGCTAAAAGAAACCCTCACCCTAACCCTCATACTAACCCTCACCCTCACCCTAGCCCTCACCCTAATCTTAACCCTAACCCTAAACCTCACACTCACACTAAACCTCACTCTAACCCTTCCCCTCACCCTCACCCTAACCCTAACAATTAGCCTCACAGTACCCGTAACTCTCACCTTAACCCTAACCCTAACCCTAACCCAAACTCTCACCCTCACCCTCACCCTCACCCTCACCTTCAGCCTAACCCTAACCGTAACCCTGTTCCCAAACCTAAACCTCACCCTCACCCTTACCCTAACCCTCACCCTCACCCTAACCCTCACCCTCACCCTAAACATCACCCTAAACCTAAACTTCACCCTAACCCTAACCCTAACCCTAACCCTAAACCTAACCTCAGGTTAAACCTAACCCTGAGGTAAATGAAATCCTCACCGTAAACCTCATACTAACCCTACCCTCACCCTAACCATCACCTTCACCCTAACCTTAATCCTAAACATCAACCTCACCCTCTCCCTCACCCTCAGCCTAAACCTAACCCTAAAACTAACCCTAACCCTCACCCTCACCCTCAACCCAACCCTAATCCTCACCCTAACACTAACCATTCATCCTTACCATCACCCTAATCCTAACCGTAACTCTAATCCTAACCCTCACCCTCACCCTAAACCTCACCCTAACACTTACCCTCACCCTCACCCTAACCCTAACCCTAACCCTCACAGTAATCCTAACCTTCACCCTAACCCTAATCCTCACCTTAACCCTCAACCTCACCCTAATCCTCACCCTAACCTAACCTTAACCCTTACCTAAACTAAACCCTCACCCTAAACCTCACCCTCACCCTAGCCCACCCCCTAACCCTAACCCTAAACCTAACCCTCACAGTAACCCTAACCCTAACCCTCTGTCTGAACTTTATCCTAACCCTAAAGCTAAAACTAACCTTCAACCTAATCAAACCCTAACCCAAACCCTCACACTAACCCTAACTATAACCCTCAGCCTAATGCTCATCCTAACCCTAACCATAACCCTAACCTTCACGCTAAACCTAACCCTAACCCTCAACCTAACCCTAAACCTCACCCTCAACCTCACACTCACCCTAAGCACAAACCTAGTGCTAACCCTAATCCTAACCCTCACCCTCAACCTAACTCTAACACTAAACCAAACTCTCCCCCTTCCCCTCACCCTCACTCTAAACCTCACTCTAACCCTACCCTTAAACCTCAACCTAACTTGCATCCTAACCCTAACCCTAGCACTAACCCTAACCCTGACCCTCAATTTAACCCTCCCCATAACCCTAAGTCTAACCCTAAACCTCACCCTCACCCTAACCCTAATCCTAACACTAAACCTAAACCTCACCCTAACTCTCACAATAACCCTCAGCCTCACCCTAAACATCACCCGAAGCTTAACCCACACCCTAACTCTAACCCTAACCCTCACCCTCACCCTAACCACAGCTTAACCCTAACCCAGATGTAAACGAAATCCTCACCCTCACTCTCACCCTAATCCTCACCCAAACCCTAACCCTGATGTAAAAGAAACCCTCACCCTAACCCTCACACTAACCCGCACCCTCACCCTAGCCCTCACCCTCACCCTCACCCTAACACTAACCATCAACCTCACCCTCACCCTCACCCTCAGCCTAAACCTAAACCTAACCTAACCCTAACCCTCAACCTTACCCGCACCCTAACCCTAACCCTCACCCTAATACTAAACCTCAACCTCACCCTAACCCTAATCCTAACCCTAACTCTAATCCTAACCCTCATCCTCACCCTAACCCTCACCCTAACCCTTACCCTCACCTTCACGTAAACCTAACCCTAACCCTCACACTAACCCGAACCCTCTCCCTAACCGTAACACTAACCCTACCCCTCAGCCTAAGACTCACCCTAACCCTAAACCTAAACCTAAACATAACCCTCACCCTATCCCTAACCCTAATCCTAACCCTCACACTAACCCTAGCCCTCACCCTAACCTTAGCCTAACCCTATCCCTAACCCTAAACCTCACCCTCATCCTAACCCTCACACTAACCCTTACCCTCACCCTAATACTAACCCTGACCCTAATCTTAACCCTAAATCTCACACTAACCCTAATCCTCACCCTAACACTAACCGTACCCCACAGCCTAACCCTCATCCTAAAACTAATCCTAACCCTATCCCTCACCCTAACCCTAACCCTAATATTAAGCCTAACCCTCACCCTAACCCTAATCCAAAACCTAACCCTCACCCACACACTCACCCTAACTCTATCCCGAACACTAACCATAACCCTCCCCCTCCCCTTCCCCCTCACCCGAACTCTCACTCTCACCCTAATACTCACCCTCACCCTAACCCTAACCCTATCCCTAACCCTCACCCTAACCTTAAACCTCACACATACCATCAGCCTCACACTCACCCTAACCCTCACCATCAACCTAAACCTAACCCTAACCATAAACCTCACGCTAACCCTAAACCTAACCCCTCCCCTCACCTGAAACTTCACCCTCACCCTAACAATAACCCTCACCTTAATCCTA
This sequence comes from Dipodomys merriami, assembly GCF_024711535.1. NCBI lineage: Eukaryota > Metazoa > Chordata > Mammalia > Rodentia > Heteromyidae > Dipodomys > Dipodomys merriami. Next base: position 1,033,297 of record NW_027206235.1, on the reverse strand, counting down.
ACCCTAACATTCACCCTAACCCTAACCCTCACCTCAGCCCTCAACCTCATCCTAATCCTCACCCTAAACTTACCCTAACCCTTACCTAAAGTAAACCCTCACCCTCACCCTAACCCAACTCTAAAACTAACCTCATACTAACGCTAACCCTAATCCTCAGCCTAACGTTCATCCTAAACCTAACCCTAAACCTAACCCTCACCCTAACCCTAACCATAACCCTAACCCTCACCCTATCCCTAACCCTCACCCTCACCCTCACCCTAAGCGTAATCCTAAACCTAACCCTCACCCTCACCCTAAAATTAATCCTAACCGTAACCCTCACCCTCACCCAGATCCTAACCCTCATCCTAAACCTAAGCCTCACTCTAACCCTAAACGTAGCCCTAACCATCACCTTCATCCTCACCCTTAACCTAACCCTAACCCTCAACCTAACCCTCACTCTCACCCTAACCCTAACCATAACCCGCACACTAAACCTAACCCTCACCCTCACCGTTACCCTAAACCTACCCCTCACCCTAACCCTCACGTTCACCCTAACTCTAACCCTAAACCTAACCCTAACCCTCACACTAACCCTAATCCTAACCCTCACCCTCACCCGAACCTTCACCCTCACCCTCACCCTAAACATCACCCTAACATTAACCCTCACCCTAATCGTAACCCTAAGGCTCACCCTAACCCTAACCCTAACCCTCAACTTAACCCTCAATCTCACCCTAATCCTCACCCTAACCTAACCTTAAACCTTACCTAAACTAAACCCTCAACCTAACCCTCACCCTCACCCTAGCCCACACCCTAACATAACGCTAAACATAACCCCCACACTAACCCTAAACCTAACCATCAGCCTAAACCTTCTCCTAAACCTAAAACTAACCTTCACCCTAACCAAATCCTAACCCTAACATTAACCTTAACCCTAACCCTCACACTAACCCTAAACCGAACCCTCAGCCTAACACTCATCCTAACCCTACCACTAACCCTAACCCTAACCCTAAACCTAACCCTAACCTTCACCCTAAACCTCACCCTAACCCTTACTCTCACCATAACCTTAACCCTAACCCACACCCTAACCCTCACCTGAACCCTCACCCTCACCCTCACCCTAACCGTAACCCTAACCCACACCCCAACCCTAACCCTAACCCTAACTCTAACCCTCACCCTCAACTGAACCCAAACCCGAACTCTAACCCTATACCTCACCCTAACCCTAACTCTAACCCTAACCCTAACACTTACTCTCATCCTAATCCTCACCCTAAGCCTTTTCCTCACACTAACCCTAAACCTAACCCTCACCATCACCCTAACCCTCACCCTCACCCTCACCCTAACCCTCACCTACACCCTAACCCTCACCTTCACCCTCACCCTCACCCTAAACATCACCCTAATCATCACCCAAACCCTAACGCTCAGCCTAACGCTAACCCTAACCCTCACCTTAACCCTAAACCTCACCTTCAACCTCACCCTCAGCCTAATCTTCACCCTAAACCTAACCCTAACCCTTTCCTAACAGAAAACCGCACCCTCACCCTAACCCTCACCTTAACCCTCGCCCTCACCCTAGCACTCACCCTAACCCTAAGCCTAAGCCAAACCCTAACCCTCACCTTCAAACTCATCCTCAACCGCAGCCTCACCTTAACCCTACACCTAATCCTAACCCTAACCCTCACCCTCACCCTCACACTAATCCTAACCCTAAACCTAATGCTAACCCTAAAACTCACCCTAACCTTAACACTAATCCTCACCCACACCCTAACCCTAACCCTAACCCTAATGCTATACCTAAACCTAATCCTCACCCTAAGACTAATGCTGACCTTAATACTCAACCACAACCTAAATCTCACCCTAACACTTAGCCTCATCCTAACCCTAACCCTAACCCTAAACCTAAACCTACCGCTCACCTAAACATTCACCCTAACCCTTACACTAACCCTATTCCTCACCCTCACCCTAACCCTCACCATATCCCTTTTCCTCACACTAACCCTAACCCTTACCCTACACCTCATCCTAATTCTAACCCTAAACTCAACCCTAACCCTAACCCTCACCCTAACCCTAAACCAAACCCTCATCCAAACGCTCTCCCTAACCCCAACACTAACCGTATCCCTCATCCTCACACTAACCCTAACCCTTTACCCTCACCCTAAGCCTAACACTACCCCTAAAACTAATCCTAACCCTAACACTCACCCTCACACTCACCTTAACTGGAACCCTAAGCGTAAACCTAACCCTCAACCTAACCATAAACCTATCCCTAACCCACACCCTAACCCTAAACATCACCCTAAACCTAACCCTAACCCTCACCCTCACCCTAACCATAACACTCACCCTCACCCTTACCCTCACCGTCACCTTATCCCTCACCCTAAACCTAACCGTGACCCACACCCTAACACTCACACTCACCCGAACCCTCACCCTCAGCCTCACCGTAACCCTAACCCTAACCCTCACACCGACACTAACCCTCACCCTAACCCTAACTTTAAACCTCACACTCACCCTAACCCTAACCCTTACCCTAACCCTCACCCTAACCCTTAATATAACCTTAACCCTCACTCTCACCGTAATCCTCAAACTAACCCTTAATCCTTACACTAACCCTAACCCTAACCCTCACACTAAACCAAATCCTCACCCTAACCCTAACCATAACCCTCACCCTCACCCTAACCCTAACCCTCACCCTAATCCTAACCCTAAACCTAACCCTCACCCTCACCCTAACCCTCACCTTCAACCTAACCCTCACCCTAACCCTAACCCTCACCAACACCCTAACTCTAACCCTCACCCTAACCTTCACTCTCACCCTAACCCTCACCAACAACCTAAGCCACAACCTCAACCGAATCCTCACTCTCACCCTCACCCTCACCCTAAACATCACCCTAACCCAAACCCTCAACTTAACCCTAACCCTAACCCGCACCCTAAACCTAACCCTCAACTTAAACCTCACCCTCACCTTAAACTTAATCCTAAACCATTCCTAACCAAAAACCTCACCTTCACCCTAACCCTTACCCTATCCCTCACCCTCACCCTAGCCCTCACCCTAAACCTAACGCTAAATTTAACCCTCACCCTCATGCTCACCCTCACCCTCACCCTCACTCTCAGTCTCACCCTAACCCTAACCCTAATCCTATCCCCAACCCTGACCCTCACGCTCACTCTAAACCTAACCCTAACCTGCACCCTAAGCCTAACCCTAACCCTAATGCTTACCCTAACCCTCAACCTCACCCTAACCCTAACCATAACACTCACCCTAAACCTAATCCTAACCCTAATGCTAACCCTAACCCTCACCCTCACCATAACCCTGACCATAACCCTTACCCTAACCCTCACCCTCACTCTATCCCTAACCCTAACACTCACCCTAACCCTAAATCTAACCCTAACCCTAATCCTATCCCTCAGCCTAACCCTCACCCTCACCCTAATCCTCACCCTCTCACTAACATTAATGCTAACCCTAACCATCAACCTCACCCCAACCGTCGCTCTAACCCTTACCTTCACCATAACCCTATCCCTCAACCTCAACCAAACCCTCACCGTAAACCTTACACTCACCCTAACCCTCATCCAACCCTAACCCTAACCCTAACCTTCACCCTAAACCCCACCCTAACCTTCACCATAACCCTAAGGCTAACCCTAACCCTCAGTCTCACCCTAACCATCACCCTAACCCTTATCCTCACACTAACCCTAACCGTAACCATAACCTTCACAATAGGCCTAACCCTCAAACTAACCCAAAGCTTAACACTCACCATAACACTCACCGTAACCCTAACTTTTACCCTAACCCGAACCCTAAACCTAACCCTAAACCTCACCCTAACACTCACCCTGACCCTAAACTTAACCTCACCTTAACCCTCATCCTCAGCCTAAACCTAACCCTAACCTTCACCCCAACTGTCATCCTAACCCTTACTCTCACCCTAACCCTAACCCAAACCCTAACCCTCACCCTAACCCTAACCCTCACCCGAACCCTCACTCTCACCTGCACCCTCACCCTAAACATCACCGTAACCCTAACCCTCACCCTAAACCTAACCCTAACCCTCAACCTAAAACTTTCCCTCACCTTAAACCTCACGCTCACCCTAATCCTCACCCTAAACCTAACCCTAACCAAAAATATCACCCTCAACCTAGCCCTCACCCTAAACCTAACCCTAACCTTAACCCTCACACTCACCCTCACCCTCGGCCTCACAATAACACTAAACCTAATCCTAACCCTAACCCTGACCCTCAACCTCACTGTAACCCTAACCCTAACCTGCACCCTAACCCTAAACCTAACCCTAACACTCAACCTTACCCTAACCCTAAACCTAATCCTAACCCTAACCCTCACCCTCACCTTAACCCTGACCCTGACCCTAACACTTACCCTTACCCTCACCCTCACTCTCACCCTAACCCTCACCCAACCCTAACCGGAACCCTAACCCTCACCCTAACCCCTAGCCTAACCTTCACCCTAACCCCAACGTTAACCCTAACCCTCAGTCTCAACCTAACCCTCACCCTAACCCTTATCCTCACACTAACACTAACCCTAACCATAAACCTCACAAAAAGCATAACCCTCATCCTAACCCTAACCCTACCTCTCACCCTAACCCTAACCCTAACCCTAACGCTCAACCTAACCCTAACTTTCACCCTCACCCTAATCCTCACCCTAAACCTAACCCTAACCCTTACCTAACCGAAACCCTCACAATTAACCTCACCCTCTCCCTCACCCTCAGCCTAACCCTGACCCTAACACTAATCCTAACCCTAACTCTTACCCTCAACCTAAACCTAACACTAACCCTCACCATCACCCTCCCACTCACCCTCACCCTCACCCTAACCTTCACCCTAAAGCTTACTCTCACACTAAACCTAACCGTTACACTAAACCTAATCCTCACCCTAAACCTAACCATAATCCTCACCTTAACCCTCCTCCTAACCCTAACCCTAACCCTCAACCAAACCCTAACCCTAAACATTACATTAACACTAACCCTCACCCTCACCCTCAGCCTAACAATAACCCTAACCCTAATCCTAACCCTAACACTCACCCTAACTCGAACCCTAATCGTAAACCTAACCCACACCCTAATCCTAAACATCACCCTAACCCTAACCCTAACCCTCACCCTCACCCTAACCTTAACCCTCACCCTAACTCTTACCTTAACCCTAATGCTAACCCTAACCCTAACTCTCACACTAAACCTAACCCTCACCCTAAATCTAACACTAAATCTACACGTCCCCCTAACCCTCACCCTAACCATAGCCATGAAAGCTAGGGTGAGTCTTAATCATATTCTCAAACTCAGCCTCACCTTAACCCTAACCCTCATCCTAGCGTTCAACCTAACCATAACTCTAACCCTAACCCTAACTCTAAACCTCACCTTCACCCTCACCCTCACCCTCACCCTCACCCTAATCCTAACCCTAACCCTAATACTAACCCTAAACCTAACACTACACCTACATCTACCCCTACCCCTAACCCTAACCCTCACACTCACCCTCACCCTTACCCTCACCCTCACCATAAACCTCACATTAACTCCAACCTTCACCCTCACCCTAAACCTCACCCTCACCCTCACCCTACACCTAAACCTAACCCACAACCTCACCCTCACCCTCACATTCACCCTAAACCTAACCCTCACCCTCACCCTAACCCTAACCCTAACACTCACAATAACCCTAACCCTAACCCTCACCCTCACCCTCACGCTAAACCTAACCCTAACCCTCTCCATTACCCTCACCCTAACCCTAATGCAAAACCAAATCTTCACCCTCACCCTAAACCTAAAGCTAACCCTAACAGTCACCCTCACCCTAACGCTCACCCTAACCCTTACCCTCACCCTAACTCTAACCCTAACCCTCACACTAACCATAATCCTCACCCTAACCCTAAACCTACCCTTCACCCTAAGGCTCACCCTATCCCTAACCCTAACCCTAATACTCACCCTAACCCTAAACTTCATCCTAACCCTCGCCCTCACCCTAACCCTAACCCTAACCCTAATCCTTACCTAACCGAAACCCTCATCCTCACACTCATCCTCACCCTAACGCTCACCCTCACCATCGCCCTCACCATAACCCTAACCCTAACCCTCTCCCTAAACATAACATTAACTTTAACCCTCAATATAACCCTCACCCTTGCCCTAACCTGAACTTTAACCCTCAGCCTAACCCTCACCAAAACCCATACACTCACCCTCACCCTCACCCTAACCCTCACACTAAACCTAAACCTCACCATAACCCTAACACTAACACTAAACAAAACCCTCATCCTATCCCTCAAACTAAGGCTAAACCTTACCCTAACCCTCACCCTCACCATCACCCCAAACCTAACATTGACCCTCACCCTCACCCTAATCCTTAACCTCACCCTAACCCTAACACTTACACTTACCCGAACCCTCACCCTAATCCTAACATTCACCCTAACCCTAACCCTACCCCTTACCCTAACCCTCACCCTAACCCTAACCCTAACCCTCACCCTAACACTAAACCTAACCCTATCCCTATCCCTTAAATACACCCTAACCCTCACCCTAACCCTAATGCAAACCCAAACCCTAAACCTAAACCTCACACTAACTGTAACCATCACCGTAACCATAAACTTCATCCTATCCCTGACCCTCACCCTAACCCTAATCCTAACCCTTACCTAACTGAAACGCTCTCCCTCACCCTCTCCATCTCCCTAACCCGCAACCTCACATTAGACCTCAACATAAACCTTACACTAAACTTAAAAATAACCCTCACACTAACCCTCACCCTCACACTAAACCTAACCCTAAGCCTCAACCTCACCCTCACCATCACCCTAACCCTAAACCTCACCCTCACTCTCCCCCTAACCCTAAACCTAACCCTCACCCTAATCTTAACCCTCACCATAACCCTAACCCTAACCCTCACCCGCACCCTCACACTATACCCAAACCTAAACCTCACCCTAACCATCAACCTAACCCTAAAGGAAACCCTAAACCTCACACCAATCCTTACCCTCACCCTAACCCTAACCCTAACTCTAACCCTCATACTAACCCTAACCCTCATCCTAACACTAACCCTACCCCTCAACCAAAGCCTCACCCTATAACTAACCCTAACCTAAACCAAAACCTAACTCTCATTGTCACCTTAACCCTCACCCTCAACCTAACATTAACATTACCATTAACCCTCACCTAAACCTAACCCTAATCCTAAACCTCACACTAACACTCACCCAAACCGTAACCCTAACCTTCACACTAACACTAACCCTCACCCTAAACCTAAACCTAACACTCACCCTCACCCTCAAGCTCATCCTCAACCAAACCCTAACCCTAACACTAATCCTAACGCTAAGCCTCATCCACACCCTCCCCCTCTCCCTAACCCTAACCCTAACCCTCAAACTCACCCTCATCCTCACCCTAACCCTCACTCTCACCCTAACCCTAACCCTAACCCTATCCCTATCGCTCATCCTAACCCTCACCCTAACCCAAATGCTAACCATAAACCTCACCCTCACCCTAACCCTCACAATAACCCTTACCCTCACCCTAACCCTAACCCTCACCCTCATTCTAACCCTCACGCTAACACTTACCCACAACCCAACCCTCACCGTAACCCTCACCCTATCCCTAACCCTAACACTAAACTTCACCTTAAACCTCACCCTCACCCTAATCCTCACCCTAAACCTAACCCTAAACCTTTCCTAACCAAAAATATCACCCTCATCCTAGCCCTCACCCTAAACCTAACCCTAAACTTAATCCTCACTCTAACCTTCACCCTCAGCCTCACCCTAACCCTAAACCTAATCCTATCCCTAACTCTGAACCTCACTCTCAGTGTAACCCTAACCCTAAACTGCACCCTAACCCTAACCCTAACCCTAATCCTAACACTCAACCTTACCCTAACCCTAACTCTAATGCTAACCCTAACCCTCACCCTCACCCTAACCCTGACCCTAACCCTTACCCTTACCCTCACCCTCACTCTCACCATAACCCTAACTGTTACACTCACCAAAACCCTATTCCTCACCCTCAACATAATCCTCATCCTAACCCTACCCCTACCTCACACCCTAACCCTCACCCTAACCCTAACACTCAACCTAACCCTAACCCTCACGTCACCCTAATCCTCACCCTAAACCTAATCCTAACACTTACCTATCCAAAACCCTCACCCTCAACTGCACCCTCTCCCTCACCCTCAGCCTAACCCTTACCCTAACCCTAATCCTAACCCTAACTCTTACCCTCACTCTAAACCTAAACCTAACCCTAATCCTCACTGTCACCATCCCTCTCACCCTCAACCTCACCCTAACCCTCACTCTCAAATTCACACTCACCCTAACCCTCACCATCACCCTAAACATCACCCTAACCCTAAACCTCACACTAACCCTAAACCTTACCCTAACCCTAAACTTACCCCTAACCCTCAACCTAACTCTAACCCTAAGCCTAAACATCACCCTAACCCTAACCCTAACCCTAACCTGCCGAACCCTAATCCTTACCCTAACCCTAACCCTTACCCTAAACTTAACCTTAACCCTAACTCTCACACTAAACCTTATGCTAACCCTAACCCTCATCCTCACCCTAATCCTCACCCTAACCCTTATCCTCACACTAAACCTAACCATAACCCTCAGCATTAACCTAACCCTAACCCTAACCCTTACCCTCTCTCTAACCCTGCCCCTCAAACACTCATCCTCACCCTAATCCTAACACTAATCCTCACCTTAAACCTAACCCTAACCCTAACCCGAAAGCTAAACCTCACTCTAACCCTAACCCTTACCCTAAACCTAACTCTAATCCTAAACCTAACCCTAACCCTAAGCCTCACCCTCACCCTCACCCTCACCCTAACCCTCACCCTAACCCTAACCCTCACCCTAACCCTAACCCGTATGCTATCCCTAAACCTTACCGTCACCATCACCCTTACTCTAACTCTCAACCTCAAACTCACCTTCACCCTAACCCTCAAACTAACGCAAAACCTCACCCTAACACTAACCTTCTTCCTAACCCTAACTATACCCCTCACCCTCACCCTAAACCTTACGCAGACCCTTACCCACACCCTAACCCTCACCCTATCCCTAATGCTAAATCTAACCCTAACCCTTACCCTCACCTTAAACCTAACCCTAAGCCTAACCCGAATCCTCACACTAAACCTAACCCTAACACTACCGCTCAGCCTAACTCTCACCCAAATCATAACACTAATCCTCACCCTATCCATAACCCTAACCCTAACACTCACCATCACCCTAGAACTCACCCTAATACTAACCTTAACCCTAACCATCACCCTCACACTAACACTCACACTAACCCTAACCCTAAGACTAACCAAAACTCTCACCCTAACCATCACCCTCACCCTAACCTTAACCGTCACCTTTTCCCTCACCCAAACCCTAACCCTAACCCTCACCCTCACTCTAACCCTCACTCTAAACCTCACCCTCACCCTAACACTAACCCTAACCCTCACCATAACCTTCACCCTAAACTTAACCCTAACCCTAACCCTAACAATCCCTATAACCCTCACCTAACACTAACCCTAAACCTAAACCTCAAACTAACCCTACACCTCACCCTCACCCTAACCTTCAACCTCACCCTAACCCGCACCCTAACCCTAACCGTCACACAAACGTTAACCCTCATGAGAAACGGAACCGTCACTCTTAGCCTCACCCTCACCCTAAACATCACACTAACCCTAACCCTCACCCTAACCCTAAACCTAACACTCAACCTATACCTAAGGTCACCCTAACCCAAAACTTCACCCTAATAAACTAACCCTAACCCCAACCCTAACCCTAACCCTCACACTCACCCTAACCCTAACCTTCACCCTCACCCTCACCCTAAACCTAACCCTGATCCTCACCCTCACCCTCACCCTCACCCTCACCCTAAACCTACCCCTAACCCTAAACCTCAACCTAAACCTAACACTCACCATAACCCTAAACCTAACCCTCACCCTCACCCTCACCCTAACCCTAACTCTAAACCTCACCTTCACCCTCACCCTCACCCTCACCCTCAGCCTAATCCTAACCCTAAACCTAACCCTAACCCTACCTCTATCCCTCACCCTAACCCTAACTCTCACCCTAACCCTCAAACTAACCCTTACCCTCACCCTCACCCTAAACCTCACATTAATCCTAACACAAAAACTAACACTAACCCTAACCCTAACCCTCACACTCACCCTCACCCTAACCCTAACCATCACCCTCACCCGCACGATAACCCTAACCCTAAACCTTACCCTAACCGTAAACTTAACCTAAACCTAAACCTCACTCTCAACCTCACCCTTAACCTAACCCTAACCCTCACCCGCACCCTCAACCTAACCCTAACCCTCACCCTCACCCTCACCCTCACCCAGACACTAATCCTAACCCTAACCCTAACCCTCACCCTAAACCTAACACTCAACATAACCCTAAACCTAACCCTCACCCTCACCCTCACCCTAACCCTAACCTTAACCCTCACCATAACCCTCACCCTAACCCTAATGCAAACCTGAAACCTCACCTCACCCTAAACCAAAAGCTAACCCTAACTGTCACCCTCACCCTAAACCTCACAGTAACCCTTACCCTCATCCTAACTCTAACCCTAACCCTCACACTAACCCTAACCCTCAACCTAACCCTAAACCTACCTGTGACCCTAACCCTCACCATATTCCTCACCCTAACCCTATCCCTCTCCCTAACCCTAACCCTAACCCTCACCCTAAACCTAACCCTAAACCTCACCCTAACCCTAACCCTCACACTCACCATCTGCCTACCACTAACCATAACCCTAAACCTAACCCTAAAGCTCACCCTCATACTCACCCTAACTCAAACCGTAACCCTAACCCTAACCCTTACAATAACCCTAACCCTATCCCTAACCCTCACCCTAACCCTAAACCTCATCCTAACCCTAATCCTAACCCTCATCCTAACCCTAACCCTAACCCTAATTCTAACCCTAACCCTCACCCTCACCCTCACCCTAACTCTAAATCTAAACCTAAATCTAACACTCACCCTCACCCTCACCCTAACCTAAAACTATCCCTAACCCTCACCCTAACCTTAAAACTCACCCTATACCTCACACTCACCCTAACGCTAACCCTAACTCTAACCCTCACCCTAACCCTCACCCTAACCCTAACAATAACCCTAACACTCATCCACACACTAAACCTCACCCTAACACTTACCCTCAACATAACCTTAACCCTAAGCCTAAACCTAATCCTAACCCTAAACCTAACCCTCACCCACACACTAAAGCTAACCCTAACCCTAACCCTAATCCTAATCCTAAACCTAACCCTCACCCTCAAACTCAACCCACCCCTAACTCTAACCCTAACCCTCACCCTAACCCTAACCCTCACCCTAACCCTAACCCTCAACCTAACCCTAACCCTCACACTCACCCTAAACCTCACCCGAACCCTAACATTACCCCTCTCCCTAACCCTCACCCTCACCCTCACCCTAACCCTAAACTTTACCCTAATCCTCACCCTAACCCTAACCCTTACCCTATCCCTAAACCTGCCCCTCAACCTAACCCTCATCCTCACCCTTATCCTAACACTAACCCTCACCCTAAACCTAAACCTAACCCTAACCCTCACCGTAACCCTAAACCTAACCCTCACCCTAACGCTATCCCTTACCCTAAACCTCACCTTAATCCTAAACCTAATCCGAATCCTCACACTGAACCTAACCCTAACCCTACCACTCAGCCTAACCCTCGCCCAAATCATAACACTAATACTCACCCTATACCTAACCCTAACACTAACACTAACCCTCACCATCACCCTTGACCTCACCCTAATACTAACCCTAACCATAACCATCACCCTCACACTAACACTAACCCTAACCCTAACACTAACCAAAATTCTCACCCTAACCTTCACCACCAACCTAACCCTAACCCTCACCCTTTCCCTCACCCAAACCCTAACCTAACCCTCACCCTCAATCTAACCCTCTTTTTAAACCTTACCCTCACCATAACCCTAACCCTAAACCTCACCGCAACCCTCACCCTAAACTTAACACTAAACCTAACCCTAACCCTAACCCTCACCCTCACCCTCACCCTCACCTAACACTAACCCTAAACCTAAAAATCACCCTAACCCTAACCCTACCCCTCACCCTCACCCTAACCTTCAACTTCACCCTAAACTTAACCCTAACCCTTAACGTCACCCAAAAGCTAACCGTCAGAGAACCCGAACTCTCACCCTCAGCCTCATCCTCAGCCTAAATATCACACTAACCCTAACCCTCACCCTAACCCTAAACCTAACACTCAGCCTATACCTAACGGCCACCCTAACCCAAAACCTCACCCTAATCCTCAAATGAACCCTAACCCGCACACTAACCCTTACCCACACCCTCACCCTAAACCTCACATTAACCCTAACCCTCAAACTAACACTAACCCTAACCCTAACCCTCACCCTCACCCTACCCTTACCTTCACCCTCACCCTCACCCTAAACCTAACCCTAACCCTCACCCTCACCCTCACCCTAAACCTAACCCTAACCCTAACACTCAACCTAAATCTAACACTCACCATAACCCTAAACCTAACCCTCACCCTCACCCTCACCCTAACCCTAACTCTAAACCTCAACTTCACCTTCACCCTCACCCTCATCCTCAGCCTAATCCTAACGCTAAACCTAACCCTAACCCTACCTCTAGCCCTCATCCTAAACTTAACCCTCACCCTAACAATCACACTAACCCTTACCCTCACCCTCACCCTAAACCTCACATTAACCCTAACCCTCAAACTGATACTAACCCTAACCCTAAACCTCACTCTCACCCTCACCCTAATCCTAACTCTCACTCTCACCCTCACCCTAAATCTAACCCTAACCCTAACCCTAAAACTAAACCTAAACCTCACCCTCACCCTCACCCTCACACTAATCCTAACCCTCACCCTCACCCTCACCCTAACCCTAACCCTAACCCTCACCATAACCCTCACCCTAACCCTAATGCAAACCCGAAACCTCACCTCACCCTAAACCTAAAGCTAACCCTAACTGTCAACCTCACCCTAAACCTCACAGTAACACTTACCCTCACCCTAACACTAACCCTAACCCTCACACTAACCCTAATCCTTAACCTAACCCTAAACCTACCCGTGACCCTAACCCTCACCCTATCCCTCACCCTAACCCTATCCCTCTCCCTAACCCTAACCCTACCACTCACCCTAACCCTAACCTTAAACTTGACCCTAACCCTAACCCTCACCCTCACCCTCACCCTCTGCCTAACACTAACCCTAACCCTAATCCTAACCATAAAGCTCACCCTCATACTCACCCAACTCAAAACGTAACCCTAACCCTAACCCTCACCATAACCCTAACCCTATCCCTAACCCTCACCCTAACCCTAAACCTCATCCTAACCCTAATCCTAACCCTCAACTTCACCCTAACCCTAACCCTAACCCTATCCCTCACTGTAACCCTAACGCTAACCCTAACTCTCACCCTCACCCTAAACCTCACCCTGACCCTTACCCTCTCCATAACATTAACCCTAACCCTAAACCTAATACACTAATTCTAAACCCTAACACTAACCGTCACCCACACCCTAACCCTCACCCGAAACCCAAAACTCACACTCACCATCACCCTAACCGTAACCCTAACACTCACCCTAAACCTAACCTTTACCCGAACCCTAACTCTAACCCTCACCCTCAACTTAACCCTAACCCGAACCCTAATCCTAAAACTCACCCTAACCCTAAAGCTAAACCTAACCCTAAATCTTACTCTCATCCTAATCCTCACCCTAACCCTTTTCCTCACACTAACCCTAACCCTAACCCGTACACTAACTCAAACCCTCACCGTAAACCTAACCCTAACCCCCACCCTGAACCTAACCTAACCCTTTTCCACACCCTCACCCTAACCCTCACCGTCACCCTAACCCTCACCCTAAACGTAACCCTCACCTATTCCTTAACCCTCACCCTCACCCTCACACTTACCCTCACCCTAAACATCAACCAAACCCTAACCCTCAGCCTAACCCTAACCCTAACCCTCACCTTAACCCTAACGCTAACCCTGACCCTCACCCTCACCCTAAACCTCACACTAACCCATACCCTCACTATAACCCTAAGGATAACACTAACCCTAACACTCACCCTCACCCTAAACCTCACCCTAACCCATACCCTCACCATAACCCTAAGGGTAACCCTAACCCTAATCCTCACACTCACCCTAACCCTTACCCTCACCCTCACTCTAACCCTCAATGTCAGCTTAACCCTCACCCTAACCCTAACTGTCACCCACACCCTAACACTCACACTCATCCGAAACCTCACCCTAAGCCTCACCCTAATCCAAACCCTAACCCTCACCCCAACCCTAACCCTCACCCTAACCCTAACTTTAACCCTCATCCTCACCCTTACCCTAACCCTAATCCTTACCCTAACCCTCACCCTAAACCTTAATCTAACCCTAACCCTAACCCTAATACTCACTCTAACCCTAACCTTCATCCTAACCCTCACCCTCACCCTAATCCTCACCCTAACCCTAACCCTAACCCTAAACCTCACCCTAAACATAACATTAACCCTGACCCTCACCATAAGCCTCACCCTAGCCCTAACCGGAACGTTAAAACTCACCCTAACCCTCACCCAAACCCTTACTCTCACCCTCACCCTCACCCTAACCCTCACAACTAATATTAAACCTCACCCTAACCCTAACACTAACACTAAACAAAACCCTCATCCTATCCCTCACCCTAACCCTCACCCTCAACATCACCCTAAACCTAACACTAACCCTCACCCTCAACCTAATCCTTGACCTCACCCTAACCCTAACCCTTACCCTTACCCTAACCCTCTCCCTAATCCTAACATTCACCCTAACCCTAACCCTACCCCTTACCCTAACCCTCATCCTAAACCTAATCCTAACCCTAACCCTCACCCTAACACTAACACTAACCCTATCCCTAACCCTCAAAAACACCCTAACCCTCACCCTAACCCTAATGCAAACCCGAACCCTCAACCTCACTCTAACCCTAACCCTAACCCTAAACCTCACACTCACCCTAACCCTCACACTAACCCTTACCATCACCCTAACCCTAACCCTAACTCTCACACTAAACCTAACCTTCACCCTAACCCTAAACCTAATGCTAACCCTAAACCTCACCCTCACCTTAGCCCTAATCCTTATCCTCACCCTAATCCTAACCCTAACCCTAATTCTATACCTAAACCTAAATCTCACCCTAAGAATGATGCTAAGCCTAATACTCAACCTCAACCTAAACCTCACCCTAACACTTACCGTCAGCCTAACGCTCACCCTAACCCTATCCCTAAGCCTAACCCTAATCCTCAGCCTAAACACTATGCTAACCCTAACCCTAACCCTAACCCTCAGCCTAACCCTCATCCTAACCCTAACCCTAACACTAATCCTAACCCTCACCCTCACCCTCACCCTCACCCTAACTCTAAACCTAAACCTAAACCTAACATTTACCCTCACCCTCACCCTAACCTAACACTATCCCTAACCCTCACCCTAACCCTAAACCTCACCCTATACCTCACCATCACCCTAACGCTAACCCTAACCCTAACCCTCACCCTAATCCTCACCCTAGCCCTAATAATAACCCTAACCCTCATCCACACACTAAACCTCACCCTAACACTTACCCTCACCATAACCTTACACCCTAAGCCTAAACCTAAACCTAACCCTCACCCTCAAATTCACCTTACCCCTAAATCTAACCCTAACCCTCACCCTAAACCTAACCCTAAACCTAACCCTCAACCTAACCCTAACCCTCACACTCATCCTAAACCTCACCCTAACCCTAATATTACCCCTCTCCCTAACCATCACCCTAACCCTAACCCTAACACTCAACCTAACCCTACCCATACACATCACCCTCACTGTCACACTAACCCTAAACCTAATGCTAACCCTCACCATAACCCTAATCCCACCCACACCCTAACCTGATCCCTCACCCTCACCCAAACCGTCATCCTCACCCTAACCCTCATCCTCACCCTAAACATCACCCAAACCCTAACCCTCACCCTAACCCTGACCCTCACTCTCAGCCTAACCCTAACCCTAACCCTATTGCTAATCCTCTCACCCTCACACTCACCCTAAACCTAACCCTAACACTCACCCTCATCCTCACCCTAACTCTAACCCTATCCCTAACCCTCACCCTAACACTAACCCTCACCCTATACCTCACCCTCACCCTAACCCAAACCCTAACCCTAACCCTCACCCTAACACTCACCCTAACCCTCACACTAACCCTAATCCTCATCCTCAAACTAAACCTCACCTTAACCCTCACCCTCACCCTAACTCTAATGCTAACCCTAACCCTCACCTTCACACTCACTCTCAACCTAACCCTTACCCTTACCCTAACCCTAACCCTCTTCCTCAACCTAAACCTCACCCTAACCCTTACCCTCACCATAACCCTCAAACTAACCCTAAACCTAAACCTACCGCTCACCCTAACCCTCATCCTAAACATAACCCTAACCCTAACCCTAATGCTCACCCTAACCCTAAACTTGACCCTCACCCTAACACTCACCTTAACCCTTATCCTCACACTAAACTTATCCCTGACCCTAACCCTAATCCTAACTCTCAGCAGAACACTCACCCTCATCCTAACCCTCACACGGACACTAAACATCACCCTAAAGCTAACTCTTACCCTAATGCTAAACCTAACCCTCACCTTCACCCTAAACCTCACCATAATCCTAACCCTCACAGTAACCCTAACCCTAACCCTCTCCCTACGCCTAACCCCTACCCTCATTCTAACTCTAACCTTCACCCTCACCCTCATCCTAACCCTAAACCTAACCCTAACACTCATCCTAAACCTAACGCTAAATGTAATGCTAACCCTAAACCTCACACTCACCCTAACCCTCACACTAAACCTTACCATCACCCTAACACTAACCCTAACTCTCACACTAAACCTAACCTTCACCCTAACCCTAAGCCTACCCCTCCTCCTAACCCTCACCCTAAACATAACCATAAAGCTAATCCTCACCCTATCTTTAACCTTAACCCAAACCCTCACCCTAACCCTCATCCTCACCCTAAACTTAATGCTAACCCTAATCCTAACCCTCACCCTAACCCTCACCCTTACACTAACCCACACCCTAAACTTCACCCTAACCCTAACCGTAAACCTAACCTTCACCCTAACCCTCATCCTAACCCTAACCCTCACACTCATCCTAACCCTCACCCTAAACTTTAGACTTACCCTAACCCTACACCTAACCCTCAGACTAACCCTAACCTTAACCCTCAGCCTAACCCTTATGCTAACCCTAAATATAATCCTAAACCTCACCCTAAACATAAACCTAACCCTAACCCACACACTAAGCTTAACCCTCACCCTAACTCTAACCCTAACCCGAACCTTCACCCTCACCCTGACCCTCACCTCAGTCTGACCCTAACACTAACCCTATTCCTAATCCTAACTCTCAGCCTCACCCTCACCCTAACCATCACCCTAACCCTAAACCTCACCCTAACCCTAACCCTAACCATCAGGCTAAACCTAACCTCAGGTTAACCCTCACCCTCACCCTAATCCTCACACTGACCCTAACACTTACATAACTGAAACACTCACCCTCACCCTCACCCAAACCTCACATTCACCCTAGCCCTCACCCTAACCCTAACACTAATCCTAACCCTAACCCTCAACCGACCCTCACCCTAACCCTAAACCTATCCCTAATGCTGAACCTCACCCTCACCCTCACCCTAAACCTAAACATAACCCTCACCCTAAACCTAACCCTCACCCTTACGCTCACCCTATCCCTAACACTAACCCAACACCACACCCTTACTCTAACCCTCACCCTAACCCTTATCCTCACAATAAACTTAATCCTAACCCTCACACTAACCCTAATCCTCACCCTATCCCTAACCCTAACCCGAAACCTCACCCTAACCTTCACCCTAACCCTTACCCTCACCCTAACCATAACCCTCACCCTAACCCTAAAATTCACCCTAATCCTTACCCTCGCCCTAACCCGCAAAATAACCCTAACCGTAAAACTACGGCTCACCTTAACCCTCACCTTAAGCATAACCCTAACCCTAATCATCACCCTAACCTTAACCCTCACCCTCACCCTAAACCTCACCCTAACACTTATCCTCACACTAACAGTAATCCTAACCCTCACCCTAACTCTCACACTAACACTAATCCTTACCCTATCACTAAGCCTAACCCTAACACTCACCCTAACCCTCACCCTAAACCTTACACTCACCCTAACCCTAAAACTCACCCTCACCCTTAACCTCACCCTAACGCTTACCCTCACCCTAACCCGCAAACTAACCCTAAACCTAAACCTACGGCTCACCCTAACCCTCACCCTCATCATAACCCTATACCTAACACTCACCCTAACCCTAAACCTCACCCTCACCCTAACCCTCACCGTAACTCTTACCCTCACACTAAGCCAATCCCTAACCCTAACACTAATTCTCAACAGAACACTCACCCTCACCCTAACCGTCACCCTCACACTAAACATCACCCAACCCTAACCCTCACCGTAACCCTAACCCTACTCCTCACCCTAACCCTAACCCTCACCGTAACCCTAACTCTCACAATAATCCTAACCCTAACACTTACCCTCACCCTCACCCTCACCATAACCCTAATCCTCATCCTAACACTAACCTTCACCCTCAGCCTCACCCTAACCCTAACCCTAACCCCAACCCACACCCTCACCCTACACCTCACCCTAACCCTAACCCTAACACTTACTTAAATGAAAACCTCACCCTCACCCTCACCCTCACCCTAAACCTCACCCTCACCCTTGCCCTCACCCTAAAACTAACCCTAACACTAAACCTAACCCTAACCCTCACCATCACCTTAACCCTAACCCTAAACATAACCCTAACATTCATCCTAACTGTAACTCTAAACCTAATGCAAACCATAAACCACACAATCACCCTAACCTTCACCCTAACACTTACCGTCACCCTAACCCTAACCCTAAACCTAACACTAAACCTCACCCTCACCCTAACCCTAAGCCTTCCCCTCAGCCTAAACCTCACCATAATCCTAACCCTAACCCCAATATCCTTAAGCTTAAGGCAAAACCTCACACTAACCCTCACCCTAACCCTAACCCTAACGCTAAACCTAATCCTCAGCCTCACCAGTACATTCACCCTAACCCTTACACTCTCCCTAACACTTACCCACACCCTCACCCTCACCCTAACCCTAAACCTAACCTTCACCATAACGCTCACACTAACCCTAACCCTCACCCTCAACGTAACCCTCAACCTAAACTTTACCCTCACACTAATCCTTACCCTAACCCTAAACCTAACCCTCACACTAACACTAACCCTAACCCTCAGCCTAAACCTTATGCTAACACTAAATCTAACACTAACCCTCAAACTAACCCTAAACCTAACCCTAACCCTAACGGTGACACTAACCCTAACCCTTACCCTCAGCCTAACCCTCATCCTAACCATAACCCTAACCCTAATCCTAACCCTCACCCTCACCCTCACCCTAACTCTAAACCTAAACCTAACACTCACCCTCACCCTCACCCTAACCTAACACTACCCCTAACCTTCATCCTAACCCTAACCCTCAACCCGTACCTCACCCTCACCCTAACCCTAACCGCAACCCTAACCGTAACCCTCACCCTAACCCTAAAACTAACCCTAACCCTCATCCTCACACTAAACCTAACCCTAAACTTTACCCTCACCATAACCTTAACCCTAAGCCTAAACCTAATCCTCACCCTAACCCTAACCCTCACCCACACACTAACCCTCACCCTCACCCTCACCCTCACCGTAACACTCAGCCTAACCCTAAACCTAATCCTAATCCTAAACCTAACCCTCACCCTCAAACTCACCCTAACCCTAAACCTCAACCTCACCCTCTCCATTACCCTCAGCCTAACCCTAATAATAACCTAATCCTAAACCTCACCCTCACCCTCACCCTAACTCTAACCCTAAACCTAAACCTAACACTCACCCTCACCCTTACCCTAAACCTAACACTATCCCTAACCCTCAAACTAACCCTAACCCTCACCCTAATCCTAAACCTAACCCTCACCCTCAAACTCACCCTAAGTCTAACGCAAACTCTAAACCTAACCCTCACCCTCACTCTCCCCCTCAACCTAACCCTCACACTCACCCTAAACCTGACCCTAACCCTGTCCCTACTCCTCACCCTAACCCTAACCCTAACCCTCAACCTAACCCTAAACCTACCCCTAACGCAAACCCGCACCTTAAACCTAATCCTCACCTACACCCTAACCCTCACTCTCACTCTAAATATCAACCAAATCCTAACCCTCACCCTAACCCTAACACAAACCCTAATCCAAACCCTCACACTCACTCTAACCCTCACCCTAAACTTTACTCTCACCCTAATCCTTACCCTCACCCTAACCCTAACCATAACACTCACATTAACCATAACCCTCACTCTAACCCTAATCCTAAACCTGACCCTAACCTTCACCCTCACCCTTACCCTCAGGCTCTGCTTAACCCTAACCCTAATCCTATTCCTAGCACTAACCCTCTGCCTTACCCAAAACAAAACCCTAACCCTTACCCTCACCCTCACCCTCACCCTCACCCTAACCCTCACCCTCACCCTAAACATCACCCTAACCCTAACCCTCACCTTAAACCTAACACTACCCCTCACACTAACCCTCACCTAACCCTAACCCTAACCCTCACCCTCACTTTCACCCTCACCCTCAGCCTAACCCTAACTCTAACACTTATCCTAACCCTAAACCTCACCATAATCCTCCACCTAACCCTGACCATAACCCTCACCCTCACCCTAACACTAAACCTAACCCTAACTCTTATCCTAACCCTAACCCTAACCCTCAACCTAACCCTAACCCTCACCCTGACCCTCACACTAAACCTAACCATAACCCTAACCCTCACTCTAACACTTACCCTGACCCTAACCCTCACCCTAAACCTAACCCGAACCCTCACCTTAACTCTAACCCTCATCCTAAACATAAGCCTCACCCTCACTCTCACCCTCACCCTAACCCTAACCCTCATCCTAACCTTAAACCTAAACCTAACGCTAACCCTAAACCTCACCCTCACCCTAAACCTCACCCTAACCCTTACCCTCACCCTAAAACTAACCCTAACCCTCACACTAAACCTAAACTTCACCCTAAACCTAACCCTAATCCTCACACTAAACCTAACCCTCACCTTAACCCTCACCCTAAACCTAACCCTCACCCTCACCCTAACCCTAATGCTAACACTAACCATCACCCTCCTCCTAACCCTCACCCTCACCCTAACTCTCACTCTAACACTTACCCACACCCTAAACCACACCCGAACCCTAACCCTAAACCTAACCTTCACCCTAACCCTCACGTTACCCCTAACCATAACCCTAACCCTAACCCTCACCCGAACTGTCACGGTAACCCTAACCCTCATCCTCTCCATAACCCTCACTCTAAACTTTACCCTCAACCTAACCCAAACCCTATCCCTAAACCTAACACTCACACTAAATCTAACCCTTACCCTCAGCCTAGCCCTTAGACTAAACCTAAACCTAACAGTAACCCTCACCCTAACCGTAACCCTAACCCAAAACCTCACACTCAACCTCCACTTCCCCCTCAGCCTTACCCTTTACATAATCCTTATCCTAACCCTGAACCCCACCCTCACCCTAACCCTAACCCTAACCCTAACGCAAACCCTCACCCTCAGCCACACCTAACCCAAACCCTAAACCTAACAATAAACCTAACCCTAACCCTCACCCTAAAACTCACCTTAACCTAATCTTAACCCTAACCCTCACCCTCACCCTCATTCTAACACTCACCCTCACCCTGACCCTCACCATCACACTAACCCCCACACTAACTCGAATCCTCACCCTAACCCTAACCCTAACCCTCACCCTCACTTTCATCCTCACCCTCAGCCTAACCCTAACACTAATCCTAACCCTAACCCTCACCCTTACCCTAAACCTAACCCTAACCCTCACCCTCACCCTCACCCGCACCCGCACCCTCACACTAACCCTCACCCTCACTCTCACCCTCACACTATCCCTCAACTTCACCCTAAACATCACCCCAACACTAACCCTCACACTAACCCTAATCCTAACCCTCACCTTACCCCTAAACCTCACCATAACGCTCACCCTAACCCTAACGCTAACCCTAACCCTCACCCTCACACTAACCCACACCCTAACTCTTATCCTCACACTAACGCTAACCCTAACCCTAACTCTAACCTTCACACTAACCCTAACCCTCACTCTAACCCTATCCCTACACTTCACCCTGACTCTCATACTAACCCTAACCCTCAACCACACCCTAATCCTCACCTTCACCCGAACACTCACCCTCACCAGAACACTCACACTCGCCCTAACACTCACCCTCACAATAAACATCACCCTAACCCTAAATCTCACCCTAACCCAAACCCTAAACCTCACCCTAAATCTAATCCTCAACCTAAACCTATCCCTCACCCTGACCCTCACCCTAACCCTAACCCTAACCCTAACCCTCACCCTTACCCTAACCCTAATACTCACCCTAAACCTAAACTTCACCCTCACACTAAACCTAACCCTCACCCTCACACTAAACCTAACCCTCATCCTAACCCTTACCCTCACCCTCACCCTCTCCCTCCCCCTAACCTTCATCCTAACCCTAACCTTAAAACTAATGCTAACCCTAAACCTCAGCCTCACCCTAACCCTCACCCTAACCCTTACCCTCAACCTAACCCTAACCCTAACCAACACACTAAACCTAACCCTCACTCTAACCCTAACCCTAAACCTCACACTAAACCTAACCCTCAACCTAACCCTAACCCTACCCCTGAGCCTAACCCTCACCCTAAATCTAACCTTAACCGAAATCCTCACCCTATCAGTAACCTTAACCCTAACGCTCACCCTCAACCTCTCCTTCCCCCTGAGCCTTACCCTAACCATAACCATAATCCTAACACTCAACCTAACCCTCACCCTAAACCTATCCCTCAGCCTCACCCTAACCCTCACCCTAACCATTACCCTCAACCTAACCAAAACCCTAACCCTAAACCTAACACTCATATTAACCCTAACACTAACCCTCACCCTATCCCTTATACTAACCCTAAACCTAAATCCAACCCTCACCCTAACCTGAACCCTCACACTAACCCTGAACCTAACCCTAACCCTCAGCCTAAACCTCATCTTAACCCTAAACCTAACCCTAACCCTCACGCTAACCCTAATCATCACCCTCACCCTAAACTTTACCCAAACCCTAACCCTATCCCTAACCCTAACCCTAACTCTATCTCTACCCAAACACTCACCCACACCCTAACCCTCACCCTCACACTAAACATCAACCTAACACTAACCCTCAACCTAACCCTAATCCTAACCCTCACCCTAACCGTAACCCTAAACCTCACATTAACACTAAGCCTAACCCTCACCCTCACCCGCACCCTCACCCTCACCTTAACCCTATCCCTAACCCTCATCCTAACACTAACCCTTCACCCTCACCCTCACCATCACCCTAACCCTAATCCACAACCTCACCCTAATCCTCACCCTAACCCTAACCCTAAAACTTACCTAACCGAAAAGCTCACACTCACTCTCACCCTCAACCTAACCCTCAACCTAGCCCTCCCCCTAAAACTAACCCTCACCATAACCCTAACCCTCACCCTCACACTCACCCTCACCCTCACCCTAAACCTAACCCTAACCCTCACCCTAACCCTAACCCTCAAACTGAGCCTAACTCTCACCCTAAACCTAACCCTAACTCTCAGATTAACCCTCACCTTTACCCTAACTCTAACCCTCACCCTAACCCTAACACTATACTAACCCTCACACTAACCCTAACCTTAATACTGCACCTAACCCTCACCCTCACCCTCACCATAACCCTAACACTCACCCTAATCCTAAACCTAACACTAGTCCTCATGCTAAAACTTACCCTCACCCTCACCCTAACCCTAACTCTCATCCTCACCCTAACCCTCACCCGAAGCCTTACCGTCACCCTAACTCTAATCCTAACCCTATCCCTAACCCTCACCCTAACCCTAACCCTCATCCTACCTCACACTCAACCTAACCGTCACCCTAACCCTTACCGTCACCCTAAACCAACCCTAACCCTCACACTAAACCTAACCCTCACCCAAACTCTAATGTTACCCCTCACCCTAACCCTTACCCTCAACCTAACCCTAACCCTATTCCTCACCCTATCCTTAACCTTAACCCAAAACTACACCCTAACCCTCACCCTCACCCTAATGCTAACCATAACCCTCAGCCTCACCGTAACCCTCTCCCTAACACTTTACCCTCACCCTAACCCTCACCCTCACCCCAAAACTCACCCTAACACTCACCCAAACCCTAACCCTCACCTTAACCCTAATCCTAATCTTAACCTTGACGCTAACCCTCACCCTCAATCTAAGCCTCACCCTAATACTTACCCACACCCTTACCCTCACTCTAACCCTAACCCTAAACCTAAAATTGACCCTAACCCTCAACCTAACCCTAAACCTCACCCTCACCCTAACCCTCACCCTAAACTTTACCCTCACCCTAACTCTTACCCTAACACTAAACCTAACCCTCACATTAACCCGAACCCTAATCCTCAGCCTAATCCTTATCCTAACCCTAAACCTAGCCCTAAACCTCACCCTAACCCTAACCCTAACCCTTAGCCTAACCCTCATCCTAACCATAACCCTAATCCTAACCCTCACCCTAACCCTAACCGGAAACCTAAACCTCACCCTAACCCTAACCCTCAACCTCATCCTCACGATCACCCTCAGCCTAACCCTAAATCTAACCTAATCCTAAGCCTCACCCTCACCCTCACCCTAACTCTAACCCTAAACCTAAACCTAACTCTCAGCCTCACCCTTACCCTAACCCTAACACTACCCTAACCCTCAACCTAACCCTAACCCTCACCCTAATCTTAAACGTAACCCTCACCCTCAAACTCACCCTAAGTCTATCGCAAACCCTAACCCTAACCCTCACCCTCACCCTCAACCTAACCCTCACACTCACCCTAAACCTCACCCTAAACCACACCCTAACCCTGTCCCTACCCCTCACCCTAACCCTAACCCTAACCCTCAACCTAACCCTAAACCTACCCCTAACGCTAACCCTCACCCTAAAACTAATCCTCACACACACCCTAACCCTCACCCTCAACCGAACCCGAACCCTCACCCGAACCCTCATCCTCACCCTAACCCTCACTCTCACTCTAAACATCACCCAAATCCTAACCCTCACCCTAACTCTAAAACAAACCCTAATCCAAACCCTCACACTCGCCCTAACCCTCACCCTAACCTTTACTCTCACCCTAATCCTTACCCTCACCCTAACCCTAACCATTACCCTCACACTAACTGTAACCCTCACTCTAACCCTAATCCTAAACCTGACCCTAACCTTCACCCTCACCCTGACCCTCAGCATCAGCTTAACCCTAACCCTAATCCTATTCCTAATCCTAACACTCACAATCACCCTCAACTTAAACCTAACCCTAACACTAACCCTCACCCTCACCCTCACCCTCACCGAACACTCACCCTCACACTAAACATCACCCTAACCCTAACCATCACACTAATCCTAAACTCAGCTTAACCCTCATCCTCAACCTAATCCTCACCCTAACCGTAACACTAATGTAAAGGAAACCCTCACCCTCACACTAACCCTCACACTAACCCTCACCCTCACCCTAGCCCTATCCCTAACCCTAACCATAACACTTACCCACACCCTATCGCTCACCCTCATCCTCACTCAAACCCTAATCCTAACCCTAATGCTCACCCTACCCGTCTCCCTAATCCTAACTGTAACCCTAACCCTCACCCTCATCCTAACCCTCATGCTCACCCGAAAACTCACCCTCACCCTAAAGGATACTCTCACAATAAACATCACCCTAACCCTAACCCTCCATCTAACCCTAACCCTAACCCCCACCCTAACCCTAAACCTCACGCTAAACCTCACCCTAACCCTTACCCACAACATAATCCTATCCCTCACCCTCAACCTTACCGTCACCCTAACCCTTATCCTCACGCTAACCCTTATCCTAACCCTCACCCTAACCCTCACCCTAACCCTAACCCTCACCCTCGCCCTAACCCTCACACTAACCTTTACCCTCACCCTCACCCTAAACCTCACCCTAACCTTTACCCTGACCCTAACCCTACCCTAACCCTTAACTTAACCCTCACACTAACCCTAAACCTAACCCTCAACCTAACCCTGATCCTAACCCTAAACTTAAACCTAACCGTCTCCCTAACCCTAACCCTAACCCTCACACTAACCCTAACCCTCACCCTCACCCTCAGGCTAACTCTAATACTAAGCCTAACCCTCACCCTCAACCTAATTCTAACCTTAAACCTAACCCTAACCCTCACCCTCACCCTCAACCTAACCCTAAACCTATACCTAACACTCACCCTAACCGTAACCCAAAACCTATACCTCACCCTCACCCTAACCCCAACCATAACCCTCACACTAAACCTCACCCTAACCCTTACCCTCAACATAAACCTAACTCTAACCCTAATCTTCACCCTAAACCTAACATTCACCCGCACCCTAACCCTAACCCTATTTCTAAACCTAAACCTCACCCTTAAACTCACCCTAACCCTACACCTAACAGTAACCCTCACCCACACCCTCACCCTAACACTCACCCTCACCCTAAACCTCACCCAAACCCTAACCCTACCATTCACCCTCACCCTCAGACTAACCCTAACCCTAATCCAAACCCTCAACCTAACCCTAATGCTACCCATAACCCTCACCCTCACACTAAACCTAAACCTAACACGAACACTCAACCTAACCCTAATCCTCACCCACCCCCTGACCCTCACCCTCACTTAACCCTCACCCTCACGCTAAACATCACCCAAACCCTAACCCTCACCCTAACCTCAGCCCAAACCCTCATCCTAACCCTAACCCAAAACCTAATTCTCAACCTCACCCTATTCCTCACCATAACCCAAATCCATGGCTAAAATAAACCCTCAACCTAAAACTCACACTAACACTCACCCTCACCTTAGCCTTCACCTTAATCCTAACCCTAACCCTAAACCTCACCCTCACCCTAAACCTCACTCTAATCCTTACCCTTACCCTAACCCTAACCCTAACCATAACCATAACCTTCACAGTAACCATTACCCTCACCCTAACACTAAACCTAACATTAACCCTAAACCTAACCCTCAGCTTCACCCTCACCCTCACCCTCACTTTCAGCCCAACCCTAACCCTAACCTATTCCCAATCCAAACCCTCACCCTGACACTTACCCTAACCCTCACCCTCACCCTAACCTTCACCCTCACCCTAAACATCACACTAACCGTAAACCTCACCTTAACCATAACCCTAACCCTTACCCTAACCCTAACGTCATCTTAACCCTAACCCTCACGTAAACAAAAACCTCACGCTCACCCTCAACCTCACCCTCACCCCAACCCTAACCCTAACCCTATGACTCACCCCAACCCTAACCTTCACCCTAACACTAACCCTCACCCTCCACCTCACCTTAATCTTAACCCTAACTCTAATCCTAACCCTCACCCTCACCATAACCCTCACCCTAACCCTTACCCTCACCCTCACGCTTAGCGTAACCCTAAACCTCACAGTAAACCTAACCCTAACCCTAACCCTTACCCTCACCTTAACCCTCAACCTCACTCTAATCCTCAACCTAACCTTACCTTAACCCTTACATAAACTAATCCCTCACCCTCACCCTCAACCTAGCCCACACCCTAACCCTAACCCTAAACCTAACCCTCACAATAATCCTAACCATAAGACTCAGGATAAAACTTATCCTAACCCTAAACCTAAAACAGAACTTCACCCTAACTAAACCCTAATCCTAACCCTAACCCTAATCCTAACCCTCACACTAACCCTAACCCAAACCCTCAGCCTAACGCTCATCCTAACCCTAACCCTAACACTAACCCTCACCCTAAACCTAATCCTAACCCTAACACTCACCCTAACCCTAAACCTCACAATCAACCTCACCCTCAAACTCAGCCTAAACCTAGAGCTAACCCTACTACTAACCCTCACACTCACCCTAACTCTAACACTAAACCAAACCCTCACACTCCCCCTCACCCTCACCCTAACCCTCACCCTAACCCTAACCCTCACCCTCACCCCAACCCTCACCCTAACATTTACCCTGACCCTAAACCTAACTCTAACCCTAAACCTAACCCTCACATTAACACTAAGCCTAACCCTCAACCTAACCCTTATCCTAATCCTAAACTTAACCACAACCCTCACCCTAACCCTAACCCTAACCCTAATTCTTAACCCTCACACTAACCCCAACCCTAAACCTCAGCCTAACGCTCATCCTAACCCTAACCCTAACCCTCACCCTCACCCTAAACGTACCCCTAACCCTAACACTTACCCTAAACCTAACCCTCACCCTCACCCTCAGGCTAACTCAAATATTAACCCTAATACTAACCCTCACCCTCACCCTAACTCTAACCCTAAACCTTACCCTAACCCTCACCTTCACTCTCACCCTAACCGTAAACCTATCGCTAACCCTCACCCTAACCCTAACCCAAACCCTATACCTCACCCTCACCCTCACCCTAACCCTAACCCTAACCCTAACCCTAAGCCTCACACTAAACCTCACCCTAACCCTTACCCTCACCATTAACCTAACTCTAACCCTAATCCTCACCCTAAACCTAACCCTCACCCATACCCTTACCCTGACCCTCACCCCAACACTCACTGACACCGTAACACTCTTCCTAACACTAACCCTAACCCTACCCTTCACCCTAACAATCCTACTAAACCTAACCCTAATCCTAAACGTCAACCTAAACCTAACCCTAGCCCTAACCCTCACCCTCACACTAACCCTAAATCTAATGCTAATACTCAACCTAACACTAATCCTCAACCACACCCTAACTCTTACCCTCACTCGAACCCTGACCCTCACCCAAAAACTCATCCTCACCATAACCCTCACCCTCATGCTAAACATCATCCAAACCATAACCCTCACTCTAACCCTTGCCCTAACCCTCAACCTAAACCTAACCCTCAACCTAACCCTCACCCTCACCCTAATCCTCACCATAACACTAAACCCTGGCTAAAAGAACCCCTCACCCTTACCTTCACACTAACCCTCACCCTCACACAAGCCCTCACCCTAAATCTAACCCTAACCCTAAACCTCACCCTCACCCTAAACCTCACTCGAACCCTTCCCCTCACCCTAACCCTAACCTTAACCCTAACCATAACCCTCACAGAAACCGTAACCCTCACCCTAACCCTAAACCTAACCTAATCCAAACCCTCACCCTCACCCTCACCATCAACTCCAGTCTAACCCTAACCCTAACCGTATTCCCAATCTTAACCCTCACCCTCGCCCATACCGTAATCCTCACCCTCACCCTAACCCTCACCCTCACCCTAAACATCACCTAACACTAAACCTCACCTTACCTCTAAACCTAACCCTCACCCTAAAACTAACCTCAGATTAACTCTATCCTTGACGTAAACGAAAACCTCACCCTCACCCTCACAATAACCATCGCCCTCACCCTATCCCTCACCATCACTCTAACCATAACCCTAACGCTCAACGTCACCCTAACCCTCACCCTCAGCCTATTCCTAACACTAAACCTAACCCTAACCCACACACTCACCCTAACACAAACCCTAACCCTAAACTTCACCCCAACCCTAACCCTCACCCTAACACTTATCCTAATCCTCACCCTCACCCTAATCCTAACCGTAACTCTAACCCTAAACCGCACCCTCACCCTAACCCTCACACTAACCCTTACCCTCACCCTCACCCTAACCCTAATCCTAACCCTCACAGTAACCCTACCCCGCACCCTAACCCTAACCCTCACTTTAACCCTCAACCTCACCATAATCCTCACCCTAACCTAACCTTAACACTTACCTAAACTAACCCTTCACCCTCATCCTCACCCTAACCCTCACCGTCAGCCTAGCCCACACCCTAACTCTAACCCTAAACCTAACCCTCACACTAACCCTAACCCTAACCCTCAGCCTAAACCTTAATCTAAGCCTAAACCTAAAATTAACCTTCACCCTAACCAAACCCTAACCCTAACCCTAACCCTCACCCTAAAACTAACCCTAACCCTAACCCTCACCCTAACCCTAAACCTCACCCTCAGCCTCACCCTCACCCTCTGCCTAAACCTAGTGCTAACCCTAATCCTAACCCTTACCCTCAACCTAATTCTAACCCTAAACCAAAATCTCCCCCTCTGTCTCACCCTTAATCTAACCCTCACTCTAACCCTAACCCTCACCCTCAACCTCACCCTCACCCTCAGCCTAACCCCTAGTCCTTAACCTAATCCTTACCCTTAACCTACCCCTGAACTTAACCCTAACCCTAACACTAACCCTAACCCTCACCCTCACCCTCACCATAGTCCACACCCTAAACCTAACCCTAAACCTATCCCTCACACTAACCCGTAGCCTAACCCTCAGCCTAAACCTAATGCTAACCCTAAACCTAAAACTAACCTTCACCCTAACCAAACCCTAACCCTAACCCTAACCTAAACCTAAACCTCACACTAACCTTAAACCTAACCCTCAGCCTAACGCTCATCCTAACCCTAAACCTAACCCTAACCCTAAACCTCAACCTAACCCTCATCCTAACCCTAACCGTAACACTACCCTAACCCTGACCCTCAATTTAACCCTCCCCATAACCCTAACTCTAACCCTAAACCTCACACTCACCCAAACCCTAATCCTAACACTAACCCTAAACCTCACCCTAACTCTCACCCTAACCCTCACCCTCACCCTAAACATCACCCTAACCTTAACCCACACCTTAACCCTAACCCTAACCCTCACTGTAACCCTAACCTCAGCTTAACCCTAACCTGATGTAAACGAAACCCTCACCCTCACCCTAATCCTCATCTTAACCCGAAACCTGACATAAACGAAACCCTCACCCTCACCCTCACATTAACACTCACCCTCACCCTAGCCCTCACCCTTACCCGAACACTATCCATCAACCTCACCCTAAGCCTAAACCTAACCCTACCCTAACCCTAACCCTCACCCTCACCCGCACCCTCACTCGCAACCTAACCCTAACAATAACCCTAACCCTCACCTTAACACTAAACCTCAACCTCACCCTAACCCTAATCCTAACCCTAATTCTAATCCTAACCCTCAACCTCACCCTAACCCTAAGCCTAACCCTTACATCACCTTCACCTAACCCTAACCCTAACTCTCACACTAACCCGAACCCTCACCCTAACCGTAACACTAACCCTAAACCTTACCCTCACAATCACCCTAACCCTAACCCTTCCCCTCAGCCTAACCCTAACCCTAACAGTAACCCTAACTCTAAAACTAGTCCTCACAATAACCCTAATCCTCAACCACACCTTAACCCGAACCCTCACCCGAACCCTTACCCTAACACTAACCCTAAACCTAACCCTAAACCTCCCACTAAACCTATCCCTCACTGTATCCCTACCCATCAGCCTAAACCTCACCCTAACCCTAAACCTAACCCTAATCCTCACCCTATCCCTAAACCTAACCCTCACCCTCACACTCACCCTAGCCCTCACCCTAACCCTACACCAAACCCTAACCCTCACACTAAACCTAACCCTAACCCTATACCTAACCCTACCCCTCAGCCTAAGACTCACCCTAACCCTAACCCTAAACCTAAACCTAATCCTAGCCCTATCCCTAACCATAACCCTAACCCTCACCCTCACCCTAGCTCTCACCTTAACCTCACCCTAACCCTACCCCTAACCCTAAACCTCACCCTCAATGTAACCCTCAAGCTAACCCTTACCTACACCCTAATCCTAACACTGACCCTAACCTTAACCCTAAAACTCACACTAAACCTAACCCACACCCTAACCCTAACCCTACTCCACAGCCTAACCCTCATCCTAAACCTAACCCTAACCCTATCCCTCAACTTAACCCTAACCCTGACATTAACCATAACCCTCAACCTAACCCTAATCCTCACCCTCACCCTCACACTCACCCTCAGCCTAACCCTAAGCCTAACACTAATCCTAAACCTAACCCTCACTCACACCCTCACCCTAACTCTAACCCGAACCCAAACCATAACCCTCCCCCTACCCCTCACCCTCAACTGAACCCTCACTCTCACCCTAATGCTCACCCTCACCCTAAACCTAACCCTAACCATCACCCTCAATCTTATGCGCATGCTCACCCTAACCCTAATCCTCACACTAACCCTCACCCTCACCCTCACCCTAACCCTAACCCAAACACTAAACCTAACCCTCATCCTCACCCTAACCCTAAACCTACCCCTCACCCTAACCCTCACGCTCACCCTAACTCTAACCCTAACCCTAACCCTCCCTCTCACCCGAACCTTCACACTCACCCTCACCCTATACAGCACCCTAACACTAAACCTAACCCTAATCATAACCCTAACGCTCACCCTAACCCTAACCCTCACCTTAACCCTCAACCTCACGCTAATCCTCACCCTAACATAACCTTTACCCTTACCTAAACTAAACCCTCAACCTAACCTTCACCCTCACACTAGCCCACACCCTTACCCTAACGCTAAACATAACCCTCACACTAACCCTAACCCTAAACGTCAGCCTAAACTTTATCCTAACCCTAAACCTAAAACTAACCTTCACCCTAAACAAACCCTAACCCTAACCCTAACCCTCAACCTCACCCTAATCCTAACCCTCAACCTCAACCTCAACCTCACCCTCAGCCTAAACCTAGCCCTAACCTAATCCTAACCCCCAACCGAAACTTTACTCTAACCCTAAACCTAACCCTCACCCTCTGACTCCCACTCACCCTAACCCTCACCCTAACCCTAAACCTCACCCTAAACCTCACCCTCAAACTCAGCCTAATCCTCGTCCTAACCCTCACCCTGTACCTCACCCTCAAACTAACCCTAACCCTCACCCTCACCCTCACCCTCACCTCACCATAACTCTATCCGTCACCCTCAATCTAAACCTGACCCTAACACTTGCCCTCACCCTAACCCTCACCCTAACCCTAAACATGAACCTAACAGTCACCCAAATGCTCACCCTAACACTAAACCTAACCCTCACCCTCAGTCTAACCCTCAAACTAACGCTTACCCTCACACTAAAACTAATCCTCACACTAACCCTAAACCTAACCCTAACCCTAACCCTCAACTTAACCCTCACCTTAATATTAACCCTGACCCTAACTGTCAAACTAACTCTAACACTAAACCTAAACCTCACCCACACCTAACCCTCACCGTCACCCTAACCCTCACCCTAAACCTAAACCTCACCCACACGCTAAACCTCACCCTCACCCTCACCCTCAACCTTACCCTAAACCCAAACCTAACCCTCAGCCTAACCCTAACCCTCACCCTAACCCTCAAACTCCCCCTCACCCTAACCCTAATGATAACCCTAACCCTCACCCTAAACCTCCCCCTAAACCTAACCCTAACCTTAACCCTACCCTAAACCTCACCCTCACCCTAACCTTCACCCTCACACAAAACCTCACCCTCATCCTAACACTCACCCTCACCCTAAACATCACCCTAACCCTAACTCTCACCCTAACCCTAAACATAACTCTCACCCTCACCCAAACACTAACCCTAACCCTAAGCCTCCCCCTCAAACTCATGCTAACCCTAAACCTCACTCTTACCTTAAACCTCACCCTAACCCTTAAACTTACCATAACCCTAACACTAACCATGACCCTCACACTAAACCTAACCCTCACCCTCACACTAACCCTAACCCTGCCTCTCACCCTAAACCTCAGCCTAACCCTAACCCACACGTTAACCCTAACCCTAACCATCACTTTCACCTAACTCTCACCCTTACCCTAATCCTAACACTTACCCTAACCCTAACCATAAACCTAACCCTCACCCTCACCCTAACCCTAACCCTAACCCTCATCTTAACCCTCCCCCTGATCACCCTCACCCTCACACTAACCCTAACCCTGCCTCTCACCCTAAACCTCAGCCTAACCCTAACCCTCACGCTAACCCTAACCCTAACCCTCACTTTCACCCTAGCTCTCACCCTTACCCTAATCCTAACACTTACCCTAACCCTAACCATAAACCTAACCCTCACCCTCACCCTAACCCTAACCCTCATCGTAACCCTCCCCCTGATCCTAACCATCACCCTAAAACTACACTAAACCTAAACCTCACCCTCACCCTAACCGTCACCGTCACCCTAACCCTCACTCAAACCTGAACCCTCACCTCAACCTAACCTTCACTCTCACCCTAACCATAAACCTAACCCTAATCCTCTCCCTAACCCTCACCCTCACCCTCACCTCAC
Organism: Dipodomys merriami; assembly: GCF_024711535.1. Classification (NCBI taxonomy): domain Eukaryota; kingdom Metazoa; phylum Chordata; class Mammalia; order Rodentia; family Heteromyidae; genus Dipodomys; species Dipodomys merriami. The sequence continues at coordinate 998,122 of NW_027206235.1, read as the reverse complement.
CTAAAGACTAACCCTAAACCTAATCCTAATCCTAACCCTCACCATAAACCTAACCCTAACCCTAATCCTAAACCGAACCCTCACCTTCACCATAACCTAACAGTAACCATCACCCTCACACGCACCCTTACCCTAACCCTAACCCTAAGCCTTACCCTAACCCTAACCCTCACCCTAACCCTTACCCTAACCATAACCCTCACCCTCATTCTCACCCTAACCCTAACAATAACCCTATCCCTCACCCTAACCATTATCCTCACACTTACCCTAAACCTCACCCTAAACCTCACACTAACCCTAAACCTCACCCTAAACCTGAACCTACCCCTCACCCTAAACCTCACCCTAATCCTAACCCTAACCCTAACCCACACCCTAAACCTAACCCTAACCCTCACCCTCACCCTAACCCTCATCCACACCCTAATCTGAACCCAAACCCGAACCCTCACAGTCACCCTAACACTCACCTCACCCTGAAAATCACCCTAACCCTAACCCGCACCCTAATCCTAAACATAACCCTCACCCTCACCCCAACCCTAATCCTAACTCTAACACGAACCCTCACGTAATCCTCACCCTCACACTCACACTAACCCTAACCCTCACTCTCATCCTAACCTTCACCCTAACCATTACCCTAACCCTACCCCTCACAATAACACTTACCCTAACCCTAACCCAAACCCTAATCCTCACCCTCACCCTAGCCCTCATCCATACGCTCAACCTAACCTTAACAATCACCCTATTGCTCACCCTCACCCTAACCCTCACCCTAACACTTACCCTCACCCTAACCCTAACCCTCACACTAAATCTAACCCTCACCCGAACCATAACCATAATCCTCACCGTATCCCTCATCCTAACCCTAAACATAACCCTCAACTTAAACCTAAACCTAAACATTACCCAAACCCTAACCCCGACCCTCACCCTCACCCTCAACCTCAGCCTAACACTAAGCCTAACCCTAATCCTAAACCTAACACTCACCCTCACACTCACCCTAATTCTAACCCTAACCATCACCCTAACCATAAACCTATCCCTAACCTACACCCTAACCCTAAACATCACCCTAACCCTAACCCTAACCCTCACCCTCACCCTAACCGTAACTCTCAACCTAACTCTCATCTTAACACTAACGCTAACCCTAACTCTCACTCTAACTCTAACCCTCACCCAAACCCTCACCATAAACCTCACCCTAACCCTAACCCTCAAACCCACCCTAACCCTTACCCTAAGCCTTGCCCTCAACCTAACTGTAAACCTAACCCTAAGCCTCACACTATCCCTAACTCTAACACTCAGTCTAACCCTCATCCTAAACCTATCCCTAACACTAATCCTAACCCTAACCCTCACCCTCACCCTCACTCTAACCATAACCATAACCCTAACCCACATGTTAACCCTCACCCTCACTCTCACCCTAAACCTAACATTAACAATAAAACTAAGTTTAACCCTAACCATCACCCTCACCCTCACCTTAACCCTAACCCTAACACTAACCCTAAACCTAACCCTAATTCTTATCCTCACCCTAAACCTAACCCTAACCGTCAAACTCACACTCAAACTCACCCTCACCCTAACCCTCATGCTCAACCTCACCCTCACCCTAACCCTCACCGTCACCCTAAAAATCACCCTAACCCTAACCCTCACCCTAACCCTAACCCTTAACCTAACCATAACCATAACCCTTACCATAACCCTAACCCTAACTCTCACCATAACCCTAATGCTAACTCTAACCCTCCACCTCAACCTAAACCTCACCGTAAACCTTATCCTCACACTAACCCTAAACCTCACCCTCAGCCTCACCCTCACCCTAACCCTAACCCTAAACCTAAACCTTACTCTAACCCTAACCCTTACCCTAACCCAAACCTAACCCTAATCCTCACCCTAACCGTAACCCTAACACTAACCATCACCCTCACCCTCACCATAAACCTAAGCCTAAATATAACCCTCACCCTAACCCTTATCCTAACCCTCACCCTCACCCTAATGCTCACTGTCACCCTAACCCTCACCTTAAACTGAACCCTAAACAACACCCTAACCCTCACCATCACCCTCACCCTCACCCTCACCCTCACCCTCAACATAACCCTCACCCTAACCCTAACCCTAACCCTAACACTCACCCTCACACTAATCCTTAACCTCACCCTAACCCTAACCCTTACCTTGCCCCTAACCCTCACCCTAATCCTAACATTCAGCCTAACCCTAACCCTACCCCTTTCCCTAACACTCATCCTAACCATAACCCTAATCCTCACCCTCACCCTCACCCTAACCCTCAAAAACACCCTAATCCTCATCCTCAACCTGATCCTATCCCTAACCCTAACCCTAATCCTAACCTTCACCCTCACCCTCACCCTCACTGTAACTCTAACACCCAGCCTCACCCTAAACCTAACCCTCATCCTAACCTTAAACCTAAACCTAATGCTAACCCTAAACCTCACGCTCACCCTAAACCTCAACCTAACCCTTACCCTCACCATAACCCTAACCCTAACCCTCACACTAAACCTAACCCTCACCCTAAACCTAACCCTAACCCTCAGCCTACCCCTCACCCTATATATAACCCTAACCCTAATCCACACCCTATCCCTAAACTCAACCCTAATCCTCAACCTAACCCTCACCCTCACCCTAACCCTAATGCTAACACTAACCCTCCCCCTCCCCTAACACTAACCTCACCCTAACCCTCACTCTAACACTTACTGACACCCTAACCATCACCCTAACGCTATAAATAAACCTAACCTTCCCCTTACCCTCACGCTAACCCTAAAAATAACCCTAATCCTAACCATAACCCGAACCCTCACCATAAATCTAATCCTCACCCTTTCCCTAACCCTCACCCTAACCTTTACCCTCAACAAAAGCCAAACCCTAACCCTAAACCTAACACTCAAACTAACCCTAAGCCTTACCCTCAACTTAACCCATATACTAAGCCTAAACCTAACAGTAACCCTCACCCTAAACCTAACCCTCTACCTAGCCCTCCCTCTAACACTAATGCTCACCCTAACCCTAACCCTCACACTCACCCTCACCCTAACCCTAAACCTAACCCTCTCACCTTAACCCTAACCCTCACACTGAGCCTAACCCTTACCCTAACCCTAACCCTACCTCTCAGACTAACCCTCACCTTAACCCTACCTCTAACCCTCACCCTAAGCCTAAGCATATCACTAACCCTCACACTAACCCTAACCCTAATACTGAACCTAACCCTCACCCTCACCCTCACCATAACACTAACACTCACCCTAATCCTAACCCTAACCGTAGTCCTCACGCTAACACTTACCCTCAAACTCACCCTAACCCTAACCATCAACCTCACCCTAACACCCTAACTCTAATCCTAAGCCTAACCCTCACCCTCACCCTAATGCTAACCCTAACCAGCAGACTCAACCTAACCCTCACCCTAACACTTACCCTCACCCTAACCCTAACCCTCACTCTCAACCTAAACCTCACCCTAACACTTACCCAAACCCTAACACTCACCCTAACCTTAACCTTAAACCTAATCTTGACGCTAACCCTCACCCTCACCCTAAACCTCACCCTAACACTTACCCACACCCTTACCCTCACCCTAAACCTAACCCTAAACCTAAACTTGACCCTAACCCTCACCCTAACTCTCACCCTAACGTTTACCCTCTCCCTAACTCTTACCCTAACCCTAAAGCTAACCCTCACACTAACCCTAACCCTAACCCTCAGCCTAACACTTATCCTAACACTAAACCTAGCCCTAAACCTCACCTTAACCCTAACCCTAACCCTCAGCCTAACACTCATCCTAAACCTCACCCTAACCCTAACCCTCACCCTCACCCTCCCCATCACCCTCAGCCTAACCCTAATCCTAACCTAGTCATAAGTCTCACCCTCACCGTAACCCTAACTCTAACCCTAAACCTAACCCTAACACTCACCCTCACACCCTCACCCTTACCCTAATCCTAACAGTATCCCTAACCCTCAACCTAACACTTAAGCTCGTCCTAATACTAAACCTAACCCTCACCCTCACCCTCACCCTAACTCTAACCCTAAACCTAACCCTAACACTCACCCTCACCCTTACCCTAAGCCCACCCCTCTCCCTTCCCCTCACCCTAACCCTAATGCTAACCCTAACCCTCAACCTAACCCTAACCCTACCCCTAACGCTAACCTTCACCCTAACCTAATCCTCACCCACAACCTAACCCTCACCCTCAACCAAACCCTCACCCTCACCCAAACACTCATCCTCACCCTAACCCTCACACTCACTCTAAATGTCACCCAAACACTAACCCTCAACCTAACCCTAACCCACACCCTAATCCAAACCCTCACCCTCACCTGTACCCTCACCCTAACCCTTACCTCACCCTAACCCTAACCATAACCCTCACAATAATCGTAACCCTCACTCTAACCCTAACCCTAACCCTCACCCTAACCTTCATCCACACCCTGATCATCACACTCAGCTTAACCCTAACCCTAAACCTAACCCTAACCCTAAACCCTAAACCTAACCCTAACCCTAAACCTCACCCTCACCCTCACCATAACCCTAACCCTCACCCTAACCCTAACCCTCACCCTAACCCTAACCCGAACCTTCACCCTGAACCTAAACTCAGCATAATCCTCAACCTAACCCTAACCTTTACCGAACCGAAACCCTCACCCTCACTGAAGACCTCACCCTAACCCTAACCTTAACCCTAACCCTCACCCTCAAACTCCCCTACACCCTCAGCCTTACCCTAACCATAACCCTAATCGTAACACTAACGCTCAACCCCAACCTCACCCTAACCCTAACCCTAACCCTAACCCTAACAATAACCCTCACCCTCATCCTAACCCTAACCCTAACCCTAACAATAACTCTAACCCTAACCCTAACCCTAAAACTCATCCTAACCCTAATCCTAACCCTAACTCTCAACCTCACACTCACCCTCAACCTCACCCTCAACCTCACCCTAAATATCACATTAACCCTAACATTCACAATGAACCTAACCCTAACGCTCACCCTAACTCTAACCCACAAACTAACCCTCACCCTAAACATTATCCTCACACTAAACCAAACCCTAACCCTAACCTTCACACTAACCCTAACCCTCAAGCTAACCGTATCCCGACACCTCACCCTAACTCTGACCCTAACCCTAACCTTAACCCTAACACTCACCCTAACCCTAACTCTAAACCTAACCCTCACCCTCACCCTAACCCTCACCATCACCCTAACGCTTACACTAACCCTCACCCTCACCCTAAACCTAACCCTCAACCTAAACATAACCCTCACCCTGACCCTCGCCCTAACCCTAACCCTAACGCTAACCCTCACCCTAACCCTTACTTTAACCCTAACCCTCACCCTAAACCTAATGCTCACCCTAACAATAACCCTCACACTAACCCTAACCCTAGCCCTCAACCTCACCCTCACCCTCAACCTAACCCTAACTCATCCTAACCCTAACCCTAAACCAAAACCTCACACTAAACTTAAACTTCACCCTAACCCTAATCCTCACACTAAACCTAACAGTCACAGTATCCCTAACCCTACCCCTCAGCCTAACACTCACCCTAAACACTAACCCTAATCCTCACCCTATCCTTAACCTTAACCCTAACCCTAATCCTAACACTCACCCTCACCCTAACTCTAAACCTAACCCTGAAACTCACCCTAACCATATACCTAACCCTCACCCTAACACTAACACTCACCCTATACCTCACCCTCACCCTAACCCTAAACCAAACTCTAGCCCTAACCCTAAACCTAATCCTATCCGTAAACCTGACCCTCACCCTCACTCTAAACCTAATCCTAACCTGCACCATAAGCATAACACTAACCCTAACGCTAACCCTAACCCTCAACCTCACCCTAAACCTAACCCTAACACTCAACCTAAACCTAACCCTAACCCTAATGTTAACCCTAACCCTCACCCTAACTCTAACCCTGAACCTAACCCTTACCCTAACCCTCACCCTCACCCTATCTATAACACTAACACTCACCCTAACCTTAACTCTAATCTTAACCCTAATCCTAACCCTAACCCTAACCCTAACCCTAACCCTTACCCTCACCCTAACCCTCACCCTCTTCCTAACATTAATGCTAACCCTAAATATCAACCTCACCCTTACTGTCACCCTAAACCTTACCCTCACCATAACCCTATCCCTCAACCTCAACCTAACCCTCACCCTAACCCTTACACTCACCCTAACCCTCACCCAACCCTAACCCTAACACTAACCCTCACCCTAACTCCCACCCAAACCTTCACCCTAACCCTAAGGCTAACCCTAATCCTCAGTCTCACCCTAACCCTCACCTTAACTCTCATCCTCACACTAACCCTAACAATAACCCTAACCGTAACCCTCACACTAAGACTAACCCTCATCCTAACCCTAACGCTACCTCTCACACTAACACTCACCCTAACCCTAAACTGAACCCTAACCTGAACTCTAACCCTAACCCTAATTTGCCCCCGAACCCGAACCCTCACCTACACCCTAACCCTTCCCCTTCCCTGAACCCTAACTCTCACCCTAAAACTCACCCTCACCCTAAACATCACCCTAACACTTACCCTCAACCTAAAACTCAACCTCACCCACAAGCTAACCCTGCCCCGCAACATAATCCTCACCCTAAACCTAAACCTAACACTTACCTAACCAAAACACTCACCCGCAACCTCATCCTCTCCCTCACCCTCAGCCTAAACCTTACTCTAACCCTAACACTAACCCTAATCCTAACCCTAACCCTAACCCTAACCCTAACCCTCACCCTAACCCTCACCTTCACCCTCACCCTCACCCTAATGCTCACCGTCATCCTAAACATCACTCTAAACCTAACCCTCACGCTAACCCTAACCCCTACCCTAACCGTAACCCTAAACCAAACTCTCACCCTAACAATAACCGTAATCCTAACCCTCACCCTAACAATAACCCTCACCCTACCATTAACCCTCACCCTAACACGTACCCTCAACCTAACCCCAACCTTAACCCTAACACTAACCCTCACCCTAACCCTAACCCTAACCCTAATCCTAACCCTAACCCTAACCTTTACCCTAAATCTAACTCTTACACAAACCCTAAGCCTAACCCTAAACCTCACCCTAACCGTAAACCTAACGCTCATCCTCACCCTAACACTTGCCCTAACCCTAACCCTCACCATAACCCGAACCCTTAACCTATACCTAAACATCATCCTCAACCTAACCCTAACCCTAACCCTCACTGTAACCCTAACCCTCACGCTAAACCTCAGCCTCACCCTAACCTTCACCCTAACCCTAACCCTCGGCCTAAACCTCATACCCCACCCTAATCCTCATGCTAACCATAACCCTAAATCTTACCTAACCGAAACAATCAACTTCACCCTCATCCTCTCCCTAACCCTCATTCTCACCATAGCCCTCACCCTAACCCTCACGCTCAACCTCAGCGTAACCCTTACACTAACGCTAATCCTAACCCTAACCCTTATCCTCACCCTAACCCTAACCCTAACCATCACCCTCACACTCACCCTAACCCTTATGCTCAATCTCACCCTCACCCTAACCCTCACCATCACCCTAAAAATCACCCTAACCCTAATGCTAACCCTAACCCTCAACCTCACCCTAAACCTCACCCTAATCCTTATCCTCAAACTAACCCTAACCCTAAACCTCGGCCTCACCCTCACTCTAACCCTAACCATAAACATAACCCTCACTCTAACCCTAACCCTTACTCTAAGCCTGAACCTAACCTTAACCCTCACCCTAACCGTAACCCTAACCCTAACCCTCACCCTCACCCTAAACCTAACCCTAAACATAACCCACACCCTAACCCTGTCCCTTACCCTAACCCTTATCCTACCCCTCAACCTAAACCTCACACTCACCCAAACCCTAACCCTGACCCTCACCCTAAACCTAACCCTAACTTTAACCCTAACACTAACCCTAAACCTAACCCTCACCCTAACTCTAACACTTACTCTAAACCTAACCCTAACCCTAACTCTAACCCTCACACTAAGCCTAACCCTCACCCTAACCCTCACCCTAACCTTTATTCTCATACTAAACCTAACTCTAACCCTAACCCTAACCTTCACACAAACCCTAACCCTCTCCCTAACCTTAACCCTACTCATCGCCCTAACCCTAACCCTCACCCTAAACCTTATCCTAATCCTCACCCTCACCCTAACCATCACCGTCACCTTAACCCTCACCCTAAACCGAACTTTAACCCACACCCTCACCCTCACCCTCACCCTCACCCTAACCCTAAACCTAACCCTCATCCTAACACTAACCCTCACCCTCACCCTCACCCTAACCCTAACCCTAACCCTCACCCTCACCCTAACCCTAAACCTAACCCTAACCCTAATGCTAAACCTAACCGTACCTCTCAGACTAACCCTCACCCTAACCCTAACCATATCTCTAACCCTCACACTAACCCTAAACCTAATACTGAACCTAACCCTCACCCTCACCATAACCCTAACACTCACCCTAATCCAAACCCTATCCGTAGTCCTCACCCTAACACTTACCCTCACCCTCAACCTCACCCTAACCCTCACCCTAAGCTATACCCTCACCCTAACTCTAATCCTAACCCTAACCCTCACCCTCACCCTCACCCTAATGCTAACCATAAGCCTCAGACTCACCCTAACCCTCACACTAACACTTACCCTCACCCTAACCCTAACCCTCACCCTCACCTAAACCTCACCCTAACACTTTCCCAAACCCTAACCCTCACCCAAACCCTAACCCTAAACCCAACCTTGACACTAACCCTCACCCTCATGTTAAAATTCACCCTAACACTTACCAACAACTTTACACTCACGCTAACCCTAACCCTAAACCTGAAATTGACCCTAACCCTCACCCTAACCCTAAACCTCACCCTCACCCTAACTCTCACCCTAACATTTACCCTCACCCTAACACTTACCCTAACTCTAAACCTAACCCTCACACTAACCCTAACCCTAACCCTCAGCCCAACCTTTATCCTAACCCTAAACCTCACCCTAACCCTAACCCTAAGCCTCAGCCTAACCCTCATCCTAACCCTAACCCTAATACTTACTCTCACCCTAAACCTAAGCCTCACCATCATCCTAATATTCACCCTAACCCTAACCCTCACCCTAAACCTAACCCTCAACCTAAACATAACTCTCTCCCTGACCTTCACCCTAAACCTAACCCTAACGCTAACCCGCACTCTAAACCTTACTTTAACCCTAACACTCACCTTAAACCTAACGCTCACCCTAACACTAACGCTCAAACTAACCCTAACATTAGCCCTCACCCTCACCCTCACCCTCAACCTAAACCTCACCCTAACCCTAATCCTCACACTAAACCTAAGATTCACTCTATCCCTAACCCTACCCCTCAGCCTAACCCTCACCCTAAACCTAACCCTAAGCCTAACCCTCACCCTAACCCTAACACTAACCGTAACCATAAGCCTAACCCTAACCCTTACCCTAACCTTAACCCTTACCCTAACCCTAACCCTAACCCTCACCCTAAACCTTATGCTAAACCTAAAACTCACCCTTACCCTAATCCTCACCCTAACCCTTATCCTCACACTAACTCGAACCCTATCCCTCAGCATCAACCTCACCCTAACCCTAAACCTGAAACTAAACCTCACCATAAACCTAACCCTTACCCTAAACCTAAACCTAACCCTCACACTATCCCTCACCCTAACCCTAGCCCTAACCCTAATCCTCACCCTCACCCTCATCTTAACCCTAAACCTAAACCTAACCCTCACCCTAACCCTAACCCTTACCCTATCCCTAAACCTACCCCTCAACCTAACCCTCAGGCTCACCCTAATCCTAACCCTAACCCTTACCCTAAACCTAAACCAAACCCTAACACTCACCCTAACCCTAAACCTAACCCTCAACCTAACCCTAACCCTTACCCTAAACCTAACCCTAATCCTATCCCTAAACCAAACCCTAACCCTCACCCTCTACCTCACCCTCACCCTAACACTCACCGTCATCCTAACCCTCACCCTAAACCGAAACTTAACCCACACCCTAACCCTCACCCTCACCCTCACCCGAACCCTCACACTCACCCTAAGCCTAAAGCTAACCCTCATCCTAACACTAAGACTGACCCTCACCCTCACCCTAAACCTAACCCATAACCTCACCCTAATCCTCACCCTAACCCTAACCCTAATCCTTACCTAACCGAAAACCTCACCCAAACCCAAACCCTAACCCCCAACCTAGCCCTCCCCCTAACACTAACCCTCACCCTAACCCAAACCCTCACCTTCAAACTCACCCTCACCCTAACCCTAAACCTCACACTAAGCCTAACCCTCACCCTAACCCTAACCCTACCTCTCAGACTAACCCTCACCTTAACCCTAACTATGACCCTCACCCTAACCCTAACCCTATCACTAACCCTCACACTAACCCTAAACCTAATACTGAACCTAACCCTCACCCTCACTCTCACAATAACCCTAACACTCACCCTAATCTGAACCCTAAAATTAGTCCTCAAACTAAAACTTACCCTCCCACTCACCCTAACACTAACCCTCAACCTCACCCTAACCCTCACACTAAGCTTTACTCTCATCCTAACTCTAATCCTAACCCTAACCCTCACCTTCACCCTAATGCTAACCCTAACGCTCAGACTCACACTTACCCGCACCCTAACACTTACCCTCACCCTAACCCTAACCCTCACCCTCACCCTAAACCTCACCCTAACACTTACTCACACCCTCACCCTCACTCTAACCCTAACCCTAAACCTCAATTTTACCCTAACCCTCACCCTAACCCTAAACCTCACCCTCACTCTAACTCTCACCCTAACCTTTACCCTCACCCTAACTCTTACCCTAAACCTAAGCCTATCCCTCACACTAACCCTAACCCTAACCCTCAGTCTAACCCTTATCCTAACCCTAAACCTAGCCCTAAACCTCACCCTAATCCTAACCCTAACCCTCAGCCTAACCCTCATCCTAACCATAGCCCTAATCCTTACCCTCACCCTAACCCTAACCGTAAACCTAAACCTCACCCTAAACCTAACACTCACCCTCACCCTCTCCTTCACCTTCAGCCTAACCCTAACCCTAAACTTCCACCTAACCCTCACCCTCACCCTCACCCTAACTCTAACCCTAAACCTAACCATAACACCCACCCTCACCCTTACCTTAACCCTAACAATATACCTAATCCTCAACCTAACCCTAACCTTCACCCTAATCCTAAACCTAACCCTCACTCTCAAACTCACACTATCTCTAACCCAAACCCTAACCCTAACCCTCACCCTCACTCTCAACCATACCCTCACCCTAACCCTAATCTTCACCCACACCCTAACCCTCACCCTCAACCGAACCCTCACCCTCAACCAAACCCTCATCCTCACCCTAACCATCACCCTCACTCTAAACATCACCCAAAACCTAACCCTCACCCTAACCCTAACCCAAACCCTATTCCAAACCCTCACACTCGCCCTAACCCTCACCTTAACCCTTACCCTCACCCTAACCCTTACCCTCAAACTAACCCTAACCATAACCCTCAAAATAACCGTAATCCTCACTCTAGCCCTAAACATAACCCTGACCCTGACCTTCACCCACACCCTGATCCTCACCCTCAGCTGAACCCTAACCCTAATCCTATTCCTATTCCTAACCCTCAGCCTCACATTAAACCTAACCCTAACCCTAACCCTCACCCTCACTCTAACCTTCACCTTCACCCTAAACATCATCCTAACCCTAACCCTCACCCTAACCCTAACCCGAACCCTCACCCTGAACCTAACCTAAGCTTAATCCTCACCCTCACCCTAATCCTCACCATAACCCTAACCTTTAACTAACCGAAACCCTCACCATCACCCTCAGCCTAACCCTCACCCTCACCCAAGCCCTCACCCTAACCCTAACCTTAACCCTAACACTCACATTCAAATTCCCCTTCCCCCTCAGCCTTACCCTAACAATAACCCTAATCCTAACACTAACCCTCAACCCCACCCTCACCCTAACCCTAACCCTAACAATAACCCTCACCCTCATCCTAACCCAAACCCTAACCCTAACAATAACTCTAACCCTAATCCTAACTCTAAAACTCACCCTAACCCTAATCCTAACCCTAAACCTCAACCTCACTGTCACCCTCACACTAACCCTCAACCTCACCCTAAACATCACCTTAACCTAACCCTAACGTTCAATCTAACTCTCACCCTAAAACTAACCCTAACCCTAAACATTATCCTCACACTAACCCTAACCCTAACCTTCACACTAACCCTAACCCTCAACCTAACCGTATCCCAACACCTCACCCTAACTCTCACCCTAAACCTAACCCTAACCCTAAAACTCACCCTAACCCTCACCATCACCCTAACGCTCACCCTAACCCTAACCCTCACCCTAAACCTAACCCTCAACCTAAACTTAACAATCACCCTGATCCTCACCCTAACCCTAACCCTAATGCTAACCCTCACCCTAAACTTTACTTTAACCCTAACTCTCACCTTAAACCTAACACTCACCCTAACACTAACCCTCAAACTAACACTAACCCTAGCCCTCACCCTCACCCTCACCCTCAACCTAACCCTAACACTCATCCTAAGCCTAACCCTAAACCTAAACCTCACACTAAAACTAAACCACACCCTAACCCTAATCCTTACCCTATCCGGAAAATTAACCCTTAACCCTCACCCTAACCCTCAACCTCACCCTAACCCTAATGCTAACCCTAACCCTCACCCTCAATCTAACCCTCAATCTAACCCTTACCCTCACCCTAACCCTTACCCATACCCTAACCCTAACCCACAACCTCGCCCTCACCCTCACCCTAACACTTACCTACACCCTCACCCTAACCCTAACACTCATCCTAATCCTAACCCTAACCGTAGTCCTCACCCTAACACTTACCCTCACCCTCACCCTAATCATAACCCTCAACCTCACCCTAACCCTCACGCTAAGCCGTGCCCTCACCCTAACTCTAATCCTAACCCTAACTCTCACCCTCACCCTCACCCTAATGCTAACCCTAACACTAAGACTCACCCTAACACGTACCCTCACCCTAACCCTAACCCTCACCCTCACCCTAAACCTCACTCTAACACTTACCCAAAACCTAACCCTCACCCTAACCCGAACCCTAAACCTAACCTTGATGCTAACCCTCACCGTCATCCTAAACCTTACCCTAACACTTACCCACACCCTTATCCTAACCCTCACCCTAACCCTAAACCTCACCCTTCCCCTGACTCTCACCCTTACCTTTACCCTCACCCTAACTCTTACCCTAAACCTAAACCTAACCCTAACCCTACCCCTAACGCTTACCCTCACCCTAAGCCTAATCCTCACCCACACCCTAACCCTCACAGTCAACCAAGCCCTCACCCTCACCCAAACCCTCATCCTCACCCTAACCCTCACCCTCACTCAAAACATCACCCAAACACTAAACCTCACCCCAACCCTAACACAAACCCTAGTCCAAAACCTCACACTCACCCTAACCCTCACCCTAAACCTTACCCTCACCCTAACCCTTACCCTGACCCTAACCCTAACCATAACACTCACAATAACCGTAACCCTCACTCTAACCCTAACCCTACACCTGACCCTAACGTTCACCCTCACCCTGATCCTAACACTAAGCTTAACCCTAACCCTAATCCTAGCCCTCACGCTCACCCTAACCCTCACCCTCAGCCTAAACATCACCCTAACCCTAACCCGAACCCGAACCCAAACCCGAACCCTGAACCTAACCTCAACTTAATCCTCACCCTAATCCTGACCATAACCCTAACCTTTACCTAACATAAACCCTCACCCTCACCCTCAGCCTAACCCTCACCCTAACTCAAGCCCTCACCTTAACCCTAACCTTAACCCTAACCCTCATCCTCAAACTCCCCTTCCCCCTCAGCCTTACCTTAACCATAACCCTAATCCTAACACTAACCCTCAACATCACCCTCACCCTCACCCTAACCCTAACCCTAACAATTACCCTCACCTTCATCCTAACCCTAACCCTAACAATAACTCTAACCCTAACCCGAACCCTAAAACTCACCCTAACCCTAATCCTATACCTAACCCTCACCCTCACCCTCACCCTCACACTAACCCTCAACCTCACCCCAAACATCACCTTAACCCTAACTCTAAACCTAACCCTCACCCTCACCCTAACCCTCACCATCACCCTAATGCTCACCCTAACCCTAACCCTCACCCTAAACCTAACCCTCACCCTAAACCTAACCCTCACCTTGACCCTCACCCTAACCCGAACCCTAACTCTAACCCTCACCCTAACCCTTACTTTAACCCTAACCCTCACGCAAAACCTAAGGCTCACCTTAACACTAAACCTCACACTAACTCTAACCCTAGCCCTCACCCTCACCCTCACCCTCAACCTAACCCTAACACTCATCCTAACCCTAACCCTAAACCTAAACCTCACACTAAACCGAAACCTCACCCTAACCCTAATCCTCACACTAAACCTAACAGTCACTCTATCCTTAACCCTACCCCTCAGCTTAACCCTCACCCTAAACCTCACCCTAACACAAACACTAACACTAACCCTCACAATAAACCTCACCCTATACCGCACCCTCAACATAAACCTAACCCTAACTCTAACCCTAATCCTCAACCACACCCTAACCTTCACCCTCACCCTAAACATCACCCAAACCTTAACTCTCACCCTAACCCTAACCCTAACCCTTACCCTAAACCTAACCCTCACCCTCACGCTAATCCTCACCATAACCCTAACTATGACCTAAAAGAAACCCTCACACTCACCCTCACCCTCACCCTAGCCCTCACCCTAACCCTAACCCAACCCTAACCCTCACCTTCACCCTAACCTTCACCCTAACCCTTACCCTTACTGTAACCCTAAACCTAACCCTAATCATAACCCTCACACTATCCGTCACCTTCACAATAACCATAACCCTAACCCTAACCCTAAGCTTCACCCTCACACTGACCTTCACCCAAACCCTAACCCTATTCCTAATCCCAACCTTCACAATCACCCTCAACCTAAACCTAACCCTAACACTAACCCTCACCCTCAACCTCACGGAACACTCACCCTCACCCTAAATATCACCCTAACCCTAACCCTCACCCTAAACCTAACCTCAGCTTAACCGTCACCCTCAACCTAATCCTCACCCTATCCCTAACCCTAACTTAAACAAAACCCTCACCCACACACTAACACTCACCCTCACCCTAGTCCTAACACTAAGCCTAAACATAACACTTACCCACACACTAACTCTCACACTAATCCTCACTCTAACCCTAATCCTAACCCTAATCCTAACCCGAATGCTCACCATACCCCTCTCCCTAACCCTAACTATAACCCTAACGCTCACCCTCATCCTAAACCTCATGCTCACCCGAGCACTCACCCTCACCCTAAACCATACTCTCACACTAAACATCACCTAAACCCTAACCCTCAACCTAATCCTAACCCTAACCCCCACTCTAACCCAAACCCTCACCCTAACCCTCACCCTAACCCTTACCCACAACATAATGCTATCCCTCAAACTCAATCTTACCATCACCCTAACCCTTACCCTCACCCTAACCCTCACAATAACCCTCACCCTAAACCTAACCCTCAGCCTCGCCCTAACACTCACACTAACCTTTATCCTCACCTTCACCCTAACGCTCACCTTCACCCGAGCCATCACCCTCACCCTAACCCTAACTATAACCCTCAACCTCACCCTCAACCTCAGCCTAAACCTAATCCTAACCCTAACCCTAAACCTCACCCTCACCCTCACCCCAACCCTAACCTTCACCCCAACACTAAACCTCACCCTAACACTAACCCTCACCCTCACCCTCACCCTAATCCTAACCCTAACTCTAATCCTAACCCTCAACCTCACCATAACCCTCACCCTAACCCTTACCCTCACCCTCACACTAACCCTAACCCTAACCCTCAGCCTAATGCTCATCCTAATCCTAACACTAACCCTCACCCTAAACCTAAACTTAACCCTAACCCTCACCCTAACCCTAAACCTCACCCTCAACCTCACCCTCACCCTCACCCTAAACCTAGTGCTAACACTAATCCTAACCCTCACACTCACCCTAACTCTAACCCTAAACCAAACCCTCACACTCCCCCTCACACTCACCCTAACCCTCACCCTGACCCCAAGCCTCACCGTAATCTTTACCCTCACCCTAACCCTAACCCTCACCCTAACCTTTACCCTGACCCTAACCCTAAACCTAAACCTAAACCTAACCCTCACACTAACACTAAACATAACCCTCAACCTAACCCTTATCCTAAACCTAAACCTAACCCTTAACCCTCACCCTAAACCTAACCCTAACCCTAACCCTAAACCTTACACTAACTCAAACCCTAAACCTCAGCCTAATGCTCATCCTAACCCTAACCCTAATCCTAACCCTCACCCTAAACGTACCCCTAACCCTAACACTCACCCTAAACCTAAACCTTACCCTCACGCTCAGGCTAACTCTAATACTAACCCTAATACTAACCCTCACCCTCACCCTAACTCTAACACTAAACCTAACCCTAACCCTCACCCTCACCCTCACCCTAACCCTAAACCTAACCCTAACCCTCACCCTAACCCTAACCCAAACCCTATACCTCACCCTCACAATCAGCCTAACCCTAACCCTAAGTTTCACACTAAACCTCACCCTAACCCTTATCCTCACCATAAACCTAACTCTAACATTAATGCTCACCCTAAACCTAACCCTCACCCACATCTTAACCCTGACCCGAACCCGAACCCTCACCGACACCCAAACTCTCTTCCTAACCCTAACCATAATCCTAATCCTAAACCTAAGCGTCACCCTCAAATTCACCCTAACCCTACACCTAAACCTAAACCTCACCCACACCCTCACCCTAAACTTCACCCTCACCCTAACCCTCACCCTCACACTAACCCTACCCTTCACCCTAACCCTCATACTAAGCCTAACCCTAATCCTAACCGTCAACCTAACCCTGACCCTAGCCCTAAACCTCACCCTAACACTAATCCTAAACCTAACCCTAACACTCAACCTAACACTAATCCTCACCCACACCCTAACTCTCACCCTCAATCGAACCCTTACCCTCACTCTAACCCTCATCCTCACCCTAACCCTCACCCTCACACTAAACATCACCCAAACCCTAACCCTCACCCTAACCCTTGCCCTAATCTCACCATAACCTTAACCCTAACCCTAAACCTCACCCTCACCCTAATCCTCACCATAACACTAAACCTTGGCTAAAAGAAACCCTCACCCTAACCCTCACACTAACCTTCACCGTCACCCTAGCCCTCACCCTAATCCTAACCCTAACCCTAAAACTTAACCTCAGCCTAAAGCTCACTCTAACCCTTCCCCTCACCCTAACCCTAACCCTAAACCTAACCATAACACAAACCCACAACCTCACCCTAACCCCTCACCCTCACCTTATCCTAAACCTTATCCTAACCCTAAACCTAAAAGCAACCTTCACCCTAAGCAAACCCTAACCCTAACCCTAACCCTAACCCTCAGTCTAATGCTCATCCTAACCCTAACCCTAACCCTAACCCTTACCTTAAAACTAACCCTAACCCTAACCCTCACCCTAACCGAAAACCTCACCCTCAAACTCACCCTAACCCTCAGCCTAAACCTAGTGCTAACCCTAATCCTAACACTCACCATCAACCTAACTCTAACCCTAAAGAAATCACTCCAACTCCCCCT
Source organism: Dipodomys merriami (assembly GCF_024711535.1). Classification (NCBI taxonomy): domain Eukaryota; kingdom Metazoa; phylum Chordata; class Mammalia; order Rodentia; family Heteromyidae; genus Dipodomys; species Dipodomys merriami. Next base: position 980,014 of record NW_027206235.1, on the reverse strand, counting down.
CACCCTCACTCTAACCCTCACTCTAACAGTAACCCTCACCCTTAACCTCACCCTCAACTTCAGCCTAACCCTAGTCTATACTCTAATCCTAACCCTCAGCCTACCCCTGACGCTAACCCCAGCCCTAACCCTAACCCTCACCCTAACCCTCACCATCACCATAGTCCACACCCTAACCCAAAACCTAACCATCACACTAAACCTAAACCTAACCCTCAGCCTAAACCTTATCCTAACCCTAAACCTAAAACTAACCTTCACCCTAACCAAACCCTAACCCTAACCCTAACCGAACCCTAACCCTCACACTAACCCTAACCCTAATCCTCAGCCTAACCCTCATGCTAACCCTAACCCTAACACTAACCTTAACCCTGACCCTCAATTTAACCCTCCCCATAACCTTAACTCTAACCCTAAACCTCACCCTCAACCTAACCCTAATCCTAACACTAACCCTAAACTTCGTCCTAACTCTGACCCTAACCCTCCCCCTCAAACTAAACATCACTCTAAACTTAACCCATACCCTAACCCTAACCCTAACCCTCACCCTAACACTAACCTCAGCTTAATCCTAACCCTGATGTAAACGAAACCCTCACCCACACCCTCACCCTAATCCTCACCCTAACCCTAACCCTAACGTAAAAGAAAGCATCATCCTCAATCTCACACTAACCCTCACCCTCACCCGAGGCCTCACCCTCACCCTAACCCTAACCCTAACCATCAACCTCACCCTCACCCTCACCCTCAGCCTAAACCTAACCCTACCCTAACCCTAACCCTCACCCACCCCTGCACCCTAACCCTAACAATAACCCTAACCTTCGCCCTAACACTAAACCTCAACCTCACCCTAACCCTAATTCTAACCCTAACTCTAATCCGAACCCTCATCCTCACCCTAGCCCTCACCCTAACCCTTACCCTCACCTTCACCTAACCCTAACCCTAACCCGAACCATCACCCTAACGGTAACACTAATCCTAACCCTTACCCTCACAATCACCCTAATTCTAACCCTTACCCTCACCCTAACCCTAACCCTAACAGTAACCCTAACCCTAAAACTAGTCCTCAAAATAACCCTAACCCTCATCCACACCTTAACCCTAACCCTCACCCGAACCCGAACCCGAACCCTAACGCTAAAACTAACCCTAACACTCCCACTAAACCTAACACTCACCCTAACTGTAACCCCACCCATCAGCCTAAACCTCACCGAAGCCTAACCCTAAATCTAAACCTCACCCTATCCCTAAACCTAACCCTAACCCTCACACTCACCCTAGCCCTCACCCTAACCTTACCCCAAACCCTAAACCTCACACTAAACATAACCCTCACCCTATCCCTAACCCTACAACTCAGCCTATGACTCACCGTAACCCTAACCCTAACCCTAAACCTAAACCTCACCCTGTACCTAACCCTAACCCTAACCCTCACACTCACCCTAGCCCTCAACCTAACCTCACCCTAACCCTATTACTAACCCTAAACCTCATCCTCATCCTAACCCTCACCCTAACCCTTCTCCTCACACTAATCCTAACTCGACCCTAACCTTTACCCTAAAACTCACACTAAACCTAACCCTTACTCTAAATCTAACCCTACCCCACAGCCTAACCCTCATCCTAACCCTAACCCTAACCCTATCCCTCAACCTAACCCTTACCCTAACCCTAACCCTCACCCTAACCCTCACCCTCACCCTCACCCTCACACTCACCCTCAGCCTTACCATAACCCTTACCCTAATCCTAAACCTAACCCTCACCCACACCCTCACCCTAACTCTAAACAGAACCCTAACCATAACCCTCCCCCTCCTTCGAACCCTCCCCCGAAACCTCACTCTCACCCTAACGCTCACCCTCACTCTAACCCTCACCCTAACCCTCATCCTAACCCTCACCCTCAACCTCACACTCAACCTAACCCTCACCATCACCCTAAAAATAACCATAACCCTCACGCTAACCCTAACCCTAACCCTCCCCCTCACCCGAACCTTCACCCTCACCCTCACCATAAATATCACCCTAACAATAACCCTCACCCTAATCCTAACCCTAACGCTCACCCTAACCGAAACCCTCACCTTAACCCTCAACCTCATTCTAAACGTCATCCTAATCTTACCCTAAACTTTACTTAAACTAAACCCTCACCCTCACCCTAACCTTAACCCTAAACCTAACCTGCACACTAACCCTAACCCTAACCCTCAGCATAACGCTAATCCTAACCCTAACCATACCCATAATCCTCACCCTAACCCTAACTCTAACCCTAACCCTAACCCTAACCCTAACCCTAAGCCTAACCCTAAGCCTAATCTTAAACCTAAACAACACCCTCACCCTAAACCTAACACTAACCATTACTCTGATCCTCACCCTCAACTTAACGCTAACCCTCACCATCACCCTAAACCTCACCCAAAACCGAACCCTCACCTCAACCTAACCCTCACTCTCACCCTAACCCTAAACCTAACCTTAATCCTCTCCCTAACCCTAACAATAACCCTATCCCTCACCCTAACCGTTATCCTCACACTTACCCTAAACCTCACACTAACCCCAAAACTCACCCTAATCCTGACCATACCCCTCACCCTAATCCTAACCCTAACCCTAACCCACACCCTAAATCTAACCCTAACCCTCACCCTCACCCTAACCCTCATCCTCACCCTAATCCTCATCCACACCCGAACCATCACTGTCACCCTAACCCTCAACCTCACCCTAAACATCACCCTAACCCTAACCCTAACCCTACCCCTCACACTATCCCTCACCCTAACACTTACCCTCACCCTAACACAAACCCTAACCCTCACCCTCAACCTAGCCCTCACCCTAACACTAATCCTAACCCTAACCCTAACCCTAAAACTAACCCTCACCCTAACCCTCACCTTGACCCTCACCCTAACCCTAAACCTAACCCTAACCCTAACACTCAACCTCACCCTCACCCTAACCCTAACCCTAACGCTAATTCAAACCCTAACACTCACCCAGACCCTAAACCTCACCCTAATCCTTAGCCTCACCCTCACCCTAACCGGAACCCACACCTTAATTTTAACCCTCACCCTACCCCTAACCCTAACCCTCAACCTAACACTCACCCTAACCCTCACCCTCACCCTAACCCTAAACCTAATGCTAACCCTAACCCTCATCCTCACCCTAACATTAACCCTACCCCTTATCCTAACCCAAAACCTAACCCTAATGCTAAATCTAACCCTCACCCTCACCCTAATCCTCACCCTAACCCTTACCCTCACCCTCTCCCTAAACCTTACCTTAAACATACACATTAGCCTAACCCTCACCTTAACTCTTACCCTCACTATAAACCTAACACTAACCCTAATCCTCACACTAACCCTAAACCTAAGCCTAACCCTAACCCTCACTTTAACCCTCACCCTAATCCTAACCCTGACCCTCACCCTCACTGTGACACTAACACTAAACCTAAACCTCACCCTCACCCTAACCCCCACTGTCACCCTAACCCTCAATGTCCCCTAACCCTAACACTCACCATAAACCTCACCCTAACCCTTACCCTAACCATAAACTTAACCCTAACCCACAGCCTAAACCTCACCAGAATCCTCACCGTCACCCTCACCCTCATCCTAACTGTAAGCCTAAGACTCACCCCAACCCTAACCCTCACCCTAAACCTAAGTCTAACCCTCACCCTCAACCTAAGCCTAACCCGAACTCTAACCCTATACCTCACCCTAACCCTAAGGCTAAACCTAACCCTAACTCTTACTCTCATCCTAATCCTCACCCTAACCCTTTCCTCACACTAACCCTAATCCTAACCCTCACACTAACCCTAACCCTCAACCTAACCCTCAGCATCAACCTAACCCTAACCCTCACCTACACCCTAACCCTCTCCCTCACCCCCAACCTCATCCTCACCCTAAACATCACCTTAACCCTAACCCTCAGCCTAACCCTAACCCTAAACTTTACCTTAACCCTAACCTTCACCTTCAACCACACCCTCAGCCTAATCCTCACCCTAAACTTAAACCTAACCCTTTCCTAACCAAAAACTGCACCCTCACCCTAACCCTCACCCTAACCATCGCCCTCACTCTAGCCCTCACACTAAGCCAAACCCTAACCCTAACCCTCAAACTCAACCTCAACCTCAACCTCAGCCTCACCCTAACCCTAAACATATTCCTAACCCTAAACCTCAGCCTCACCCTCACTCTAACCCTAACTGTAAACCTAATGCTAACCCTAAACCTCACCCTCACCTTAACCCTAATTCTAACCCTCACCCTAACCCTAAACCTAACCCTAATGCTATACCCAACCCTAACACTCACCCTAAGACTAATGCTAACCATAATACTCAACCACAACCTAAACCTCACCCAAACCCTTACCCTCATCCTAACCCTCACCCTAACCCTAACCCTAAACCTAAAACTCACCCAAACACTCACCCTAAACTTTACCCTAAACCTCACCCTCACCCTGACCCTCACCCTAACCTTTACCCACACCCTCACCCTAAACCTAACCATAACCCTCACACTAAACCTAACCCTCACCCTAACCCTAACCATAATCCTCACCCTAAACCTTATCCTAACCCTAAACCTAACCCTCAAACTAACCCTAACCCAAAACATTACCCTAACCCTAACTCTCACACTCACCCTCAGCCTAACACTAACCCGAACCCTAATCCTAACCCTAACCCTCACCCTCACACTCACCTTAACATGAACCCTAACCGTAAACCTAACCCTCACCCTAACCATAAACCTATCCCTAATGCATACCCTAACCCTAAACATTACCCTAAACCTAACCCTAACCCTAACCCTTAACCTCACCCTAACCCTAACTCTCACCCTAACTCTCACTTTAACCCTAACGCTAACCCTAAACCTCACCCTCACCCTAAACCTCACCCTAACCCAAACCCTCACCATAGCCCTAAGAGTAACCCTAACCCTAATTCTCACACTCACCCTAACCCTAACCTTCACCCTATCGCTCACCCTAACCCTAACCCTCACCCTCACCCTAAACCTCACCCTCACCTTAACCCTCACCCTCATCCTAACACTAACCCTCACCCCAACCCTAACCCTCACGCTAACCCTAACTTTAACCCTCACCCTAAACCTTAATCTAACCCTCACCCTCACTCTCACCCTAATCCTCAACCTAACCCTGATCCTTACACTAACCCTAACACTAACCCTCACACTAAACCTAATCCTCACCCTAAACCTAAACATAACCCTCACCCCAACCGTCACCCTAACTCTAACCATAACACTCACCCTAATCCTAACACTAAACCTAACCCTCTCCCTAACCCTAACCCTACCCCTCACCCTACCCCTCACCCTAAACCTAACCCTCACTCTTACCCTTATCCTAACCCTCAACCTGACCGTAACCCTCACCTTCACCCTAATCCTCACCCTAACCCTACCCCAAACGAACACCCTAACACTCACCCTCACCCGAACCCTCACTCTCACCCTAACCTTCACCAACACCCTTAGCCACACCCTCAAACGAATCCTCACTCTCACCCTCACCCTCACCCTAAACATCACCCTAACCCTAACCCTCAACTTAACCCTAACCCTAACCCTCCCCCTAACCCTAACCCTAAACTTAAACCTCACCCTCACCCTAATACTCACCCTAAACCTAAATCTAAACCTTTCCTAACCGAAAACCTCACCTTCACCCTAACCCTCACCTTAGCCCTGACCCTCAACCTAGCCCTCACCCTAAACCTAACGCTAAACATAACCCTCACCCTCACGCTCACCCTCACCCTCACCCTCAGCGTCACCCTAACCCTCAACCTAATCCTAACCCTAACCCTAACCCTCACCCTCACTCTAAACCTAACCCTAACCTGCAACATAAGCCTAACCCTAACAGTAATGCTAACCCTAACCCTCAACCTCACCCTAACCCTAACCCTAACACTCAACCTAAACCTAACCCTAACCCTAATGGTAACCCTAACCCTCTCCCTCATCCTAACCCTGACCCTAAACCTTTCCCAAACCCTCACCCTCACCCTATCCGTAACCCTAACACTCACCCTAACCCTAACTCTAACCCTAACCCTAATCCTACCCCTCAGCTTAACCCTCATCCTCACCCTAACCCTCACCATCTCCCTAACATTAATGATAAGCCTAAACATCAACCTCACCCTAACCATTGCCCTAACTCTTACCCTCACCATAACCCTATCCCTCAACCTCAACCTAACCCTCACCCTAACCCTTACACTCAACCTAACCCTCACCCAACCCTAACCCTAACCCTAAACCTCACCCTAACCCCCACCCTAACATTCACCCTAACCCTAAGGCTAACCCTACACATCAGTCTCACCCTAACCCTCACCCTAACTCTTATTCTCACACTAACTCTAACCGTAACCCTCACACTAAGCCTAAACCTCATCCTAAACCTAACCCTACCTCTCACCCTAATACTCACCCTAACCCTAACCTTAACCCTAACCCGAACCCTAACATTAACCGTAATCCTCCCCCGAACCCTAAAACTCATGGTTACCTTAAGCCTCACCCTCACCTACACCCTATCCCTTTCCATTCCCTGAAGCCTAACTCTCACCCTAAACCTCACCCTCAACCTAAACATCACCCTAACCCTCACCCTCACCCAAACCCAAACCCTCAATCTCACCCACAACCTAACCCTCACCCTCACCCGAACCCTCTCACTCTCCCTAATTTTCATTTTCACCTTAAACATCACCCTAACCCTAACACTCAACCTAACCCTAACCATAACCCTCACCCTCACCCTAACCCTAACCCTAACCCTAACACTTACCCTAACACACAACGTGACACTTAGGCTAAACTTAACCTTCACTCTCACCCTAACACTTACCATCACCCTAACCCTTACCCAAACCCTAACCTTCACACTAAACAAAAGCCTCACCCTAACTCTAACCCTAAATCTACCCCTCACCCTAACCCTAGCCATGAGGGCTAGCGTGAGCCTCACTCATACCCTCAACCTCAGCCTAACCCTAACCCTAACCCTAATCCTAAACCTAACCCTCACACTCGCACTCACCCTAAACCTAACCCTAACCCTCATCCTCACACTAAGGCTAACCCTAACCAACCCTCACCCTCACCCTCACCCTAACCCTTAACCTCACCCTAACACTAACCTTAACCCTAACCCTAACCCTCACACTAACCCTAAAACTACCCCTCAGCCTAACCCTAACGCTCACCCTAAACCCAACACTGATGCTAACACAAATGTTCACTCTCAACCTAAGCCTCAGCCTAACCCTTACCCTCACCATAACCCTATCCCTCACCCTCTCCCTAACCCTCACCCTACCCCTTCCCCTCACCCTATCCCTCACCCTAACCTGAACCCTAACCCTAACCCTAAACTTCCACCTAACCCTCACTCTAACCCTAACCCTAACCCTCACCTTAACACTAAACCTAAGCCTAACCCTCACCCTCACCCTAACTGTCATCCGAACCCTTAACCTCACCCTAACCCTAACCCTAACCCTCACCCTAAACCTAACCCTCACCTTAAACTTCACCCTCACCCTAAACCTAACCCTAAACCTTTCCTAACCAAAAATATCACCCTCACCCTAGCCCTCACCATAAACCTAACCCTAAACTTAACCCTCACCCTCACCCTTAGCCTTACCCTCAGCCTCACCCTAAACCTCACCCTTACTCTCACCCTAACCCTAACCCTCACCATAACCCTATCCCTAACCCTCAACCTAACCCACACCCTAACTCTTACGCTCACCGTAACCCTCACCCAACCCTAACCCAAACCCTAACCCTCACCCTAAACCCCACCCAACGCTTCACCATAACCCTAACGCTAACCCTAACCCTCAGTCTCAACCTAACCCTCACCCTAAACCTTATCCTCACAATAACCCTAACCCTTACCGTAACGGTCACACAAAGCCTAACCCTCATGCTAACCCTAACCCTACCTCTCACCCAAACCCTCACCCTAACCCTATCCCTAACCATAACGCTCAACCTAAACCTAACCCTCACCCTCACCCTAATCCTCACCCTCAACCTAACCCTAACCCTTACCAAACCGAAAGCCTCACCCTTAACCTCACCCTCGCCCTCACCCTCAGCTTAACGCTTACACTAACCCTAATCCAAACCCTAACTCTTACCCTCAACCTAAACCTAACCCTAACCCTAATCCTCACCATCACCCTCTCACTCACCCTCACCCGCACCCTAATCCTCATGCTCTACCTCACCCTAACCGTAACCCTCAAAGTCACCCTTAACATCACCCTAAACCTAACTCTCACGCTAACCCTAACCCTTACCATAATCCTAACCCTAACCCTAACCCTCAACCTAACCATAAACCTAAGCCTAACCCTCACCCTAACTCTAACAATAACCCTAACCCTAAACGTCAACCTAACCCTCATCCTAACCCTAACCCTAACACTAACCCTAACCCTGACCCACAATCTAACCCTCCCCTTAACCCTCACCCTCACCCTAAACATCACCCTCACCATAACCCTAACACTAACCCTAACCCTGACCCTCAATCTAACCCTCCCCTTAACCCTCACCCTCACCCTAAACATCACCCTCCCCTAACCCTAATCCTAACACTAACCCTAAACCTCACCCTAACCCTAACCTCAGCTTAACCCTAACCCTGATGCAAACTAAACCCTCACCCTCAACCTTATCCTAATCCCTACCCTACCCCTAACCCTGACGTAAAGGAAACCCTAACCCTCAACTTCACACTAACCCTCACCTTAACCCTCACCTTAATCCTGATCCTGATCTTAACACTCAGCCTAACTCTAACACTAAACCTGAATCTCACCCTCACCTAATCCTCACCATCACCCTAACCCTCAACCTAAATCTAACCCTCACCCACACCCTAAACCTCACCCTCACTCTAGCCCTCACCCTCACCCTAATCCTAACACTAACCGTCAACCTCACCCTCACCCTCTGGCTAAACCAAAACCTACCCTAACCCTTAACCTCACCCTCACACTCACCCTCACCCGCACCCTAACCCTAACACTAACACTAAACATCAACCTCACCCTAACCCTAATCCTAACCCTAACTCTAATCCTAAACCTCACCCTAACCCTCACCCTAACCCTAACCCTCACACTAACCCGAACTCTCACCCTAACCGTAACACTAACCCTAACCCTTACCCTCACAATCACCCTAACCGTAACCCTTACCCTCACTCTAACCCTAACCCTAACAGTAACCCTAACCCGAAACCTAGTCCTCACACTAACCCTAACTTTCACCGACACTTTAATCCGAACCCTCACCCGAACCCTCACCCTAACCCTAACCCTAAACCTAACCCTAACACTCCCACTAAACCTAACCCTCACCCTAACTGTAACCCTAGCTATCAGCCTAAACCTCACCCTAACCCTAACCCTAACCCTACCCCAAACCCTAACCCTCACACTAAACCTAACCCTCACCCTATCCCTAAACCTACCCCTCAGCCTAAGACTCACCCGAACCCTAACCCTAACCCTAAACCTAATTCTCACCCTATCCCTAACCCTAACCCTAACACTCACACCCACCCTAGCCCTCACCCTAAACATACCCTAACCCTATCCCAAAACCTAAACCTCACACTCATCCTAACCATCACCCTAACCCTTCTCCTCACCATAAACCTAACCCTGAACCTAACCTTAACCCTAAAACTCACACTAAACCTAACCCTCACCATAACCCTAAACCTACCCCACAGCCTAACCCTCATCCTAACCCTAACCCTAACCCTAACCCTATCCCTCACCCTAACCGTAACGCTAACATTAACCTAACCCTCCCCATAACCCGAACCCTAACCTCACCCTCACACTCACCCTCAGCCTAACCCTAAACCTAACCCTAATCCTAAACCTAACCCTCACCCACACCCTCAACCTAACTCTAAACCGAACACTAACCATAACCCTCCCCCTCACTCTCACCGGAACCCACACTCTCACCCTAACGCTCACCCTCACCCTAACCCTCGTCCTCACCCTCACCCTCAATCTCACCCTCAACCTCACCATCACCCTAAACCTAACCCTAACCATAACCCTCATGCTAACCCTAACTCTAAACCTAACCCTCACACTCACCTTAACCCTAACACTCACCCTAACCCTAACTCTAACCCACACCCTAACCCTAACCCACACCTTAACCCTCACCCTCACCCCTCAACCTCAACCTCACACTCACCCTAACCCTCACCATTACCCTAACCCTAACCCTAATCAAAACCCTCACGCTAACCCTAACTCTAACCCTAAACCTCACACTCACCTTAACCCTAACCCTCACCCTCACCCTTACCGTAACCCTAACCCTTACCCTAACCCTCACGGTCAAACTCACCCTCACCCTGACCCTCACCCTCACCCTAACCCTCATCCTAAATCTAACGCTCACCCTCACCCTAAACCTAACCCTAAAAATCACCCTCATCCTCACCCTTACCCTTACCCTAACCATAACCCTCACCCTCACCCTAACCCTAACCCTAACCCTCACCCTAAACCTAAACCTGACCCTCACCCTAAACCTAACCGTAACCCTCACCCTAAACCTAACCCTCACCCTCACCCTAACACTAACCCTATGCCTCACCCTAACCCTCACGCTCACCCTAACTCTAACCCTAACCTCAAGCTAACCCTAACCCGAATCCTCCCCCTCAGCCTAACCTTAACCCTAACCCTCACATTTAACCCTAAACCTAACCCTTAGCCTAACGCTAATCCTAACCCTAAACCTAAATCTCATCCTAACCCTAACATTAACCCTCACCTTCACCCTCACCGTTACCATAACACTAACCCTAAAAATAAACCTGACCCTAACCCTCACCCTAACCATAACACTCACCCTAACCCAAACCCTCACCCTAACACTTACCCTCACACTAACCCTAACCCTAACCCTAACACTAACCCTCACACTAACCCTAACCCTTACCCTAACCCTAAACCTCAACATCACACTCACCCTCAGCCTAACTCTAGTACTTACCCTCAACCTGTACCTTCCCCTCAACCTAACGCTAACCCTAACCCTCACCTTCACCCTCACCCTCACCTCACCATAACCCTATCCCTCACCGTCCACCTAAACCTAACCCTAACACTTGCCCTCACCTTAACACTCACCCTAACCTTAACCCTTAACCTAACCCTCACCCAAATGCTCACCCTAACACTAACACTAAACCTATCCCTCACCCTCAGTCTAACCCTCACCCTAAAGCTTACCCTCACCCTAAACCTAATCCTCACACTAACCCTAAACCTAACCCTAACCCTAAACCTCACCTTAACCTTCACCTTAATCCTGACCCTGATCTTAACCCTCAGCCTAACTCTAACATTAAACCTACATCTCACCCTCACCTAACCCTCACCATCACCCTAACCCTCACCCTAAACCTAACTGTCACTCACACCCTAAACCTCACCCTCAGGCTCACCCTCACCCCAAAGCTAACACTAACTGTAAACTTCACCCTCACCATCATACTAACACTAATCTTAAACCTAACACTCACACTCACCCTAAACCTAGCCCTAACCCTTACCGTCACCCTCACCCTTACCCTAACCCCAAACCTAACCATCAGCCTAACCCTAACCCTAAACCTAACCCACACCCTAAACCTAACCCTAACCCTAAACCTCACCCTCACCCTAACCTTCAACCTCACCCTAAAACTCACCCTCATCCTAACCCTCACCTTAACCATAAACATAAGCCTCTCCCTCACCCTAACCCTCACCCTAACCCTAACCCTCACCCTCCAACTCACGCTAACCCTAACCCTCACTCTTACCCTAAACCACACCCTAACCCTTAACCTTACCATAACCCTAATACTAACCCTAACCCTCACACTAAACCTAAACCTCACCCTCACCCTAACCCCAACCCTTCCCCTCACATTAACCCTAACCTCACCCTAACTCTAACCCTAACCCTCACCCTGACCCAAACCCGAACCCTCACCTCAACCTAACCCACACTCTCACCCTAACCCTAAACATAACCCTAATCCTCTCCCTAACCCTCACCCTCACCCTCACCCTCACCTTAAGCCTAACCCTAACCCTAATCCTAAACCTAACCCTCACCCTCACCCTAAAACTAACCCTAACCCTAATCCTAAACCAAATCCTCACCTTCACCATAAACCTAACACTAACCATCACCCTCACACGCAACCTTACCCTAACCCCAACCCTATGCCTTACCCTAACCCTAACCCTCACCCTAACCCTCACCCTATCCGAACCCGAACCCTCACCCTCACCCTCACCCTAACCCTAAAAATAACCCTATCCCTCACTCTAACCCTTATCCTCACACTTACCCTAAACCTAATCCAAAACCTCACACTAACCCTAAACCTCACACTAACCCTGACCCAACCCCTCACCCTAAACCTCACCCTAATCCTAACCCTAACCATAACCCACACCTTAAACCTAAACCTAACCTTCACCCTCACTTTAACCCTCACCTTAATCCTAACCCTGACCCTAACCCTCACTGTAACGCTAACACTAAACCTAAACCTAACCCTCATCCTAACCCTCACTGTCACCCTAAACATCACCCTAACCCTCACCCTCACACTCACGCTAACCCTAACACTCACTCTCACCCTAACCCTCACTCTAAACCTTAACCTTACCCTAACCCTAACCCACACCCTCACACTAAACCTAACCCTCAACCTCATCCGAACCCTAACCCTACCCGTCACCCTAATACTTACCCTCACCCTAACCCAAACCCTAACCCTCACCCTCATCTAGCCCTCAACCTTACACTAATCCTAACCCTAAACCTAACCCTCACCCTCACCCTGACCCTCACTCAAACCCTAACTCTAACCCTAACCCTCACTCTCACCTTCACCCTAACCCTATCTCTAATTCAAACCCTAACCCTCACCCATACCCTAAACCTCACCCGAATCCTTAGCCTCACCCTCACCCTAATTGGAACCCACACCTTAACCTTAACCCTCACTCTACCCCTGACCCTAAACCTGAACCTAACACTCACCCTAAACCTAACCCTAACCCTCACCCTCAACCTAACCCTAAACCTAATGCTAACCCTAAACTTCATCCTCACCCTAACCCTAACCCTACCCCTCACCCTAACCCAAACCCTAACCCTAATGCTAACCCTAACACTCAACCTCACACTAACCCTCACTCTAATCCTTACCCTCACCCTCTCCCTCACCCTTACCCTAAACCTACCCATCAGCCTAAACCTCACCTTAACCCTTACCCTCACTATAAACTTAAAACTAACCCCAACCCTAACCCTAACCCTCATTTTAACCCTCACACTAAGCCTAACCCTGACCCTAACCCTCACTGTCACCCTAACCCTCAACGTCACCCTAACCCTCAACCTAACCCTAACCCTCACCCTAAATCTCACCCTAACCTTACCCTCACCACAACCTTAACCCTAACCCACACCCTAACACTCACCCCAACCCTAACCCTCACCCTAACCATAACTCTAACTCTCACCCTCAACCTAACCAACACCCGAACTCTAACCCTATACCTCACACTACCCTTAATGCTAAACATAACCCTAAATCTTAGTCTCATCCTAATCCTCACCCTAACCCTTTTCCTCACACTAACCCTAATCCTAACCCTCACACTAGCCCTAACCCTCAACCTAACCCTCACTGTCACCCTAACCCTCACCCTAACCCTAACCCTCACCTACACCCTAACCCTCACCCTCACCCTCACCCTAAAAATCACCCTAACCCTAACCCTCACCCTAACCCTAACCCTAACCCTCACCTTAACCCTAACCCTCACCTTCAACCTCACTCTCAGCCTAATCCTCACCCTAAACCTAATCCTAACCATTTCCTAACCGAAAACCGCACCCTCACCCTAACCCTCATCCTAACCTTCGCCCTCACCCTAGCCCTCACCTTAAGCCTAACCCTAACCCTAACCCTCAACCTCAACCTCATCCTCAACCTCAGCCTCACCCTAACCCTAAACCTAATCCGAAACCTAACCCTTACCCAAACCCTCACTGTAACCATAACCGTAAACCTAATGCTAACCCTAAACCTCACCCTCACCTTAACCCTAATCCTAACCCTCAGCCTAACCCTAACCCTAAGCCTAATGCCATACCTAACCCTAACCCTCACACTAAGACTAATGCAAACCCCAATACTCAACCACAACCTAAACATCACCCTAACACTTACCCTCATCCTAACCCTCACCTTAACCCTAAACCTGAACCTAATCCTCATCCAAACACTCACCCTAACCCTTACAGTAACCCTATCCTTCACCCTCACCCTAACCCTCACCATATCCCTTATCCTCACACTAACCCTAACCCTAACCCTACACCTCACACTAACGCTAACCCTTAACTCAACCCTAACCCTAACCCTCACCCTAACCCTAAACCTAACCCTCATCCAAATGCTCACCCTAACCCTAACACTAACCTTATCCCTCACCCTCACCATAACCCTCACCCTAACACATACCCTCACCCTAACCCTAACCCTAACACTCAACCTAACCCTAACCCTAACACTAATGTAACCCGAACCCTCACCATCAACCGAACCCACACCCTCACCCTAACACTCACCTAATCCTCACACTAACCCTAACATTACCTAACCAAGACCCTCACCCTCACACTCAACTTCACCCTAACACTCACCCTCACCCTAGCCCTCACCCTAACCGTAACCCTAACCCTAAACCTCACCCTCATCCTCAACCTCAGCCTAAACCTATCCCTATCCCTAATCCTAACCGTCAACCTCAACCTAAGCCTAACCCTAACACTCAACCCTCACCCTAAGCCTCACCCTAACCCTAACTCTAACCCTAACCCTCACCCTCATCATAGCGCTCAACATAACCCTAACTCTAATCCTAACCCTAACCCTAAACCTCATCTTCACCCTCACCCTCACCCTCACCCTCAGCCTAATCCTAACCCTAACACTAATACTAACTCTAAACCTAACCCTAACCCTACCTCTACCACTAACCCTAGCACTCACCCTCACTCATACCCTCAACCTCAGCCTGACCCTAAACCTAATCCTAAACCTTACCCTCACACTCACACTCACCCTTACCCTAAACCTAATCCTCACCATCACCCTAAGTCTAACCCTAAACCTCACCCTCACCCTAACCCTTAACCTCCCCCGAAACCTAACCCTAACCCAAACCCTTAAACTACCCCTCAGCCTAAGTCTAACCCTCAACTTCAACCCAAACCTGATGCTAACTCAAATGTTCACTCTCAACCTAAGCCTCAGCCTAACACTTACCCTCACCATAACCCTATCCCTCCCCTCTCCCTAACACTCACGCTACCCCCTCCCCTCACCCTAAACCTCACCCTAACCCAAATCCTAACCCTAATCCTAACCTTCACCCTAAGCCTCACCCTAACACTCACCCTAACCCTAACCCTAACCCTCACCCTCAAACTCACCCTAAACCTAAACCTAAACTTAACCCTCACCCTCACCCTAACTGTCATCCTAACCCTTACCCTCACCCTAAACCTAACCCTAACCGTAACCCTAACACTCAACCTAAACCAAACCCTAACCCTAATGCTAACCCTAACCCTCACACTCACAGTAACTTAGACCCTAAAACCCTTACCCTTACCATCACCCTCACTCTCACCCTAACCCTAACCCTTACCCTCACCATAACCCTATCCCTCACTCTCAACCTAATCCTCACTCTAAACCTTACGCTCACCCTAACCCTCACCCAACACTAACCCGAACCCTAAACCACACCTTAACCCCCACACTAACCTTCACCCTAACCCTAACGCTAACCCTAACCCTCACTCTCAACCTAACGCTCATCTTAACCCTTATCCTCACATTAACCCTAACCCTAACCGTAACACTCACACTAAGCCTAACCCTCAACCTAACCCTAATCCTCACCCTCACCATAATCCTCACCCTAAACATAACCCTAACCCTTACCTAACCAAAACCCTAACCCTCACCCTCACCCTCACCCTCAGCCAAACCCTTACCCTAACCCTAATAGTACCCTAACTCTTATCCTCACCCTAAATCTAACCTTAATCCTAACCCTCATGGTCACCCTCCCACTCATGCTCACCCTCACCCTAATCCTCACGCTCAACCTCACCCTCACCCTAACCCTCACCGTCACCCTAAACATCACCATACCCCTAACCCTCACGCTAACCCTAACCCTTACCCTAACCTAACCCTAACCCTAACCCTAACCCTAACCCTCGCCCTAAACGTTATGCTAAGCCTAACTCTCATCCTCACCCTAATCCTCACCCTAACCCTCATCCTCACACTAACCCTAACCCTAACCCTCAGCATCACCCTAACCCTAAACTTAAACCTAAAACTAACACTCACCCTGAACCTAACCCTTACCCTTACCCTAAACCTAAACCTCACACTAACCCTCACCCTAACCCTCACCCTAAACCTAAACCTCACCCTCACCCTCACCCTAACCCTAACCTTTACCCTATCCCTATCCCTACCCCTCAACCTAACCCTCAACCTCACCCTAACCCTAACACTAACCCTCAGCCTAAACCTAACCCTAACCCTAACCCTCACCCTAAACCTAAACCTAACCCTCAACCTTACCCTCACCCTAACCCTAAACCTAACCCTAACCCTCACCCTAACCCTAACCAGAATCCTAACTCTAACCCTCACCGTCACCATCACCCTCACCCTAACCCTCAATCTCAAACTTACCTTCACCCTAACCTTCAAACTAACCCAAACCCTCACCCTAACCCTAACAATCTCCCTAATCCTAACCCTACCTTTCACCCTAACCTTAACCTTAAATGTCACCCTAACCCTAACCCTCACCCTCACCCTCACCCTCTGCCTAACACTAACCGTAACCCTAATCCTAACCCTAACTCTTACCCTCATACTCACCCTAACTCAAACCCTAACCCTAACCCTATCCCTATCCCTAATTCTCACCCTAATCCTAAACCTCATCCTAACCCTCACCGTCACCTTAAACTTCACCCAAACACTAACCATCACTCACACACTAACCCTCACCTGAAACCGAAACCTCAACCTCACCCTCACCATAACCGAAACCCTAACACTCACCCCAAACCTAACCCTCAACCTAACCCTAATTCTAACCCTCAACCTCAACCTAACCCTAACCCTAATCCTAACCCTAAACCTCACCCTAACCCTAACACTTAACCTAACCTTAACTCTTACTTTCATCCTAATCCTCACCCTAAACCTTTTCTTCAAACTAACCCAAACACAAATCCTCACACTAACCCTCACCCTCACCCTAACCCTAACCCTAAACCTAACCCTCACCCTGAACCTAACCCTAACCCTTTGCCACAACCTCACCCTAACCCTCACCGTCACCCTAACCCTCACCCTAAAACTAACCCTCACTTATACCCTAAAACTCACCCTCAACCTCACCCTCACCCTCACCCTAAACATCACCCTAACCCTAACCCTCAGCCTAACCCTAAACCTAAACCTCACCTTAACGCTAACCCTCACCTTCAAACTCACCCTCACCCTAACCCTCACCCTAAATCTCACCCTCACCCTAGCCCTCACCCTAAACCTAACCCTAACCCAAAACCTCACCCTCAAGCTCATCCTCAACCTCAGCCTCACCCTAACCCTAAACCTAATCCTAACCCTAATCCTCACCCTAACCCTCAGTCTAACGCTAACCTTAAACCTAATGCTAACCCTAAACCTCACCCTCAACTTTACCCTAATCCTAACCCTCACCCTCACCCTAACCCTAACCCTAATGCTATACCTAACCCTAACACTCACCCTAAGACTATTTCTAAGCCTAATACTCAACCTCACCTGAAACCTCACCCTAACACTTACCCTCAGCCTACCCCTCACCCTAACCCTAAACCTAAACCTAACCTTCACCAAACAGTCACCCTAACCCTTACACTAACCCTATCCCTCACCTGCACCCTAACCCTCACCTAACCCTTATCCTCACACTAACCCTAAACGTAACCCTAAACCTCACACTAACTCTAATCCTCTCCCTAAACCTAACACTAAACTTCACCCTAAACCTAACCCTAAACTCAACCCTAACCCTAACCGTTACCCTAAACCTAATCCTAATCCTCACCCAAATGCTCACCCTAACACTAACACTAAACCTATCCCTCACCCTCACCCTATCCCTCACCCTAACGTTTACCCTCACACTAACCCTAAAAATCAAACTAAACCTAACCCTCACCCTAACCCTAACCATAATCCTCACCCTAACCCTCATCCTAACCCTAACCCTAACCCTCAACCTATCCCTAACCCTAAACATTACCCTAAACCTAACCCTCACCGTCAACCTCACCCACACCCTCAGCCTAACACTAACACAAAGCCTAATCCTAAACCTAACGCTCACACTCACACTCACCCTAACTTGAACCCTAACCATAAACCTAACTCTCACGCTATCCATAAACCTATCCCTAACCCACACCCTAACCCTAAACGTCACCCTAACCCTAACCCTAATCCTCACCCTAACTCTAACCCTCACCCTAATCTCAACTTAACCCTAACGCTAACCCAAACATTCACCCTCACCCTAAATCTCACCCTAACTGATACCCTCAACATAACCCTAAGGGTAACCCTAACCGTAAACCTCACACTCAATCTGACCCTAAACCTCACCCTATCACTCACCCTAACCCTAACCCTCACCCTCACCTTAACACTCATCGTCACCTTAACCCTCACCCTAAACCTAACCGTAACCCACACCCTAACACTCACACTAACCCTCACCCTCATCCTCACCTTCACCCTAACCCTAACCCTAACCCTAACCCCAACCATAACCCTCACCCTAACCCTAACTTTAACACTCACACTCACCCTAACCCTAACCCTAACCCTTACCCTAAACCTCAACCTAACCCTTAATCAAACCCTAACCCTCACTCTCACCCTAATCCTCAACCTAACCATAACCCTCACCCTAACCCTCACCCTAACCCTAACCCTAATCCTAACCCTAACCCTAATCCTCACCCTCACCCTAAACCTCACCCTAACCCTAAAACTAACCCTAATCCGAAACCTCACCAACACCCTAACCCTCACGCTCACCCGAACCCTCACTCTCACCCTAACCTTCAGCAACACCGTAACCCACACCCTCACCCGAACCCTCACTCTCACGCTCACCCTCAGCCTAAACAACACCCTAACCCTAACCCTCACCCTAACCCTAACCCTGACCCTCACCCTAACCCTAACCCTCACCTTAAACCTCACCCTCACCCTAATCCTCACCCTAAACCTAACCCTAACCCTTTCGAAACCGAAAACCTCACCTTCACCCTCACCCTCACCATAGCCCTCACCCTCACCTTAGACCTCACCCTAAACATAACCGTAAACTTAACCCTCACCTTCACGCTCACCCTAATGCTCACCCTCACCCTCAAGCTCACCCTAAACCTACACCTAATCCTAACCCTAACCCTGACCCTCACCCTCACTCTAACCCTAACCCTAACCTGCACCCTAACCCTAACCCTTACCCTAATGCTAACCCTAACCTTCAACCTCACCCTAAACGTAACACTCAACCTAAACCTAACCCTAACCGTAATGCTAACCCTATCCCTCACCGTCACCCTAACAGTGACCCTAACCTTTACCCTAACCCTCACCCTCACCCTAACCCTAACTCTAACCCACACCCTAACACTAACCATAACCCTAAACCTCAGTCTACCCCTCACCCTCACCCTAACTCTCACCCTCACCCTAACACTAATGCTAACCCTAACCCTCAACCTAACCCTAAACCTAAACCTTACCCTCACAAAAACCCTATTCCTCAACCTCAACCTAACCCTCACCCTAAACCTTACAATCACCCTAACCCTCACCCAACCCTAACCCTCATACTAACCCTCACCCTAACCCCCACCCTAACCTTAACCCTAACCCTAAGGCTAACCCTAACCCTCAGTCTCACCCTAACCCTTACCCTAACCCTTATCCTCACATTAACCCTAACCCGAACCCTAACCCTAACCCTCACAAAAAGCCTAACCCTCATCCTAACCTAACCCTAACACTCACCCTAACCTGAACCCGAACCCTAACCCTAACCCTAATCCTCCCCTGAACCCTAACCCTCATGGTCACCCTAAGCCTCACCTTTACACTAACCCTCACCTACACCCTAACCCTACCCATTCGCTGAACCCTAACTCTCACCCTACACCTCACCCTCACCCTAAACATCACCCTAACCCTTACTCTCACCCTAACCCTCACCCTCAACCAAACCATAACCCTCATTCTCACCCAAAACCTCTCACACTCCCTAACTTTCACCTTCAGCTTAAACATCACCCTAAACCTCACTCTCACCCTAACCCTCACTCTAACACTTACAATCACCCTAACCCTCTCATTAAACCTAAACCTCACCCTAAATCTAACCCTAAACCTACCACTCACCCTAACCCTAGCAGTGAGGGCTAGGGTGAGCCTCACTCATACCCTCAACCTCAGCCTAACCCTAACCCTAATCCTAAACCTAACCCTCACACTCACACTCAACCTAACCCTAACCCTAACCCTCACCCTCACCCTGTGGCTAACAATAACCCTCACCCTCACTCTCACCTAAACCTTAACCTCACCCTAAGCCTAACCCTAACTCTAACCCTAACCTTCACCCTAACCCTAAAACTACCCCTCAGCCTAACCCTAACCCTCACCCTTAACCCAACCCTGATGCTAACACAAATGCTCACTCTCAACCTAACCCTCAGCCTAACCCTTACCCTCACCATAGCCCTAACCCTCACCCGCTCCCTAACCCTCACCCTACACCTTCCCCTCACCCTAACCCTCACTCTCACCTTCACCCTCACCCTAAACATCACCCTAACCCTAACCCTCACCCTAACCCTAACCCTAATCCTAACCCTCACCCTAACCCTAACCCTTACCCGAACCCTCACTCTCACCTTCACCCTCACCCTAAACATCACCCTAACCCTAACCCTCACCCTAACCCTAACCCTAACACTCACCCTAACCCTAACCCCCACATTAAACTTCACCATCACAATAGCCCTCACCCTAAAACTAACCCTCATATTAACCCTCATCCTCACCCTCACCCTCACCCTCAGCCTCACCCTCAGCCTCACCCTAACCCTAAACCTAATCCTAACATTAACCCTGACCTTCACCCTCACTCTAACCCTAACCCTAACATGCACCCTAAACCTAACCGTAACCATAAACCTAACACTCAACCTAACCCTCACCCAACCCTAACCCTAACCCTAACCCTCACCCTAACCCCCACCCTAAACTTCACCCTAACCCTAACTCTAACCCTAACCCTGAGTCTCAACCTTACCCGCACTCTAAGCCTTATCCTCACACTAATCCTAACCCTAACTGTAACCCTCACACTAAGCCTAACACTCAACATACCCTATGCCTCACACTCAACCTAATCGTCACCCTAAACATAACCCTAACCCTTACCTAACAGAAACGCACACCCTGAACCTCACCGTCACCCTAACCCTCAGCCTAACCCTTACCCTAACCCTAATAGTAACCCTAAATCATACCCTCACCCTAAACCTAACCCTAAACCTGACCCTCACCATCACCTTCCCACTCACGCTCACCCTCACACTAACCCTCACGCTCAACCTCACCCTCACCCTAACCCTCACCGTTACCCTAAACATCACCCTAACCCTAACCCTCACCCTAAATCTAACCCTAAGCCTATCCCTCACTCTAACCCTAACCCTAACCCTAAGCCTAACCCTGACCCTTACCCTAACCCTAACCCTTATCCTAACCCTAACCCTAACCCTAACCCTCACCCTAAAACTTATGCTAACCCTAACCCTCACCCTCACCCTGAAACTAACCCTAACCCTTTTCCACACCCTCAACCTAACCCTCACCATCACCCTTGCCCTCACCTTGAACCTAACGCTCACCTATACCCTCACCCTCACCCTCACCCTAAACATCACCCTAACTCTAACCCTCAAGCCTAACCTTAACCCTAACCCTCAACTTAAGCCTAAACCTCACCTTCAACATCACCCTCACCCTAACCCTCACCCTAAACCTCACCTTCACCGTAGACCTCACGCTAAACCTAACCCTAACCCTAAACCTCACCCTCAACCTCATTCTCAACCTCAGCCTCACCCTAACCCTTAACCTAATCCTAACCCTCACCCTCACCCTCACTATAACCCTAACCCTAAACCTAATGTTAACCCTAAACCTCACCCTCACCATAACCCTAATCCTAAACCTCACCCTAACCCTAAGGCTATACCTAACCCTAATCCTCACCCTAAGATTAATGCTAAGCCTAATACTCAACCTCACCTGAAACCTCACCTTAAAACTTACCCTCAGCCTAACCCTCACCCTAACCTAAAACCTAAACCTAACCCTCACCATAATCCTAACCCTTAGCCTAAACCTAAAAATAACCCTAACCCTAAACCTAACCCTAATACTTAGCCTCACCCTCACCCTTACCCAAACCCTAACCCTAACCCTCACTCAAACCCTAAGCCTAACCCTAACCTTAACCCTCACACTCACAGTCACCCTAACCCTAATCCTAAACCTAACCATATCCCTAACCCTAAACCTCACCCAAAATCTCACCCTAACCCTAACCCTAATACTAACTCTCATCCTCACACTAGCCCTCACACTATCCCTAATTCTAACCCTCACCCTCAACCTAACCCTGACCCTCAGCCTCACCATAAACCTCACACTAACCCTAACCCTAATCCTCAATCTAACCCTCACCCTAACCCTAACCCTAACCCTTACCCTAACCCTAAACCTAACCCTAACCATCACCCTTACCTTAACCCTCATCCTCAGCATAAAGGTCACCTTTACCCTTACCATCATCCTCACCCTGACCCGCACCCTAAGCTTAAACCTCATCCTAACACTCACCCTAATCGTAAACCTAACCATCACCCTAAGCCTAACCTTCACCGTCAACCTCAAGATCAACCTAAACTTAAGCCTAAGTCTATGCCTTACCCTAACCCTCACCCTCACCCTACCCCTCACCTAACCCTAAACCTAACCATCACCATAACCCTAATCCTCACACCCACCCTCACCCTCAGCCTAACCCTAAGCCTAAGCCTGACTGTAACGCGCACCCTCACCCTCAGCCTAACCCTAATCCTAAACTTAACCCTAACCCTAACCCTCAACCTAACCCTCACCCTAACATTAACCCTAACACCAACCCTAACCCAAACCCTCTAACTAACCCTCCCCATAACCGTAAATCTAACCCTAAACCTCAACCTCACCCTAACCCTAATCCTTACCTTAACCCTAAACCTCACCCTAACCCTCAACCTCACCCTCACCCTCACTGTAACTCTAACCCTAACCCTAACAATAACACTAATCCTAACCCTAAACCTAACCCTAACCCTAACCCTAAACCTAATCCTAACACTCACGCTCACCCTAACCCTAATTCTAAACCTAACCCTCACCCTAACCCTAACCCTCACGTCACCGTAACCCTAACTCTAATCCTAGCCCTCACCCTAACCCTAACCCTAACCCTCACCCTAACCCTAAACTTAACCTGAACCCTAACTCTCACCCTAACCCTAACCCTAACCCTCACCCTAACCCTCACGCTCACCCTCACCCTCAACCTAACCCTAAGCCTAACCCTAACCCTAACCCTAACCCTCACACTCACCCTAACACTTACCATAATCCTAATCCTAACTCTAAGCCTAACCCTCAACCTCAACCTAACCCTCACCCTAACCCTAAATCTAACACTAACCCTAAACCTAACCCTCAGCCTCAGCCTCACTCTAACCCTAACTCTAACCCTAAACCTAACCCTCACCCTAAACCTAACCCTAACCCTAAACCTCACCCTAACCCTAACCCTAAACCTCACCTTCACAATAGCCCTCATCCTAAACCTCATCCTAAACTTAACACTCATCCTAACCCTAACCCTAACACTAACCCTAACCCTAACTCTAATCCTAAACCTTACACTCACCCTAAACCTAACTCTAACCCTAAACCTAATCCTAAACCTCATCCTAACCCCAACCGTAAGCCTCACACTTACCCTCACCGTAACCCTAACGCTAACACTAAACCTAACTCTAAACCTAACCCTAACCCTAACCCTCACCCTAACAATAACACTCACCCTAACACTAACCCTAACCCTCATGCTCGGGCTAAGCCTAAGCCTAGGCCTAAGCCTAACCCTAACCCTCACCCTCACCCTCACCCTAACCTTAACCCTAACACTAACCCTAACTCTAACCCTAAAAATCACCCTCACCCTAAACCTAACTCTAACCCTAAACCTAAACCTAAACCTCATCCTAACCCCAACCCTAACCCTCAACCTTACCCTCACCATAACCCTAACCCTCACACTAACCCTAACTCTAACCCTAACACTAACCCTGACCCTCACCCTAACCATAACCCTCACCCTAAGACTAACCCTCACCCTAACATTAACCTAACCCTAACATTAACCCTCACACCAACCCTAACCATCACCCTAACCCTAAAACTCACCCTAAAACTAACCCTAACCCTCACCCTCACCCTAGCCCTGACCCTAACCCTAACCCTCATCCTCGGCCTAACCCTCACGTTTACCCTTACCGTCACCCCCACCCTAACCCTCTCCCTAACCCTAACCCTCACCCTAACCCCCACCCTAATTCTAACTCTACCCCTAAACCTCACCCTCAACCTAACCCTAAATCTAATCCTTACCCTAACACTAAACCTAAGCCTAACCCTAACCCTCACATTCACCCTCAACGTAAATGTAACCCTAAACCTAACCCTAACCATAACCCTCACCCTAAACCTAACCCTCAACCTAACAATTACCCTCCCCTAACACTAACACTAACCCTCACACTACCCCTCACAATAACCCTAACTCTCACTCTAATCCTAAACCTCACCCTAACCCTAACCCTAACCCTAACCCTAACCCTAACCCTCACCCTCACGGTATCCCTCACGCTAACCCTAATTCTAACCCTCACCCTCACGCTAACCGTATTCCTCATCCTCACCGTAAATCTCACACTAACCCTAACCCTATTCCTCAATTTAATCCTCACCCTAAACCTAAACCGAACCCTTACCCAAACCCTCACCCTAATCCTAACCCTCACCCTTATCTTAACCCTCACCCTCAGCCTAACCCTCACCTTTACACTTACTATCACCCTCAACCTAACGCTCACCCTAACCCTAATCCTCATCCTAACCCTCACGCTAACCCTAAACCTAACCATCACCCTAACCCTAATCCTCACACACACCCTCACCCTCAGCCTAACCCTAAGCCTAAGCGTAACCCTAACCCTAACCCTCACACTCACCTTAACCCTAAAGCAAAACCTAACCCTAACCCTAAACCTCAACCTAATCCTCACCCTAACCCTAACCCTTATCCTAACCCTAACCCTGACCCTAACCCTAACCCTAACCTTAACCCTAACATTACACCTATCCCTAATCCTCTACCTAACACTCCCCATAACCCTAACTGTAACCCTAAAACTCACCCTAACCCTAACCCAAATCCCAACCCTAACCCTCAGCCTAACCCTAAACCTCACCCAAACCGTAACCCTAACCCTCATCCTACTCCTAACCCTAAACCTAAACCTCACCGAAACACTAACCCTAGGCCTCACCCTCACCCTAGCCCTCACACTAAGCCTAATCCTAACCCTAATCTTCATCCTAACCCTCACCATAACCCTAACCCTAATCATCACCCTATCCCTAAACTTAACCTGAACCCTAAATTTCACCCTAACCATACACCTAACCCTCACCCTAACCCTAACCCTCACCCTCACCCTCAGCCTAAACCTAAGTCTAACCCTAACCCTAACCCTAACCCTCACACTCACCCTAACCTTCACCCTAACCCTAATCTTAACCCTAACCCTAACCTTAAACCAATACCTCAAGCTAACCCTCACCTTAAACTTAAACATAACACTAACCCTAACCCTAAACCTCGACCTAACCCTCACCCTAACCCTAACTCTAACACTAACCCTAAACCTAACCCTCACGCTCAGCCTCACCCTAACCCTAATTCTAACCTTAAATCTCATACTCACCCTAATACTAACCCTAACCCTAACCCTAAATCTCACCTTAACCCTAACCCGAAAACTCAACCTCACCCTGGCCCTCACCCTAACCCTAATCCTAACCCTAACTCTCATCCTAATCCTCACCCTAACACTAACCCTAACCCTCACCCTCACCCTCACCCTAACCCTAATCCTAACCCTAACCCTCATCCTAACCCTAACCCTTACACTGAAAATAACCCTTACCCTAACCCTCAACCTAACCGTAAACTTAACCCGAACCCTAACTCTCACCCTAACCCTAACCCTAAACCTCACCCTAACCCTAACCCTAAACCTCACCCTCACCCTAGCCCTCACCCTAACCCTAATCCTAACCTTAACACTCATCCTAAGCCTCCAACTAACCCTTACCCTTAACCTCACCCTAACCCTACCCCTCACCGTCAACTTCACCCTCATCCTAAACCTAAGCCTAAGCCTAAACCTGACCCTAACACCCTCAACTTAACCCTAACCCTAATCCTAACCCTAACCCTAACCCTAACCCTCCTACTAACTCTCACCCTAACCCTAACCCTAACACTAAGCCTAACCCTAACCCTCAACCTAACCCTCACCCTAACCCTAATTTTAACCCTAAACCTCACCCTAACCCTAACCCTAACCCTCACCCTCACTGTAACCTTAAACCTAAACCGAACCCTAACAATAACCCTAACCCTAATCCTAACCCTAACCTAACCATTACCCTCACCCTAACCCAAACCCTGACCCTAACACTTACCCTCACCGTAACACTAACCCTAACCCCAACTCTAACCCTCACACTAACCCTAACCTCACCCTAACACTAAACCTAACCCTAACCCTTACGCTCAACGTAACCATAACCCTAACCCTAAACCTCACCCTAACCATAACCCTCCAAATAAGCCTAACACTAACCCTAACCCTAATCCTCACCCTCACCCTCACTCTCACCGTAACTGTAACCCTAACCGAAATGCTAACAATGACCCTAATCCTAACCCTAATCCTCACCCTAACCATAACCCTCCCCCTAACCCTAACCCCCACCCTAACACTTACCCTCACCTTAACCCTAACCCTCATCCTCACCCTAAACCTCACACTAACCCTAACACTTATCCTCAATCTAACCCTTACACTCACCCTAACACTAACCCTCACCCTAACACTAACCCTCACCTTTATCATAACTCTCACTCTCATCCTAAACCTCACCTTTACCCTTACCATCACCCCCACCCTAAACCTCACCGTAAACTTAACCCTCACCCTAACCCTAATTCTACCCCTAAACCTCACACTCACCCTAACCGTAAATATAACCTAACCCTAACACTAAAGCTCACCCTAACCTAACCCTAATCCTCATCCTCAACCAAACCCTCAGCCTAACACTAAGCCTAACCCTAAAACTAACCCTAACCCTCACACTAACTCTCACAGTAACCCTCACCCTCACCCTAACCCTAATCCTAACGCTAACCCTCATCCTAACCCTCACCCTAACACTAACACTAACAATCACCCTAACTCTAATCCTCACTCCCACACTCACCCTCAGCTTAACCCTAAGCCTAAGCCTATGCCTAACCCTAACCCTCACACTCACCCTCACCCTAACCCTAATCCTAACCCTAACTCTAACAATAACCCTAAACCTCAACCTAACCATCACCCTAACCTTAACCCTAAAACTAACCCTAACCCTAACCCTCGAACTAACCTTCCTACTAATCCTAAACCTAACCCTCACCCTAACCCTAATCCTAACCCTAAACCTAAACTTCACCCTAACCCTAAAGGTAACCCTCACCCTCACCATAACTCTAACCATAACCCTTATCCTCACCTTAAACCTAACCCTAACATTAATCCTAACATAAACCCTAACCCTAAACCTCACCCTAACCCTAGCCTTCACCCTAACCCTAATCCTACCCCTAACTCTCATCCTAACCCTCCCTCTAAACCTTACCCTAACCCTCACCCTAACGCTAACCCTCACCCTCAACCTCAGCCTCAGCCTAAACCTAAGCCTAAGGGTAACCCTCACCCTAACCCTCACACTCACAATCACCCTAACCCTAATCGTAAACCTAACCCTAACCCTTACCATAACCCTCACCCTCAGCCTAACCCTCACCTTTAACTTTACCCTCACACCCACCCTAACCCTCACCCTAAGCCTAACACTCACCCTAACCTTATCTCTAACCCTAAACCTCACCCTCACCCTAATCCTAACTCTAACCCTAACCCTAACAATAACACTAACCCTAACCCTTACCATCACCCTAACCTTAATCCTCACCCCCAACATCACCCTTAGCCTAACCCTAAGCCTCACCCTAACCCTCACACTAACCCTCATACTCACCCTCACCCTAACCCTAATCCTAAACCTAACCCTATGCCTAAACCTCAACCTAACCCTCACCCTCATCCTAACCCTAACCTTAAACCTAACCCTAACCCTCCCCTCAACCTTAACTCTAACCCTAAACCTCACCCTCACCCTAACCCTAACCCTAAACCTCACCCTACAACTCACCCTAACCTTAACACTCAACCTCACCCTCAACCTAACCTTAACTCTAACCCTAACCCAAACACTAACACTAACACTAACTATAACCATAACCATAACCATAACCCTCACCCTCACCGCAAACTTCACCCTAACCATAACACTAACAGTAACCATAACCCTAACCCTAACCGTAACCCTCACCCTAACCTTAACACTAACAATAAACATCAATAAACATCACCTAACCCTGCCCCTAAACCTAACTCTAACCCAAAACCTCACCCTAAACCTCACCCTAACCCGAACCCTATCACTAACCCAAATCCTAAGCCTAACCCTAACCCTCAACCTAACCCTAACCCTCACACTCACCGTAACCCTAACCCTGACACTCACCCTATCCCTAAACTTAACCAGAACCCTAAATCTCACCCTACCCCTACCCCTAAACTTTACCCTAACCCTAACCCTCGCCCTCACCCTCACCCTAACCCTTACCCTAATCCTAATCCTAACATTAAGCCTAAACTTCACTTTGACCCTAAACCTCACCATATCCCTAACTCTAACACTAACTCTAACACTAACCCTAACCCTAACCCCCACCCTCAGCCTCAACCTAACCCTAACTCTAACCCTAAACCTCACCCTCACCCTATCCTTAACACTAAACCTAAACCTAAACCTCACCCTAACCCTAAACCTAAACCTAACCGTCACCCTAGCCTTCGCCCTAACCCTAATCCGAACCCTAACCCTCATCCTAACCCTCACCCTAACACTAACCCTAACCCTCACCCTCACCCTGACAATCACCCTAACCCTAACCCTCAACCTAACCCTAACCCTCACCCTCACTGTAACCCTTATCCTAATCCTCACTCTAACCCTAAACTTAACCCGAACCCTAACTCTCACCCTAACCCTAAACCTAACGCTCAACCTAACAATAACCCTCACCCTCACCCTCACCCTCAGCCTAACCCTAAGCCTAACACTAACTCTAACCCTAAACCTCACACTTACCCTAACCCTAACCCTATTCCTAATCCTAAACCTAACCCTAAACCTCACCCTCACCCTAACCCTCACCTAAAGCTTAACTCTCACATTAATCCTAACCCTAACCCTAACACTAAACCTCACCCTAACACTAACCCTAACCATCACCCTAACCCTAAGCCTCACCCTAACACTAACCCTAACTCTCATCCTCACCCTAGACCTCACCCTAATCCTAATCCTCATCCTCACCCTAAACCTCACACTAACCCTAAAACTAATCCTCAATCTAACCCTCACCCTCACCCTAACCCAAACCCTATCCCTCCCCCTAACCCTAACCCTAACCCTTAGCGTAACTCTCACCCTCAGGCTAAACCTCACCTTTACCCTTACCGTCCCACCCACCCTAACACTTACCATCACCCTAACCTTAATCCGTACAACCACCATCAACCTCAGCCTAACCCTAAGCCTAAGCCTAACCCTCACCCTAACCCTCACACTCCCCCTCACCCTAACCCTAATCCTAAACCTAACCCTATCCCTAAACCCCAACTTAACCCTCACCCTCATCCTAACCCTAACCCTAAATCTCACCCTAACCCTTTCTTCAACCCTAACTCTAACACTAAACCTCACACTCACCCTAACCCTAACCCTAACCCTAACCCTAAACCTCACCCTAAAAATCACCCTAACCCTAACACTCACACTCACCCGCAACCTAAACTTAATTCTAACCATAACCCTAACAATAACACTAACACTAACCCTAACCCTAACTATAACCATAAACCTCACCCTAACCCTAACCCTCATCCTCACCCTCACCCTCAGAATAACCGTAAACCTAACAATAACAATAATCCTAACCCTAACCCTCACCCTAACCATAACCCTCACCCTAACCCAAACCCTCACCCTAAAAATAACCCTAATCCGAACACTAACCCTCACACTAACCCTAACCCTAACTCTAACTCTAAACCTCAACCTAACCCTCAACCTCACCATAACCCTAACACTAACCATAACCGTCACCCTCACCCTAACCCTCCCCCTAACCCTATAACTAACGCTAAACCTCACCCTCACAATAACCCTAAAAATAACCCTAAACCTAAACCTCACACTAACCCTAACACTAACCCTCACCCCCACGCTCACACTAAGAGTAACTCTAACCCTAACCCTAAAAATAACACTAACACTAACCCTTACCATCCCCCTAACCCTAATCCTCACCCCCACCCTCACCCTCAGCCTAAACCTCAGCCTAAGCCTAACCCTCACCTTAACCCTCACACTCACCCTCACCTGAACCCTAATCCTAAACCTAACCCTATCCCTAAACCTCATGGGAACCCTCATCCTCAACCTAACCCTAAACCTAAACCTCACCCTAACCCTCCCCTAACCCTAACTCTACCCCTAAACCTCACCCTCACGCTAACCCTAATCCTAACACTAACCCTAAACCTCAATCTAAACCTCACCCTAACCCTCCCCTCACCCTAACCCTCAACCTACCCTTAACTCTAACCCAACCCTAACAATAACACTAACCTTAACCCTAACCCTAACCATAAACCTCACCCTCAGCCTCACCCTCACCACAAACTTAACCCTAACCATACCACTAACAATAACCCTAACCCAAACAATAACCCTAACCCTAAACCTCACCCTAACCCTAACACTAACCCTAACCCTAAACCTCACCCTAAACCTGCCCCTAAACCTAATTCTATCCCTAAACCTCACCCTCACCCTAACCCTAACCCTAACCCTAATCCAAAACCTCACCTTAAATCTCACACTAACCCTAAACCTAACCCTCACCTTAATCCTAAGCCTCACCCTAACACTCAACCTAACCCTAAACCGCACGTTCACCATAATCCTAAACCTAAACCTCACCCTAACCCTGCCCCTAAACCTAACGCTAACACTAAACCTCACCCTCACCCTAAACCTAACCCTAACCCTAATCCAAAATCTCACCTTAAACCTCACCCTAAGCCTAACCCTAACCCTCACAATAATCCTAAGCCTAACCCTAACCTCAACCTAACCCTAACCCTCAGGCTCACCCTAATCCTAAACCTAATCCTCACCCTAACCCTAAACATAACCTGAAACCTAACTCTCACCCTAACCCTACCCCTATCCTTTACCATAACCTTAAGCCGCACCCTCACCCTCACCCTAATCCTAAGCCTAACCCTCACCCTCAACCTAACCCTAACAATCACGCTCACTGTAACCCTAACCCTCACACTCACCCTAACCCTTACCCTAAACCTAATCCTAACACTAAGCATAACCCTCACCCTCACCCTTATCCTCACTGTAACCCTATCTCTAACACTAACACTAAACCTAACACTCAACCTCAGCCTCACCCTAACCCTAACAATAACCCTTAACCTCACCGTCACCCTATCAGTAACCCTAACCCTAACCCTAAACATCACCCTAACCCTAACCCTAAACCTCACCCTCACCCTAGCCCTCACACTAACCCTAATTCTAACCTTAACCCTCATCCTAACCCTCAACCTAAAACCTCACCTTCACTCTAACCCTCACCTTAAGCCTAACCCTAACATTAATGCTAACCCTAACCCTAACACTAAACCTCACCATAACACTAACCCTAACCATCACCCTAACCCTAAACCTCACCTTAACACTACCCCTAAACCTCTTCCTCACCCTAGACCTCACCCTAATCCTAACCCGCATCCTCACCCTAAACCTCACACTAACCCTAACACTAATCCTCAATCTAACCCTCACCCTCACCCTAACCCTAACAATATCCCTCCCCCTAAACCTAACCCTAACCCTTACCATAACCCTCACCCTCAGCCTAACCCTCACCTTTAACTTTACCCTCACACCCACCCTAACCCTCACCCTAAGCCTAACACTCACCCTAACCCTATATCTACCGCTAAACCTCACCCTCACCCTAATCCTAACTCTAACCCTAACCCTAACAATAACACTAACCCTAACCCTTACCATCACCCTAACATTAATCCTCACCCACAACATCACCCTCAGCCTAACCCTAAGCCTCACCCTAACCCTCATACTCACCCTCACCCTAACCCTAATCCTAAACCTAACCCTATCCCTAAACCTCAACCTAACCCTCACCCTCATCCTAACCCTAACCCTAAACCTCAACCTAACCCTCCCCTCAACCTTAACTCTAACCCTAAATCTCACCCTCACCCTAACCCTAACCCTAACCCTAAACCAAAACCTCACCCTACAACTCACTCTAACTCTAACACTCACCCTCACCCTCACCCTCAATCTAACTTTAATTCTAAACCTAACCCTAACAATAACACTAACCCTAACCCTAACCATAACCATAACCCTCACCCTCAGCCTCAACCTCACCGCAAACTTCACCCTAACCATAACACTAACAATAACCCTAATCCTAACCCTAACCGTAACAATCACCCTAACCTTAACACAAACCCTAACCCTAAACCTTACCCTAACCCTGCCCCTAAACCTAACTCTAACCCAAAACCTCACCCTAAACCTCACCCAAACCCTAAACCTAACCCTCACCCTAATCCTAAATCTAACCCTAACCCTCAACCTAACCCTAACCCTCACGCTCACCGTAACCCTAACCCTAACCCTCACCCTAACCGTAAACTTAACCCGAACCCTAAATCTCAAACTAACCCTATCCCTAAACCTTACCCTATCCCTAACCCTCACCCTCACCCTCACCCTCACCCTCATGCTAACCCTTACCCTAATCCTAATCCTAACACTAAGCCTAACCCTCACTCTCACCCTAACCCTCACCATAAACCTAACTCTAACACTAACCCTAACCCTAACCCTCACCATCAGCCTCAACCTAACCCTAACTCTAACCCTAAACCTCACCCTCACCCTATCCGTAACCCTAAACCTAAACCTAAACCTCACCCTAACCCTAACCCTAAACCTCTCCCTCACCCTAGCCCTCACCCTAAACCTAATCCAAACCCTAACCCTCATCCTAACCCTCACCCTAACCCTAACCCTAACCCTCAACCTAAAACTAACCCTCACCCTTACTGTAACCCTTACCCTAATCCTCACTCTAACCCTAAACTTAACCCGAACCCTAACTCTCACCCTAACCCTAACCCTAACCCTCACTCTAACAATAACCCTCAACCTCACCCTCACCCTCAGCCTAACCCTAAGCCTAACACTAACGCTAAACCTAAACCTCACACTCACCCTAACACTAACCCTATTCCTAATCCAAACCCTAACCCTAAACCTCACCCTCACCCTAACCCTCACCTTAAGCTTAACCGTCACATTAATCCTAACCCTATCCCTAACACTAAACCTCACCCTAACACTAACCCTAACCCTCATCCTCACCCTAGACCTCACCCTAACCCTAAACCGCATCCTCACCCTAAACCTCACACTAACCCTAACACTAATCCCCAATCTAACCCTAACCCTCACCCTCACCCTAACCCTAACCCTATCCTTCCCCCTGACCCTAACCCTAACCCTTACCGTAACCCTCACCCTCAGCCTAAACCTCACCTTTACCCTTAACGTCACCCCCACTCTAACACTCACCCTAAGCCTAACACTCACCCTAACCCTAGCTCTACCCCTAAACCTCATCCTCACCCTAATCCTAACCCTAAAACGAATCCTAACAATAACACTAACCCTAACCCTTACCATCACCCTAACCTTAATCCTCACCCCCACCATCACCCTCAGACAAACCCTAAGCCTAAGCCTAACCCTCACCCTAACCCTCACACTCACCCTCACCCTAACCCTAATCCTAAACCTAACCCTATCCCTAAACCTCAACCTAACCCTCACCCTCATCCTAACCCTAACCCTAAACCTCACCCTAACCCTCCCCTCAATCCTAACTCTAACCCTAAACCTCACCCTCACCCTAAACCTAACCCAAACCCTAACCCTAAACCTCTCCCTAAAACTCACCCTAATACTAACACTCACCCTCACCCACAACCTAACCTTAACTCTAACCCTAACCCTAACCCTAACCATAACCATAACCATGACCCTCACCCACAGCCTCACCCTCACCGCAAACTTCACCCTAACCATTACACTAACAATAACCCTAACCCTAACCCTCACCGTAACAATAACCTCATCCTCACCCTCAGCCTAACCCTAATCCTAACCCTAAACCTCCTCCTAACCCTCACCCTAACCTACCCTAACCATCACCCTAACCCTAATCCTCACCCCAACCTCACACTCAGCCTAACCCTAAGCCTAAACCTAACTCTAACCCTAACACTCACCCTTACCCTAAACCTCAACCTAACCCTCAACCTTACCCTAAACCTAAAACTAACCCTAACCCTAACCCTCAAAGTAACCCTCCCCCTAACCCTATA
The DNA here is from genome assembly GCF_024711535.1 of Dipodomys merriami. Lineage (NCBI taxonomy): Eukaryota > Metazoa > Chordata > Mammalia > Rodentia > Heteromyidae > Dipodomys > Dipodomys merriami. The sequence continues at coordinate 944,519 of NW_027206235.1, read as the reverse complement.
TCTAAAACTAAACCTCGCCCTCACCCTTGTCCTAATCCTAACCCTAACCCTAAACCTGACCCTAACCCTAACACTAATCCTCAGCCTCACCCTCAACCTCACCCTCACCATAACTCTAAACCTAACCCTAACAATAACACTAATCCTAAAAATAACACTAACAATAAGCCTAACCCTAAGCCTAACCCTAACCCTAAGCCTAACCCTCACCATAACCCTAACCCTTACCCTAAACCAAACCCTAACCATAACCCTCACCCTAACTCTAAGCCTAACCCTAACCCTAACCCTAAGCCTCACACTCACAATCACCCTAACCGTAATCCTAAACCTAACCCAATCCCTAACCCTAACCCTCAGCCTAGCCCTCACCCTAACCCTAACCTTAACCCTAAACCTCATCCTAAACCTGACACTAACCATAACCCTAACCCTTACCCTAACCCTCACCCTCATGCTCGGCCTAAGCCTAAGCCTAAGCCAAAACCTAACCCTAACCCTCACCCTAACAATAACCCTAAAACTAACCCTAACTCTAACCCTAAATCTCACCCTCACCCTAACCCTAAATCTAAACCTAACCATAACCCTAACAATAACACTAACCCTCACCCTAACCATAATACTCACCCTAACCCTAAACCTCACCATAACACTTACCCTCACCCTACCCCTAACCTTAACCCTAACACTAACCCTCACAATAACCCTAACCCTAACCTCACCCTAACCCTAACCCTAACCCTAAACCTCAACATAACCCTAACCCTCATGCTCAAAGTAACCCTAACCCTAATCTTGACCCTCATCCTAACCATAACCCTCACCCTAACCCTAACACTCACCCTAACACTTACCCTCACCCTAACACTAACCCTAATCCTAACCCTAAAAATAACCCACACCCTCACCTTAACCGGAACCCTAATCCTAACAACAACCCTAACCCTAAACCTAACAAAAACCCTAACCCTAACCCTAACCCTCACCCTAATCATTACCCTCACCCTAAACCTAACCCTCACGCTAACACTTACCCTCACCTTAACATTAAGCTTAACCCAAACACTAAGCCTCACACTAACCCTAACAATCACCCTAACCCTAAACCTCACACTAACACTAACCTTAAACCTCAACCTAACCCTAGCCCTAACCCTCATGTTAAACTTCACACTAACCCTAACACTAATCATCAATCTAACCCTCACCCTCACCCTAACCCTAACCCTAACCCTAACCCTCGACCTAACCCTAATTCTCACCCTTACCGAGACCCTCACCCTCAGCCTAACCCTCACCTTACCCTTACAGTCACCCACAACCTAACCCTCACCCTAAGCCTAAATTCACCCTAACACTAACTCTTCCCCTAAACCTCACCCTAATCCTAACTCTAACCCTAACCCTAACACTAAACCTCACACTAACCCTAACCCTCACCCTCAACCTCACGCTCAGCTTAAACCTAAGCCTAAGCCAAACCCTTACCCTAACCCTCACCCTCACCCTAACACAAATCCTAACTCTAAACCTAATCCTAACCCTCATCCTCACCGTAAACCTTACCCTAACCCTAACCCTCACCCACCATTAAACCTAATCTTATCCCTAAACCTCAACCTAACCCTAACCCTCAACCTCACCGTAACCCTTACACTAACCCACACTCTAACCCTAAACTTAACCTGAATCCTACTCTCACCCTAACCCTAACCCTAACTCTCACCCTAACCCTAACATTAAACCTCACCCTCACCCTAAAACTCACCCTCACCCTAACCCTATCCCTAACCCTAAAACGCACCTTAACCCTATCCTTCACCCTCACCCTCAACCTCACCATAACTCTAGCCCTAACCCTAACAATAACACTAACCCTAACACTAACCCTCACCCTTCCCCTCAACCTCACCCTCATTGCAAACTTAACCCTAACCATAGCACTAACAATAAACCTAACCCTAAGCCTAACCCTAACCCTAACTCTAATTCTCACCCCCACAGACACCCTCAGCCTAACCTAAGCCTAACCCTAACCCTTACCCTAACCCTCACCGTAACCCTAAACCTAACACTAACACTAACGCTAAACCTAACCCTAAATCTAACCCTAAACCTAACCCTAATCCTCAGCCTCACCTGCACCCTAACCCAAACTCTAACCCTAACCCTCACCCTAACTCTAAGCCTAATCCTAACCCTAACCCTAAGCCTCACACTCACCCTCACCCTAAACCTAATCCTAAACCTAACCCTATCCCTAACCTTAACCCTCACCCTAACCCTCACCCTAACCCTCACCCTAACCCTAAACCTCATCCTAAACCTGACACTAACCATAACCCTAACCCGCACCCTAATCCTCACCCTCATGCTTGGTCTAAGCCTAAGCCTAAGCCTAACCCTAACCCTAACCCTAACACTCACCCTAACCCTAAACCTCACCCTAACTCTAACCCTAAATCTCACACTCACCCTAACCCTAACTCTAACCCTAACCCTAACCCTAACAATAACCCTAACCCTCACCCTAACCATAATCCTCACCCTAACATTAAACATCACACTAATACTTACCCTCACCCTACCAGTAACACTAACCCTAACACTAACCTTCACACTAACCCTAACCCTAAACTCACCCTAACCCTAAACCTAACCCTCAACCTAACCCTAACCCTCATGCTCAATGTAACCCTAACCCTCACCCTGACCTTCACCCTAACCATAAACCTCACCCTAACCCTAACCCTCACCCTAACACTTACCCTCAACCTAACACTAACCCTAATACTAATCCTAACCCTATCCCTAACACTCCCCCTCACAGTAACAGTAATCCTAACCATAATCTTAACAAAAACCCTAACCTTAACCCTAACCCTCACCCTAACCCTTAACCTCACTCTAAACCACACCCTCACTCTAACATTTACCCTCACCTTAACACTAAACTTAACCTGAACACTAAGCCTCACACTAACCCTAACCATCACCCTAACCCTAAATCTCATCCTAACACTAACCCTAAACCTCAACTAAACCCTAGCCCTAACCCTAACCCTAACACTCATCCTCACGGTAAACCTCACACTAACCCTAACACTAATCCTCATTCTAACCCACACCCTCACCCTCACCCTAACCCTAACCCTCACCCTAAACCTAAACCTCACCCTTACCATAACCCTCACCCTCAGCCTAACCCTCACCTTACCCTTACTGTCACCCCCACCCTAACCCTCACCCTAACCCTAACCTTCACCCTAACACTAACTCTACCCCTAAACCTCACCCTCACCCTAATCCTAACTGTAACCCTAAAACTAACACTAAACCTCACACTAACCCTAACCCTAACCCTCACCCTCAACCTCATGCTCAGCTTAACCCTAAATCAAACCCTTACTCTAACAATCACCCTCACCCTATCCCTCACCCTAACACAAATCCAACCCTAACCCTCAACCTAACCCTAACCCTCACCCTCACCGTAACTCTTACCCTAACCCTAACCCTCACCTTAAACTTAATCTTAACCCTAAACCTCAACCTAACCCTAACCCTCAACCTCACCGTAACCCTTACCCTAACCCTCACCCTAACCCTAAACTTAACCCGAATCCTACTCTCACAGTAACCCTAACCATAACTCTCACACTAACCCTAACATTAAACCTCAACCTTACCCTACCCCTCACCCTAACCCTAATCCTAACCCTAACCCTCATCCTAAACCTCCCCCTAACCCTTAACCTAACCCTTAAACTAACCCTAAACATCACCCTCAACCTCACCATCAGCCTAACCCTGAACCTAACCCTAAACCTAACCCTAAAACAAACACTCACCCTCACTTGAACCCTAATCCTAACCCTAAACCTCACCCTCACCCTCAGTGTAAACCTAAGCCAAACCCGAACCCTAACCCTAAGCCTCAAAATCACCCTAAACCTCACCTTAATCCTAATCCTAACTCTAACCCTAACCCTCAAACTCAGCCTCACCTTAACCCTAACTTTAACTCTAAACCTCACCCTAACCCTAACCCTAACCCTGACCCTCACCCGAGCCCTCACCCTAACCCTAATACTAACCCTAACCCTCATCCTAACCCTCCCCATAACCATAAACCTAACCCTCACCCTAACCCTAACCCTCACCCTCACCCTAACCCTCAGCCTAACGTTAAGCCTAACCCTAACCCTAACCCTAACCCTCACATCCACCCTAACCCTACCCCTAATCCTAATCCTAAACCTAACCCTAAACCTCACCCTCAGCCTAACCCTCACCCTAACCCTAACACTAAAACTAATACTAACCCTAACCCTAACCCTCACCCTCAGCCTCACCCAAAACCTAACTCTAACTCTAAACCTCACCCTCACCCTAAACCTAACCCTAACCCTAAACTTCACCCTAACACTAACACTAAAGCTCACCCTCACCCTAGCCTTCACCCTAACCCTAATCCTAACTGTAATCCTCATCCTAAAACTTCCCCTAACACTAACCCTCACCCTCAACCTCACCCTAATCCTCACCGTAACCATAACCCTAAAAATAACGCTCACAATAACCCTAACCCTAACCCTAACCCTCACCCTAACCCTAAAACTCACCCTAACACTAACCCTAAACCTAACCCTCAACTTTGCCCTCACCCTAACCCTAACCCTCATCCTGACCCTAAACCTCACACTAACCCTAACACTTATCCTCAATCTAACACTCACCCTCACTTTAACCCTAACCCTAACCCTCACCCTAACCCTAACCCTCACCCTTACCATAACCCTCAACCTCAGTCTAACCTTCACCTTTACCCTTACCGTAACCCCCACCCTAACCCTGACCCTAACCCTAACCCTCACCCTAACCCTAACTCTACCCCTAAACCTCACCCTCACTCTAACCCTAACTCTAACTCTAACCCTAACACTAAACTCACCCTATGCCTAACCCTAACCCTTATCCTCAACCAAACGCTCAGACTAACCCTAAGCCTAAGCCTAACACTTACCTTAACCCGCACCCTCATCCTAACCCTCACCCTAACCCTAACCCTAACCATCACCCTAACTCTAATCCTCAACCCCACCCTCACCCTCAGTCTAAAGCTAAACCTAAGCCTAAGCCTAACCCTAACCCTCACACTCATCCTCACCCTAACCCTAATCCTAACCCTACCTCTAACACTAACCAGAAAGCTCAACCTAACCCTCACCCTAACCTTAACCTTAAAATTAAACCTAACCCTAACCCTCGACCTAACCCTTCAACTAACCCTAAACCTAACCCTAAACCTCACCCTCACCATAACCCTAATCCTAACCCTAAACCTAAACCTCATCCTAACCCTAAAACTATCCCACACGCTCACCCTCACCCTCACCCTCACCATAACTCTAACCCTAACCCTAACAATAACACTAATCCTAACCCTAAACCTAACCCTAACCCTAACCCTAATGCTAACACTCACCCTCAGCCTAACCGTAATCCTAACCCTAACCCTCACCCTCACAGTAACCCTAACCCTCATACTAACTCTCACCCTAACCTAACCCTAACCTTAAACCTTACCCTAACATTAATCCTAATCCTCACCCTCACCCTATTCCTCAACCTAACCCTAATCGTAACCCTAATCCTCATCCTAACCCTCACCCTAACCCTAATCCTAACCCTCACCATAACCCTAAGCCTAAACCTCAACCTAACCCTAAACTTAACCTGAACCCTAACTCTCAAGCTAACCCTAACCCTAACCGTCAACCTAAAGCTAACCCTCAACCTCTCCCTCATCCTAACCCTAAGCCTAAGCCTAACCCTAACCCTAACCCTCACCCTAACCCTAACTGTACCCCTAAACCTCACCCTCACTCTAACCCTAACTCTAACCCTAACACTAAACCTCACCCTAACCTAACCCTAACCCTTATCCTCAACCAAATGCTCAGCCTAAACCTAAGCCTAAGCCTCACCCTAACCCTAACCCTCACCCTAACACTAAACTTAACCTCAACCCTAAACCTCAACCTAACCCTCACCCTAACATTACCGTAAAATTATTCCTAACCCTACCCCTCGACCTAAGCATCCAACTAACCCTAAACCTAACCCTAAACCTCAACTTCACCCTAATTCTAATCCTAACCCTAAACATAAACCTTACCCTAACCCTAAACCTAACCCTCACCCTCACCCTCACCATAACTCTAACCAAAACCCTAACCGTAACACTAATCCTAACCCTAAACCTAACCCTGACCCTAATGCTAAAACTCACCCTCACCCTAACCCTAACCCTAATCCTAACCCTAACCCTCACCCTAACCCTAACCCTCACCCTAACACTAAACTTAACCTGAACCCTAACTCTCAAGCTAACCCTAACCCTAACCATCAACCTAAAGCTAACCCTCACACTTTCCCTCAGCCTAAACCTAAGCCTAAGCCTAAGCCTAACCCTAAACCTCGCACTCACCCTAACCATTACCCTAATCCTAAAACTAAACCTAAGCCTAACCCTCACCCTCACCTTAACCCTCACCCTAATCCTAACTCTAACACTAACCCAAACCCTAACCCTCAACCTCAGCCTCACCCTTACCCTAACTCTAAACCTAAACCTCACCCTCACCCTAAACCTAACCCTAACCCTAATCCTCAACCTCACCCTAATCCTAACACTAAATCTCACACTCAGCCTAGCCCTCACCCTAAGCCTAATTCTAACCCTCATCCTAACCCTCACCCAAACAATAATCCTAACCCTCACCCAACCCCTCACCCTAAACCTAATCCTAAACCTAACCCTCAACCTAACCCTAACCCTCACCCTCACCCTCAGCGTAACCCTTACCTAACTCTCACCCTAAACATAAATTAAACCCGAATCCTATCACCCTAAACCTAACCCTACCCCTAATGCTCACCCTAACCCTAATCCTAAACCTCACCCTCACCCTAGACCTCACCCTAACCCTAATCCTAACCCTAACCCTCATCCTAACCCTCCAGCTAACCCTTACCCTAACCCTCACCCTAACCCTAACCATCACCCTCAACCTCACCCTCACCCTAAACCCAAGCCTAACCCTAAACCTAACACTAACACACACACTCACCCTCAACCTAACCCTAAACCTAACAATTAACCTCACCCTCACACTCACCCTCAGTGTAACCCTAAGCCTAATCCTAACCCTAACCCTAAAACTCACACTCACCCTAACCCTTACCCTAATCCTAATCCTAACCCTAAAAATCACCTTCACCATCAGCCTCACCTTAAGCCTAACTCTTACCCAAAAACTCACCCTCACCATAACCCTAACCCTAAACCTAAACCTCAACCTCAACCTAGCCCTCACCCTAACCCTAATCCTAACTCTAACAATCATCCTAACCCTCCACATAATCCTAAACCTAACCCTCAACCTAACCCTAATCCTCACACTCACCCTCACCCTCAGCCAAACCCTAAGCCTAACACTAATACTCACCCTAACCCTACGCCTTACACTCACTCTAACCCTAACCCTAATCCTAATCCTAACCTTAACCCTAACACTCACCCTCACCCTAACCCTCACCCTAACCCTAACCCTAAATCTAACACTAACCCTAACCCTAACCCTCACCCTCAGCCTCACCCTAACTCTAAACATAAACCTAACCCTCACCATAACCCCAACCTTAACCCTAACTCGAAACCTCACCCTAATCCTAACCCTAACCCTAATTCTAACCCTAAACCTCACCCTCACCCTAATCCTAACCCTAAAACTCACCCTAACCCTAAACTTCACCCTCACCCTCAACCTCACCGTAATTATAGCCCTAACCCTAACAATAATACTAACCCTAACCCTAACCCTAACCCTCACCCACAGCCTCACCCTCACCACAAACTTAACCCTAAACATAACACTAACATTAACCCTAACCCTAAACCTAAACCTAACTCTAACTCTAATCCTCAGCCCCAAAAATCACCCTCAGCCTAACCCTAACCCTAACCTTACCCCTAACACTAAACCTAACCCTAAACCTAACCCTGAATCTAACCCTAAACCTAACCCTAATACTCAACCTCAACTGCACCCTAAACCAAACCCTAACCCTAACCCTCACCCTAACTCTAAGCCTAACCCTAACCCTAAGCCTCACACACACCCTCACCCTAACCCTAATCCTAAACCTAATCCTATCCCTAACCCTAACCCTCACCCTAACCCTCACCATAACCCTAAAACTAACACAAACCCTAACACTAAACCTAACCCTAAATCTAACCCTAAACCTAACCCTAATCCTCAGACTCACCTGCACCCTAACCCAAACTCTAACCCTAACCCTCACCCTAACCCTAGTCTAATCCTAACCCTAACCCTAAGCCTCACACTACCCTCACCCTAAACCTAATCCTAAACCTAACCCTATCTCTAACCCTAATCCTCACCCTAACATCAACCCTAGTCCTCACCCTAACCCTAACCCTAAACCGAAACCTCATCCTAAACCTGACACTAACCATAACCCTAACCCTCACCCTCATGCTCGGCCTAAGCCTAAGCCTAAGCCTAAACCTAACCCTAACCCTCAGCCTAACCCTAACAGTAACCCTAACTCTAACCTTAAATCTTATCCTCACCCTAACCCTAACTCTAAACCTAAGCCTAACCCAAAAAATAACCCTAACCCTCACCCTAACCATAATCCTCACCCTAACCCTAAACCTCACACTAACACTTACCATCACCTACCACTAACCCTAACCCTAACACTAACCCTCACACTAAGCCTAACCCTAAACTCACCCTAACCCTAACCCTAAACATAACCCTCAACCTAACCCTAACCCTCACGATCAATGTAACCCTAACCCTAAACCTGACCCACACCCTGACCATAAACCTCACCCTAAAACTAACCCTCACCTTAACACTTACCCTCGCCCTAACACTAACCCTAAACCTAACACTAACCCTCACACTAACCCTAACCATCACCCTAAACCTAAACCTCACCCTAACACTAACCCTAAACCTAACCCTCACCTTACCCCTCACCCTAACCCTAACCCTCGTCCTCACCTTAAACCTCACACTAACCCTAACACTTATCCTCAATCTAACCCTCACCCTAACTCTAACACTAACCCTAACTCTCACCCAAACCCTAACCCTCGCCCTTACCATAACCCTCACCCTCAGTTTAAACTACACCTTTACCCTTACCGTAATCCCCACCCTAATCCTGACCCTAACCCTAACCCTCACCCTAACCCTAAAACTCACCCTCACTCTAACCCTAACCCTAACACTAAACCTCACCCTAACCCTAACCCTAAACCTTATCCTCAACCAAACTCTCAGCCTAACCCTAAGCCTAAGCCTAACACTTACCCTAACACAGACCCTCAACCTAGCCCTCACCCTAACCCTAATCCTAATCCTAACCCTCACCCTAACCCTAACCCTAACCATCACCCTAAATCTAATCCTCAGCCCCACCCTCACCTTCAGCCTAACCCTAAGCCTAAGCCTAAGCCTAACCCTAACCCTCACACTCACTCTCACCCTAACCCTAATCCTAACACTAATTCTAACACTAACCCTAAACCTCAACCTAACCCTCACCCTAACCTTAACCCTAAAATGAACCCTAAGCCTAACCCTCGACCTAACCCTCCAACTAACCCTAAACCTAACCCTAAACCTCACCCTCACCCTAACCCTAATCCTAACCCTAAACCTAAACCTCACCCTAACCCTAAATCTAACCATCACCCTCACCCTCACCCTCATCCTCACCATAACTCTAACCCTAACCCTAAAAATAACACTAATCCTAACCCTAAACCTAACCCTAACCCAAATGCTAACACTCACCCTCACCCTAACCCTAATCCTAACCCTAACCCTCACCCTAAACCTAACCCTCACCCTCACTGTAACCCTAACCCTCATACTAACCCACACCCTAAACCTAACCCTAACCTTAAACCTTACCCTAACACTAACCCTAATCCTCACCCTCACCCTAGCCCTCAACCTAACCCTAATCGTAACCCTAATCCTCATCGTAACCCTAACCCTAACCCTAACCCTAACCCTCACCCTAACCCTAAACTTAACTTGAACCCTAACTGTCAAGCTAACCCTAACCCTAACCGACAACCTAAAGCTAACCCTCACCCTCTCCCTCAATCCTAACCCTAAGCCTAAGCCTAACCCTAACCCTAACCCTCACCCTAAACCTAACTCTACCCCTAAACCTCACCCTCACTCTAACCCTAACACTAACCCTAACACTAAACCTCAACCTAACCCTAATCCTAACCGTTATCCTCAACCAAATGCTCACCCTAACCCTAAGCCTAAGCCTAACACTTACCCTAAGCCAGACCCTCACCCTAGCCCTCACCTTAACCCTAATCCTAACCCTAACCCTCATCCTAATCCTCATCCTATCCCTAACCCTAACCATCACCCTAACTGTAATCCTCACCCCCACCCTCACCCTCAGCCTAACCCTAAGCATAAGCCTAAGCCTAAGCCTAACCCTCACACTCACCCTCACCCTAACCTTAACCCTAAAACTAACCCTAACCTTACCCCTCGACCTAAGCCTACAACTAACCCTAAACCTAAACCTAAACCTCACCCTCACCCTAATCCTAATCCTAACCCTAAACCTAAACCTCACCCTAACCCTAAACCTAACCCTCACCCTCACCCTCACCCTCAACATAACTCTAACTCTAACCGTAACAATAACACTAATCCTAACCCTAAATCTAAACCTAAGCCTAAACCTAATGCTAAAACTCACCCTCACCCTAAACCTAATCTTAACCCTAACCTTCACCCTAACCCTAACTCTCACCCTAACCCTAAACTTAACCTGAACCCTAACTCTCAAGCTAACCCTAACCCTAACCGTCAACCTAAACTAACCCTCACCCTTTCCCTCAGCCTAAACCTAAGCCTAAGCCTAACCCTAACCCTAAACCTCACACTCATCTTAAACATTACCCCAATCCTAAACCTAAACCTAAGACTAACCCTCACCCTCACCTTAACCCTAACCCTAACCCTAACTCTAACACTAACCCTAGCCCTAACCCTCAACCTCAGCCTCACCCTTACCCTAACTCTCAACCTCACCCTCAGCCTAGCCCTCACCCTAAGCCTAAGCCTAAACCTAAACCTAACCCTAACACACACACACACCCTCAACCTAACCCTAAACCTAACCCTTACTCTCACCCTCACCCTCACCCTCAGTGTAACCCTAAGCCTAATCCTAACCCTAACCCTAACACTCAAACTCATCCTAACCCTTACCTTAATCCTAATCCTAACCCTAACCCTCACCATCACCCTCAGCCTCACCTTAAGCCTAACTCTAACCCAAAAACTCACCCTCACCCTAACCCTAACCCTAACCCTAAACCTCACCTTCAACATAGCCCTCACCCTAACCCTAATCCTAAATCTAACAATCATCCTAACCCTCCCCATAATCCTAACCCTAACCCTCACCCTAACCCTAATCCTCACACTCACCCTCACCTTCAGCCAAACCCTAAGCCTAACCCTAATACTCACCCTAACCCTACCCCTAACACTCACCCTAACCTTAACCCTAACCCTAATCCTAAACCTAACACTATCCCTAACCCTAACCCTCACCCTAACCCTCACCTTAATCCAAAACCTAACACTAAACCTAACCCTAAACCTGACCCTAAATCTAACCCTAAACCCAAACCTAATCCTCAGCCTCACCTGCACCCTAACCCAAACTCTAACCCTAACCCTCACCCTAACTCTAATCCTAATCCTAACCCTAACCCTAAGCCTCACACTCACCCTCACCCTAACCCTAAACCTAAACCTAACCCTATCCCTAACCCTAACCCTCACCCTAACCCTAACACTAGCCCTCACCCTAACCCTAACCCTAAGCCGAAACCTCATCCTTAAACTGACACTAACCATAACTCTAACCCTCACCCTAACCCGCACCCTAACCCTCACCCACATGCTTGGCCTAAGCCTAAGCCTAAGCCTAACCCTAACACTCACTCTAACCCTAAATCTTATCCTCACCCTAACCCTAATTCTAACCCTAAACCTAACCTTAACAATAACCCTAACCCTCACCCTAACCATAATTCTTACCCTAACCCTAAACCTCACACTAACACTTACCCTCACCTACCACTAACCCTAACCCTAACACTAACCCTCACACTAAGCCTAACCCTAAACTCACCCTAACCCTAAACCTAAACCTAACCCTCAACCTAACCCTAACCCTCAGGCTCAATGTAACCCTAACCCTAACCCTCACCCTCACCCTAACCATAACCTTCAGCCTCACCCTAACCCTTACCCTAACACTTACCCTCATCCTAACACTAACCCTAATAGTAATCCTAACCCTACCACTAACACTCACCCTGACCCTACCCCTCACCGTAACCCTAAATCTAACACTAAACCTAACCCTAAACCTAACCCTAAATCTAACCCTAAACCTAAACCTAATCCTCAGCCTCACCTGCACCCTAACCCAAACTCTAACCCTAACCCTCACCCTAACTCTAAGCCTAATCTTAACCCTAACCCTAAGCCTCACACTCATCCTCACTCTAACGCTAATCCTAAACCTAACTTATCCCTAACCCTAACCCTCACTCTAACCCTAACACTAGCCCTCACCCTAACCCTAACCCTAAGCCGAAACTTCATCCTTAAACTGACACTAACCATAACCCTAACCCTCACCCTAACCCGCACCCTAACCCTCACCCTCATGCTTGGCCTAAGCCTAAGCCTAAGCCTAACCCTAACACTCACCCTAATCCTAACTTTAACTCTAAATCTTATCCTCACCCTAACCCTAACTCTAACCCTAATCCTAACCCTAACAATAACCCTAACCCTCACCCTAACCATAATCCTCACCCTAACCCTAAACCTCACAATAACACTTACCCTCACCTACCACTAACCCTAACCCTAACACTAACCCTCACACTAAGCCTAACCCTAAACTCACCCTAACGCTAACCCTAAACCTAACCCTCAACTTAACCCTAACCCTCAGCTCAATGTAACCCTAACCCGAACCCTGACCCTCACCCTAACCATAACCCTCACCCTCACCTTAACCCTCACCCTAACACTTACCCTCACCCTAACACTAACCCTAATACTAATCCTAACCCTATCGCTAACACTCACCCTCACAGTAACAGTAACCCAAACCATAATCCTAACAAAAACCCTAACCTTAACCCTAACCCTCACCCTAAACATTACCCTCACCCTACACCTAACCCTCACCCTAACAATTACCCTCACCTTAACACTAACCGTAACCCAAACACTAAGCCTCACACTAACCCTAACCTTCACCCTAACCCTAAACCTCACCCTAACACTATCCCTAAACCTCAACCTAACCCTAGCCCTAACCCTAACCCTAACACTCATCCTCACGGTAAACCTCACACTAACACTAACACTAATCCTCAATCTAACCCACACCCTCACCCTAAAACTAACCCCAACCCTCACTCTAAACCTAAACCTCACCCTTATCGTAACCCTCACCCTCAGCCTAACCCTCACTTTACCCTTACTGAAACCCCCACCCTAACCCTCACCCTAACCCTAACCCTCACCCTAACACTAACTCTACCCCTAAACCTCTCCCTCACCCTAATCCTAACTGTAACCCTAAAACTAACACTAAACCTCACACTAACCCTAACCCTAACTCTCACCCTAACCCTAACATTAAACCTCAACCTAACCCTAGCCATCACCCTAACCCTAATCCTAACCCTAACCCTCATCCTAAACCTCCCCCTAACCCTTAACTTATCCCTTAAACTAACCCTAAACTTCAACCTCAACCTCACCATCAGACTAACCCTGAACCTAACACTCAACCTAACCCTAAAACACACACTCACCCTCACCTGAACCCTAATCCTAACCCTAAACCTCACCCTCACCATCAGTGTAACCCTAAGCCAAACCAGAACCCTAACCCTAAGGCTCACAATCACCCTAAAACTCACCTTAATCCTAATCCTAACCCTAACCCTAACCCTCAACCTCAGCCTCACATTAACCCTAACTCTAACCCTAACCTCACCCACACCCTAACCCTAAACCTAACCCTAACCCGAAACCTCACCCTAACCCTAACCCTAAACCTGACCCTCACCCTAGCCCTCACCCTAACCCTAATACTAACCCTAACCCTCATCCTAACCCTCCCCATAACCATAAACCTAACCCTCACCCTAACCCTAACCCTCACCCTCAACCTAACCCTCAGCCTAACGCTAAGCCTAACCCTAACCCTAACCCTACCCCTAACCCTCACATTCACCCTAACCCTACCCCTAATCCTAATCCTAATCCTAACCCTAACCCTCACCCTCAGCCTAAACCTCACCCTAACCCTAACCCTAAACCTAACACTAACCCTAACCCTAAACCTCACCCTCAGCCTCACCCTAAACCTAACTCTAACTCTAAACCTCACCCTCACCCTAAATCTAACCCTAACCCTAAACTTCACCCTAACGCTAACCCTAAAGCTCACCCTCACCCTAGCCCTTACCTAACCCTAATCCTAACCCTAACCCTCATCCTAACACTTCCCCTAACACTAACCATCAACCTCAACCTCACCCTCACACACACCGTAATCATAACCGTAACAATAACGCAAACAATAACCCTAAACCCAACCCTAAGCCTCACCCTAACCACAAGCCTCAACCTAAAACTAACCCTCAGCCTAACACTTACCCTCACCCTAACACTAACCCTAACCCTAACACTAACCCTCAAACTAACCCTAACCATCCCCCTAACCCTAAACCTCACGCTAACACTAACCCTAAACCTAACACTCACCTTAGCCCTCACCCTAACCCTAACCCTCATCCTCACCCTAAACCTCACACTAACCCTAACACTTATCCTCAATCTAACCCTCACCCTCACTCTAACCCTAACCCTAACCCTCACCTTTACCATAACCCTCAACCTCAGTCTAACCTTCACCTTTATCATTACCGTAACCCCCACCCTAATACTGACCCTAACCCTAACCCTCACCCTAACCCTAACTCTACCCCTAAACCTCATCCTCACTCTAACCCTAACCCTAACACTAAACCTCACCCTAACCCTAACCCTAAACCTTATCCTCAACCAAACTCTCAGCCTAACCCTAAGCCTAAGCCTAACACTTACCCTAACACAGACCCTCAACCTAGCCCTCACCCTAACCCTAATCATAATCCTAACCCTAACCCTAACCCTAACCCTAACCATCACCCTAAATCTAATCCTCAGCCCCACCCTCACCTTCAGCCTAAGCCTAAGCCTAAACCTAAGCCTAAGCCTAACCCTCACCCTCACCCTCACCCTAACCCTAATCCTAACACTAATTCTAACACTAACCCTAAACCTCAACCTAACCCTCACCCTAACCTTAACCCTAAAATTAACCCTAAGCCTAACCCTCGACCTAACCCTCCAACTAACCCTAAACCTAACCCTAAACCTCACCCTCACCCTAACCCTAATCCTAACCCTAAACCTAAACCTCACCCTAACCCTAAACCTATCCCTCACCCTCACCCTCAGCCTCACCCTCACCATAAATCTAACCCTAACCCTAACAATAACACTAATCCTAACCCTAAACCTAACCCTAACCCTAACCCTAATGCTAACACTCACCCTCACCCTAACCCTAATCCTAACACTGACCCTCACCCTAACCCTAACCCTCACCCTCAACATAACCCTAACCCTCATACTAACCCTCACCCTAAACCTAACCATAAACTTAAACCTTACCCTAACACTAAACTTAATCCTCACCCTCACCCTAGCCCTCAACCTAACCCTTATCTTAACCCTAATCCTCATCGTAACCCTCACCCTAACCCTAATCCTAACCCTAACCCTAACCCTAATCCTAACCCTCAACCTAACCCTAAACAGCACCCTCACCGTAACCCGAACCCTAACCCTCACCCTAACGCTAAACTTAACCTGAACCCTAACTGTCAAGCTAACCCTAACCCTGACTGTCAACCTAAAGCTAAACCTCACCCTCTCCCTCATCCTAACCCTAAGCCTAAGCCTACCCCTAACCCTAACCCTCACCCTAAACCTAACTCTACCCCTAAACCTCATCCTCACTCTAACCCTAACACTAAACCTCACCCTAACCTAACCCTAACCCTTATCCTCAAACAAATGCTCAGCCTAACCCTAAGCGTAAGCCTAACACTTACCCTAACCCACACCCTCACCCTAGCCCTCACCCTAACCCTAATCCTAACCCTAACCCTCATCCTAATTCTCAAACTAACCCTAACCCTAACCATCACCCTAATGCTAATCCTCACCCCCCTCACCCTCAGCCTAACCCTAATCCTAACCCTAACTCTAACAGTAACCCTAAACTTCAACCTAACCCTCACACTAAATTAACCCTAAAACTAACCCTAACCCTAACTCTCGACCTAAGCCTCCAACTAACCCTAAACCTAACCCTAAACCTCACGCTCACCCTAATCCTAATCCTAACACTGAACCTAAACCTCACCCTAACCCTAAACCTAACACTCACCCCCACCCTCACCATAACTCAAACTCTAACCCTAACAATAACACTAACCCTAAACCTAAACCTAACCCTAACACTAACCCTAATGCTAAAACTCACCCTCACCCTAACCCTAATCCTAACCCTAACCCTCACCCTAACCCTAACACTCACCCTCACCGTAACCCAAACACTCATCCTAACCCTCACCCTAAACCTACCCCTAACCTTAAACCTTACCCTAACTCTAACCCTAAGCCTCACCCTCATCCTAGCCCTCAACCTAATCCTAATCGTAAACCTAATCCTCATCCTAACCCTCACCCTAACCCTAAATCTAAACCTCAACCTAACCCTAATGCAAACTCTCAACCTAACCCTAAATATCACCCTCACCATAACCCTAACCCTAACCCTTACCCTAACCCTAAACTTAACCTGAAACCTAACATTCAAGCTAACACTAACCCTACCCGCAACCTAAAGCTAACCCTCACCCTATCCCTCAGCCTAACCCTAAGCCTAAGCCTAACCCTAACCCTAAACCTCACACTCACCCTAAACATTACCCTAATCCTAAACATAACCCTAAGCCTAACCCTCACACTCTCCTTCACCCTCACCCTAAAACTAACTCTAACACTATCCCTAACCCTAACCCTCAACCTCAGCCTCACCCTTACCCTAACTCTAAAACTAAACCTCATCCTCACCCTAACCCTAATCCTAAACCTCACCCTAACCTTAACCCTAAACCTCACCCTCAGCCTAGCCCTCACCCTAAGCCTAATCCTAACCCTCATCCTAACAATAACCCTACCCCTCACCCTACCCCTCACCCAAACCCTAATCCTAACCCTAACCCTCAACCTAACCCTAACCCTTACCCTCACCCTCACCGTAACCCTTACCTAACTCTCACCCCAAACATAAACTTAACCCGAATCCTAACTATCACCCTAACCCTAACCCTAACCCTAACCCTCACCCTAACCCTAAACCTCACCCTCACCCTAGACCTCACCCTAATCCTAATCCTAACCCTAACCCTCATCCTAACCCTCCCCCTAACCCTTACCATAATTCTCACCCTAACCCTAACCCTAAACCTAACCCTTACCCTCACCCTCACCCTCACCCTCAGTGTAACCCTAAGCCTAATCCTAACCCTAACCCTAACACTCACACTCACCCTAACCCTTACCCTAATCCTAATCCTAACCCTAACCCTCACCCTCAACATCAGCCTCACCTTAAGCCTAACTCTAAACCTAAAACTCACCCTCACCCTTACCCTAACCCTAACCTTAAAACTCACCCTCACCCTAGCCTTCACCCTAACCCTAATCCTAACTCTAACAATCATCCTAACCCTCCCCATAATCCTAAACCTAACCCTCACGCTAACCCTTATCCTCACACTCAACCTCAACTTCAGCCAAACCCTAAGCCTAACCCTAATACTCACCCTAACCCTAACCCTCACACTCAACCTAAGCCTATCCCTAATCCTAATCCTAACCTTAACCCTAACCCTCACCCTCACCCTAACCCTCACCCTAACCCTAACCCTAAACCTAACACTAACCCTAACCCTAACCCTCACCCTCAGCCTCACCCTAACCCTAACTCTAACCCTAAACCTCACCCTCACCATAACCCCAACCTTAACCCTAACCCGAAACCTCACCCTAAACCTGACCCTAACCCTAACTCTAACCCTAAACCTCACCCTCACCCTAACCCTAACCCTAACCCTAAAACTTACCCTAACCCTAAACTTCACCCTCACCCTCAACCTCACTGTAACTCTAGCCCTAACCGTAACAATAATACTAACCCTATCCCAAACCCTAACCCTCACCCTCAGCCTCACCCTCACCGCAAACTTAACCCTAAACATAACAATAACATTAACACTAACCATAAACCTAAACCTAACCCTAACTCTAATCCTCACCCCCACAATCACCCTCAGCCTAACCATAACCCTAACCCTAACCCTAACACTAACACTAACACTAACCCCAACCCTAAACCTAACCCTGAATCTAACCCTAAACCTAACCCTAATCCTCAACCTCACCTGCACCCTAAACCAAAACCTCCTCACTCTAAGCCTAATCCTAACCCTAAACCTAAGCCTCACACTCATCCTCACCCTAACCCTAAACCTAAACCTAACCCTATCCCTAACCCTAACCCTTACCCTAACCCTACCCCTCACCCTCACCCTAACCCTAACCCTAAACTTCATCCTAAACCTGACACTAATCATAACCCTAACCCGCACCCTAACCCGAACCCTAACCCTTCCCTAACACTAACATTAACTCTAACCCTAAATCTCACCCTCACCTTCACCCTAATCCTAACTCTAACTGTAATTCTAACCCTAACAATAACCCTAACCCTAACCCTAACCATAATCTTCACCCTAACCCTAACCCTCATCCTAACACTTACCCTCACCATAACCCTAACACTAACGCTAACAATAACCCTAACCCTCACCCTCACCCTAACCATAACCCTCACCCTAACCCTAAGCTTACCCTAACACTAACCCTAACACTTATCCTCAATCAAACCCTCACCCTCACTCTAACCCTAACCCTAACCCTCACTCTGACCCTAACCCTCAACCTTACATTAACCCTCACCCTCAGTCTAACCCTCACCTTTACCCTTACTGTAACCCCCACCCTAACCCTGACCCTAACCCTCACACTCATCCTAACCCTAACTCTACCCCTAAACCTCACCCTCACTCTAACCCTAACTCGAACACTAACAATAACACTAAAACTCACCCTAACCCTAACCCTAACCCTTATCCTCAACCAAATCCTCAGCCTAAACCTAAGCCTAAGCCGAACATTTACCCTAACCGACACCCTCAACCTAACCCTAATGCAAACTCTCAACCTAACCCTAAACATCACCCTCACCATACCAATAACCCTAACCCTCACCCTAACCCGAACCCTAACCCTCACCCTCATGTTCCGCCTAAGCCTAATCCTAAGCCTAAGCCTAAGCCTAACCCTCACCCTAACACTAACCCTAACACCAAATCTAACACTAACCCTAAATCTCAAAATAACCCTAACCCTAACTCTAAACCTAAACCTAACCCTAACAATAACTCTAACCCTCACCCTAACCATAATCCTCACCCTAACCCTAAACCTCACCCTAAAACTTAACCTCACCCTAACACTAACCCTAACCCTAACACTAACCCTCACATTAACCCTAACCCTAACCTCACCTTAACTCGAACCCTAAGCCTAACCCTCAACAAAAGCCTAACCCTCATGCTCAACATAACCCTAACCCTAAACCTGACCTTCAACCTAACCATAACCCTCACCATAACCCTAACCCTCACCCTAACACCCTCACCCTAACACTAACCCTAATCCTAATCCTAACCCTAAACCTAACCCTCACCCTCACAGTAATTGTAACCCTAACCCTAAACCTAACAAAAACACTAAACCTAACCCTAACCCTCACCCTAACCATTACCCTAACCCTAAACCTAATCCTCACCCTAACACTTACCCTCACCTTAACAATAACCGTAACCCGAACACTAAGCCTCAAACTAACCATATCCATCACCCTAACCCTAAACCTCACTCTAACACTAACCCTAAACCGCAACCTAACCCTAGCCCTAACCCTAACCCTAACACTCATCCTCCCGGTAAACTTCACACTAACCCTAACACTAATCCTCAATCTAACCCTCACCCTCACTGTCATGCTCACCATAACCCTAATCCTAACCCTAACCCTCATCCTAAGACTCCCCCTAAACCTGACCCTAATCCTAATCCTAACACTAACCCTAACCCTCACCCTCAGCCTCACCTTAACCCTAACTCTAACCCTAAACCTCACCCTCACCCTACCTCTAAACCTAACCCTAACCCTAAACCTCACCTTAAAACTAAACCTAAACCTCACCCTCCCCCTAGCCCTCACCATAACTCTAATCCTAACCCTAATCCTCACCCTAACCCTCCCCATAACCCTAACACTATCCCTGACCCTAACCCTAACCCTCACACTCACCCTAACCCTCAGCCTAACCCTAAGCCTAAGCCTAACCCTAACCCTAACCCTCACACTCACCCTAACCCTAAACCTAATCCTAATCCTCACCCTAACCCTACCCTCACCCACAGCCTAACCCTCACCCTAACCCTAACCCTAAACCTAACACTAACCCTAACCCTAACCCTCACCCTCAGCCTCACCCTAACCCTAACTCTAACCCTAAACCTCACCCTCACCCTACCCCTAACCCTAAACTAACCCTAAACTTCACCCTAACGCTAACCCTAAATCTCACGCTAGCCCTTACCCTAAACCTAATCCTAACCCGAACCCTCATCGTAACCCTTCCCCTAAACCTAACCCTCACCCTCAACCTCACCCTCAGCCTAACCCTAAGCCTAAATCTAAACCTAACCCTAAAACACAACCTAACCCTCACCCTAAACCTAATCCTATCCCTAACCCTAACCCACCCCCTATCTCTCACCCTAACCTTAACCCTAACAATAACCCTAACCCTAACCCTCAACCTAACCCTCACCCTAACCTTTACTCTAACCCTAAACCTCACCCTCACCCTAACCCTAACTCTAACACTAACCCAAACCCTAAACCTCACCCTAACCCTAACCCTAACCCTCACCCTCATTCTCAACCTAACCTTAACCCTAAACCTAATCCTAACAATAACGCTAACCCTAATCCTAAACCTCACCCTAACCATAACCCTCACCCTAACCCATACCCTCCCCCTAACACTTACCCTCACCCTAACACTAATCCTAATCCTAACACTAAACCTCACACTAACCCTAACCCTCACCTTAAACCTAAATCTCACCCTAACCCTAATCCCAACCCTCAACCTCACCCTAGCCCTCACCTTAACCCCAATTCTAAAGCTCACTCTCACCCTAACCCTAACCTTAACCCTAAACCCCACCCTAACCCTCACCCGCACCCTCAACGTCACTGTAAGTCTAACCCTAACACTAACAATTACACTAACCTTAACCCGAACCATCACCCTAACCCTAACCAGAACCCACAGTCTCACCCACAGCCTAACCCTAAGCCTAACCCTAAACTTCACCCTAAACCCCACCTTAATCCTAAACTTCACCTTCACCCTCAACCACACAGTAACTCTAACCCTAACACTAACAATAACACTAACCCTAACCCCAAACCTCACCCTCAGCCTCACCCTCACCACAAACTTTACTCTAACCATAACACTAACAATAACCCTAACCCTAAGCCTAACCCTAAACTTAACCCTAATCCTACCCCCCACCCTCACTCTCAGCCTAACCCTAAGCCTAACTCTAAGCCTAACCCTAATCCTAACCCTCACCGTAACCCTAACCCTAACACAAACACTAACCCTAAACCTAGCCCTAAATCTTACCATAAACCTAAAACTAATCCTCAGCCTCACCCTCAACCTAACCCAAACCCTAACCCTCACCCGAGCTCTAAGTTTAACCCTAACCTTAACCCTAACCCTCACACTCACTCCAACCCTAACCCTAATCGTAAACCTAACCCTATCCCTAACCCTAACCCTCACCCTAGACTTCACCCAAACCCTAATCCTAACCCTAAACTTCATCCTAACCCTGACCCTAAACCTAAACCTAACCCTCAGCCTAAATCAAAACCTAATCCTCACACTCATGCTCAGCCTAAGCCTAAGCCTAAGCCTAAGCCTAAGCCTAACCCTCTCTAACCCTAACCCTAACCCTAAATCTAACCCTAAATCTCACCCTCATGCGAACCCTAACTCTAACCCTAACCCTAACCCTAAAAATAACCCTAACCCTCAGCCTAACCATAACCCTCTGCCTAACCCTAACACTCAACCTAACACTTACCCTCACCCGAACACTAACCCTTACGCTAACACTATCGCTCACACTAACGCTAACCATCACCCTAACCCTAAACCTCACCCTAACACTAACCCTAAACCTCAGCCTCACCCTAGCTCTCACCTTAAGCCTATCCCTCATCCTCACACTGAACCTCACACTAACCCTAACACTAATCCTCAATCTAACCTTCACCCTCACCCTAACCCTAAACCTAACCCTCACCCTAAACCTAAACCTCATCTTTACGTTAATGCTCACACTCAGCCTATCCCTCATCTTTACCCTTACCGTCACCCCCACCCTTACCATCACCCTAACCCTAACCCTCACCCTAACCCTCACCCTAACCCTAATTCTAACCCTAAACCTCACCCTCACCCTAACCCTAACTCTAACACTAACCCTAACAGTAAAACTCACCCTAACACTAAACCTAACCCTCACCATCACCCTCACCGTAACCTTAACCCTAAACCTAACCCTAACAATAACGCTAACCCTAACCCTCACCCTAACCAAAACCCTCACCCTAACACTTACCCTCACCCTAACACTTACCCTAACCCTAACAATAACACTCACACTAACCCTAACCCTCAGCCTAATCCTAAACCTCACCCTAAACCTAACACTAAGTCTAACCCTCACGCTCACCCTAACCCTAACCCTCATCCTCACCCTAAATCTCACACTAACCCTAACCCTAACACTAATCCTCAATCTAACCCTTACCCTAACCCTAACCCTAACCCTAAACCTAACCCTAGCACTCACCTTTATCTTAACCCTCACCCTCAGCCTAAACCTCACCTTTACCCTTACCATCATCCTCACCCTAGCCCTAAAACTCATCCTAACCCTCACCCTAACCTTAATCCTAACCATCACCCTAACCCTAACTCTCACCCTCAATCTCACACTCAGCCTAACCCTCACCCTAACCCTAATCCTAAACCTCACCCTTACCCTAGCCCTCAGCCTAACCCTAATCCTAAACCTAATGCTCATCCTAACCCTCACCCTAACCCTAAACCTAACCATCACCCTAACCCTAATCCTCACCCCCACCCTCACCCTCAGCCTAACCTTAAGCCTAAGCCTAAGCCTAACCCTAACCCTCACACTCACCCTCATGCTAACCGTAATCCTAAAACTAACCCTAAACCTCAAGCTAACCCTCACCCTAACCTTAACCCTAACACTAACCCTAAATCTAACCCTCGACCTAACCCTAAATGTAACCCTAAAACTCACCCTAACCCTAACCCAAATCCTAACCCTAACCCTCACCCTAACACTAACCCTCACCCTCACCGTAACCCTAACCCTCATCCTAACCCTAACGCGAACCCTAAACCTCACCCAAAAACTAACCCTAAACCTCACCCTCAGTCTAGTCCTCACCCTAAACCTAATCCTAACCCTAACCCTAATCCTCATCCTAATCCTCACCCTAACCCTAACCCTCACCTTAATCCTAAACCTAAGCCTAAGCCTAACCCTCAACCTAACCATAACCCTCACACTCAATGTAACCATAACCCTCACCCTCAACCCTCAACCTAACCCTAAACATAACTTGAACCCTAACTTTTACCCTAACCCTACCCCTAACACTTACCCTAACCCTAACCGTAACCCTCACTATCACCTTCAGCATAAACCTTAGCCTAACCCTAACCCTAACCCTAACCCTCACACTCACTCTAACCCTAACCCTAACCCGAATCCTAACCCTAACCCTAACTCTAAACCTCAACCTCACCCTGGCCCTCACCCTAACCCTAATCCTAACCGGAACCCTCATCCTATTCCTCACCTTAACACTAACCCTCACCCTCACCCTCACCCTCACCGTCACCCTAACCCTTCCCCTAACCCTAACCCTCAACCTAACCCTAACCCTCACCCTCAACATAACCCTTAACCTAACCCTCAACCTAACACTAAACTTAACTCGAACTCTAACTCTCACCCTAACCCTAAACCTAACTCTCACCCTAACCCTAACCCTAAAACTCACCCTCACCCTAGCCCTCACCCTAACCTTAATCCTAACCCTAACACTTATCCTAACCCTCCCCCTAACCCTTACCCTAACCCTCACCCTAACGCAAACCCTCACCCTCAAGCTCACCCTCAGCCTAACCCTAAGCCTAAGCCTAAACCTAACCCTAACACACACACTCACCCTCACCCTAACCGTAATCCTAAACCTAAACTTAACCCTAAATCTAACCCTCAACTTAACCCTCACCCTAACCCTAACTAATGCTAAACCTCACCCTCACCCAAAACCTAACTATAACCCTAATGCAAACACTAAACCTCACCCTAACCCTCACCGTAACCCTCACCCTCACCCTCACCATAACCTTAACCCTAAACCTAACCCTAACAATAACCCTAACATTAATCTTAACCCTCAACCTAACCATAATCCTCACTCTAACCCAAACCCAGACCCTAACACTTATCCTAACCCTAACACTAAAACTAACCCCAACACTGATTTTAGTTTGTATTGTTTGTTTGTGTTTCTTCTGTCAAATGTGGAAAATAAAGGCAATCTATACTTGATGCTCCTTAATTTGATTCACTTCAAAATTCAGGTGTTTTGGCCATACTGTAGTACTAATTTTCTCACAACTATAGGCTATCTTTCACATTTATGAACGTATCATCTGTATTTATATTATGTGAACATTTATTCCATTTGCTTCTTACTATTTAGTAGACATGAGCTTGCAATACACTCAAATTAGACCTCTTATTTATTTCCTTTTCCTTAAAATTATATTCTTTCATATATTTCCTATCTCAATGTCATCAGTGTCCATGGTGATTTTTAAGTCAGAATCTGCAATCATTATGACTTTTCCCACTTCTTCATAAGTCCATTTAGCCACCATGTTCCAGATAATTTACTGCCAGAAACTTCATTATCCTATGCTCATTTTTTCCTGTTTTCCTATATATAAACAGCAGCATTAGTTTAGGCAACTATTCTTGTCTGATTCCTGTTTCTTATTTTGTATTTTTCATTTTGAAAATATATCATGAAATGTTGTAACAGATGCTTAGAGTATAGAGCAAGAGACATAAAAAGGTCAAGGTAAATCTTGTTTCCCTATGCTGCTAATCCTAGAGGAGTCTTCTATTGAGGAAAAGGAACTGGAGCTATAGAACTGGAGTTCTATTGATATGTTAGGCTGAGCACCTGGGTGGAGATGTTGAATTGATGACTGACCCATAAATTGGATTTAAGGATACAGATTTTGGAAGTCACCTGGTTAGTAGTGGTATCAAAAAGCCAAAAGGTTGGATAAGGTCAAAAGGAACTGAGTCTAAGTAGAAAAGGTAGCTGTCTGTAGAATAATAAGTAGAAATTTCCAATTATTTAGGGGATGAGATAAAGGGGACAAGGGAAGTATAATGTAGGTGAAGGTCAGCTACAGGGAAGTGTAGTTGTAGATGTGGGAGGGAAGGGATGGTAGGGGAAAAACAAAGGAGGAGGCAACAATGCTTGATAAGAAATGTATTCATTACCTGGCTCATGTAACTGTAACCCCTCTGTACAATATTTTCACAATAAAAATTATTAAAAAAAGAATAATTGAGGTGATTAAGCAGGAGCTTCCAGAGATGTGTGGTGTTGGAAACCAAGTGATAGGCTCTGTGAACTGATGGTGAAGGGGAAATAGATGAGAACTATTAGCAACTTGAAGCTTATTGGTGACTTTCCAATTCTACTAAAACATTGGGGCAAAAATCAACTATGAACAGTGTCTAAAAAGAATTAGATAATACATTGAGAAGGAAGAGTATAAGTGAGGTGTATAAGGAAGAGTATATAAGTGAGCAGAGAATTGGGATGGTTTTCTAAAAAGAGAAGTACACTCTAAAAGGGTTTTTGAAATGAGAGGTGTTTCATGCTACTGAGCAAGAGAAAATTGATGGCACAGGAAAGGAAGAAGAGAGGGAGCAGAGTAATGTTCTTGAATAAGCAAGAGGGGATTGGATCTGATACATGAGTGGAAGGACTGGATTTATCTAAGATCATGGAGATTTCCTGAATGCACAGAAGAGGAGGCCGAGTGCATAGCTCAGATGTGGACAGATGAGATGTGATGAGAGCTTGTGAAGTTTTCTTCCTGTTGATGCAATTCTCACTGAGAAATGAAGGTAGCTCAGTGGTATAGCACTTGCTTTGCATGCATAAGGCCCTGGGTTCGATTCCTCAGCACCACATAAGCAAAAAGAAAAAAGCCTGAAGTGGTGCTGTGGCTCAAGTGGTAGAGTGCTAGCCTTGTGCTGAAGAACTGAGGGACAGCACCCAGGCCCAGAGTTAAAGGCCCACGACCGGACCCAAAAAAATAAAAGAAATGCAAACCATGGTCATGATCTGGAAGTGAGGAACTGAAAACTTTGGGAGGTAATTTTCTTTTTCTCATGTCTTAAAGAAATTTATATAAGCCTATGAACTGGGTACCTGTAGCTCACATCTGTAATCTTAGCTACTCAGGAGGCTGAGATCTGAGAATCATGGTTCAAAGCCAGCCTAGGCAGGAAAATCTGTGAGATTTTTATATCCAGTTAACCACCAAAAGCCAGAATTGAAGCTGTGGATCAAGTGGTAGAACACAAGCCTTGAATGAAAAAGGTAAAGGACAACACCCAGGTCCTGAGTTCAACCTTTGGGACTAGTACATGTGCACACATGTACGATTGTGTGCACACATGCCACCACACCCACACATGGCTACTTGAATAAAAATAGAACAATTTATACAAGAAGTTGGAGATTTAAAAGATAAAAAACGATACATAAACCTTCAGCTAAGCTGACTAAAGGAAGGCGGGAACAGGCTCAAATGAATAAAATTGTTGGTGGGAGTGTAAACTTGTTCAACCACTTTGGAAAGTAATATGCACGTTCCTCAAAAGACTCCACATAGAGCTCCCCTATGACCCAGCAATCCTACTTTTGGGCATTTACCCAAATGCTCACAAACCAGACCACACTAAATCTACCAGCACGACTATGTTTATTGCAGCCTTATTTACCATAGCTAAGATATGGAACCAACCCTATGCCCCTCAGTAGATGAATGGATCCAGAAAATGTGGTATGTATACACAATGGAATACTATGCCTCCATAAGAAAGAATGACATTGTCTCATTTGTTAGGAAATAGAAAGACTTGGAAAAAATTATATTAAGTGAAGTAAGCCAGACCCAAAGAAACATAGGTCCCATGGTTTTCTCTATTTTCAATTCCTAGTGTATGTCTGAGTCAAACAGAAAAGATCAGATAGGTTGCTGTTAGGGAAATGAACTCTAAGATAGGTATTCAAATGTATTTTTTTCTTTCATGCAATTGTTTCTAACACATTTATAAGATGATTTCTTTGTTGTTTTGTATGTCCCTTCCCCACGGTATAACATCTGCTTTCACTGTATTTGATATTGTTATAATTTGTGGAGGGGAAGGGAAAAAACAAATCATTTAAATAGGGATACAGGAGGACCCATTGCAACAATGAGACATACAAATTGTTATGTCGAAAATGAACTTTACAACTTTGGTGGGTGGGAGCGGGGAGAGTGGGGAGGATTGGGTGAGGGGGGTGAGGGAAGGATGGGAAAGGATGGGAAGGGGAAACAAAGGAGAAGGCTACGATGCTTGATAAGAAATGTACTCATTGGGGCTGGGAAGGTGGCTCAGTGGTAGAGCACTTGCCTTGCATGCCTGAGGCCCTGGATTTGATTCCTCAGCACCACATAAACAAAAAGAAAAAATCTGGAAGTGGCGCTGTGGCTCAAGTGGTAGAGCGTTAGCCTTGAGCTGAAGAGCTGAGGGACAGCGCCCAGGCCCAGAGTTCAGGCCCCATGACCGGACCCCCCCCCCCAAAAAAAAAAGAAAGAAAAAAGAAATGTTCTCATTATCTTGCCCATGTAATTGTAACCCCTCTCAACAGTATTTTCACAATAAAAAAGAACAAAAAAACAAAAAGGGATAACACACACATCAATGAAATAATGAGCATAATGGGCTGGGAAGGTGGCTCAGTGGTAGAGCGTCTTGCCTTGCATACCTGAGATCCTGGGTTCGATTCCTTAGCACCACATAAGCAAAAGGAAAAAAGCCGGAAGTGGCACTGTGGCTCAAGTGGTAGGGCTCTAGCCTTGAGCTGAAGAGCTGAAGGACAGTGCCCAGGCCTAGAGTTCAGGCCTCATGACTGGACCCAAAAAAAACCAAAAATAATAAAGAAAAGAAATAATGAGGATAGTGAGGGAATATTTGAAAGCTTATATTCAAGTAAACTGGACAATCCCAAAGGAAGACACACATTTCTAGAGGTACTTGAACTACCAAAATTCAAACAAGAAAATATAAATCACTTAAATAGATCTATAAGGAATGAGAATGAAGCAGTAATAAAATTCTCCTGACCACAAAACGTCTAGGATCATATAATTCAGTGCTGAATTTGACCAGACCTTTAAAGAAAAACAAGCATAAATACTCAAAATTTTCCATGAGTAGAGGGGAAAAAATACTTTCAAACTTGCCACGCCTACTCCGGTGGAGTCTGCTTAGCATGGAACACCTGCTTTCAGACCTGAGAATGGGGCTTCACAGAAGCCTACCTCTGAGAATGGGACTTCACCAAAGTCTACCTCAGAGAATGGGGCTTCAAAGAGGTCTACCTCTGAGAATGGGACTTCACCGAAGTCTACCTCAGAGAATGGGGCTTCAAAGAGGCCTATCTCTGAGAATGGGACTTCACTGAAGTCTACATCAAAGAATGGGGCTTCAAAGAGGCCTACCTCCTGGAAAGGCTGGCAAGCCCCTGGGAAAGATGTCTTTCTGTTTCTGTTTTTCTTTTCTTCGCTGTATAGGAGTGCCTATTAATCTTTTACTGTTCTTGCTGCTTGTTCTACTTACTCATGCTCAACGTTCCCTTATTCAAGGCTCTTTCTTGGAAGTGTTGATGATTCCAACATCTGATGAGTGTCCTGAGATTATGACTAACTCACCAGACTTAAGTGCTACCCTAAAAACCCCTCTTATGGAGGGTATTAGACAAGTCATAAGTAAATATAAAAGTATTGGGGGTTTCATCACGTCACTTCAGCAGAAGGAATTGTTTGTAAGAAATTTACAAGAAGCTGTAGGCACGGCTAGAGCAAAAAGAATGTATGGCTATTGGAGACTTCCTTTTAATCTTAAAGCATATACAATAGACTCATATAGATACCCTGTAGATAAAAAAGATGCAGAGGGATATTTGGACCAAAAGCTAAAAAAGATCCCTAAAAGGTTGATAGATGAAAGGTGACAATGGCTTATCAGAGGAAAATGGTGGGATCCTCCATTATGTAGAGGACCCCAAAGACTTCCCCCAGATCCATAGCCTTTTACAGGTGTGTATGATAAGGATGGCAACCGTTGGGAAAACTACTTAGGAGAAAGAAATTCCTATTACTCTCTTTCATTTACTGAGAGACTTGTTAGATCTAGACCTCCTTGGTGCTTACTATCAAAGAAGGAATAAGAAAGATCTTATGAGACAGTTAAGGCCACTATGGAAAAGAGTAAATGATTATGTGAAAGGGTTACAGAAAAGACACTATGAACTTAAATTTGATATATGGCCAGATTTAACTAAGTATACTGAATATCATGATTTTGGCCACAAATTGGGGACCCTCTAAAGAATGACAAAGGATCACAATTGCTTAGAAAAGATTTGAAACGCATAAAGTACAAAACTAAACAAAAGTAACAATAAAGTACTAGAGTTCATGCCTTTCTGTCCAGCACCTTGCCCATATGCTCTGGTTAATGGTTAATAGATGATAAACATCGAAACCAATTGTATTTCTTAAAAGTAGAGCTAAAGCCGAAAACAAGTGCCTATCGTCATAGCTCCTCATCCAAAAAACAAGATCAGGTGACCAGCTGGTGACCACCCAAGAATGAAGCCTTGCAGCAAGATTGTGTAACCTTTTGCCCTTTCTCATGGAGACTTTTGCTATAAAAGCTTGTTATCCTCTGCAATAAATCGCACTCAGCATTCACTCCTCTTGTGTGTGAGTTGTGTTTGCCATCTCCCCACCTGTTCCAGTTACCTCCACTAGGTATCCTCTGTCGTCCCGACAGAGCCGGTCCGTGGCACAAACTCATCATATGAAGCCAGTATTCCACTTATTCTAAAACTAGACAGGATACAACAAAAAGAGATTTATAGACCCAATCTCTATGATGAACATAGATGTAGAAATTCCCAAAAAAATTTGCATGCCAAATGCAATACATCAAAAAGATTATATCCTATGACCAAATTGCTATATTCTAGATACTCAAGGTTAGTGGATCAACATACTTACATCAATAAATGCAATATCACATATGAACAGACTCAAGGAATCTTATTATCATCTTAATTCAGGCAGAAATATCCTTTGACAAAAATTCAACATCTTTTCATGACAAAAGCTCTGGAGAAACTATGAGTTTAGGCAATGTTCCTCAATATAATAAATGCTATATTTGACAAGCCTATATTGTCAACGTCATAGTAAATGAAGGCAGAACTGAAATATTTTTTTCTAAAGTCAAGAACAATACAAGACATTCAGTCTATTCCCTTTATTTCTATTCACAATAGCACTGGAATCCTAGCCAGAGCAACAATGCACAAGAAGAAACACAAGGGATTCAAATAGGGAAGGAAGAAATAAAGTATTGTTATTTTCAGATGATACGATTCTATACTTAAAGCACCTTAAAGTTCCACCTCTTTTGTAATATAGCAGAATATAAAGTCAGCATTAAAAAACCAATAACTATTCTGTACATCAACAGAAAAATAGGAGAATAATTCCATTTCCCAATAGTTTCAATTTTTTCTATGAATAAATTTAACAAAGGTGAAAGATTTCTATACTTAAAAGCATGAAACATTGAAGAAGAAATTTTTAAAAGACACTAGAAGATAGAAAGGCATCCCTTGTTGCTGAATATACAGAATTAATATAAAGAAAATGGCTATATTAAGGAAAGCAATGTTTGCAGATAATGAAATTCCTACCAAAATCTCAATATCATTACTCACAGAAACAGAAAAAAAATCAATACTACAAATATAGCAAATATCCAATGCAATCCTGAACAAAACTAAAACAAAGTTGAAGGTATCATGATACCTCACTTCAAATTATATTACAAAGACATAGGAACAAAAATAGCAAGCAACTGGCCCCAAAATAGACATGAAGATTACTGAATAGAATGCCCAGAAATGCTGCTACCACAATCTGATTTCTGACAAAGGATCTCAAAGCATGTATCAGAGAAAAGACAGACTTTTCAAGAAATGGTGCTGGAAAAACTAGCTTTCTTCATGCAGCAGACTGAAACCAGATCTCTTTCCCTCTCTCTCTCCCCTCCTCTCTCTCTTTCTCTCTCTCTCCTAACGTCAATTAAAAGTGAATCAAGAATTTTAATGTAAGACCTGAAACTTTGAAACTACTAGTCGTAGTCAAAATACTGGAATGCATTGGCATAGGTAGTGACTTCCTGATTAGAAATTCAATAGCTCAACAAATAAGGGCAAGTATTGACAAATAAAATTATATTAAACTAAAAAGCTTTTACACAACAATGTCTCTAAAGGCTAAAGGGACAACCTACTGTATGGGAGAAAATCTAAAGCAATTATTCATCTGATGAAGAATATACATAATACAGAATATACAGTATATACATAAAACTCAAAACACTGAACTCTTCAAGAACAAAAATGGGCAAAAGTGCTGAACAGATCATTCTTGGGGTAAGAAGAACAAACGACCAATAAATACATAAAGAAATGCATAACGTCCCTGGCCATAAAGAAATGCAAATCAAAATGACAGAGATTTCATCCCACTCCAGCCAATATGGCTAGAGCAGAAACAACATCACATAGCATATGAGGATGCCAAGAGAAAAGAGTCCTGTTTGTAGGAATGCAAATTAGTGCAACTACTATGTAAATAAGCCTAAATTGATTTCCTCAAAAAAAAATAGTACTGTATGCTGCAACCATGTCATGATTGGGTATTTTATTTATTGAATATTGTTAGTGGGAGTAGGTATTGAATTTAGAGCCTTGAACTTGCTAGGCTGGTGCTCTCCCACTGGAGCCACACCTCCAGCTCTGCTTTATGCTGGGCCACACCTCCAGCTCTGCTTTATGCTGGTCATTTTCAAGATGGAGTCTAGCAAACTTTCTTAGGCAGGTTGTCTTTGAACTGTGATCCTCCATATCTTAGCCTCCTGAGTAAGATTACATGTATAAGTTATCATCATTTGGCTCACACTTAGGCATCTATCTGAAGGAATGAAAGTCATAAAACAATAAATGTACTTATATATCCATGTTCATTACAATACTTTTCTTAATAGCCAAACCTGAGAAAAACCCAGATGCCCTATAACTGATGAGTGACTCCAAATATGTGCTCTATATATACAATAGGCAAGGAAAAGAACCACATGGTCATCACAATATATGGGGGAAAACATTTGACAAGATCCAACACCGCTTTATGATGAAAGCTCTGGAGAGTCCAGGAATATATGGGACATTCGTCAATATAATATAGGCATATATAATATAGACAGACCTACAGCCAGCATGTATTTAATGGTGAAAAGTTAAAACCATTCCCTCTAAAATCAAGAATGAGAGAAGGATGTTCACTCTCTCCACTCCTCTGCAATATAGTACTGGAATTTCTAGTTAGAGCAATAAGGCAGGAGACAAACATAAAGGGGATCCATATAGGGAAAGAAGAAATAAAACTCTCCCATTTTGCAGATAACATGATCCTGTATTTAAAGAGCCCCATGGATTCCTTTCCTAAGTTACTTTGGCTGAGATAGCAGGGTATAAAATTAACCCCAAGCTGGGCACTGGTGGCTTATGCCCGGCATCCTAACCACTCAGAAGGCTGAGATCTGAGGATTGTGGTTCAAAGCCAGCATAGGCAGGAAAGTCCGTAAGGCTCTTATCTCCAATTAAGCACCAGAAAACCCAAAGTGTCATTGTTGCTCAAAAGTTAGAGCACTTACCTTGAGCTGAAGAGTGCTGGGACAGAGCCCAAGCCCAGAGTTCAAGCCACATTGCCAACAAAGGAAGAAAGGAAGAAAGGAAGAAAGGAAGAAAGAAAGAAAGAAAGAAAGAAAGAAAGAAAGAAAGAAAGAAAGAAAGAAAGAAAGAAAGAAAGAAAGAAAGAAAGAAAGAAAGAAAGAAAGAAAGAAAGAAGAAAGAAAGAAAGAAAGAAAGAAAGAAAGAAAGAAAGAAAGAAAGAAAGAAAGAAAGAAAGAAAGAAAGAGAGAGAAAGAGAGAAAGAGAGAAAGAGAGAGAGAGAAAGAAAGAAAGAAAGAAAGAAAGAAAGAAAGAAAGAAAGAAAGAAAGAAAGAGAGAAAGGAAGGAAGAGAGAAAGGAAGGAAGGGAGAGAGAAAGGAAGAAAAAGAGAAAGGAAGGAAGGAAGAAAGAAACCCCCAAAAATCAGTAGCTTTTCTGTATGCCAATAAGGAGAAGAGTGAATCTGAAATCAGGAAAGAAAGTCCTTTTGTAATAGCCTCAAAAAACACTTTGGAATTACCAAAGAGATGAAGCACCTCTGTGATTAAAACGTTAGAAACAGGTTTAAGGAAGTAGAAAAACCTCCCATGCTCCTGGATTGGAAGGTTTAACCATGAAAATAGCAATATTGCCCAAAGCTATCTACAAATTCAATTCAATACCCATCAATATCCAACAAAATTCTTCAGTGATATAGAACAAACAATCCACAAACTAATCTGGAATATTGGAAGACCCTGAATAGCACAACCAATCCTTAGTAGGAAGATCAGTGCTGGAGGAATATCAGTACCAGGAGGAATATCAGTACCAAGCTTTAATCTCAATTAAAAAGCTATAGAAATTAAAACAAACCAAAACAACTTGGTACAGGCACAAAATAGGACAGAGGACCAATGGACTAAAATAGAAGAACCAGAAATGAATTTACAGACCCATAGCCACCTTATATTTGATAAGGGAGCCAAAGGATGGCAAAAAGGACAGCCTCTTCAAAATTGATGCTGGCAGAATTGGCTACCCAGTACTTGTGCAGAAAACTGAATTTAGATCCTTATATATCAACCTGCACCAGAATCAACTCCAAATGGATGAAAGACTTTAATGTAAGATCAGATACCGTGATAATATTACAGGAAGATATAGGGGACACGTTAGGGGGTAGTACAGTTCAAAACTTACTAAGTAATGATCCAGAATCAGAACAAATCAAAGACTAGGTAAATGGGATTGCATACAACTGAAGAGTTTCTGCCTGGCAAAAGACATGCTTTAACAATTGCTGGTGGGGATGTGGCCAAAAGGGAACATTACTACACTGTGGTTAGGAATGCAAACTGGTTTAACTACTCTGGAAAGCAATATGGAGGTTCTTTAATAGACTAAACATATAACTTCCCTATGACCCAGCAATTTCACTCCTGGGTATGTATCTAATTGTCTAAAATCAGGCTATACAAAATGCCACCAGCATGACCATGTTCAATGCATCATTGATTACCATACACAAGACATGGAATCAGTTCAGATGTCCCTCAATGAATGAATGGATCAAGAAAATGTGGCCAGGAACTGGTGGCTCATGCCTGTAATCCTAGCTACTCAGGAGGCTGAGATCTGAGGATCGTGGTTCAAAGCCAGCCTGGGCAGGCAAGTCCAATAAACCACTAGGAAAAAATGGAAGTGGTGTTGTGGCTCAAGCTGTAGTGCATTCGCCTTGAGCTGAAGAGCACCAGGACAGGGCCCAAGCCCAGAGTTCAAGCCCCACGATGAGAAAAGAAAAAGAAAATATTGTATGTAACAATGCTCAACAAGAAATATACTCATTGCCTTACTCATGTAACTGTAACCACTCTGTATAGCATCTTTAGAATAGAACAAAACTGTTTTTCCAAAAGAAAGAAAATGTGATATGTATACACAGTGTAATTCTATGCTTCCATTGGAGAGCATGACATTCCCTTGTTCATAAGGAAACGAAAAACTTGGAAAAAAAATTATAGTAAGTGAAGTAAGACAGACCCAAAGAAATACAAGCTGCATAATTTCCCTCATTTGTAATAATTAAAATGTGCCTATAAATCTACAAAAAATTCCAATGGATAGTAAAAGACAAATAACTACACTTGGACATAATGAATTAAACAGAAATCTAAACATTCATACAGTGAGACCAAAGGAGGATATCCTTAATAGAGGGCTCAATAGGTATGTACATATGAGCATATAAAATGATATTTATAGAAATGAACTCCAAAAAATGGAAGTAAAAAGTTTTTTATTGTACTGTTTCAGTTTTTTAAAATCTTTCTTCTCTTCTCTTCTTTCTTTTTCTTTTATTTTTTTAATTTTTATTTATTTTTTACTGTGAATATACTGTACAGAGGGGTTACAATTACATGGACAAGAAAATGAGTACATTTATTATCAAGCATTGTAGCCTCCTCCTTTGTTTCTCCTTCCCGTCCCTTCCCAACCTCCTCCCCCCCCAGCCTTCAAGCCCCCCCCACCAAAGCTGTGAATTTCGTTTTCGACATAACGACTTGTACACCTCATTGTTGCAATGGGTCCACCTGTATCTTTATTTAAACGACTTGTTTTTCCCATTACTCTCCACAAATTAAACCGACATCAAATACAGTGAAAGCAGGGGTTATACTGTGGGGGAGGGACATACAAAGCAACAAAGAAATTATCTTATAAATGTGTTGGAAACAATCGCATGAAAGAAAAAAAACTGAATACATATCTTAGGGTTCATTTGCTAACATCACCTTATCTGAACTTTTTTGCTTGACTCATACATATACTAGATATTGCAAATCAGGGAAACCTTGGGATCTATGTTTCTTTGGGCTTGGCTTACTTCACTTAATATAATTTTTTCCGAGTCTTTCCATTTCCTAACAAATGGGGCAATGTCATTCTTTCTGATGGAGGCATAGAATTCCATTGTGTATACGTACCACATTTTCTTGATCCATTCATCAACTGAGGGTCATTGGGTTGGTTCCAGATCTTACTATGGTAAGTAATGCTGCAATAAACATAGTTGTGCTGGTAGCTTTAGTGTGGTCTTGATTGTAAATATTTGGATAAATGCCCAAAGTGGAATTGCTGGGTCATAGGGGAGCTCTATGTGGATACATTTAAGTAACCTCCATACTACTTCCCAAAGTGGTTAAACAAGTTTACACTCCCACCAACAATGCAGTAAGATTCCCTTCTGTCCAAATCCCCTCCAGCATCTGTTGTTATTAGAGTGCTTGGTTATAGACATTCTAACTGGGGTGAGGTGGTATCTCAATGTTGTTTTGATTTGCATTTCTTTTATGGCTAGAGAGTTTGAGCATTTCTTCCTGTGTCTATTGGAAATCCTTCTTTGTTCTTCAGAGGAGTGTCTCTTTAAGTCTTTAGCCCCCTTATTTATTGGACAGTTTTTTTCTTTGAGGATTTGTTGTAGGGGGATTTAATTTTTTGAGTTCCAGGTATATTTTAGATATGAGACCATTGTCCGTTGTATGGCTACTGAAGATCTTGTCCCAATCTGAGGGCTTTCTATTGATCTTGCTTGCTATATCTTTTGCCATGCAGAAGCTCTGCAACTTCATACAATCCCATTTGTCCAACCTTTCTTTGATTTGTTGTGTTTCTGGGTCTCTATTAAGAAAATTTCGGCCTGCACCAAGGAGAACTAGGATTTCTCCTATTCCATCCTGTAATGTTTTCAGAGTGTCTGCTTTGAATCCGAGGTCTTTGATCCATTTGGAGTTGATTCTGGTGCAGGGTGATATATAAGGATCAAGCGTTAGTTTTCTAAGAGTAGTTAACCAGTTTTGCCAGCACCATTTACTGAAGAGGCTGTCTTTCTTCCATTCTATTTTTTTTAGCTCCCTTATGGAACATTAGATGGCTTTATGTCTGTAGGTTCATTTCTGGGTTTTCAATTCTATTCCATTGGTCCTGAGGTCTGTTCTTGTGCCAGTACCAAGCTGTTTTGATTACTATGGCTTTATAGTAGAGTTTGAAATTTGGTATTGATATTTCTCCAGCATTGTTCTTTCTGTTGAGAAGCCTTTTAGCTATTCGGGATATTTCATTATTCCATATGAATATTTGGATTGCCTCTTCTATTTCCTTGAAGAATGAGGTTCGAATTTTGCTAGGTATCACATTGAATTTATAGATAGCCTTGGGAATTATTGCCATTTTGACGATGTTGATCTTTTCAATCCAGGAGCATGGGAGGTTTTGCCATTTTCTAAGTTCTGCTTTGATATCCTTTCTTCAGGTTTTTAAAATTTTCATCATAGAGCCCTTCACTTCTTTCGTTAAGCTTATTTCTAGGTATTTTATTTTTTGTGGGGTTATTACAAATGGAGTTGCTTTCTTAATTACAGCCACACTTTTCTCTTTGTTGGCATACAGAAAAGTCATTGATTTTGGGGGTTTAATTTTATACCCTGATACTTTGCCAAAGTTTTGAATCAGCTTGAGTGATTTGGGAGTGGAGTCTATGGGTTTCTTTAAATACAATTTCCTGTCATCTGCAAATAGAGAGAGTTTTACTTCTTTTCTTATTTGGATCCTCTTTATGTTTGCATCTTGTCTTATTGCTGTAGCTAGGCATTGTAATAATAGATTGAAGAGAAGTGGAAAGACTGGACATCCTTGCCCTTTTCCTGAGTTAAGACGAAATGGCTTTAGTTTTCACCATTAATATAATGCTGGCTGTAGGTTTGTCATATACAGCTTTTATTTTATTGAGGAATGTTGCATGGATTCCTAATTTTTCAAAAACCTTCATCATAAAGGGGCGCTTGATCTTGTCAAATGCTTTTTCTACATCTATTGAGATAACCATGTGGTTCTTATCCTTGCTCCTGTTGATGTGATTAATTATATTAATTGATTTGCGTATATTGAACAAGCTTTGCATCCCTGAAATGAATCCTGTTTTATAAGAGTGTATGATTTTTTAAGAATTGTTGATGTATCTGTTGAACTAGATTGTATCTGCAGACTATTGACTGGGCAAATACAGACTTTGGTTGATGGTTGCCTTAAGATAGTGTTCTTAGCACAAAACTGGTGTTATTTTCATCCCAAATGGGCAGAGTAAGCCGGAAAAATAAACACAAGAAAAATAGCAAGTCCGGGTATCTCACTCCCA
The DNA here is from genome assembly GCF_024711535.1 of Dipodomys merriami. Lineage (NCBI taxonomy): Eukaryota > Metazoa > Chordata > Mammalia > Rodentia > Heteromyidae > Dipodomys > Dipodomys merriami. The sequence goes on along the minus strand of NW_027206235.1, from coordinate 905,572 downwards.
CTCATGATAATCAGGGACAAAATAGATAATGAATAATCCAGAGTAGTGTTCCCAAATAGCTCTATAAACACTGCTGGCCAACATGATAAATGAAAAGATTGAAAACCTACAAAGGACTCTGTATGAGCGTGATAGTGAGAGAGAGGAGGCAAACCAAGATTTATACACGAATAGCATGAGTGTGAGGAAGATACTCAAAAACTAATACACGACTTGCATGAGCAGCTTGAGAATTCTCAAAGAGAAAGGTAGGAATGGCATAGGAAGTCTAAGAACACTCAAAGAGAACTACAGGAATGGTGTGAACGTGAGGAAGCTAAACAAAGTGTAATACAGGAATTTAGAGAGCAGGATGAGAATAAACAAAGATCACTAAAGGCATTCATGGAATCCATTAACAAAGAGCTGAAGGAAGTCGGGAGACCACAAACGGAATGCTGAATGGAAACCAACACAAGGAATGGAAGTCCAAGGAAACCATAACCAATCAACTAAGTGATTTGAGAATAAACACTGAGCACCAAATTAAGGAAGTAAAGAAGTTCATACAAGATCTAAAACAAAGCTTCAACAAAGAATTTGAAGCCATCAAAGCTGACCAATTAGAAGGAAAAGAAATAAAAAACAAAGTAGAAAGTCTTGACAGCAGGTTAGACCACACAGAAGATCGAATCTCGGGGATTGAAGACAGCCCAGATATTATAGAGAAAGAACATACAACCATCCAAGACAAGTCCAAGAAATATGATAGATCTATCCAACACTTGGAAAACACAAGCAAAAGGAATAATCTGAGGATAATGTGTGTAGAGGAGCACCTAGAAATAGAAGTTAATGGTCTAGGAAATTTGTTTAACAGGATCCTAGCAAAGAAGTTCCCAAACATGCAAAAAGATAGGTCTATTCAGATACAAGAAACTTTTAGAACCCCAAATAGACAAGACGAGAATAGGACACCCCACTGCAACATTATAATCCACACAGGATCAACTCAGACCAAGGAAAAGATCCTTAAAGCTATCAAGGAGAAAAGATTAATCACCTATAAAGGGCAACCAATTAAAATCACCTCAGATTTCTCAGCAGAGAGAATGAGAGCAAGAAGAGCCTGAAATGATGTATGCCATGCCCTAAAAACAAACAACTATCAACCAAGAATACTGTACCCAGCTAAACTCTCCTTCATAACTGAAGGCCAAATAAAAACCTTCCATAGCACAGAAAAAAAAAAAAAAGAAACAATATATCTCCACCAAACCAGTCCTACAAAAGATTCTTAAAAATGTCCTACACATAGAAAACCAGGGAGACGCTTTCACTATATTTGATGTCAGTATAACATGTGGAGGTGATGGGGGCAAACAAGTCGTTTAAGGATTCAGGTGGACCTGTTGCAACAATGAGAAGTACAAAATGTCATGTCAAAACCAGCTTTACAATGTCGGTGGGGGGGGAGGGGGGTATAATTGGGTGGGGGGAGGGGGGAGGCTGGGAAGGGAGGTGAAGGGTAAACAAAGGAGGAGGCTGCAATGCTTGGTAAGAAATGTATGCATTATCCTGCCCATGTAATTGTAGCCCTTCTGTACAGTATGTTCTCAAATAAAATAAAATAATATTAAAAAAAAAAAGAAAACCAGGGAGACCACAATAAAGGCCAAGAAACTGCACACAAACTGAGAATCCAAGAACCATAGGAAGAACCCAGTTTTTGCAGCCCCCAAGAAGGTGGATAACATGGCAGGAACTCCCAAATACCTCTCAGTCCTTTCTATCAACAGTAACGGACTTAACTTTCCAATTAAGCGACATAGACTGTCTAGTTGGATTAAAAAACAAGATCCTTGTATATGCTGCCTTCAGGAGTCACATCTTGCCCCTAAAAACAAACACATTTTCAATGTGAAAGGCTGGAACAAAATCTACCAAGCAAACGGCCTCCATAATCAGGCGGGATTTGCAATCCTAATACCAGATAAAATAGACTTCAACTTAAAATTTGTGAGAAGAGATAAAGAAGGTCTCTACAGATTAATTAATGGATCTCTCCTTCAGGAGGATATTACAATTCTAAGTATCTTTTCGCCAAACAAAGGAGCACACAAATTTATCCAAGAAACACTACTTTCCCTCAAATCCCACATAGATCCAAAGACATTAATTGTTGGGGATTTTAACACACCACTCTCCCCACTAGATAGATCAACTCGGCAAAATCTCAAAAGAGAACCCGCAGGTCTAAACAACTGCATAGATCAACTAGTTTTAACAGACATCTACCGAATATTTCACCCAGCAGCATCACAATACACGTTTTTCTCAGCAGCACATGGAACATTTTCTAAAATAGACCACATTTTAGGCCACAAAGGAAGTTATACTTTGCATTCTCTCAGACCACAAGGGAATAAAGTTAGAACTCAACACCAAAAGCCACCAAATAAAGTCCGGTAACACATGGAGGCTGAACAACACACTGCTGAATCACGAGTGATTCATGGAAGAGATTAGAAAGGAAATTCAAATGTTCATGTTATTTAACAAAAATGAGCACACAAATTACCAGCTCCTCTGTGACACAGTAAAGGCAGTACTCAGAGGCAAGTTTATAGCTCTGAGTTCCTACATCAACAAATTGGAGAGATCTGAAACCAACAATTTAATGAGACATCTGAACCTCCTTGAAAAAGAGCAGGAATATAAACCCCAATCGAGTAGATGGAAAGAAATAATTAAAATTAAATTAGAATTAAATGAATTAGAATCCACAAAAACTATAGATAGAATCAACAAAACAAAGAGTTGGTTCTTTGAAAAAATTAACAAAATTGACACACCCTTAGCAAACTTATCAGAAAAAGAAGAGAACACACCTAAATAAATAAACTCAGAGATGAGAATGGAAACATCACCACAGAAACAACCAAGATTCAGAACATTTTAAGGGAATACTTCTCAAAACTTTATGCTAATAAGTTTCAGAATTTGGCAAAAATGGCCCTTTTCCTAGCAAATATTGACATGCCAAAACTAAACCAAGATGAGTTAAACCATCTCAACAGGCCCATATTAAGCATTGGAATAGAAACAGCAATAAGAGCCCTCCCATCTAAGAAAAGTCCAGGACCAGATGGTTTTACAGCAGAATTCTACAAGTCCTTCATTGCAGAGCCCACACCAATACTCCTCCAACTCTTCAATGAAATTGAAAGAGAAAGTTCACTACCGAACACATTCTGTCAAGCCATCATAACCTTCATCCCAAAACCAGTTGGGGACTCATCAAAGAAAGAGAACTATAGACACATTTCTTTGATGAATATTGATGCCAATCTTCTTTCTTTCATTCCCTTCCGTTGTTGTATAAGATTTCTGCAACCTTCATCTTTTATATAAGCTCATCTGATTTGGGAAGGGGGAACACAGAAATAGTGGGACAATAGGAAAACCAATCTGCAGTTGGATATGAACTATACAACTTTTGGGGGGAGAGAAGTCAGAAGGTGGAAAACTGGGAGAGAATGACGGATGGGGTGACCCCGTTCGAAAGAAAATGTACTCATTACCTGAATCATACTACCCCTGTGGACATCACCTTTACAATAGAGTTTTTAAGAAAGAAAATGTATTTTATTTCTAAATAGAAGAAAGAAGAAATGGTTGGAACTGGGAACACATTAATTGAAGTAAGCCATGTTCAGAAGGACAAAGGTCAAATGTTTTCTCTCATATGTTCATGCTAGACCTAAAAAGTTAACATATACATAAACACATAAAAATGTTCGTAATTTAGGGGATTGTTGAGGAATGATATAGAGGAAAGGAAAAACAAATGTTAGCTGATGAACAATATAGAAATACAGTGCACCTGTGAAGAGAGCAGAATGAAATTCAGTGAAAGCATTTGAGTAATAGATAGTACTGGAGATAGGAGAAAATTAGAGCAAAAGAGGATAGCAATAGAGTAAATTACACACATGTAAAAGGGCATGGTGAAACCCGTTTGAATAATAACCATACACTGAAACAAGCGAATGACAATCAGGAAAAACAGGTCTTATCCAGGGTATAGGTACTAGTGGCAAGGGGAAGGGAGAAGGAAAAGGAGAGTAAATAAGATCAAACTACTCTATGCTCACGTGTGTATAATGGATAATGAAGCTTGTTGTGATTGGTTTGGGAAAGGTGGAAGGGAAAAGAGGGAGAGAGGAGGGATTGAGTCTAATGAAAGTGCATGGTATAAGTATGGACATGTCAAATTGTTCCTCTGCAACTAATTGATGCTGATAAAAATATACAAAAGGAATTGTTATGCACTAAAATGTGATTATTAATTTAAGTTAAAAAAACGATTATATTTGTTGGAAGTGTGCTATTCCAGGTAAATAAAGAGATGGCATTAAGACTACTTTCAGCGATCATATTTATAGTTTGTTACTAGAGAAACTCTGCTGATTGTGTAGAGTACCACTATACTATAATGGGAAAAAAATCAGAATCAGTACAGATCTCTCTACACTGAATGCAACAAATGCCTGGGAAAGTATGATCCGAGCCTTGAGAACCAATAACTGCCAGCGCAGACTGATTTAACCAGGAAAGCTAGCAATCACATCCAATGGAGAAACTAAAATTTGTAAAAATAAAGAAAAAATAAATGGATTCATAAACAATAAGCTATCATTACAAAGAATATTAATATGGGGAACACAACCTGAAGAAAGCAATCATGAACAGAAATTCACATCAGCAGATATCACTAGAAGTCTGACTTAATAAGCTCAGGAAGAAAGGAAAGAAGAAAAACTTTGGAAAGCAGGAAATTGACAGGAAACACAATGCATCTCTCTATAATAATCATAAATATTAATGGGCTCAATTCATCAATAAAAAGAAAAAGAACTGCAGATTGGATCAGAAAACAAGACCTATCCACCTGTTGACTTCAGGAGACCCACCTCACAGCCAAACATAAAAACAAACTCCAAGTGAAGGGTTGGAGTAAGATCTACCATGCAAATATTCCCAGCAAGAAAGCAGGAGTAGCTATCATGATATCTGGCAAAATAAATTTTTCATTAAAATCAATACAAATAGAAAAAGAAGGATACTACATACTTATACAGGGAACAATCCAAGAAGAATATATAACCATTATTAGCTTATATTACCCAAATACTGGTGCACACAAATATGTTAAGCAAATACTCTCAAACTTAAAGAATAAAATAGATCCAAATACTATAATACTGTTGTGCCCAGATCGCAGGACCCCCACCAAAAAGAACACAAGGGTCAGACTTTACAACTGTTTTAAGTTTTTATTTAGATGGGCTGCAGCTCAGGCCTCTTCCTACACTCCGACACAGCGGAGACTAGGAGGAGAGCCCTGAGATAAGGATTTGCAGGGCTTATAAAGGCTCACAACCCTATGTACCACCACGTGTTGCTCTGCTACCTGAAACAAGCAACAAATGGTCACTGCCTCATAACCATTCATTCCCCGCCCCGCCCCACCCCGCTTGACTTATGGTCCTGAGACACAATCTTGTGGCTCCTGCCCAAAATTAACTCCAACAGCACTCGATCTTGAATGAGTTCTTATATTTCTAGTCCCTCTCTGACAGTAGCCATAAACAACAATAACAATAACAATCAGTCCATTTTTCTTTTCTTGAGGCATATGCAAAATGGTTGGTTAGGATGCTTGGAGACTTCCCATGTTTCCCCTGGTCGTCCAGGGCAAAGGGGTCAGCTGGTCTGGAATGGGAGCAGTGGACCCAAGCAGCAATGCCATCTACCTTAAGGGCAGGAGGAGTAGCCAGTAGCACCATGTAAGGTTCCTTCCACCGTGGTTCCAGAGATCTCAGGTTGTGTCTTTGAACAAGCACCCAGTCCCTTGGTTTAAACAAATGGGGGGGGGGTAAGAATAGAGGCAGAATCATATAATGCTCTAAACTGGGGCCACACATTTTTGTGGACAAGCTGTAGATAGTCAAGTTTACATTGAAATTCAGTATCACTCAAATCAGCAAGCAATTCAGTCTGAAGGCTAGGGATAATGGGTGGAGGGTGTCCATACATTATTTCAAAAGGAGTAAAGCCAAGCTGATAGGGTGAATTTCTTACTCTAAACAGGGCAAAAGGAAGGAGCGATACCCAGTCTGCGCCAGTCTCCAAAGCCAATTTAGTTAAGGTCTCTTTTAGAGTCTGATTCATTCTTTCTACCTGCCCTGAACTCTGGGGTCTATAAGCACAGTGCGATTTCCAATCCATCTCCAGTGCTGCGGCTATTCCCTGACTTACTTTTGAGATGAAGGCCAGTCTATTATCCTACCCGATGGTGGATGGAAAGCCATACCTGGGTAGGATTTCTTCCAGGATCTTCTTAGCCATGACGTTCACGGTCTCATGCTTTGTTGGGTAAGCTTCAACCCAACAAAAACTAGCAAATATTTATATCCAAATTTTCCAGTTTTATTTTCTGTGAAGTCTACTTTCCAATACACACCTGGCCTATCTCCATGGAGGCAAGCTTCTTTTGTAACCGGTTGAGTGGGGGCATTGGTGAGCTGACAGGCTTTACAATTTTTAACAATGTCCTCAATGAGTTGATTTCCTTGCCTAATTTTTACTTCTGAGTCGGAGCAAGTCCTGCATTCTTCGGGTTCCCATGTGAGAGGTCCAATGGATTTTCTTAAGTATCCCCTTTCCTAACCTTTGTGGCAAGATAAGTTTCCGCTCCCCAGTTTTTCACCAGCCCGGGTTTTATAGACCATGGGAATTTTCTTTATCCACTCCAATCTTCTTGGGAGTACTGAGGCTCATGAGGCAAAGCTCATGGCCCTGGATCTACTAGAGTCAGTACTTCTGCTCTGGGCTGGAGGGCCGCCTCCTTAGCTGCCTGATCGGCCAAGTTATGTCCTTTGGTTATAGAATCAGTTCCCTTTTGCCGGGCGCTAGTGGCTCACGCCTGTAATCCTAGCTACTCAGGAGGCTGAGATCTGAGGATCACGGTTCAAAGCCAGCCCGGGCAGGAGAGACCGTGAGATTCCTATCTCCAATAAACCACCAGAAAACCAGAAGAGGTGCTGTAGCTCAAGTGGTAGAGCATTGAGGTGAAGAGCTGAAGGACAGTGCCCAGGCCCAGAGTTCAAGCCGACCAAAAAAAAAAAAAAAAAGAATCAGTTCCCTTTTGATGTCTCGGCAGTGCATAATGGCAATATTTGCTGGTTCCCATAAGGCAGGGATGAGGCTTCAAATTTCTTGTTTGTTTTTAATAGCCTTTCCCTCAGCTGTCAGCAGCCCCCTCTCTTGGTAAATGGCTCCATGCACATGCATGGTGGCAAAAACATACTGACTGTCTGTGTAAATGTTTAGTCTCTGCTCTTTTCCCATCTCTAGGGATTTTGTTAGCACCACTAGTTCTGCTCTTTGTGCAGACATTCCCTTAGGGAGTGCTTCTGCTCACATTATTTCAGTGTCTATGGTGACTGCTGCACCCGCGTACCTTTTTCCATCTTGAATGAAACTGCTGCCGTCTATGAACCAGGTATGTTCGGTATGCCATAGTGGCAAGTCCAACAAGTCTGGCCTCTTTTCTTTGGCCAAGTCTCTCTTTTCACGCTCAATTTCATGTTCTCTATCCTTCCTTTCCTGTCTTTGCTCCTCTGTCTCTCTCTTATTGTAAACCTTTTCTGCCATGGCTACTAGATCCCTAATAAACTTCTCACCAAGTCTGTGTAGAGCCAGCAACTTTGGCTTTATGTCTGGTGCAGCTTGATTTATATAGGCAAACATAATCATCTGAGTCGACTCCTGGGTCTCAAGGTTTTGACTAAAACTTCCATGAGCCTCTCAAGATATGCTGCCAGACGTTCACTTCCTCCCTGTCTAACATCATAAACTTTGGCCATGTTAATAGGTCAGTGAGCTGCCAACTCGAGACCTGCCAACAGAGCCTGGCGATAGAGGAGGAGTCACTTCCTAACTTCAACAGTATTGTAGTACCATGTTGGTCAGATCTCAGGAAAATAGGCAGCGATCAAGGCAGGATCTGTGATGGGCACTCCTGTGGGCCCAGGGATATGTTTCCAGGATGCCTCTCAGATATGGTCTCTCTCTTCAGTGGTAAAAAGTACCTGCAAAAGCTGACTACAATCATCCCAAGTGGGCTGATGAGTAAAGAGAATAGTTTCAAATAAACGAATTAAATTCTGGGGTTTCTCAGAAAAGGGGGCATTTTGGGCAAACCAATTGTATATATCACTGGTAGAAAATGGCCATTTTTGGGATTTCTGTCTACCATCCACATCCACAGGATCTACAGTGCATAAGAGAAAAACAGCTGCATTAGATGGCATCGTCGAGTGACTGGCCCCTCAGAAACTTTAAGGGCAGGTGCCGAGTGTTTGGCTGCTGGTTCTATAGCTGCCTTCTCCTCTTGAATATTCTCAGGCTCCACAGAAGGAACCTGGGAAGGGGAGTATGGGGGAGGAATATTTCTTCTTCCAAATCATCTCCCTGAAAAAGCGGGGGGTACAATTTCTTTTCCTCTTTCTTAGTTTCTTTTTGTAAGTCTAGGGGGCTAGATGGAGGGTTGCCCATGGTTTCCAGTCCCGTCAGTCGTACAGTCCAAAAAAAACAATAAATAATACAAACAAAACACATGCAGGCCTGACAGTTACGAAGTGGAGATCTCCCAAATTGGTCCGCTGACTCCTGTCACGGCAGGGTTCCACAACACCCCACGCCCCACAGCAGCAGTAGCAGATCCAGAGTGAGTGAGTTGGGCCTTGGTTAGGAGGCCCTCTTGATCAGTTCCGGCCCAACACCAAACAAACCCATACCCCACAATTCTCACGGCGGGGTTCCAAGAACCCCCCCCACAAGAGGATCTGGGACTTCTCCCAGTTCCTCCAGGTTTGTCGTACCAGCGTGTCTATTTCAACAACCCTTTACACAATATGAATCGGAGCGTTTGTCCTCACAAAGGAAAATGAAAGTGCAAACAGACAACAACAGGACAAGACAAATTAACAAAGACAGCGTTGTTTTACCTTTGGAGTCTGAGGTCTCAGGGGTCTTTGGGGGGATCTTGAATGAGTCCCCACTAATATGTTGTGTCCAGGTCGCAGGACCCCCACCAAGAAGACCACTGAGAGTCAGACATTACAGCTGTTTTAAGGTTTTATTTAGGTGGACTGTAGCTCAGGCCTCTTCCTACACTCTGACACAGCAGAGCCTTGGAGGAGAGCCCCGAGCTAAGGATTTGCAGGGCGTATAAAGTCTCACAACCAGGTGTACTACCATGTGTTGCTCCGCTAGGTGAAACAAGAAACAAATGGTCACTGCCTCATAACCTTTCAATACTAGGAGAGTTTAGTTCCCCAATCTCACCAAAAGACACGTCTACCAACCAGAGGATTGGCAGAGAAGCCACAGAGTTAAGTGAGGCCATATTTCAAGTGGAATTAATTGACATTTACTGAGTTTGCAACCCTAAAATGACACAGTGCCTATTCTTCTAAGCATCTCATGGAACTTTCTCGAAAATAGATCATATCATAGTTCATACAAGGAATTTAAACAAATACAAGGAGACTGACATAATCCTTTGAATCCTGTCTGACCACAATGGAACCAAGCTAGTTCTCAATAACAAAAGACACTGTAGAAATTGCTCAAATACATGGAAATTGAACAGCACACTTTTGAGCAATACCTGGGTAACAAGAAATTAAAGAAGAAATTTAAAAGTTCCACAATCTAATGACAAGGAATACACATCACAAAGAAACCTGTGGGACAGGACAAAAGCAATCCTGAGGGGTAAATTTATAGCTTTCAGTGCACACATGAAGAAAATAGACACAGACCAAGAAAATAATTTCATGTTGTGGCTGAAACTGCTGGAAAATCATGGCAAAATAAATGAACCTAAGGTTACTAGATGGAGCAAGATAATTAAAATAAGAGCTGAGATCAATGAGAGAGAAACTAAGAAAACCATAAATAAAATTAATAAAACAAAAGGCTGTTTTAAAAAAATAATAAAATTGATAGAACTTTAGCAAGATAAACACAAATAAAGAGAAGAAACCCAAATCAATAAGATCAGGGATGCCACGGTAAAAGTTACAACAAATACCAAAGACACCCAAACAATTATAAAGAAGTATTTCCAGAAACTATACTAAGGAAAGAAAACCTAGCAGAAATCGATGAAGTTTTAGAGAAGTACAAATTGCCCAAACCGAACAATTAAATAAGCCAAGATCTTACAATGAGAAATAGGAATCAATCAGAAGTCTCCTAAGAAGGAAAACCCCAGGACCAGATGGATTCACTACAGAACTCTATAAGACCTTTAAAGATGAACTAATACTCATACTCCTCATATGCTTCCGAGAAAGAGAAACAGAGGGAGATATCCCAAACTCATTCTATGATTCCAATATCATACTCATTCCCAAACCAGGCAAAGACCCAACAAAAAAAGAGAACTACAGACCAATCTCCTTGATAAACACAGATCTTAACCGAATTCTAGCCAACAGAATCCAGAAACACATTTTAAAAAATCGTACATTACGACCAAGTAGGCTTCATTCCAGAGATGCAGAGATGGTTTAACATGCATAAATCAATAAATGCAATCCATCGCATCAACAAATCCAAGGTCAAGAACTACATGATTATCTCCATTGATGCAGAAAAGGCCTTGGATAACATACAACATTCATTCATGCTAAAAGCTATGGAGAAAATAGGAATAGAAGGAACATTCCTTAAAACAATAAAAGCCATATACAACAGAACAATAGCCAATATTATACTCAATTGGGAAAACCTACAACCGATTCTCCAAAAATCAGGAACAAGGCAAGGATGCCCACTTTCACCACTCCTCCTCAATATAGTTCTGGAATCCTTATCCAGAGCAATAAGGCAGGAAAAGGCATTAAAGGGATCTCCATCGGGAAGGAAGTAGTTAAATTACCTCTTTCTGCAGATGACATGGTACTATACCTACATGATCCAAAAAAATCCAACCCCAAACTCCTAGAACTTATAAGTCACTTCTACAAAGTAGCAGGATACAAAATTAACTCACAAAAATCAGTTGCCTTTCTGTACACCAACAATATACAAGCAGAAAGGGAAATCAGGGAAACAACCCCATTCACAATAACCTCAAAAAAATTTAGAAATTAACTTAACCAAAGATGTAAAAGAACTATTTAATGAAACCTATAAAAACTTAAAGAGATTATAGAGGATACTAAGAAATCGAAAGACTTTCCATGTTCTTGGATAGGTAGACTTAATATAGTGAAAATGACCATACTGCCAAAATTGATATACAAATTTAGTGCAGTTCCCATTTAAATCCCAATGACCGTTCATTACTGAAATATAGAAAACAAATACAAAAATTCATCTGGAACAAAAAAGGAACTAAAATACCCAAAATAATTCTAGGCAAAACAGACAACACTGGAGGGATCTTGATGCCAGACTTCAAACTCTACTATAGAGCCATAATAACAAAGACAGCTTGGTATTGGCACAAAAACAGACCCAAAGACCAATGGAATAGAATAGAAGATACAGATATAAAACCACACACATACATCAGCTGATATTTGACAAAGTGGCCAAAGTCACACAGTGGAAGAAGCACAGTCTCTTCAACTACTGGTGCTGGGAAAACTGGGTGGCCACCTGAAGAAAACTAAAAGTGGACCACAGCCTGTCTCCATGCAGTAACGTAAACTCAAAATGGACTGAAGACCATAACATCAAACCTGAAACTGAAACTATTGCAGAACAGAGTAGGAGAGACACTTGAACTTATAATAGGCACAGGCAAGAACTTCCTGAGCAGAGGTCCAACAAATTGGAGAGAGACTCGACAAATGGGACTACCTTAAAATAACAAGCTTCTACACAGCTAAAGGCATAGCAATCACCCTAGAAAGACAGCCAACAACTGGGAAAAAATACTTTCCAGCAATATATCAGACAAGGAGCTAATATCCAGTATATGCAGGGAACTCAAGAAAATAATCCCTCCCAAACCCAACAAACCAATTACAAATGGGCAAGGGAACTAAAGAGAGACTTCTCAGAAGAAGAGATAAAAATGGCAAAAAAAAAAAACCATGAGGAAATGTTCACCTTTTCTGTTTGTAAAGGAAATGCAAATAAAGACAACCCAGAGACACCACCTTATCCCAGTCAGAATGGCCCACAATCTAAATTCAGCCAGTGACAAATGCTGATGTGGATGCAGAGAAAGAGGAGCCCTATTACACTGCTGGTGGGAATGTACACTTATACAACCACTCTGGAAAGCATCTGGAGGCATCTCAGAAAGCTAAATATAAACCTCCCCTATGACCTAGCCATACCATTCCTAGGCATCTATCCTGAGCAAGAGGAACCAGGATTCAAGGACACATGCATCTCCATGTTTATTGCACCACTGTTTACAATAGCCAGAAAATGCAAACAACCCAGATGCTCCACTACAGATGAATGGATCCAGAAATTCTGGTACCAATATACAATGGAATATTATGCAGCCATTAGAAAGGACAAAATAATGGCATTCACAGGGAAATGGATGGAACTAGAAGAAACCATGTTGAGTTAGGTAAACCAAGAGCAAAGGGACAAATGGCACATGGTATCCCTGATAGGTGGATGTTAAATACAAAATGTAAAGAGAAAAGACAAAGTAAATAAGACTTGAGAAACAAAGGACCTCCACTCATCTGGTCAAATCATTACTAAATGACCCCATGCTTCTGACCACATATATGGCATATATGTGCACAGTGGAGGAGGACACAGAAATAGAGGAAAAGAGGGGAAAACATATAACAATGGGACCCATCAGCTGCACTGGATATTAATCAAAACGAAATAAGCAACTCAATGGCAGTGATGGGAGGGAAGGAATGAGTGGGAAAGAGGGAACAGCTGACACTAAGCAAAAGGAAAGAAATATACAGATCACCTGATATGAAAGAAATAACTGTGTTGTCAAACCTCATAGAACTCATAAACTTTATATACCATGATAAAGACAATTGCCCCCATAAATCTTAGAATGTGTTTGTGACTTAACTATCCCACAATACAGTGAAATTTGTGAAATTTATGCAATCACTTAATCACAATTTAAAAATTGCAAAAAAGAGATGTATCAAAGAGAGACATACACATACACATATTTGTGTGTGTTTATATGTCTGTTTATGTATGTTTTTATATATACACATATATTAATATATATTTCTATATCTATAGATATAGGTACTTATATCTATAGATATAGAGCTACAGGTATAGATATATTACTCCAGTTCTATGGTTGAACTCAGGGCCTGGGCGCTGTGCTTGAGCTTCTTTGGCTCAAGGCTAGCACTCTAACACTTGAGCCACAGTGCCACTTCTGGCCTTTTCTGAACAGTGTACTATAGATAAGAGTCTCTCGGATTTTCCTCCCCAGGCTGGCTTCAAACCACAATCCTCAGATCTCAGCCTCCTGAATAGTGAGGATTACAGTTGAGAGCTATCAGGGCCTGGTTCAGACTTATATTTGACTTTTTATTAGTCAAGAGCAGTCAGCAGCAGAGAAATATTATTTATTCATTTATCTATTTGTCTATTTATGTATTTGCAGTTCTATGGAGCAAGGAATTGCTTACATAGTTGACAGGAAAAGGTAGGGTGGGCAATTCAAAGATTAGTGTGCACAGCAGCAATGACAACTACTAGGCTACAACTCAGGGTGGCAGTTGAGATACCAGAGCTTCAAAGAGGAGGCCATGTACTGAAGTTAAAACTTTAGTTAGATTCCCCCAGTGGAACTAAGGTTCCATGGGAATTCATACCTTACTTTCAGGTCCAGTGGGTCTAGTTACAGTTTTTGAGCTGGAGCTGCTTCTAGAAAGGTTATTTCAAGCAAAGCAAAACAGGGGAGGTATTCAATCTTGAGTCCTCTTGTCTCCCAGTATCTACTGGTCCTAACCATCCCACTCCATGGAAGCCATTCAAAAGTAGCTGGGTGCAAGAGCTCCTGCCAAAGTGTGCAGGACAAGGGGTGGGCAAGAAGAGGGCAGAGGATACATCTGAGAGCAAAGACACACTCAAGACACCGTATTCAAATTCTTATCAACAATACTTGAAATACTGCACTGACAGAGTCTGCTTTTTCATCTATAATGCAAAAACGGGACATTTACTCCATAGGGTTTTAATAATTCTAAATGCAATAATATATAGGCATAGTGTCTAGACATAGATCTATTCCTTTATAAGCATTGGTTTTCCTAGAGAGTTGAAGCGGCTAATCATTCTAAAGTGGACTTCTCCACAAAATCTTTTTTGGCAATGCTTTCATTTTGGTTATTTGATCAAAAACATCAGCAGAACCTAAAACTTCCTCAAAGAAGCAACTACTTAAAGCTCACATTTGTGCTAGAGGTCCCTGATAAGGTACTGCTTATAAATATGCTCACAAAGATCAATGGAAAAGTGTTATGAAAGACAAGTCAGTAGCAGCTGGTAAGATAGAAACATAAGTTTTCATAAATCTACAAATAGAGAGCCTTTAGTGGCTGCACCAAAGTTTTCGGAGAGGCATGTTTCTTAACAGTAAAATCTGCTTTCAAGGTTAAAAGAGTTCTCAGAAAAAATATATCTGAGAAAAGGTAATATAACTTTAGTTACTTAGTTAGTTTGACCTAATTTGACTTTAGGAGGAAAACTTGGTCTGGGAAAGATTTAGGTTCCTGCAAGAGGATCTAATTAATTAAACTCAGCCAGTTCGTGCCCACCACCTACAGCTGCACATGACCTAGAGCTGAGCCCAGGGTGAAAATTCATCATATCTCTCATACTGTCTCTACTTTCAAGGACTTTGTTTCTTGTTCTTTGTGCAAATTGTGATTTAGGGAGCAAATGAAACAAATCTATTTGATAATAAATAAATAAATAAATAATAGGCAAATTTTATGGATCACTGTAATTCTTTTCTGTGTGTGCTGGTCCTGGGGCTTGAACTCAGAACCTTGAGCACTGTCCCTGAGCTATTATGCTCAAGTCTAGTGCTCTACCACTTGATCCAGAGCTCTATTAACAGTTTTCTTGGTGTTTAACTGGAGATAAGAATCTCATGATCTTTCCTGCCTAGGCTGACTTTGAATAGTGATCCTTAAATCTTAATTCCTGGCCAGGATGAGCCACTGGCAACTGACTTCAATCTATATCTATATATGTAACATTATATATATATATATATATATATATATATATATATATATATACATATATATATACATATATATATCACTTGATTAAAGCTAGCTGCATAAAACTCTTACTTTGTTTAAAGAGACATTTAATTTTAATGGAAATAATGAGGATTTTCAACAGCTTGTTCTGGAACAATATAGGACTTTGTCATTTACTAGCGTAATGGTTTGGGGAAAATCACCAGCTTGTGGACAATAATATTGACTCTTGTATTTCCATAGTGAGTACCTAAGGATCACCTAAGAGGGTTTGGTCTGCTGCCTGGTTCTACATTCACAAGTAACATGAGACTAATTCATGTGGACATACTCCATCTCGGAGCATCAAATTATTGTTACAATTATTGGAGAGTAATAAATGTTACTCTAAGTTTTCTGCACTTCAAAATTATTTGACGAACATTTAGGTAAATGCCCAAAAGTGGGATTGCTGGATCATAGGGGAGCTCTATGTGGAGTCTTTTGAGGAAAGTCCGTACTGCTTTCCAAAGTGGTTGAACAAGTTTACACTCCAACCAACAATGCAATAAGGTTCCCTTCTGTCCACACCCTCTCCAGCAGCTGTTGTTATTAGAGTTCTAGATTATAGCTATTCTAACTGGGGTGACGTGGTATCTCAATGTTGTTTTGATTTGCATTTCTTTTATGGCTAGAGAGGTTGAACATTTCTTCATGTATCTATTGGCCATCCTTCTTTCCTCTTCAGAGAAGGTTCTCATTAAGTCTTTAGCCCACTTGTTTATTGGGCAGTTGTTTCTTTGAGGATTTGTTTTAGGGGGATTTAATTTTTTGAGTTCCAAGTATATTTTAGATATGAGACCCTTGTCTGTTGTGTGGCTAGTGAAGATCTTATCCCATTCCGTAGGCTTTCTATTGATCTAATTAGCTATGTCCTTTGCCATGCAAAAGCTCTGCAACTTCATGCAATCCCATTTGTCCAACTTTTCTTTGATTTGTTGTGTTTCTGGGTCTCTATTAAGAAAATTTCGGCCTGCACCAAGGAGGCCTAGGGTTTCTTCTATTCCATCCTGTAATGTTTTGAGAGTGTCTGATTTGACTCCGAGGTCTTTTTTCCACTTGGAATTGATTCTGGCATAGGGTGATATATAAAGAACTAGGTTCGTTATCTATAAGTAGTTAACCAATTTTGCCAGCACCATTTACTGAAGAGGCTGTCTTTCTTCCATTCTATTTTTTAGCTCCCTTATCAAAGATTAGATGGTTATAGGTCTGTGGGTTCATTTCTGGATTTTCAATTCTATTCCATTTGTCCTGAGGTCGGTTCTTGTGCCAGTACCAAGCTCTTTTGATTACTATGGCTTTATAATAGAGTTTGAAAATTGGTATTGATATTCCTCCAGCACTGTTCTTTCTGTTGAGGATCGTTTTTGCTATTCGGGGTCTTTTATTGTTCCATATGAATTTTTGGCACACTAAAGCTACCAGCACAACTATGATTATTGCAGCATTATTTACCAAAGCTAACATATGGAACCAACCCAGATGCCCCTCAGTAGATAAATGGATCAAGAAAATGTGGTATATACACACAATGAAATTCTATGCCTCCATCAGAAAGAATGACATTGCTCCATTTGTTAGGAAATGGAAAGACTTGGAAAAAATTATAATCAGTGAAGTAAGCCAGGCCCAAAGAAACTTACGTCCCATGGTTTCCTTTATTTGCAATAACTAATATATGTCTGAGTCAAGCAGAAAAGGACAGATAAGTTGATGTTAGGGAAATGAACCCTAAGACATGTATTCAAATGTTTCTTTTTTCTTTCATGCGATTGTTTCTAACACATTTATAAGATTATTTCTTTGTTGTTTTGTATGTCCCTCCTCCATGGTATAACCCCTGCTTTCACTCTATTTGTTGTTGTTATAATTTGTGGAGGGGAAGGGAAAAGAACAAATCGTTTAAATAGGAATACAGGTGGATCCATTGCAACAATGAGACGTACAAATCGTTATGTCGAAAACGAACTTTACAACTTTGGTGGGGGTGGGGTGGGGAGGAGGGTTGGCTGAGGGAGTGGTGAGCAGAGGGGATGGGAAGGGGAAACAAAAGAGGAGGCTACAATGCTTGAAAAGAAATGTACTCATTATTTTGCCCAGGTAATTGTAACCCCTCTGTACAATATTTTCACAATAAAAAAATTATTTGATGACAGTACTTTTTTTCAATATTGGGGTTTGAACTCAGGACCTGTGCTTACTAGACAAGTAGACTGCTACTTGATCTATGCCCTCAGCCCTACAAAATTATGTTTAACAAACTATGCTCTGTTACCTGTTGTGAGTTTACTTGAATTAGAAAGGAATTTTTCTTGTGTTTCTTATATTTATCTCCAAAATCACAATGGGGCGGCAGATGGAATGAGATTGTTTTCTCCTGATGACCAGATTATTATGAGAATATTGTAAGGAAGCAGAAATTATTTTTCTTAGCTTCATTCCTGAATAGTACCACTGCAACATTATTGGCATATTTTTTCTGTGCTTATTTTTTTCTCTTTCGGGAAATAAAAGTTGTGCTGGAGGCTGAGTAGACCCTCTTTAACTGTGGAGCTGTGCATTGAGTCTTTATGTTTGATCATTACTTTTGAGTTAGGCTCTCACTTTCTGCCTGTGTTCATCCCTGGGCATGACCCACTTACATGAGGCTTGCTGGTAGTGAGTGTAGCATATCTATGTCACGACATCCAGGGCTCCATTAAAAAGAGGTTTCATTAATTTCTTTCTATCTGTGCTGGCCTTGAGCCACGATCCCAAAAATCTCAGCCTCCCAAGTTGTGAGGATTAAAAGCATGGACCACCAATATCTGGCTTCCTTTAGACAGTTAATGGGCTATTTATAAAGATTAAATTTGTACTATGTTTACTATGCATATTACTATCATGCCTTTTGGTTAATTTTGTATATTAAGGATTTTCTTATGTCAGTAAACATGCAGAGGTGCAATGCTCATAATGTTATAATATTTCTTAATTATAGAAATATTGCTTCACTGTTGGGCCCTTTGATAAAAATAGCATTCGTTTTACAATAAATAACAATATAGCTATCTTGGTGTATTCATATTTGCTTATACTGCTTGGTTGTTTCCTTATACACTAAGCATCAAAATTAAATGCATAAAATATAAGCCTTTAAAAATATTTATCTCTAATCAATAAAATAATGTGTATTATATCAGCTTTTATTTATTTTTACCAGTGTTGAAGGTTTTTTTGTTTTGTTTTGTTTTGTTTTGTTTTTGCTGGTATTGGAATTTGAACTCAAGGCAGTTGACCGTACTCAGCTTTCTTGGCTGGTGTTCTACCACTTGGGTCATGCCACCAACACATAATTTGCTAGTTATATTAATGGATTCATATTGATTTTTCTACCTGACTGGTTTAAAGCTGCAATCCTGCTGGTCTCAGCCTCCTGAATAGTCAATATCATAGTGTTGTGAGATTAAGGAGTTTTAAAAATAGGCTTGGTAGCCATTTGAATATGAGTTTCTTCTTTGACAAACTATTTGTGAAGGAGAAAAGAATCTTTCTTTTATTTTCTGGGATTGAACCTAGAGTTGCTATACTAGCCCAGCATATTTTACTACTGGAGTCTACATATGCCTTTAGTCCTGTTTTTTTTTCTTTTTCTTTCCTCAAGTTCTGTTGTTTTGGAAACAGGGTCCCACTTCCATCTTTGTCCAAGCTGGCTTTCAACTCATGATCCTCCTGCCTCCTGAGTACCTGAAAATATTTCTTGAACATAATTTATGATGTATTCATTGGAAAAGAAGTTTGATATGTAGAGATGCATAAAATATGAATTCTGTATTCAAGTAGCTCTAAATATAAAGAGAAGAGTACAATGTCACAGGATCAGCAATGGGAACCTGGAATGGCTTCTAGGTAGGCTGAAGAAAAGTTATTCATCTTTGAGAGTGACAATCTTTTGAAGAATGAGTAGGAATTTTCCAGGGAGATAATCAACAGAAGTTTTTCAGAGCAGAAAGTGAATACTATATATGAGCAAAGGCTGGAAGCCTGGAAGAACAAATATACAGAAATTTACAAAAGCTAGCAACTGCTGAACTATAAAATAGGTTAAGAGGAGATGGAATTAGAAGACATGAAGGTGGAAAAATGGAACTTAAAAGGACTGAATGGTGATGGACGTAGTACACTTCACTGACTTGATCCTGAAGGAGATACGTAGCCCCTGAAGTCTAATTTATGACCACATAGCTAAATAAGTAGATGGCAATTTGAGTTTTTTGAATGTCTCATCTGTAGGCCAGAATCCTCTGTTTAATAATTGGCATTTAATAATTTGGCATTCTCAAAGAAACTCAATACTGATTATGTGCTAGTTATCTTAGAGACACGGGCATTATTTTAGGAAGAAGAATAATTGCCTTATCCATAACTTAATCCCAGTAGGACCCAATTTTATTTCCCCAGCATCACACACATCATTTATCTACTTAGTTCTGGAACACAGTGATATTGTTTTATGTCCCAGTCAAATCAGTTTTCATCCTACATAGATACAACATCCATGTCTTTATCCAGCCATTGCATATCATTAGATTTGGGATGGAATTAAACCATATTTCCATTATAGATACTCATTTCATCACCTTGTCCCTTGGAGGTTAAGGAGTCCCAAAGAGCCTCAGGCTAAACTATATAAATATACCTCTCTTGTATTGGTTCTGTCCCAGTAAAAACTGGAGCTATATTTGGTATAGGAGATTTGGATGGCATAGACTAATTTAAATAACAACTGACATCTAGTTATTTCTATGATTTTTAAAAAAAAATAAACCTTTATATGATACATAGCATATAAATAACTAAATAGCTAGAAGAATTATCACAAATGAAGCTTCCCTTATACCCAACTTTCAGGTCACAAAATTAAATTGGAAATAAAAGTTACCCGCTTATATCTGCCCCTTGACCCCAATTTCTATCCTAACTTTTTTTTGGAGGGTGTCCGGTCATGGGGCCTGAACTCTGGGACTGGGCACTGTCCCTCAGCTCTTCAGCTCAAGGCTAGTGCTCTACTATTTGAGCCACAGCGCAACTTCCAGCTTTTTTCTTTTTTTGCTTATGTGGTACTGAGGAATCGAACCCAGGGCCTCATGCATGCAAGGCAAGCGCTCTACCACTGAGCCATCTTCCCAGCCTTATCCTAACTTTTATCACCATAGATTACCTTCTTTGTATCCATTCTGGATAATTATAATATTGTTTGATGTCTGGTGCTTCTCAACCGATTTGTCTATTTTTCCCCCCACCGGCCATTAGGTACCTTCCAGTAGTAACATACTATTTCCACTCTAAGTTCACTGGCCTGAACTACTTAATAGTTTTTGGGTCATAAGAAGCCCACTTACTCCATGTATCCAGAGTGAGGGGAAATTGAAAATGCTTGTAAACACTACTGATGACAAGCCCCACCCCCCACCATTAACTTGCACTCTGTGGAAATCTTCGGTCTTTACTTACAACTTGAAGGTCAAAGAAAAAACCCTATCAATATATTGAATGACAACAACGAATATTCCTTCTTCAACACCTCATATATTCTTGGAATTGTCATCCAAACAATTTAGCCTTCAAGTCCCCAGAGGCAGGTTTGTCTGAGAATAAGACATATATTTTCTTTTGTCCCCCAAAATCTCAAGCTAAGCACCCCTCTGGTGTATATGTTGTCTGGGAAAGGGAGTCTGGATGTTTCTTTGGTGTCTCTTAGTAATAATCATTGATTGTTTAAAAATATTCTCTACATTCTAAAATATCATATGGAATGCCAATCTTCAAAAATACCAGACAACACAAGTTTAATTTATTTCTTTTGTAATGCAAATACATCACAATGTAGATGTTTTGTAAATGTACCACAATGTAGAATTAGTCCAACATACTAACCCAACATACCACAGTGTTTTCAGATTTAGTCTATTATATAATAATGATGCTACTTATTTTCTTCATGGTTTCTTTTTATGTATACATATGTATTTCAGTTGGACACATACACATACATGCACACACACACAAGCATTTCTACGAGTGAGATACCAGACCCTATAATGAATTAATAGTTACCCTTAAGCATCAATGTTACAAGGTAGTGTTCCACAATTGGATTTAACCTTCAGTGTCTGCAGCTGCAGTGCATTCTGCTCACATTCACATTTCTTTCCATTCTTGGCCTTCTTCAAAGTACACTGGTACAGCACTTGGTTGTTTTTTTTTAATTTAATTTAATTGTAAGAGTGATGTACAGAGGGGTTACAATTACACAAGTAAGGCTATGAGTACATTGCTTGTCGAACATTGTTACCTCCTCTCTCACTTTCCCTCCCCGACCAAGTTGTAAAGTTCATTTCCACCATTGTGTCTTGTGAGTATTGCTGTTGCATTGGTCCTTTGTCCTTTGTCTCACCATTTTGTTAGCCCCTTTCCATTCCCCAAATCACATAAATACATACACAAGACATGGGGTACCAAAATGAAGAACAGTGACAATAGGGGATAAACTACAAGAGGGAAAATGAAAGAAAAAAGAATTTCACACAGAACATAAAAATTAAAAACAAACAAAACCCCTCATTTCCATGGAGTTCATTTCAATTAGCATCATCTTATATGGTCATATGTATGTTTGGTCATATGTACATTGAGCTACTGCGATCCTCTGCTAGGACTATCATAGACACATGCTAATTATTACAAATAAGGGAAACCATGGAGCCTATATTTCTTTAATCCTGGCTTACTTCATTTGATATGATTTTTCCCAATCTTTCTATTTCCTTATGAATGAGGTGATGGCATTCTTCCTGATGGAAGCATAGAATTCTATTGTGTATATATGCCACATTTTCTTCATCCATTCATCTACTGAAGGGCATCTGGTTTGGTTGCTACAAAGAACATAGTTGTGCTGGTAGCTTTAATGTGGCTTTGTTTGCAATTGTTTGGGTAAATGCCCTGGAGTGGGATTACTGGATCCTTAGGGGATCTATGTGGTTTCTTTTGAGGAACCTCCATAATGCTTTCCAAAGTGGTTGAACAAGTTTACATTTCCACCAACAGTGCAGTAGGGTTCCCTTTGGCCACATCCACTCCAGCATCTGTTGTTATTAGACTACTTGATTATAGCCATTCTCACTGGGTGAGGTGGAATCTCAATGTTGTTTTGATTTGCATTTCTTTTATGGCCAGAGATGTTGAACATTTCTTCATGTGTCTATTGGCCATTCTTATTTCCTCTCCAGAGAAATCTCCTTTTTATTCCTTAGCCCATTTTTAATGGGGTGGTTGTTTCTTTTTTTAAAAATAATTTTTATTGAAGTTGTGATTACAAAAATTTCACAGTACTGTGGAATTGTGATACATAGTTATAATCACAAACACATTTTAACCTTCACAAGGCAACTTGCCTTTATCATGGTCTATAAAGTTTGTGAATTTTATAAGCTTTGGCAATAAAACTATGTCTTCCAAATCGGGTGATATGTACATTTCTTTACTTTTTCTTAGTGTCAGTTGTTCCCTCTTTCCCTCTCATTCCCTCCCTCCCATCACTGCCCTTGAGTTGCTTAGCTCATTTTCATCAATGTCCAGTGCAGCTGATGGGCCCCTCTGTTGTATATTTTCCACTAATTCTATGTCCTCCTCCTAGCTTCCCTCAGATGTGCACATGTATATACCATATATGAGGTCAAGAACATGAAGTCATTTAGAAATGATATGACAAATGCAGTAGTGGTCCTTTGATTCTTGTGTCGTGTTTACATTGTCATATCTCCTTTCATTTTGGATTAACATACACATATCAGGGAGATCATGTGTCATTTGTCTCTCTGATCTTGGTTTACCTCGCTTAACATGATTTGTTCTAGTTCCATCCATTTCCCTGTGAATGTCATTATTTTGTCCTTTCTAATGGCTGCATAATATTCCATTGTATACAGATACCACAATTTCTGGATCCATTCATTTGTAGTGGAGCATCTTGGTTGTTTTCATATCTTGGCTATTGTGAATAGCGCAGCAATGAACATGGAGGTGCATGTGTCCTTGTATCCTAGTTCCTGTTGCTCAGGGTAGATGTGTTGGGAGTGGTATGGCTGGGTCATAGGGGAGGTGTATATTTAGCTTTCTGAGGTGCCTCCAGACTGCTTTGCAGAATGGTTGTATTAGTATACATTCCCATCAGCAATGAAGTAGGGTTTCTCTTCCTCTGCATCCCCACCAGCATTTGTTGTTGGCTGAATTTAGGATATAGGCCATTCTGACAGAGGTAAGGTGGTATCTCATGATTGTTTCTATTTACATCTCCTTTATGGACAGGGATGGTGAACATTTCCTCATGTGTTTCTTTGCCACTTTTTTCTTATTTGTCAGTTGTGGGGCCTGAACTCTAGGCCTGGGCACTGTCCCTCAGCTCTGCAGCTCAAGTCTAGCACTCTACCACTTTAGCCACAACTCCACTTCCAGGTTTTTCTGCTTATGTGGTTCTGAGGAATCAAATCCAGGAGCTCATGCATCCAAGGCAAGCACTCTACCACTGAGCTACTTCCCAGCCCTTCTTTGACATTTTTATCTCTCCTGAGAAGTGTCTCTTTAGTTCTCTTGCCCATTTAATGATTGGTTTGTTGGATTTGAGATGGATTTGTTTATTGAATTACTTTTTTTATTTTGGATATTAGGTCTTTGTCTGATATAGTGCTAATAAATATCTTTTCCCAATTAGTTGGCTGTCTTTCTAGTTTGGTAGCTATGTCTTTAGCTGTGCAGAAACTTTTTATTTTAAGGGATTCCAATTTGTTGAGTCTTTCTCCATTTTATTGTGCCCCTGGGACTTTGTTCAGGAAGTTCCTGCCTGTGCCTATAAGTTCATGCATCTCTCTTCTCAGATTTGATGTTTAGGTCTTTAATCCATTTTGAGTTGGTGTTAGTGCACAGTGACAGGCAGGGATCCATTTTCAGTTTTCTGCATGTGATCACCCAGTTTTCCCAGCACCAATAGTTGAAGAGGCTATGTTCCTATCACTGTGTGTCTTTGGGTCCTTTTTCAATTATCAGCTGACTATAGGTATGTGATTTTATTTCGGGATCTTCTAATCTATTTCATTGGTCTTCAGGTCCGTTTTGTGCCAAGAGCAAGCTACTTTTGTTATTACGGCTTTATAGTACAGTTTGAAGTCTGGCATCGAGGTCCCTCCCGTGTTGTCTCTTTTGCCTAGAATTGTTTTGGTTATTCTAGGTCGTTTGTTGTTTCATATGAAGTTTTGGATTTTTTTTTCTATTTTCAGTAAAGAACATCATTGGGATTTTGATGGTAACTGCATTGAATTTGTATATCAACTTTGGCAGTATGGTCATTTTCACAATATTGATTCTGCCTATCCAAGAACACGGAAGGTTTTTCCATTTCTTGGTGCTCTCTTTGATTTCTTTCTTTAGGCTTTTATACTTTTCACTAAATAGGTACTTTACATCTTTGGTTAGATTAATTCCTAAATATTTTATTTTATGTGATTATTGTGAATGGAGTTGTTTCCCTGATTTCCCTTTCTGCTAGTACATTGTTGGTGTACAGAAAGGTAACTGATTTTTTGGGTTAATTTTGTATCCTGCTACTTTGCTGAAATGATTCATAAGTTCTAGGAGTTTGGGAGTGGAATTTTTGGTGTTGCTACGGTATAATATCATATCATCTGCAGAAAGGGATAGTTTAACTTTTTCCATCCCTATGGAGAACCCTTTAATGTTCTTTTCTTGCCTTATTGCTCTGGCTAAGGATTTCAGAACTATATTGAAGAGGAGTGGTGAGAGTGGGCATCCTTGCCTTGTTCCTGATTTTTGGAGAATTGGTTGTAGGTTTTCTCCATTGAGTATAATATTGGCCATTGTTCTGTTGTATATGGCTTTTATTGTTTTAAGGAATGTTCCTTCTGTTCCTATTTTCTCCATAGCTTTTAGCATGAATGAATGTTGTATCTTATCCAAGGCCTTTTCTGCATCAATGGAGATAATCATGTAGTTCTTACTTTGTATCTGTTGATGTAATGGATTGTATTTATTGATTTATATATGTTAATCTATCCCTGCATCTCTAGGATGAAGCCTACTTGATCATAGTGTTTCATTTTTTGATATGTTGATGGATTCTGTTTGCTAATATTTTATTGAGGACCTATGCATCTGTGTTCATCAAACAAATTGGTCTGTAGTTCTATTTTTTTGCTGTATCTTTGCCTGGTTTGGGGTTAATTGTGATATTGGCTTCCTAGAATGAGTTTTGGTTCTCTCCCTCTGCTTCTATTTCATGGAAGAGCTTGAGGAGTATGGGTATTAGTTCCTTTCTGAAGGTCTTATAGAATTCCATAGTGAATCAAACTATACCTGGACTTTTCCTTATTTGAAGACTTCTGATTGCTTCCTCTTTCTCATTGTAAGATCTTGGCTTATTTGATTGATTTCTTCTTGGTTCAGTTTGGGCAACTTGTATTACTCTAAAACTTCATCCATTTCTGCTAGGTTTCCCTACCTTAGAGAGTATAGATTCTGGAAATAGTTCTTTCTGAGTGTTTGGATGTCTTGGATGTTTGTTGTAATTTTTCCTGTGACATCCCTGATCTTATTGATTTGGGTCTCCTCTCTTTTTCCTTAAGCTGGACAGAGGTCCAGCAATTTTATTAATGTATTGAAAAAAGTTTCTTGTTAATTTTATTTATAGTTTTCTTAATCTCTACCTCATTGATATCAGCTCTTATTTTGGTTAACTTGCTCCATGTATTATTTTTAGGTTGAATTTTTTCTTGCTTTTCTAGCAGTTTTACTTGCATCATGAGATTACTTACTTGGTCTTTCTCTATTGTCTTTCTTTCTTTTTTTGAGGGGGTGTCCGATCGTGGTGCCTGAACTCTGGGCTTGGGCGCTGTCCCTCAGCCCTTCAGATCAAGGCTAGCACTCTATCACTTGAGCCACAGCGCCATTTCTGGCTTTTTCCCTTTTGCTTATGTGGTGCTGAGGAATCAAACCCAGGGCCTCATGCAAGGCAAGTGCTTTACCACTGAGCCACCTTCCCAACCCCTGTCTCTATTTTCTTGATGTGTTCACTGACAGTGATAAAATTGCCCCTAAGGACTGCTTTTGTAGTGACCCATATATTTCTTTAAATTCATTAAATTGTAGGAACTTTAAAATTTCTTATTTAATTTCTTCTGTGACCCAGGTGTTTCTCAGAAGTGTGTTGTCCAATTTCCATGTATTTAGTAATTTCTATGGTATGCCTTGTTACTGAGAACTAGCTTGATTTCACTGTGGTCGAATAGAATACAAGGAATTAGTCGATCTTCTTGTATTTGCTTAAATTCTTTGTACAAACTATGATGCTACTTTGGAGAAAGTTCCATGGGCTACTGAAAAGAATGTGTACTGGGTTGTTGTTGGGTTGAAAACTGAGATATTGTATCATTGAATTCAGAGGCTTCTTTACTAATCCTCTGGTTGGTAGACCTGTCCTTTGGTAAGAGCGGAGTATTAGTATCTATTTTGAGAATATTTACTTAACATATGGATGCATCAATGTTTGGAGAGTTTAAACTGATAATGGTGATATCCTCTTCTTGGATTGTTCTCTGTATTAATATAAAGTGTACTTCTTTGTCTTTTTGTGTTGATTTTAATGAAAAGTTTATTTTGTCAGATATCAGGATGGCAACTCCTACCTTCTTGCAGGGAGCATTTGCATGGTGGATCTTCCTCTATCCCTTCACTTGGAGTTTGTTTTCATCTTTGGCTGTGAGATGGGTTTTTTTTTTTTGAGGATTTGTTTGGGGGAGGGCTAAATTTTTATTTTGAAGTATTTTTTGCCAACCCTATGGCTGGAACTTTAGGCCTTGACACTGTCCCTGAGATTCATTTGCTCAAGGCTAGAACTCTACTACTTGAGCCACATCACTGCTTCAGGCTTTTTCTGTGTATGTGGTACTGAGGAATTGAAGTCAAGGCTTCACACATGCTAGGCAAGCACTCTACCACTAGGCCAAAATTCCCAGCCCCTGAGCTTTAGGTATATTTTTGATACGAGGCCCTTGTCTGTTGTATAGCTAGTGAAGATCTCCCAATCTATGGGCTTTTTATGTATCTTCCTAGATATGTCCTTTGCCATGCAGAAGCTTTACAGTTAAATGTAGTCCCATCAATCCAGTCTTTTTCTGATTTGTTGTGTTTCTGGATCTTTATGAAGTTTCTACCTGTGCCAATGATCCCTGGAATATCCCCTATCCCATCCTGCAATATTTTCAGGGTATTTGGTCTTTCATTGAGGTCTTTGATCTATTTGGAGTTGATTCTGGTACAGAGTGATACATAAGGATCTAACTTCAGTTTTCTGCACATGTAGCGAATTCTGCCAGCACCATTTGTTAAAGAGGCTGTCTTTCTTCCATCTTAGAATTTTGACTCCCTTATCAAGGAGAGATCTGTCGGATCATTTCTGGGTTTGAATTCTATTCCATTATTCCTCAGGTCAGCACTTGGTTTTAACTTACAGTTTTCTGATCCTAATTAAGTGAAGAATCATTCATACTTTATTGACTCTATGCACATTTTTAGTAAAGTGTCTATTCTGATAGACACTAGTCTCTAACCGAGGTTGTTTTTGTTTTTGTTGTTGTAGGTCATGGGCCTTGAT
The DNA here is from genome assembly GCF_024711535.1 of Dipodomys merriami. Classification (NCBI taxonomy): domain Eukaryota; kingdom Metazoa; phylum Chordata; class Mammalia; order Rodentia; family Heteromyidae; genus Dipodomys; species Dipodomys merriami. The sequence goes on along the minus strand of NW_027206235.1, from coordinate 877,522 downwards.
CTCTGGGCCTGGGTGCTGGCTCTCAACTATTCAGCTCAAGGCAAGCACTCTACCAATTGAGCCACAGTGCCACTTCCAGTTTTCTGGTGGTTTATTGCAGATAAGAGTCTCATAGACTTTCCTTCCTGGGCTGGCTTTGAACTGCAACCCCCAGATCTCAGCCTCCTGAGTAGTTAGGATTACCGGTGTGAACCATGGGCACCCAGCGAAGCCAAGTTTTTATTTACTCATTTTTTACTTATTTAATTTTTGAAAGTATTTCCTATATTTTGGGTACTATTACATTCCTAATAAAATGTTTATAAGTATTTTTTCAACATGATTTTGTCTCTTCAAAGTATCATGTATGTGAGAAAAGTGTTCTGCCATTAAACTATATCCCTAGCTGTGTTTGTCTTTTTTACTTACTTCATTTGATTAACAGCCACTTAGTATTAATGTCACCTGCTTAATCTCTATTTGTGTTAATCCTCCCCTTTATTGTCCTTGGCTAGACCTATTTTCTCCTTCTAGCCATGGAAAGGCAATGCTGAACAAAATTGCTTTTATTCAGAAAGTTTACTTAATTTCTTTGCATCCAATAGGAAAATTAACATGGAGAAAGCACTTTGAGGGTGCTGAGACACTCGGGACTGCACATGCTCAGATGGATTAAGGTATAACTTTTCTGAGTTGGATCTTTTTCAGAGCTAGGGATTCTATGCTGTCATTTGCCTGATGAGGCTTATTCTCAATCTGCATTATGGGAAAGTCAGGACTTTTGGTCCATATAGATTGTATAATCTTTCTCTTGAGGAAGAACGGTACAGAAAAGGAGGGTGGCTTATTAAGAAAGTATCATTCACCAGGCCCTTGTGGCTTATACCTGTAATTCTAGCTCTCAGGAGGCACAGATCTGAGGATTGAGGTTTGAAGCCAGCCTAGGATAGAAAAATTGGAGAGATTCTTATCTCCAGTTAACTAATAAAAAGCAAGAAATAGAGGTGTGGCTCAAATGGTAGATCATCAGTTTGAGTGAAAACACTAAGCAAGAGTAAAAGCACCAATTCCAGCATGCAGCTTTGAGTGAAAACACTAAGCAAGATTTCAAGCTCCAGTTCCAGCACATGCGTGTGCATGCGCATATACACATGCACACACACAGTAGAAGAAGAAGAAGAAGAAGAAGAAGAAGAAGAAGAAGAAGAAGAAGAAGAAGAAGAAGAAGAAGAAGAAGAAGAAGAAGAAGAAGAAGAAGAAGAAGAAGAAGGAGGAGGAGGAGGAGGAGGAGGAGGAAGAGGAGGAGGAGGAGGAGGAGGAGGAGGAGGAGGAGGAGGAGGAGGAGGAGGAGGAGGAGGAGAATGGGCTGGAGGAGGAGGGGCTGGAGGAGACGGAAGAGAAAAAGAACAACAACAACAACAATAAGGAAAGGAGAAGGCAAGAAGGAGGAGAAGAAAGAAGAAGAAGGTGGAGGAGGGAGAAGGGGAGGAGGGAGAGGTGGATAAGGAGGAAAAGGAGGAAGAGGAGGAGGAGGAGGGATGATAAATAATTCATTTACCTTTTACCCTTTTGCCAGCATTGGTAAAGGTCAGATATTTGCCAAAATCTCACCCCCAAAAGACAAGTACTTCCAGGGAGGAGTGCACATCTACTTGTGTCACAGAGAAAGACAGCTTTGAGTTGAAAAATTAGGAAATTTGGTCAAGAACTACAAGATAATCTTGGCCAATCCCAGAACAGGTGGTCTTGATGACCTATGGTTGGGCTTCAATGTTTCAGAGAAAGTCACCTGAATGGAATTGAAACATATCTAGAAATGCTTGCATTTCAGACCCTTTCCATGTATTTTCTTCCTTTTTTTAATGTTAGACACTCCTATATCAATCTAATTCTCATAAGATCAAATCTGCTCATTATGAAGTATGACCATAATTTTAAAGAATTACAGCTCTCTGAAAATCTCCCATAAGCAATAAAGATTATTTTTGAAAGTTGTATTTATATTAAGAGAGCATTCCCGCTGTGTTCCCCTAAATATAGTGAAGAAACATAAAATTCTTCCTTTCTTCTCTGGAGATTGTTATTAATGGCCTTTTAAGGGTATTGGAACAATAGGCCAGAGTTTAACATAATTCTGCATTTCTACAGAATTCCTCTGATGGAAATGTGATGCTATAAGCCAATCTGATTGTCTTTGGGAGTCATTCTTCATATTGGTGATCAAGTATGTACATCCTGCATGCCTTTTACCAATTAAAAGAGGCTATATGAGCCTGATATATTTTTTTTTACCAAAGAAGAATTTGTCAAAGAACTATTTAGAATTATTGGCCAGAATACTTAACTATTACATTAATATAGCATTCTTCACTTACTTTTCAGTCATTTCCTGTCTTCAAGTACAACCTTTTGCCACCTTCTCACATAACTCGTCTCCCTCTTTCTATGGACTTTAATTGTTCTTGGAATTCTGACTCTTGATCCAAGTGTCATGCTGTTAACTACATTTTTGGACAACAAAATCTTCTATTGGCAAGTGGCAAAATAGAACACAAATGCTTCTCTTTCATAAATACCATTTATCTCTCCAATACATTCCATCCTTAATTATACCGAACTCTTTCTAAACATCTAAGTACCTCTTGCCCCTCCACTCCTCCTTGATGTGCTTTTCCAGTCTCAATGTGTTGACTGAAGTTGCTGCTTCCACTTGTGCTTAGAAACATTATAACTCCATTCCATCTATTGACAGGAGTTAGTAGAAAACTGGTCAGGAAATTGAAGCTGATACAACTTGCAGATGACAGAATAAGCTGATAAACCAAAACTTGTCTAATGATAACTTGCCTGAGGACAAGGGTTACAGAAGAATAAGGAAGGAAGACGTTTGTTAAGTAAGAAAAAAAAAGAATGAAAAACTAAAGCTAGGATATTAAATCATTGGTGCCATAACTTTACAGAGAAAAGAAGGAACCTCACTAATATTGAGGTCTGTAGTTCTCCCTATTCTCCCTGATGCTAATATCTCTATCCCTGAAGATGGGTGAAGATGAGCTGAAGTACTGTCTTCTCCTAGCATAGCTATTGTATATGTTCTCAATTTTGCTTAAGTTCAACTTTTGCCTGACCTCTTTTCTTGCCAGATACAAAGACCCAAGGTCAATTTAGCTACCCTAAATTTCTGATAACATGATCAACTTCTGGTTATATTTATCCTTCCTGGTTTCATTCATCAAAACTTACCTGGTCATTCCTTTATTTTTAAGTAGTTGTACAAAGGGATTTCAGTACAAAAGTCAGACTATGAGTACGATGAATCATGATCAATGTCATCTCTTCACACTAGAGATTATTTAGAAAATGAAGTATATAACTTGCAAGTGGGGACAGGAGGGAAAAACTGGAAGAGAGGGAGAGAAGGGGTAATATTGTTGAAAAGGAAATGTACTTGTTACCTGACATGTGTGGAGAGCTGCAGGGGCCACGACCAAAGATGGCACTGGCTTCCGCCTTCCACCTTGCCGATGGCGAGTGCTCTCTGTGAAAAACAACTCCTTATATGGCTATGGCTTGGCTACTGGCTTGCTTCCGTGTTTGCGACCCTATATATGCTGCGTGGCATCTCGGGATTGGCCATCCAGGAGGCTTATAACCGGAGCGCGGGTGCGGGGGGAGGGAGAAGCTTGCAGATGAGGTTCCTGGATAAACTGCTTTGAGAAGAATCCCGGGTCCTGTCTTCCTTGCTGGTCGAGGCGGTCACGACAAATGGTGGCCCGTACAGGGATCTAACTCCACAAGGGATTCAGAACTCCTGGCAGTCAGGGTGGTGCACCGGTAAGTTCCCAGGTAAGTGGGAATCCGAGATTAAAGCGGGCATAATACGGGGCTCTTCTCTGTAGATAAAGAGAGAGCGGGAATCCGGGAAGAAATGAAATACAGGCCTAAAATGAAAGTAAAAGAAAATAAAATTTTTAATAACTGAGATGGGTGCCGCGACGTCACATCCAATTTTTCTGGCCCTGGAAGAGCTACTACGCTCAAAAGGACTAAAGTTAAAGAAGGGTACCTTACAGAGGTTCCTTGATGAATGCAACATTGTGGCTCCTTGGTTTATAGCCGGGAGCCTTACAGTAGCCTCATGGGACAAATTAGGGAAGGATTTGGACTTTGCCTATGAACAGGGCACATTAAAGGCAGGAGTCCGCCCCATTTGGAAATTGATTAGGGGCTGCCTGGAGGACCAGCACTGCTGTGAGGTTATAGAAAATGGACAGTCAGCACTGGAACAATTACAGGAGGAGAGGTCAGAGAAGGCGATCAGTGAAAAGAGAGACAATGAACAGGGCAAAAGGGGGCGACTTTACCCAGATCTGTCTGAGCTAAAATCGGAAAGAGGAAGTTTCAGCGAGTTAGAGGAGGAAGAAGTGAGAGCACTTATTCAACAGATGAAAAGGAGCCGTATAAAAAAGGGGGTCACTTTTTTATAGCAAACATGACTTGCAATTTGACTAGTACTGCCCATACTGTGGGTGCCAATTGTCATTTTAGTAAGAATTATACGGTATTTAGTTATCAGCCTACCCCCGTGTGTGTGGTTTCCCCTTTCGTGCTTTTGGTAATTAACAACACATCTGTATGCTCAGATGATGTGTGTGCTTGTACTAATGAAACCTGCTATTTTGCTACCTGCTGGAGTTCTCAGTATCCGTTAGCTATAGTTGCACGCATTCTGCATTGGGTGCCTTTGCCAGTAGATGCTTCTCAAGCTGTAACCTTGTTTAGGCATAAGAGAGATTTTGGCATCACTGCGGCCATTGTAACTGCTATAGCTGTGGCTGCTGCGAGTGCAACGGCTACAGCTGTCTCCATGTCACATACTGTGCAGACGCCTCAGACTTTAAATAACTTGTCGGCTACTACAGCCAGAGCTCTGGATTTACAACAAGTGGCCAATGCACAATTAAAAGGAGGACTGATGCTGTTAAATCAAAGGGTTAACCTTGTGCAGGAGCAGGTTGATATCCTGTGGCAGTTGGCTCAGCTGGGATGTGTTCAAAAATATGAAGGGCTTTGTATTACCACTGTTCAGTATTATAACTATACCCAGGCAGCAAATTTGTCTAAACAACTGTCAAGTTATCTTTTAGGCAACTGGACAGGGGAATTCGACCAATTGATGTTACAGCTACAATCAGCCATTGTCGCGGTAAACTCCAGCCGGATGGATGATGCCCTGTTACAAGATGTTTCCTCCTGGATTTTGACAGCTGTGGATCATTTGAAGGAGGGGGCGGGAATGGGCTCTCTTATCGGTATCCTGGCATTGGTGATCTTGCTGTGCCTGTGGTGCATATGCCGGATTAGGAGCTCGCAGTGCAGGAGTATGGCTATGGTGGTCCAGGCCTTCACTGCCATTGAGGCCGGACAGTCCCCCTACACGTGGCTTGCCACGTTAAAGGAATAGCACAGGGTGTAAGGCAAACGCACTGCACTTGGGAATCACTTCCCAGCGTGAGCCCAAGGAGAGCATGTTGGGTTGCAAGTGGGTTGATGCCCAAGATCCCACCTCTGCAAAAAAGGCATCGGACGGGCCTGGTCGTCACTGGGGAAGGCGCCCCTCAGGCGAAGACCAGTGCAGGGTCCTCTCATTAATGTTTTAGACAGAGGCCCAACCTCTACTCTTACCTGTTGCTTAATAAAACAAAAAGGGGGAGCTATGGAGAGCTGCAGGGGCCGCGACCAAAGATGGCGCTGGCTTCCGCCTTCCGCCTTCCCGATGGCGAGTGCTCTCTGTGAAAAACAACTCCTTATATGGCTATGGCTTGGCTACTGGCTTGCTTCCGTGTTTGCGACCCTATTAGTATATGCCACATGGCACTTCGGGATTGGCCATCCAGGAGGCTTATAACCGGAGCACGGTTGCGGGGGGAGGGAGAAGCTTGCAGATGAGGTTCCTGAATAAACTGCTTTGAGAAGAATCCCGAGTCCTGTCTTCCTTGCTGGTCGAGGTGGTTGAGACAGACATGTAACTGTAAACCCTCTATACATCATTTTACAGTAAAAGTTTAAAAAATATTACCCACATAAATGGAAACAGGGTTTATCTCTATGCATCTGTCTCTTATCTCTGTCTTATATGTGTTTTGACTTCATTTTATCCTTCTTCAGATGAATCTTTCCATCCATTAACAGCTCTAATTCATGGTATCCTCATACATCTGGACCCAAGAAGAAAAGACTTCTATTCTTAATATCCCTGTAGCACATAAAAGGAAAGAATCTGATTGGATCTGTCTGGATTAGCTCAGAATCAATCACCAAACCAATAAATATGGAAATATTTTATTCTTCTTGAGTGAATTTGGATCTTGACATGATGCCAATGAATAAAAATAAAGTTGAGCCCACCTAAACCAATGAATAAAAATTAGTTGAGCCCATATAAACCAAAGGAAAGGGAGAAATTTCCCAAAGGAAAGGGCACTTACCTATTGATAAAAACATAGTAGTACACAAACAGAAATCTGTTCAAAAGGCAAGTTTGTACTTAATGGAATCCAACACTTAAAAATAGAAAACTATATTTGTATTTCTTTACCTTAAAAATAATATAATTTTAATCATATCACGAACTACTAGGGATACTTACAAGATATAAAAGGCCCTCATGATTCTAGATCAGATTATAATAATAATAGTAATATCTAGTCAACACTGAATGATTGGCCAGGAATAACATTAATTGCATTCTTAAAATAAGTCTTCAGGTCAATTACATTTTCAAATGAATATATTGAGACTTAGAGGGTAAGTTTTTTTTAAGTCATTTAGCAAAGTAGTAGCAGAACTTTCTTTGTGTTATATTCATTGCCATGTTATGTGATCTTGTCTGAGATGTTATAAAACATTCTGAAATAGCCCTATTATTTCCAAAGATACCACTTAAGAACTGAAAAAAGTATTAACAGAAGGCTTTATTCTATCTATTTATGTTTATAAATTAATGTATATATTAAGTTGAATGATAATTACTATATAATTTTACTGAGATTATTAGTCCCTGAAAATTTAAACATATTCATCTAAAAGTTAAATTGTAAGAATTTTGAAGACATATTTGCCAAACAAGTTCAGTCCTTGTCTAAATTTTCACAAAATTAGAAATTAGTGGAAAAGAATTTAATGTGCTTTCATCTACTAAAAATGGTAAAATAAAACTCAGTCACTTTTCTATTAGGGTGTTTTCAGAGAAGTTTGGGTAGAATGTTAAGGAGGATATTTTAAATCATTAAAATTAAAATTATCCTTTACAAAGAATTTAAAATTTACCAGTTGTTAGTGGATTATACCTGTAATCCAAGCAACTCAGGAGTCTTAGATCTGAGGATCACAATTTGAAGCCAGCCTAGACAGGAAAGCCTATGAGACATTTTTTGTAGATTATAAGTCTGGAATTCAGGACCTGGGGGCTGTCCCTGAGCTTTCTTGCACAAGGCTAGTGCTCTACCACTTTGAGACATAGTTCCATTTGTCATTTTCAGGTAGTTAAATGGAGATACAAGTCTAATGGCCTTTCCTCACCTCGCTGGCTTTGAATCACAATTCTCAGATCTCAGCCTCTTGAATAGCTAGGATAACAGTTTTAAGCCATCAGAGCCCAGACCTACGAAACTTACGTATCTACAATTCACTACCAAAAATGTCAGAACTGGGGCTGTGGCAAAAATGGTAGAAAACTATTCCCGAGCAAAAATGCTCATGGACAGTGCCCAGTCCCTGAGTTCAAACCCTAAGTCCACACACACACACATACACACACACAGACACACACACAGACACACACACACACACACACACATACACACACACACACACACATTTACCTAGGAATGGTCCATGGCTCACACTTATAATCCTAGCTTCTCAGGAAGCTGACATCTGAGGGTTGTGGTTCAAAGCCAGCCCTGGTAGGAAAGTCCCAGTGAATCTCTTATCTCTAAGTAACCACTTAAAACACAGAAATGGAGCTGTGGCTCAAAGCACTCAAAGCACTAGCCTTGAGCAAAAATGCTCAGGGACAGCACCCAGGCCCTGTGTTCAAGCCCCACAACTTCAGGGAGAAAAAAATACCTGTAAAATGTTTTTCCAGAATTCCTTTCATGTTATCATTTGTCAATCAATAAATACATTTTGAGTATTGTATATTTAAAATATGGCTTAGAGTACGCATTTGATATTTCTGTAGAAGGGGATCCCTTAATAATTAATAATCTCAATAAATAATAATATGGGATCCCTTACCTCACAGACCAAAGAGTGTATGAGAAACAGAAGAAAAGACAAATGCTGAGGAGTGCCACAAGCTATGGAAATGTATAAAAACACCCCAACACAGCCACTGTGCCTTTGAATTTCTGTCTTTGGTGTCTGTGTGAATGCCTACAGTCCTGTATAATTTATCATGTCTCTGTGTATCTGTGCATCTGTCACGTGGATGTGATTGGGTCTTTGAAGAAGCACCATGGAAGATTTTTGTAATACATCATAGCTTCACAATAGAGTCCTGAAGTTTTCCTAGCAAGAAAATAATATAAAAATGAATTACTCTTGATGGGAAAATAAATAATTAAAACTATTTCAACACCATAATAGTGTATGTTAATTAGCATGTATCAAAATAATAAATAATCTGCACTTGATACTTGAGATCAGACTAAAGTACAAGCCTTTTAAAAGTTAAAATTTGAATCTATGTCCCTAAAGATGTACAGCAAATACTTTTTGACAAAAACTACTGGTGGACCCATTGAAACAATAAGATATACAAGTCGTTATGTCAAAAAATGAACTTTACAACTTTGGTGGAGGGGAGGATCGGGTGGGGGGAGGGAGGAGTATGGGAAGCGGAAGCGATGGGAAGGGGAAACAGAGGAGACAACAATGCTTGATAAGAAATGTACTCGTTATCTTGCCCATGAAATTGTAGCTCCTCTGTACGGTATTCTCACAATAAAAAAAAATAAATAACATATTCATGCCCTGTCTACCATTATCTTTCACAAACAGTACAGATCTGTGCAGAGGTAACATTCTTACTGATCAATATACACATAACTTTGAGAACTGAAGGTGCTGCTCAAGTGGTAGAGTGCTAGTCTTAGCAAACTTAAGAACTTGAGATCAAACCAAAAAGGCACTAAGTTTTGAATCAAATTATTTTTCTTATGTACTTTCACAGATTTAAGAAATTCATTGGGTGTTGTTTGCATGGTTATTTTTCCTAATTTTTCTTTCCAAATGAATACCTAGTTAGGTAACTCTAGCACTTTAACAAATAAATTCCAAAATTTGAAAGCTTAGTAGTTTAAGAAATATTATATACTCATCCATTGTATGTGTTCCTGGCTGGAGTGCAGCCTTTTACAAAAATAATTCAAGTACTCAAGCTGTTTTATCAGGTCGGTCACCTGTCTTCTCTGGTAAAGAAGAAACATTTTCTTCACAGGTTTGCGTAAAAGTGAATCACAACACCACCTTTTCCCTTTCCATTGTCTTTGACTTTGCTTAGGCCTGACCTAAGGCACTTACCATCTTACCAGGTTTTGTGTTCAGACTCAGGGCTTGAACTCAGGGCTTAGAAGTTGTCTCTGAGCTGTTTTGCTCAAGGATAGTGCTCTATCACTTGAGCCAAAGCTCCACTTCTGCTTTTTGGTGATTAATTAGAGATAAGTGTCTCAAGGACGGTCCTGCGTGGGTTGACCTTGAACCAGATCCCAGCCTCCTAAGTAGCTAGGTGTGAGCTACCTGCACCCAGCTCATATTCTACGTTTTTTGGGTGAAGAAATGTATAAAAAATTCCTTTAATGAACAAACTTTTCTTACTTTAGCAAGTCAATAAATTTGGAAAATAAAAATGCCTATAGTGAGAAAAAATTATATAACTTACATAAAATATACATTGCAACCCCATTATATATTAAGAATTAAATAAATTGGCTGGAGATTATAATAAATATAAAATTGAAATCATACTTTTTGTTTGTTCATAGGAAAGTGAGCAATGTTTGGGGTTGTAGAGGAGGAGGGTATATATATTTTCCACGGTTTGTCCTTACAAACTTCTGAAAGGCAAATGTTTGCCTCTTGTTGGCTTCTGATTCTAAACTTCACAAATTTTACATAAACTTCAGCTCTTAAACATAGACAATAGTTTGAAATCAAATTTTATAAATCTTGGAAGTGAAGTTTGTATTTTTGGCTAGGTTATCTTTGAATGGCTAGGTCCTTATTTGTATTCCTATTGACTGGCTGGCTCTTTCTTGGACCATGGTTCAAATTTTGGACATGGGGAACAGCTTGAGAGGGGGATTTTTATATCTGCATCTTATCTGTACTATTTCATGCACTTGATCATCACTGCATTTCATCTGGGCTTCAGTATTTCTCTGTGTGCACATTTCCTCTGATGAGACATTTAGGGCTCTGCTTGTTTTCAGGAGACTTTCTACAAAACAGCTTTCTTGTCAGACAGAATGGCATCCATTATCAAATGGATAGGTTAGGCTAATTTGATTGGGCACTTTATTGGTCTCACATTTTTTCTTTGCTTCAATTCCTTGTTTCAGCTGGACCATTACAATAGCCACTGAACAGGTCCCTATCTCCTTGTTATCATCTATCCTTAGCTTAAAGTCTTATTTTTTTGCCTGAAGATTGAAATCTTAATCTTAACCACTTACCTACATTTCCTGGATCTTCATAGTAAGATACCTTAAAATCTTTTCAGATATATGCTTTTCTTGATTCTAACATCAGTCATCTAGCTGACTTAATACAAATATAAATTCAATTAAATTTGTTAGGTATATGAATTGACAGCATCTTGTGTAGTTTCTGAAAGATTCATTAATGCACTCTACCTTCTACTAGATGTATGTGTGCCTCTGTGTGTGTGTGTGTGTGTGTGTGTGTGTGTGTGTGTGTGTGTGTGTGTGTGTGTGTTCTGGGCTTTGAATTCAGTGCCACAGAAATGTCCCATTGCTTTTTGCTTACGGCTGTGCTTTACCACTTATGCCAGAGCTCCATTTCAGCTTTTTGTTGGTTAATTGGAGATAAGCATCTCATAGACTTGTCTGCCTGGACTGGCTTCAAACTGTGAGTATTAGATCTCAACCTCCTGAGTAGCTAGAATTACAGGTTTAAGCCACCAGCAACATCTGGCTTCTAATTTTATTGTCACAGTTATTATTTTATCTTACTAATTATAATGCTTACTCAAATCTTAGCCTTCATTAAAACTTCCCAGATTATCTCTCTTCCTCATGTACCATAGCACAGTATTGAAATTTCTCTTATAAGTGATATTTCCATGTGCCATATATTTATTCTTTTCACTGTTTATTTTCATTCTGACAAAATTGAAATGAGATTTTGTTTACTTTAACAGACCTTATAGTTTCTACAATATTTTTTATAGGTAGGAAGATCTCCATACATTGCAAATATACTTTACGAAGTATAACCACACAATTTTGTTGTTTCAAAGAGAAACACTGTGAAGGTGAGAGAGGATTTTCCTGATAATTGTAAGGGAAAACAATGAAGTATATGGCTGAGAGGAAGCAAACTCCACAAAAATAGAGCTCAGTATTGCAAAGATTACCCTAATTGAATTAGCTGATTTGGTTTTGCTATAACAGAAGCAGCCCTTTGAGTGAAAAGGTTAAGTTAGATAATTTTTTTAGTATATAGAGAGAGTAGAGATCTACAGGGTAGGTGGCACAGTGTGAGATAGTTAGAATTAGCCTCAGTTGACCAGAGCATCAAAGATTTGAAGTAAGCTCCCTTCTACTGAGTGCTTGGGATGGAGAATCCGAGCAGATGTTGAAGACGTTGCCTGCTGTGATATACAGGAGTTTGATAGGAAATGTCCCAAACCACAGGCCTGTGCCACTTCTAGAGTGTAAACCCTTGCTTTGCTTCACTCCTTCCTTAGTCAAGAAATTCTCAAGTTGTGGCTTTCATGGTCTGCACATCTTTGTGGTTCCTTTCCCTCTCTCATCTTTTAATGTTAGGTAGCTATTTTCAGAATGGTTTATTCCTCCTTCCACACCTCTAAAGCACCCATGTTCTCAACTATGAAAATTTTATCCAGTATGTGAAGGAAGGACACTTTTAAAGATGATGTCGTATTGTCTACTGGATGTGGTCCTGTGGCAGGCAGGCCAGGAGGTTGAGTAAGCCAGAATCTGCACAGGGTACATGCACACTGCAGAGGATCCATGAGAAGAAGACAATGCATCCTGACCCAGTCCTAGTTTAGGCTCTCCTCTACTCTCACCACTTGAGAAGCCATTCATTTAAAAACTTAATACTAGCACAGAATGACCATATCACACATGCTCCATAACAAACATGTCATGTGGAAGAAATCCAGAATTTACAGCCAAGAGATGGAGAGTTGAGGAATGATTCCTGCTTAACACTAGTACTATAACTCTTATATCAACCCTCTATCTAAAGTAATCAAAGACAGTAACAGAGCTTGGGTTGTAGTTCAGTGGCCGAGCACTGACCTATCTTGTCTGAGACCCCGAACTTGATTTCAGTACTGAATAACAGAGTCCAGACAGTGACAATCACTGAATAAGGATGATATGAAGACAAATGTGAAATCGCATGGGAAACTTTAATCACTTGTAATGTCTTGCCTTTTATTATGAAGACACACTCTTTATTTCCTATATGTTATCCTCTAACATCATGGAGATTTGACTGTTTCATTAAACATCATTCTGCATGTAATTAATTTTTTTTGTAATCATGATTCCAGTTTTTGGTGGCCATATCACCTCATGAAAAGTATTATTACTTTAAGAAAAACAAATAAAAGGATTTTGTTTTTTAAATTAAGAAAATTATCTAGACATGACAAACACTTGTGAGGCAATCTGTATAATTTGGAGTGCAGGAACATTCAACTATGTATGATTTAATTGATTATGGAAGAACTTCATTTTGGAATGCTATGTTACCTTAATGTATTTAATTTCATAAAGAAGATGAGGGGAAAATACCAGACTTTTGATCCAGCTCAACAACTTCTGATATTTATGACTGCTGGAAAGTCACATAATGTCTTTGGGTTTAATTTTATTTGCGAATCACTCAGAATAAATATTATTTAAACATTTAAGTTTCATTATAGTTTTAAAATCTAGACTATTTTAAATTATTATAATTGTTCTGTATGCTGATTCTAGGTCTTTAACTCAAGGCCTAGGCACTGGCCTCTACAACTTGAGCCTTAGCTCCACTTCTTGCTTTTTAGTGGTTAACTGCAGATCAGAGTCTCACAGACTTTTCTGTCTGGGATTGCTTTGTAATGTAATCAGCCTCTTGAGTAGTTAGGATTACAGGTGGGAGCGACTAATACCCAGCAATTACTTTAAAAGTGTGTTTTCTAGGGTTTTTTTTCTTTTATTAAGTTAATAAATACTTGGCTGTGATTAACTTCCCCAGCACCATGAAAATAACACCCCAAATAATGATATTCATAAAATAAAGTTGTCAAGATGAAAAGAGCAACTTTTCAAACAAAGTATTAAAATGTAATTGACTTTGGAATAACCTGCCTAAGCATGGCTCTCAAATTCTACTAAAAGCAACATTCTTGAGACTGCTTGCTTAGTGTGCAAATTATCATCATCATTAAAAGATCAGTGACCATGTGGAGCCTTCATGATTAATGAATTTTATGGCCAAAGGGAGAGATCATAGTTAATTGGCCTGGCAGACCTCTTTACTTCTGCCTCTTTTGGGGAAGAGCTGGATGCAGAGGTGCTTCCTTGAGGGGCAGGCAGGGGTCCTCCTGTTGTGGAGGCCACACTCTTCATCTGACCCCATGATCTCATCTACCTCCTCTCTTCTTGTTGAAACTGAGGGAAGGACATTCTTTGAAAGACAAGGAGAAGCCGGGCGCTGGTGGCTCATGCCTGTAATCCTAGCTACTCAGGAGGCTGAGATCTGAGGATCGCGGTTCAAAGCCAGCCGGGGCAGGAAAGACCGTGAGACTCCTATCTCCAATAAAACCACCAGAAAACCGGAAGTGGCGCTGTGGCTCAAGTGGTAGAGTGCTCGCCTTGAGCTGAAGAGCTGAGGGACAGCGCCCAAGCCCAGAGTTCAAGCCCCACGACCGACAAAAAAAAAAAAAAAGAAAGACAAAGAGATTATGGTCCCAAGAGAAGGTTAGATAATTATACTTGGTTGCTGATGGAAAGCAAAATAGGAAAATATGAAAATAAAATACTTTGCAAAAAGGAAGACAAAAGTAATAAGGGAGACCTAATTGCCCTGGCTAGGTAGTTAGGGACATAAAAAGGCAGCTGGAATGAATGACAACACGACAAGAACTATGATACTGTGCAGAATGTCCCTATTGTTCCATCAGTAACTGGTCTCAGATGTCTTAGCGCACTCCCCTGACATGTGCTGGAGTGGAGCACCTGTCTCCCCATCCATGGTCATGGAAGGACCCATTCCCAGTCATGATCCCAGTGGAGGGCCCAATAAAAGAAAATCCCAGCTCATAGGAGTCTCTTCTCGGTTTTTCTTACGTTTTCTCTGCTTCAAGCACTTTTCTGCCCTTTAATCTTTATTTTTTGTACCAGTACTGGGGTTTGAACTTAGTTCCTGAACACTGTACCTTAGTGTTTTTGTTCAAGAATAATGCTTTGCCATGCAATTCACAGCTCCATTTGTGGCTCTTTGGTGGTTAACTGTAGATACCAATCTCATGGACTTTCCTACCTATGCTGGCTTTGAGTCATGATCCTCAGATCTCAGCCTCCTGAATAGCTAGGTTACAAGGATGTAATCAGCAGAGAAGAATTCAGACCTACGTGATATTAGAAATGCAAATTGCTTACTGGAAAACTCCACACACTTTCTTTTTACACATAACTTCTTTGCTTTTTCTTGTTCCTAACGTAGTAGAAAAGATCGTCTCTTGGTTTCCTACCACTTGATTTCACAGGGACTCAGTTTCTTTGTATAAAAAACATTTCTACTTGTAAAGATTCTTCAAGTGAGGAACTCCACAATTTCCTTAATTTTAATGAAAAGGAATACAAAAAGGTTATTGGTGAAGTCTCAAGATTAAAGCAGTGGTGGATTAAATTAAGTGTAGAGAATTTGAAAAGGTAAAGCAGAGATAGTTAGGAAGTCTGATCTTATTCAAGTGATCTTTGATCAAGTCAGCAAAACCTTAGAGGAATTAAGACTGTCTGACCTGTTCATGCCTTTCTGGTCACTATTTTCCTTTCCTGGACTCTTAGATTTTCCTCCTCTATGTTAGTGCTATTTTTTTTTCTGCTGCTGCTTTTGGTTTGTTTAACTATTGAGAAAATTCTTTTCCAGGACCTCTTCAGTGTTTTCCTTTCTGTTAATTCTTTCCCTTCTTAAAAAGTTGTCCTGAATTCTCTTGGGATATTATTTTCCTGTTTATTTCCCTACTTTCTTAACTAAGTCCCTAAGAAAACATTTCGTGTCCTATATTCCTTGTTCTCTATTAATTCTTCATCAGTCTCTATCTGCGGTCTGGCTCCTCAGAAGCAGACTCTGGGACATGGATTCAAATGCAAATAGCTTACATGGAAAATGATCCTGGGTCATACAACAGGAGAGGCACAACAGTGAGATAGGAAGAAGGCAGCCATTGAGGGTATGCGGTCAAAGCTGATGCTGATGATTTTCAACTATTTGTCTCCAGCTTGTATCTCAGCTTCAGAGTCCAAATTCACAAAACTTCTGAAACCCAACTGCTACAAACATTGGCATAAGGAAAACATCCAAGTCCTAGCACTCCTAATCCATGAATATGTTGACATTGAATAAATTACTTCTCCAAGTTCCAGGCAATGCTCATGCAAGAACAGGGACAATAACAATGACATCAATATAAATGTTTTAATTATGAAATGAGGTTGTTTATGTTAAGCAGTAAGAGGCGTGCCTGTTACACTGGAAGCAGTAAATACTCACTCAGGATCTGTCAATGCTGATGACACAAACCAATTTCTTTTCTTACTTTTTAAAAATTAGAAACTCACTATTTATTAATCCCAAATGAAATAATGTCTCTGGTCACCGTCTTTGAGATTTGCATATGCCATTAAGAGAGAGGTTTATGAGGAAACTTTAAAGTTGGTAAAATGATGGCACTGACATCACCCAAATCTACAGGTCTATACTAACATCTCCCCACAAACTAATTTCCTCTTACACATTCCAAGTCTTTGTTAATAGCAATTCCATCTATCACTTGCATCAGAAATTTTAAAATGCTACCAGAATCGTTCTCACTTTCAACATGAGGCACCACATCCTACCAACTCTGACTCTCACATACTTCTTAAAATTGTCATATCCTCTACATCCTTCTTTTTCTGCCTAATGCTAGCCCTCAGAATGCCTTGCTTATATTAGAATGCTTTGGAGGGTTATAGTATCTGATACAAAATAATCACTTAATAAATGTTTGAATGAATAAATATCATCAAATCATTTCTAATACAGCAAATGATACCATACTACTCTGGCTGCTTTGGAGTTGCCCTAGATTTCACATTTTAACCTCTACCCTTTAACTTCTACCTTCAAATATACCTTGATTCCAAGTGGCTTTTAACACCACCCCTCATCTGTCCACCTAGACTTTGTTCCTCTTGACTTTTAAGGTGCCAAAGCATTTATTAGTCTCACTATTGAAAGGCCACCAATGAAAGATCTTCTCATCTGCTGCAGGGGACCACGTGGAGGCAAGCAGGCACAGCAGACACGTTATTACAAAGTTTATTAGATGAGCCATATTTCCCCCAAGAGGGAGCACATGGCACCTGTCCAAATGCAGGTAGCAGGAGGTTCTGGGGCAGGAAGTGAGGTAGGTGGGAGATCACGTGGGACCTGGAAGAGAGAGAAAGGGAGGGGCCAGCTGTAAGGCGGGAACTCCGGGGCTGAGAGGAGCTCAGGTCTGGGTGGAGCTGAGGACGAAAGGTGAGCAATATGCTTACAACTAGGACTTTTTATGTTATCTTTCTGTGTTCTCTATTGACTTGTCTAACATTATTGTTTCACCTGTCCATTCCCTCACCTTGTTTTGGTCATATTCACCTCTGTGACATACTACCAACAAACAAAACCCTCAGTCTTTGCAATTGTAGTTTTCCTGCTTGGACCACTCTTTCTCTGGGTCTTCACCAAGCTGTAAATTTACAGTAGTTTATCTTATTTTTTATGGGTCTTTGGGTTAGAACTCATGGCCTGGGAGCATTTGTACTCCAAACTACCATGCTACCACTTGAGCTACAGTGCCACTTCCAGTTTTTTGGTGTTCAATTGGAGATAGGCGTTCCATGGACTTTCTTGCCTAGGTTGGCTTCAAACCATGATCCTCAGATCTCAGCCTTTTGAATAGCTAGGATTACAGGCATTAACCACAAGTGCCCAGCCATAGTTCAAAGTTTTAATTTCCCACAATTATCTCCTTCTCTGTATTTTTACATCTTACTGCCTTTCTCCATCTTAGAATGTAAGCTTCTTAACATAGAATTTATGGGTTCTTTTGATTGTCATCTAGATCTTAAGACCAAAGTTAGCATATACCAGCACCTCAATAAATATTTGTTAATAAATATTTATTGATTACGGTTTAAAATGAGCACTCAATGAGATGTACAAGACGTTATATCAAAAACGTACTTTACAATTTTTGGAGGGATAGGATGACAGGAATTTTAAGGGGAAACAAAGGAGGAGGCAACAATGCTTGACAAGAAATATACTCTCATTACCTTGCTCATGTAATATCAATATCAATAGGAAAACATCAATTATCTTTTATAGGTAAGAATAGGAAATTAACCTGGAGAATTAGAAAACTGATTAAAATGATAGTTCCACCTTCTCCTTTTTTGAAAATTCCTTTATTGGGTTTGCGGTCAAGATGGTGGAGGAGAAGCTGGAGGCTAAACAAGCTCTCACATAGAAAGCAGTTTTAGAGTTCCAGTGAACAGTCCTAAGCCAGACAGTCACACCAAATGTGCCATCACAGGACAGAGATTTAGGCCACAGAGGGAAAATCTAGGCAAGGAGACAGATCTGAGCTCTTGCCAGAAGCCGCTGCCACCCGGCGGCAGCAGTGGCAGTGGTGGCCGAACCCGCCATACCTGAATCACACAGAGTCCCGGAGCAAGGAGCCAGACACAGAGGGTGAGCAGATTCTACTCAACACCAGCAACAACCGACAAGGAGCAGACATCTTCATCCTGCAATTCACAGACCAGAGATGACCCATGAACCAAGACTCGGCAAGAGTAGAAGCCTGACATCCTTACTCTTTCTCAGGGAGCAAAGGAGAGAAGGCCACCACTCCCCCCCCCAGTACCAGAGATCTCCATCTTGGATACCGACAAAGCTCAGCGGAGCTGCTAGCTCCAACTCAGGCCTTGGAAGAAAAGTAGAGTCATTTAGCAGGTCACAAGAACCTAAACTGACCTGCCAGACTCAGCTCCACCCAGGAAAAACTCACCCAGCTCGAGTGCCAGCCCTAGGACTGGCTTTCTTCACTGGGTAATCAGAGCCAGAGGCTGCCCCTCCCTTTAGCAGCCTTGACAATCAATTGAAATTCAGTAAACAGAAACCCTGAGAATGGATCTGTGAGTTTCTCACAAACCAGCCCCCGGGAAAAGCTACTGTTTGCTGAAAGGCCTCAACTCTACCCAGAACCTAACCTCACACAGCATCTCCAAACTTGAGGAAAAAGCCATCTTCCTCTTTTATGATACTCAAAGCATATCTCCCTCACATTGAACTAACCTGGAAGGAGGATCGCAAAATCCTGGGTAAAGCAGAGCATGTTTCTGCCTGTTCCAACAAACTGACTTAAGAAACCAACCAAGCCACAGGACCATAAGCAGACCAGAGACTCCAACAAGAGGGTGCTTACAGCCACAAGGAAGATACAGGACTTTTCCCAATCTTCCCAAAAAAATCAAAGAACTTTTTTTTTCTTCTTTTTTTTTTTGTACCTTTTATAAAAAAAATTTTTTTCCTTTCTAAAACTTTTTTTAATTTTAAATTTTTACCATTTTTGAAAACAAATTCTAGCAACCTTTTTTCTTATTATAATTGTTATTTTAGGAGTACATATGTGTGTGCGTTTTTCTTTCCTTTTTTTCTTTCTTTTTTTAAAAAAAATTCTTTTTGTTTTTTGTTCAGCTCTACTTAACTTCTGATCTTTTTTTCTTTCTTTCTTACCCTTTTCACCTTTTCTTCTCTTTCATTCTTCTTTATGTGACTTAATTGTTGTTCCGCACATCCTCAGATAAACCCATAGTTGACTATGAGACCCTATCCACCATGGTGTACACACTTAATCAAAACCTCTGAGACTCAAATTCCTTAATAGCAGTACTACCTCTTTATACCGATATAATATATTAAGGATTTTTATTTTTAAATTTTTCACATCTCCTTTATATCCCCCTCCCTTCTCTCATTATATTCACGTTCTTCTCTGAATAGTTTGCATTCGTTCTGCATAATATTTTTAATTTTTACTTTTCTATTTTTTCTGGTCTCTTTTTTTCCCTTTCTCTTTCTTCTTCTTTTCTCTCTGTCTGCTTTCATCCTATCCAACCTATTTCCTGCTTTGAGATTAGGACTTAGTTAACTCTCCCTGTGCCTTCCCACATCATTCTCTTCCTATTTTTTACCCACATCTCTCCCTAACCCTAATAATTTATGGTTTTCCAAATTCTTTACGGTTCGGAGCCCATTAATTAATATATAGTTGTTTAATGTTGAATAGATGTATCTGTTGAACTAGACTGTATCTGCAGACTATTGAGTGTGCAAATTCAGACTTTGGTTGATGCTTGCCTTAAGTTAGTGGTCCAGCAAAAAACTGGTGTTATTTTCATCCCAAATGGGCAGAGTAAGCCGGAAAACCACAAGAAAAATGGCAACTGCAGGTGTCACAATTCCCACTCATGATTATCAGGGGACAGAACACATAATGAATAATCCAGAGGAGAGTTTCCAAATAGCTCTACAAACACTGTTGGAAAACATGATAAATAAAAAGATTGAAAACATACAAAGGACTCTGTATGAGCGTGATAGGGAGAGAGAGGAGGCAAACAAAAGGTCAATTCAGGAAAAGATTGAAAACCTAAATAGGACTCTGTATGAGCATGATAGGGAGAGAGAAGAGGCAATCCACAGGAATATACAGGAATATCATGAGTGAGAGGAAGCTACTCAAAAACTGATACAGAATTTGCATGAGCAGCTTGAGAATACTCAAAGAGAAAGGCAAGAATGGCATGAACAGGCTGAGAACACTCAAAGAGAACTACAGGAATGGCGTGAATGGGAGGAAGCTAAGGAAAGAGTAATACAGGAATTGAGAGAGCAGGATGAGAATGCACAAATATCACTAAAGGCATTCATGGGATCCATTAACAAAGAGCTGAAGGAAGTCAGGGATACCACAAAGGGAATGCTGAATGGAACCCAAGAGAAGGAATGGGAGTCCAAGGAAAACATAAACAATCAACTAAGTGACTTGAGAATAAACACTGAGCAACAAATTAAGGAAGTAAAGAAGTTCATACAAGATCTAAAACAAAGCTTCAACAAAGAATTTGAAGCCATCAAAGCTGACCAATTAGAAGGAAAAGAACAAAAAACAAAGTAGAGAGTCTTGACAGCAGGTTAATCCATGCAGAAGATAGAATCTCGGGGATTGAAGACACTTTAGATATTATAGAGAAAGAACATACAACCTTCCAAAACTAGTTCAATTAATATGATAGATCTATCCAAAACTTGGAAGACTCAGAAGGCCTAATCTAAGGATAATCGTGTAGAGGAACACCTAGAAACAGAAGTTAATGGTCTAGAAAATTTGTGTAACAGCATCCTATCAGAGAATGTCCCAAATATGCAAAAAGATAGGCCTGTTCAGATACAAGAAGGTTTTAGAACTCCAGATAGACGAGACCAGAACAGGACATCCCACCATCACATTATAATCCACACAGGAACAACTCAGACCAAGGAAAAGATCCTTAAAGCTGTCAAGGAGAAAAGATTAATCACCTATAAAGGGAAACCAATTAGAATCACCTCAGATTTCTCAGCAGAGACAATCAAAGCAAGAAGAGCCTGGAATGATATATGCCATGCCTTAAAAACAAAGAACTCTGAACCAAGAATACTGTACCCAGCTAAACTCTCCTTCATAACTGGAGGCTAAATAAAATCTTCCATAGCAAAGAAAAATTGAAATAATACATCTCCACGAAACCAGCCCTACAAAAGATTCTTAAAGATGTCCTACACATAGAAAACCAACAAGACCACAATGTAGGCCAAGAAATTGCACTCAAACTGTGAATCCAAGAACCATAGGAAGAACCCAGTTATCACAGCCCTTAAGAAGGTATAACATGGCAGAAACTCCCAAATACCTCTTAGTCCCATCTCTTAACATTAACGGACTTAACTCTCCAATTAAGCGACATAGACTGTCTAGTTGGATTAAAAAACAAGATCCTTCTATCTGCTGCCTTCAGGAGTCACATCTTGCCCGTAAAAACAAACACATTTTCAAGGTGAAAGTCTGGAACAAAATCTACCAAGCAAAGGGCCCCCATAAACAGGCAGGAGTTGCAATCCTAATAACATATAAAATAGACTTCAAATTAAAATTTGTGAGAGGAGATAAAGAAGGTCTTTACATACTAATGAAGGGATCTCTCCTTCAGGAGGATATTACAATTCTAAATATCTATTCGCCAAACAACGGAGCACAAAAATTTATCCAAGAAACATTACTTTCCTTCAAATCCCTCACAGATCCAAAGACATTAATTGTTGGGGATTTTAACACACCACTCTCCCCACTAGATAGATCAACTTGGCAAAACCTCAACAGAGAAACCGCAGATCTAAACAGCTGCATAGATCAACTAGATTTAAGAGACATCTACCAAATATTTGACCCAATAGCATCAGAATGCACGTTCTTCTCAGCAGCACATGGAACATTTTCTAAAATAGACCACATTTCAGGCCACAAAGAAGGTTGTCCAAATACAGAAATGTTGAAGTTATACCTTGCATTCTCTCTTACCACAAGGAAATAAAATTAGAACTCAACATCAAAAGCCACCAAAGAAAGTCCGGTAACACATGGAGGCTGAACAACACACTGCTGAATCACAAGTGAGTCATGGAAGAGATTAGAAAGGAAATTCAAATGTTCATGCTATTCAACAAAAATGAACACACAAATTACCAGCTCCTCTGGGACACAGCAAAGGCAGTACTCAGAGGCAAGTTTAGAGCTCTGAGCTCCTACATCAACAAATTGGAGAGATTTGAAACCAACAATTTAATGGCACATCTAAACCGACTTGAAAAAGAGCAGCAAGATAAACCCAAATCCAGTAGAGGGAAAGAAATAATTAAAATTAAATCAGAATTAAATGAATTAGTTTCCAAAAAACTATAGAATGAATTAACTAAACAAAGAGTTGGTTGTTCGAAAAAATTAACAAAATTGACAGACCCTTAGCAAATCTTATCAAAAAAAGAAGAGAACACACACAAATAAATAAACTCAGATATGAGAATGGAAACATCACCACAGAAACAACCAAGATTCAGAACATTATAAGGGAATACTTCTCAAAACTTTATGCTAATAAGTTTGAGAACTTGGCAGAATTGGGCCTTTTTCTAGGAAATATTGACATGCCAAAACCAAACTAGGATGAGTTAAACCATCTTAATAGGCCCATATCAAGCACTGAAATAGAAAGAGCAATAAGAGCCCTTCCATCTAAGAAATGTCCAGAACCAGATGGTTTTACAGCGCAATTCTACAAGGCCTTCAAAGCAGAGCTCACGCCAATATTCCTCCAACTCTTCAATGAAATCACAAAAGAAAGATCACTACCGAACACATTCTATGAAGCCATCATAACCCTCATCCCAAAACCAGGTAGGGACTCATCAAAGACAGAGCACTATATACCTATTTCTTTGATGAACATTGATGTAAAACTTCTCAACGAAATTTGGCCAATCGACTTCAACAATTCATCCAAAAAATCATACACCATGATCAAACAGGGATGATAATCAGGGATGCAAAGCTGGTTCAATATACACAAATCAATGTATATTATTCATCACATCAAGAGGAGCAAGGATAAGAACCACATGGTTATCTCAATAGATGCACAAAAAGCATTCAACAAGATCCAACACCCCTTTATGATGAAGGTTTTGGAAAAATTAGGAATCCATTGAACATTCCTCAATACAATAAAGTCTGTATATGAAAAACGTACAGCCGGCATTATACTTAATGGTGAAAAACTAAAGTCATTTCCTCTTAACTCAGGAAAAAGACAAGGATGTCCACTCTCTCCACTTCTCTTCAATCTAGTATTAGAATGCCTAGCTACAGCAATAAGACAAGATGGAAACATAAAGGAGATCCAAATAGGGAAAGAAGAAGTAAAACTCTCCCTCTTTGCAGATGGCATGATCTTGTATTTAAAGGATCCCATAGACTTTACTCCCAAATTTCTCAAGCTGATTCAAAACGTTGGCAATTTAGCAGGATATAAAATTAACCCCCAAAATCAATGGCTTTTCTGTATGCACACAATGAGAAAAGTGTGGCTGAAATTAGAAATGCAACTCCATTAGTAATAGCCCCACAAAAAATAAAATACCTACGAATTAGCTTAACGAAAGAAATGAAGGACTTCTAAGATGAAAACTATTAAAATTTGAAAAAGGAAATCAAACAGAACTTAGAAAACGACAAAATCTCCCATGCTCCTGGATTGGAAAGATTAACATCGTGAAAATGGCAATACTTCCCAAGGCTATCTACAAATTAATGTGATACCTATCAAAATTCCAACCTCATTCTTCAAGGAAATAGAAGAGGCAATCCAACAATTCATAAGGAACAATAAAAGACCCCGAATAGCAAAAACACTCTTCAATGGAAAGAACTCTGCTGGAGGAATATCAATACCAAATTTCAAACTCTACTATAAAACCATAGTAATCAAAACAGCTTGGTATTGGCATAAGAACAGACCTCAGGACCAATGGAATAGAATTGAAAACCCAGAAATGAACCTACAGACCTATAGCCATCTGATCTTTGATAAGGGAGCTAAAATATAGAATGGAAGAAAGACAGCCTCTTCAGTAAATGATGCTGGCAAAATTAGTTAACTACTTGTAGAAAACTAAATCTAGAACCTTATATATCACCCTGCACCACAATCAACTCCAAATGGATCAAAGACCTCGGAGTCAAAGCAGACACAATGAAACCATTACAGGATGGAATAGGAGAAACCATAGGTCTCCTTGGGGTAGGCCAATATTTTCTTAATAGAGACCCGGACACACAACAAATCAAAGAATGGTTGGACAAGTGGGATTGCATGAAGTTGCAGCGCTTATGCATGGCAAAGGACAGCTAGCAAGATCAATAGAAAGCCCATGGATTGGCAGAAGATCTTCACTAGCCATACAAGGGACAAGAGTCTCATATCTAAAATATACTTGAAACTCAATAAATTAAATCCCCCAACAACAAATCCTCAAAGAAACAACTGCCCAATAAATAAGTGGGCTAATGACTTGAAGAGAAACTTCTCTGAAGAAGAAAGAAGGATGGCCAATAGACACATGAAGAAATGCTCAACCTCCCTAGCCATAAAAGAAATGCAAATCAAAACAACATTGAGATACCACCTCACCCCAGTTAGAATGGCAAAAATCAAGAACTATAATAACAACAGATGCTGGATGGGATGTTGACAGATGGGAACCTTACTTCATTGTTGGTGGGAGTGTCAACTTTTTCAACCACATTGGAAAGCAGTAAGGAGGTTCCTGAAAAGACTTCATATAGAGCTCCCCTATGATCCATCAATTCCACTTTTGGGCCTTTGCCCAAATGTTTACAAACAAGACCACACTAAAGCTACCAGCACAACTATGTTTATTTCAGCATTATTTACCATAGCTAAGATATGGAACCAACCCAGATGTCCCTCAGTAGATGAATGAATCAAGAAAATGTGGTATATATACACAATGGAATTCTATGCCTCCATCAAAAAGAATGACATTGCCTCATTTGTTAAGAAATGGAAAGGCTTGGAAAACATTATACTTAGTAAAGTAAGCCAAGCCCAAAGAAACATAGGTCCCATGGTTTCCCTTATTTGAAATATCTAGTATATGTATGAGTCAAGCAAAAAAGGTCAGGTAATGTGATCTTAGGAAAACGAACCATTAGATATGTATTTCAATTTTGTTTTTATTTCATGGGTTTGTTTCTCACGCATTTATAAGATTATCTCTTTGTTGCTTTGTATGTCCCTCCCCCACAGTATCACCCCTGCTTTCACTATATTTGATGTCGGTATAATTTGTGGAGGAGAAGGGGAAAAAAAAGTTGTTTAAGGATACAGATGGACCCGTTGCAACAATGAGAAGTACAAGTTGTCATGTATAAAACGAACTTAACAACTTTGTTGGTGGTGGGGAGAATTGGGTGGAGGGGCGGGGTGAGGCTGGAAAGGGATGTGAAGGGTAAACAAAGAAGGAGGCTGCAATGCTTGATAAGAAATGTACTCATTATCTTCCCCATGTAATTGTAACCCCTCTGTACAGTATGTTCACAACTTAAAAAAATAATTGTTTGAAAAGCTATAAAAGATAAATCCTTACCTAATTTGACTAAAAGGAAAGATAAATCCAAATAAATAAAAGTAGTGATAAAAACATACGCAGCACAAAAATACCAATGAAATCAATACAATCATGAAGAAATTCTTTGAAAAATCGATATTCAAGCAAATTGGAAAACCTAAAATATGGGTACATTTCTAGATACATTGACCTACCAAAATTGAGCCAATAGGAAGTAACCACTTAAATAGACTTAAAACAAATGATTAGATTAAAGCCTTAATAAGCAGTCTAACAAAGAAAAGCCCAAGAACTGATGGATTTACTGCCAAAATCTACCAGACTTCTAAAGAAGAATTACCATTAGTACTCCTGTACCTATTGGTGAAATAGATGAAAAAAGAAAAACTACCAAACTCATTCTATGGAACCCATATTATACTAATTCCAAAGCCAGATAGGGTGACTAGAAGAAATGAACTTATAGACCACTTTCTGTACTGAAGATAGGTCCAAATATTCTAAACAAATACTTACAAACAGAACTCATCAACATATTAATAGATCAGTTGAGTATCAGTGGCTCACACCTATAACCCTGCCACTCAGGAAGCTGAGATCTAAGGATCATAGTTTAAAGCTAGGCAGAAGAGTAAGATTTTACCTCCAATTAACCAGCAACCAAGCTGAACTAGCAGTGTGATTCCAGTGGTGGAAGGTCATCCATGAACGAAAAAGCTGAGTGAGAGCAAAAGGCGAGTTCAAGTTCTAGTGCTGGAAAAATAAAAAAACAAAAACAAAACGCAAACAAAAAATATACAAAAAAAAAAACAAAAATTCTCTCACTTTTGGATCAAGTTGGCTTCATTCCAGGAGTGCAAGCGTGGTTTCAATTGTAATTTATCATCTGTAATTTTAATTGTAATTTACCATCTAAACAGAATCAAAGCTCAAATCCCATGATCATTTCAGTTGTTACAGAAAAAAAAGCCTTTGACAAAATTTAGTGTACTCTTATGATTAAAAAACGCTCTGAAGAAAGTAGGAATACAATCTTTAGGATATCTATGACTTCATACATTGATCCTATTTTTGGTGGTGAGAACATTCTTTCTTGTGGAGGTTGCTAAATATTCAATAAAGAGTTTCCTCTGTTTTCAATTTAAAAAATTCCTTTATTGCTAATAAAATGCAGGATAGTTAAAGAAATACGAAAATTTCCTAAGGTAAAGCAAATTGCTATATGTTTGCTGGGATAAAATGCCCAGCAGCAAACTTAAGGGAAAAAAATCAAATAACAATGGTGAATTCAAAGACCACCTTCTGTTATTCAAATCACTTAGTAGACAAAGAACCATTTAACATAATATATATTGAATATTCTTTCATCTCTCAATAAATTACCACAATACTGACACCTTCATGAAATAGAGCATTCCCAGTTTAACTACTTTGATGACTGAGTTGAAATTAGATGAAAGGGGTGGGGGTGTAATTGACAGATGTTTCTGGTTTAGGGGCCGAAAGTTGCTCTGGAAATTGCAGTTGTCATATCCATGTCATACCTGCACCTTGCACTTGTCCTGGAAATTCTTAGCAAGTTCTCTTGATTTCCCTTGAGAATCCCTGTACTAAAAACAGCTCTTATGGTAAACTTGAGCTGAGAAACAAATTGTCTCAAGAACACTCCCATGATTTCCATTACCAGAGTATACTGCTCCTTTTAATTATAGCACAGAGATTTATTTTGAGATATATAAGGGGAAGAGAAGCTACAAGAATATTTTTAAGGACAGGGACAAGAGAATGATCCTGTCAAGTTTGGCACTGTCATGATTGAGGGGAGAGCTTTAGGCCACATGGTGTGATAATTTGGCAACATAAACCTCTTTTTTATTTCTACTTAGGTCAATAATGACAAAATAGAATATGTGAACTTTTTAAAGGTAAAGATTTCAGGTTCATATGTCAATGCCAAACTTAAACAAAAATACACATATATTTTGAATTGCTTATATAGCAAAAAGCCTAGCAACATTGTTATGTTTGTTTCCCTGAAGTGTAAAAGGACAAATTTGACATATTTGAAAAATTAATGATGGAGGAGAAGCCTGGTGTCTCATGCCTGTAATCCAATCTACTGAGGAGGAAATATTGGGAGGGCTGTGGTTCAAGGTCAGCCTGAGTAAAAAGTTGGAGACACTCCATCTCAATCAATTAAAAACTGGGTGTAATGACTCATTCCAAGTTTAAGTGGGAAAGATAAACAAGAGGGCTGTGGTCTAGAATAGTCCAGGCATAGATCAGAGGACCTCTTTAGAAAAATAACTGAAACAAAAACAACTTGGGGAATGGCTCAAATGGTACAACACTTGCAGGGCAAAACCATGAGCTCAAATTGCAGTACTGAAAAAAAAGAAATGAAAAATTATATTTTTTGTTTATTCTTACAAAATATTGAAAATTGCCATTTTCTTTTTGATATCAGATTGACATAAAAACGTACAAAATATTTGGCTATGATGGTAGAAAATTCTAGCTGTTGACATCAAATTTTTCTGTTCTTTCTAGGCATCCAGCTAGACCGTATTTATTGCTGACAGTATCTTAAAGTTACTGCAAAGTGACTCCAGTCAATAGAATGAGAGCAAAGAAAATGCATAGTCCTTTAGGGCCAGTCCATAACAGGTACCTTGTGTAGTTGTCTCTGTCCCTTTCCCTTCAGGTTTGACAAAAATGAAAACAATGTTGTTTTTTTTTAATTTAATTTAATTTTATTTGTGAACATACTGTACAGAGGAGTTACAATTACATGGGCAGGATAATGCATACATTTCTTACCAAGCATTGCAGCCTCCTCCTTTGATTACCCTTCACATCCCTTCCCAGCCTCCCCCCTCCCCCCCAATCCCAATCCTTCTCCTTCCCTCCCCTTCCCCCCCCCCCCGCACCGACGTTGTAAAGCTCGTTTTGGAAATGAAACTTGTACTTCTCATTGTTGCAACAGGCCCACCTGTATCCTTAAACAACTGGTTTTTCCCCATCTCCTCCACAAGTTATACTGACATCAAATATAGTGAAAGCAGGGGTTATACTGTGGGGGAGGGACATACAAAGCAACAAAGAGATAATCTTATAAATGCGTTAGAAACACATGCATGAAAGAAAAAATCATTAAAATACATATCTAAGGGTTCATTTTCTTGACATCACATTATCTGACCTTTTCCGCTTGACTCACACATATACTAGATATTACAAATAAGGGAAACCATGGGACTTATGTTTCTTTGTGCCTGGCTTACTTCACTTAATATAATTTTTTCCAAGTTTTTCCATTTCCTAACAAATGGTGCAATGTCATTCTTTCTGATGGAGGCATAGAATTCCATTGTGTATATATATAACACATTTTCTTGATCCATTCATCTACTGAGGGGCATCTGGGTTGGTTCCATATCTTAGCTATGGTAAATAATGCTGCAATAAACATAGTTGTGCTGGTAGCTTTAGTGTGGTCAGCAATCCCACTTTTGGGCATTTACCCAAATGTTTACAAAGAAAACAATGTTTTTGAAAACAACTTAATGAAATTGTTAAAGCCACAGGATAAAAAATATGAATGGTAGGAAGTTATTTTTCAATCAGGCTTTGACATCAGTGAAGGAAAATTTCTCTCAAATGGAGCCTCTGAGATATGGGAATTTATTTTTATTTTATTTTAATTTTTACTTTTTGCCAGACCTGGGCTTGAACTTAGGGTCTGGGCACTGTATCTGAGCTCCTTCTGCTCAAGGCTAGTGAGCACTTGAGCCACAGTGCCACTTCTGAATTTTTCTGTTTATGTGATACTGAGGAATCAAACCCAGGGCTTTATGCATGCAAGGCAAGCATCCTACCTCTAAGCCACATTCCCAGATCTGGGAGTTTCTTTTATTTACTACATCATCTTACCAAATGCAGATTAGACTAATTAGAAATTAAGTTTCTATTAGTTCTGTTACCAACTTTTCATTGTGCTAAGAATTTAAAAATTCATATTTTTATATTTTTCTCACTGTATATGTAGTTTCAACAATAAGTCCCCATTGGGAAAATTTTGCTTCCACTGGTATTATGTCTTACATAACTTTCCTGACTGAATGTTTTCTCAGAGCCAGGAATTTCGTAATGATAACTTTTTTAAGTTAGTTAACAATGAAATTTAGAACTGTGGGCATATATTTAAAGGGAAACGAAGATAAAGTAGATTCATTATGTTAATTCCAAGGTTCACAATCATTTTTTCCAAAGGTATCCCAAAATAACCACCTCTCAAATAAATTGTTTGGAAATCAGGACACAAATTATCATTTTTATTCTGTTGGCATAAAGATAGCTTTTTGAAAAATGAATAATGACCAGTCTTCAAAAAAAGACAAAATATCTCCTCACCTTGGTGTCCTCTTATTACCATATTGACAGAAGATACCTTTATCTTATATATTTACTGACTAAAGACAGACAGTCTCCCCACTTTTAAACAAAGTTTCTATTCAGAGACACAATCATAGGTCACCGTATAATTCTCTATATAAGAAAATTTTATTTTTCAATCCTATAATTTCCATTTTAATGCTACAAATACTTTTGTTACTGGTTGTAAACAAAGATTCTCATATAAGGAATTAATCAATCACAGTTACAAAGTCAGACTATGAAAATGAGAAAACAAACTGTTCTTGGGTTTACTAAATGAAGGTTATGGAAATAAATTCCAAGGTGTTGACTCATGCATGTAATTCTATCACTCTATCAGCACTCAATTTGTATATGTGAATATTTATGAATCCCTGGAGGTTTATAAGTAACATGAATAAGAATTTTTGGTAAAGAAAGGCTGGGAAGATCTTTTTACCTAAAGTTTGAATAAAAGCTCAGCTCCTAAATGTGATAAACTTACTTTGGAACAGACATAAAATTTAGTTTTTGTCAAGGTATTAACTAATTCATTGGTATCTTGTTTTCTTTCCTGATTAATGTACCCACCACAGCAGTGACTTCTGAGTATTTCAAAGCTTTACAAAATGGAGCTGGACATTTGAGTACTATCAGTAGTGAATTACTAGTTGGCACTGTCTCAACTGCCTTTCAGCGAAAATCCATTTTGCTTCACATTTCTCATTAATTCTTATTTCTCCTTTTCTTTCTTTCTTTCTTTTTGCTCAATTTTTTCCTCTTCTCCTAGACTTAGCCCATTCTTTTTATCCTAGCTCACACTCTAAGAGGATAGTATTTTGTGGCATCTTTGCTATTGCATTTTATCCATCATTTCTGCATTCCAGATTCTCCCCAATCTGTTTCTTTAATCAAAGCTTAAAGAAACAGTAGACTAGAATCAGATGGCTTAAAGACCATTGCCACTTATAATGGATTGTCTTTAACGTTTCAAAATTCTGTCAAGTGGTCATCTCTCTCTTTCTCCCTCTCTTTCTTTCTCTCTCAAAAAAGTAGGCATAGAAATGAGTAACATTTCAATATCTAGAATTGAAAATCTTAGAATTCTAGGACAGTATAAAATTACCTATAGAATTCCTAGCATATAGGAAAGACTCGAAAAATATGAGTGCTTTAGTTTTTGCTGCATATAATTTATGCCCAAACTTTATAGCTTAAAACAACAATAGTTACCTTATTCCTTCTCATAGTTTCTGTGGATCAAGTAGTCCAAAGGGCTAGGTTGGTCTGTCCTTGCTCAGTCTCTCATGCAGTGCAGTCTGAAGTCAACCTGGACTAGTCATCTGAAGGAAGGACAATCTGGCTTTGATTGTCTACTTGAAGCCTCTCTTTCTCTCTATAATGACTTTTGCATGGAGCTGTTTGGGTGTACACACGGTTGAGTGATTTAGGAAATCAAGATGAAAGCTATTCACAGACTACCTTATCCATTGGTATTTTTTTTAGTCCGATATCTACAGTACTGATTTGATGTGGGAGGCAGGTTGGCTACCTAAGATTATGAGTTCAAGGAGATGTAGATCATCAGATTGCACCTTGGAGACTGGCTGTCATAGCACTGATTCCCTCAGAGGAAATAATGTGACTTGACTAGAATTCCTGGAATGCTTTCAAAGTTTTTGGTGATAATGTATTCCTTTTTATGATAATTCAGCCCAATTATTTCCTGTTTTGGTTTCTTCCTTCTGTTCCCGCTTTCTTTCTTTTTTATTATGAAAATACTGTACAGAGGGGTTACAATTATTTGGGCAAGATGAGTACATTTCTTGTCAAGCATTTTACCCTCCTCCTTTGTTTCCTCTTCCCATCCCTTCTCGTCCTCCCCCACTCCCCCACTCAATATGCCCCCCACCAAAGTTGTAAAGTTCGTTTTTCCACATAACAACTTGTACATCTCATTGTTCCAATGGATCCATCTGTATCCTTATTTAAACGATTTGTTCTTTTCCCTTCCCCTCCACAAATTATACCAACCTCAAATAAAGTGAAAGCAGGGGTTATACCATGGGGGAGCGACATACAAAGCAACAGAGAAATAATCTTATAAATGTGTTAGAAACAATCACCTGAAAGAAAAAAAACATTTGAATACATATCTTAGGGTTCACTTCCCTAACATCAACTTATCTGTCCTTTTCTGCTTGACTCAGACATATACTAGTTATTGCAAATAAAGGAAACCATGGGACGTAAGTTTCTTTGGGCCTGGCTTACTTCACTGATTATAATTTTTTCCAAGTCTTTCTTTCTTTCCTTCTTTCTTCCTCTCTTTTTCCAGTTTCCTTCTTTCCTTCCTTCCTTCCTTCCTTCCTTCCTTCCTGCCTCCCTCCCATTCTCTCTCCCTTTCTCCCTCCTTCCCTCCCTCTCACGTTCTCTTTCTTTCTTTCTTTCTTTCTTTCTTTCTTTCTTTCTTTCTTTCTTTCTTTCTTTCTTTCTTTCTTTCTTTCTTTCTTTCTTTCTTTCTTTCTTTCTTTCTCCCTCCTTCATTCCCTTTTCTCTCTCTTTCTGCCTTTCTTCCTCTTTACCTCCCCCTCTCTCTCACATTTAATAATTTTGTGGATAATTGCAAGTGTTAGAATATAATAAGTTTGGGTAAAATTCTACATCAGAACCCAAAGGCTTCCTGAAAATTCTGCAGGCCTCTTAGTGATTCTAGTTTGCCATCTTATGTCAACCCCATTCTATTAATCCCAAAATGCATGCCTAACATGCCTTCATTCTTGCTTAAAATCCTTGATGGTTTGTTTCTGCAGAACGTAGTCAACCACTTGAAACAGACATACATGTCTAAATACTGGTTTCTAAGTTTCTATTGCAACCTCATTTTCCATCATTTAAAATTATACTCCAGAACTAAACTATCCCATCAGGGGCTGAGAAGACGTTTTTAGATGTAACACATGAGGTTTTCACATGCCCCCAATGATCATTGTTATTGTCACAAAAGAGTTGCTCATTTTTAATGCATACTTAATGACAAGCATTGAACAAAATATATTACAGGTTACATTTCAATAAAAACCTTATACCAAGACCTTCAGAATAATTCTTTCAATTTCAGTTGAGATAATAGACTTAGATTTTAAATTCTGTTCAGCTAATTCATGAGAAAATTCAAGCTTACCTCTCTCTGCCTTAAAAGGCTATTTTCTTTTAATGCCATAAAGAACTTTGATTGTCAGGAGGTATTTACTGGGGTTAAATCTTAAACCTTCCATTTGGAGGCAGAACAACTTCATACAGATTGAATTATTTCTCCAAATGCCCATTTTTTCATTTATAAAAATTAGAATATAAGAAAGCACCGTATAAAATTTTTCAAAGCACTTATAAAACTTTCATGAGAATCAAATTCAGAAATAGTTGAGCTGCTACTACTATTTTATCTAATCAGGAATATTCTCCACTTACTTCAAATGACACATTGTAATTTGACACCATGTCTAATTTGATCAGATGGAATTGTTTTCCCTCAAGTTCCTCTGTGACTTTACTCTTGTAACTATTTTCATATCTGTTTTCTATTAGAAGAGACATTCTGAAAGTCTTAAGTTATTCTATCTTAGTCGAAGTACCCTTCAAATCAAACTCTGAGCCAAAGACCTCTGAGTCAAATAGACTTCTGACAGATGCAAAGAACATGGGTAGGTAAGGAAGAAAGCACTCAGAAGAGGGAGGGCCACTGACAAGTGATTTGTTATCAAGTCAACTATTGTCGTAGATAATTGATCACTGCTATGATACAGCCAAACTCTGGAAAACTATGTGGAAACTTACTTGTCAGGATTACCCAGGCCAATGAAATCACACTTTTATATCCCTCTACTGATTAGCTATTGGTTATGGGTTATTTCTGCACTAGTCACTAGCTATGGTATATTCCTGTACTTGTACCTGTACTCTTTAACAAACCATATAATTTTGCTTGTAGTGTTCATAGACAAAGTGAGTTTTCAAGGCTGAAGGCAACCCAACAAAGATTCCAGTGCTTCCTTTGACAATCAGCCTGCTATAGAGAATAGAGATGGAACAATGGCAGTGACTTCTGTGTGTGTGGCTCACTGTAAGTGTCCTCATTGATGTGCTTATTCATCTGCCTTTGAACTTTTGCAATCTCTGTTCACTTGGAATTTTCTTCTGTAATGATAGTAAGGAGTGTGCAACCAATAAATGTTTAAAGATACAGAGAAAAGGGATTTTTAGTATGACAATAAACTATAGAATCAGTTTTAGCTTTTTATTTTCCCCTAGCTGATTAAAAACTAAAAGAAAAGTTATTACAACTCTAGGAAGAAGGCCTGACGCTCAGCATATGTGGTTTGAGCAAGATTCTAAGAAATACTAATGAAGATTTTGGGCTTGCTGCAATAGACAATGAGTTTTATAGTAGGGACACAACTGCAAGTTAGGTAATCAAGTAGGTTAGAGTTGTTGATTGGCCCAATGACAAGAATTCCTGAGCAAACTGCATTGTACTAAAAGGGAGGTGCTAAAAGGTAATAATAGTAAAGTGTTACCTGAATTTTATGTCTCTAATAGTATTCAGGTTATTGCTTCTGCATATTACAAATGATTAGATTCAAGTAGTGTTTGGAAATAATGTGTGATGTAGACAGAGCTCTAGAAATGAAAATATGTCATGCCTATCTACATGAATTTGGAGTATCAATTTCAACACTTGTGAGGTTAGGAGATCACAATTTTAATAAAAAAAAGTAAATGAGAAATTGTAAGTTTAGATATCAGTATCTATTGAATACCTCCATTTAGGTGTTGGTATATCACAGCTGTATTCCTAGCTACTCAAAATGCGAGCCAATGCAACAGTGATACTCACAAGACAGTATGTTGGAAATGAACTTT
Organism: Dipodomys merriami; assembly: GCF_024711535.1. Classification (NCBI taxonomy): domain Eukaryota; kingdom Metazoa; phylum Chordata; class Mammalia; order Rodentia; family Heteromyidae; genus Dipodomys; species Dipodomys merriami. Next base: position 842,380 of record NW_027206235.1, on the reverse strand, counting down.
ACAACTTGGGTGGGGAGGAACCTTTCAGAGGAGGGAAAGTGGGAGATAAATGAGGGAGGGGTAACAATGCTCCACAAGAAATGTACTCACTATCTTTTGTATGTAACTATAGCCCCTCTGTATATCACCTTGACAATAAAATTAAATTTAAAAAAAAATAGAAAAAAAGGAAATGTACTGAATAGCTGACTTAAGAAATTGTAATCCCTCTGTACTTGAACTCTATAACACTAAAGTAAATTAATTAAAAAAAATAAAGAGTCTAAGATCTAGCCCAAGTAGGAAAGTCTGTGAGATTCTTTTTATTTTAATTTTTTTACGATTTTTTAAATTTTTAAATTTTTTTATTGTGAAAATACTGTACAGAGGGGTTACAATTACATGGGCAAGATAATGAGTACATTTCTTATCAAGCATTTAGCCTCTTCCTTTGTTTCCCCTTCCAATCCCTTCCCATCCTCCCCCCGCCCCCCACCCAATCCTCCCCGCCCCCCCCACCAAAGTTGTAAAGTTCGTTTTCGACATAACTTGTACTTCTCATTGTTGCAATGGGTCCACGTGTATCCTTATTTAAACGACTTGATTTTCCTCTTCCCCTCCACAGATTCTTTTTTTTTTTTTTTTTTTTTTTGTCGGTCATGGGCCTTGAACTCTGGGTCTGGGCGCTGTCCCTCAGCTCTTCAGCTCAAGGCGAGCGCTCTACTACTTGTGCTACAGCGCCACTTCCGGTTTTCTGGTGGTTTATTGGAGATAGGAGTCTCACGGTCTCTCCTGCCCAGGCTGGCTTTGAACCGCGTTCCTCAGATCTCAGCCTCCTGAGTAGCTAGGATTACAGGCGTGAGCCACCAGCGCCCGGCTCCTCCACAGATTCTTATCTCTAATTAACCACAAAAAAACAGAAGTGAAGCTGTGGCTCAAATGGTAGAGCACCAGCCTTGAGCAAAAAACTCAAGTTCTGAGTTCAAACCTTAGTACTGGCATAACAAACAAACAAATATAAATTATCAGATTGAGCCAACATTTTCCATAATGAAATTTGAATTGTCAAATCTCCTAATGGTTCTTAAGACTCACAGCTTGCATTAGTATAGATCTTCAGAATTTTTATGTGCTGGTATAATTTTTATGAAGACCATGATGTAGCCAAAGAAAACTTATCAGTGTTAGCAGAAAACAAGCCCAAGTTGTCACCCCTAGACCAAATGAATCTTGAATAGTCTTGCAGTTATTAACTCCCTCAAAAATGATGTAGACACAAACTTATCCTTTGAAGAATGGGATATCTGATAGTGCTGCTCCCGTTGTCACCCCTACTATCTTCCCCTAAAGGCTTTCTGTGCTTTAGCTGAATAGTCATCAACAATCTCCCTCAAAGAAGCTGCACACCAGCTCCAATCCTCCTCTAATTATTTAGCTTATGTTATTTAAATGTAAACTTAAAAAAGGCAGGGATAACCACTCTTACCTTGAAGAAATTTCCATTGCATACTAAAACATATTTCTGGGAGGTTACCTGAAATTTTGTACTTGGAACATTTTTTGAAGTTCTCCATATAATCCTCAATCTCTATTTAGAAATGGAAAGATAGACATCTTTCATGTCCATGTTATACCTTCCATTCTAGTGGATGTCATTGACAGTTGCTTAATTATTTCAAGTGAGTGTTATATAGTACAATCTAGGCAGAGGAGAGAAATTCAAGAAGTAGGAGCAATGGAAAATACTAAATTAAATAGTAATGTGTCAGAAAGGGAGAGATGGCATCAGGGATGCCTTGGAAAGTTATCTTTCTTTTTTTTTAAATAGAGAAGACAAATGAGAACTTGTGAAGTCAAACTGTTGAGGAGGAGAGAAGATTAGATGGCAGTTGCCCTTATTTTTTCTCCATAGTAGGAACTAGAGTTTCATCCAGGAAGTGAGTAATATTAAGATAATTTCTGAACAGGGACAAAACATTGAGAAAATGTTCTGCAGAAAACGACAAATGTCAAAAGCTATGTGCATATGACCATATAAGATGACACTAAGCAAAATGAATCCCAAGATAGGGATACAAGAGGTTTTATCTTTCTTGCTGTTGTTTTTAATGTACTTATAATACACTATGTGATTTTTTTATTTCTCTTGAATTTTCTTCCTCCATGGTATAACCCCTGTTTTTACTGTATTTGATTCTGGTGCCCTGCATCTTGTATATACATTTTTTAAATTTGGGGATGGGAAGGAAAATAACAAAAAGCTGAAATGATACAGGTTGACCAACTGTAACAATGAGATGTAAAAGACACTATGTTGAAAATGAACTTTATAACTATGGTGGGGAGAGAGTTGGGGACTTGGGGAGGGGAGGGACAGTAAGGAAAAAACAAAGGACGAGGGAACAATGCTCGATAAGAAATGTACTCATTACCTTACTCATGTAACTGTAACCCCTCTGTACAGTATCTTTACAATAAAAATCTGTATTTTTTAAAAAAGAAAATAACAAATGTGAGTGAAGTTTTAAATGCCAAATAGGTTTAAAATTTAATACATTTGAGATAACCAAAACCCACTTAGGAACAAAAGGAACCAACTTAAATCCCTTCCTTAGGAAAGTAAATAGTAGCCTTAGAATGTTATACAGGAATTTGATCACAAGATAGAGAGAAGTCACAGTCTGAAAGGTCCAATCAGGAGTCTGTATTAAAAAGCAAGCAACTGTGAGAGACACATGTTCCCAAGAAATTCACAGCCTCAAATATACTTAGTACTGTTTTAAAACACTGAGGCATGTAGGTAGTAAAGAAAGAGCAGAATAACAATTTTAAAAAACCAGATCAACTATAATGCAGAGTTGAGAGGGATGCCATGGTGACTTGAGGAGGGCAAAGAGACATGAGGCATGGCACAAAATGATGGCTGAGGTGCTGGGACCTAAATAAGTTCATGGTCAGGGACAGGGTCATGGGGAACTTGAGAGTTCAAAGAGTCTCATGAGTTCGTGGTACAGGTCTGGCAGGTCTAGTAACCGATTGTCCAAGTCCGTGTCCCTGCCTCTAGGAATTCAGGCATGCCTATCACTTAGGGATAGGGGTCAGAATTCACTGTAAGAGTTTTTAGAAAGTCTCTCATCCACCAAGATGTCAAAGATGTTGCCAGTTAGAACCACTATCCATAATTCAAGAATAATCAGAGAAAAATGAAAAACAGCTTCAGCTGGTGAAATATGGATACTTTGTCAAAATAATACTATCTTTTCCTCACCACCATCTTGATGTGTTAATAGGTGTTAGGACATTTTCATCGAGAACTGTAGAGGTGACATAGGACTCTCTTTGAACTACAGCTGTGTTGTGGGTTGTTAAATTGTAGATGTGTTATAGGTTGCTTAGCTTCAGAAAAAAAATGTGTTCCAGAGAATACTTGTCCTTGCTCATCCTTTATTGTTCCCCCTAGATAACTGGCCTTTGATCGATCCTGATTGTTACCCCTGGATAACTTGATTTGCTTCTGAAAACACACTTTGCTAGTCCCATATCCATGTGACATCTGCCTCGATGTGGCTTTTGCCTTCATAAACTTTGTGCTAGCTGCATTAGGGACTGCAAGTTTTTTTTGAGGGGGGGTATTAATGAGTCCGCTTGCAGTCACTGGCTCATAGTCATTATGAGTAAATGATGCTTCACTTGCAGGCGCTGGTGGCTCACACCTGTAAGCCTAACTAGTCGGGAGGCTGAGATCTGAGGATCGTGGTTCAGGCACGAAAGTCAGTGAGACTCTTATCTTCAATAAACCACCAGAAAATCAGAAGTGGCACTGTGGCTCATGTGGTAGAGTGCTAGCCTTGAGCTAAAGAGCTGAGGGACAGCGCCCAGGCCCAGAGTTCAAGCTGTACGACCAACAAAAAAGCGGGGGCGGAGGGCAGGGAATGGCACTGTATTTCTAAAGTGCTGTGTTGCATTGTAACTACCTAAAGAAAATAAAAATATAATAGAAATTAATGATTAATTTTTAACTAATTGTTTAAATCTAAACCATAATAAGGGCTGGTTATGAAATCAAACAGACGTGAATTTAAATTTTGATTACACCTCATTCCTTTCAGGAATAAATCAAATTTTAGAGGCCTTCTTTTAGGAAAAATAGTAAATATAAAAATAAAATTAGGAGTGAAGAAAGTGTCAGGTTGATGCTGTGACACAACCTCTGGTCCTGTATTATGTGTCATGATGTGGCTGTGTTGTTACAGATATGTCCTACTTTGTGATCACTGTCAATGGCTAACCATAGGTATGTCACTACTACCCCCCAAAATGTGTCATCACTTGCTACTATTCTCTCCACTGTCACGAGAGGAAAATGATGACAAAAGTTGGACTGATTTCGATTGAACTATCTTACTTTTGCAAAGCTAGGAGAAACATATGACCATAATTCTAGGATGTGTGTGTTTGTGTGTGTGTGTGTGTGTGTGTGTGTGTGCTGGTACCAGAGCTTAACTCAGGGGGCCTCATTCTCTCATTTAACTTTTTCATTCATGGCTGGAGCTCCATAACTTGAGCCATATTTACACTTCAACACCCCCCCAAACCCGAGCCACCCCAGATCCTTTTTTCTTTCTGGTTAACTGGCAATAAGAATCTCTTGGATTTGTCTGCCTTGGCTGGTTTTGAATCATGATCCTCAACCTTCTAGGTATGTAGGATTACAGGTGTGAGTCACCAGCCTAGCAACTCTAGGACCTGCTACAGAGCCTTGAGAGATTCCATTATGCAAGTGAAGGAGCTGGAGACCAAGCTACATGATGTCCTGGTAATTCATGTGGATTCATTTTTGACGTTGGTTAGTCACACTATATCTATAAATACCCCTTATATTTCTCACAGGTCATATGCTGGGGAAGTAAATGAATATATGATCCATGGTCCAAAGTAAATGATCAATGGTGAATAAAGATAAAAAATATTATTAAATTTTACAAACCAATGGCAGATCCTTTTGTGAATTTGACTATGGGGTAAGTACCATCCAAACTCTCAAAGGCTATTGAAGGTTTTGTGTGTTTGGGCTTTTTTTCACTTACAAGAAGTCAGAGAGGGCTACTTAAGTATTTTTTTATCTTGCGAGGAGCGCCTTGGAGAATTCTGACAGAGTTTGGAGTCCCTGGGGAGAGAAGCAGTTGCAAATGGGGCGAGGAAGGTCAAGCAGCTTCAGTCCATAAGGAAGGACTTCATCTTCTTACCCTGCTAGCTAGCTGTAACAAGCAAATGGATACTTATATGAACATTTCTATATCTTCATATATTCCTGATGTAAACACAAATAAACTATTTTTTTGCTCATGGTGTGCTGGACCCTCTTGCTTTTGCCATGTTACCTAAACTTCACAGCAAAGCTATACTCAGGCATGTCCTTGTATGGGTCAGACAGAAAGGGAGAGAGAACAGCTTCTTCAGTCATCTCTGGGATGCTTGTGAACCACTGGAAAAGCCTGGAGATACATTGCTCTGTGCAGGTGGCTCTCAGCATCACTGCCAAAGTACCAGAACCAGCTAGCTTGGCCTCCCTCCACATTGCCCTGGTCCTAGGGTGAGGCCATCACTCAAAGCCAGTCTCTAGAATTCTATATATCAAGTAAAAGAGGACAGAGCCAAACTTTATTAAAAGGAAGTAAAAGCCAGAAACTGGGATGTGAGTGAGGGGTAAGAGGGTTGGAAAGCGGGGTGCCTCTCGAATTTGAAGAGAAGGCTAAGTAGAAAAAGACAATTTTTGATAATGGTAAAAGAAACTTTTTAAATTTAAATTTAATTTAATTTATTGTAAAGGTGATATACAGAGGGGTTACAGTTACATAAGTAAGGTAATGAGTACATTTCTTGTCGAACATTGCTGCCCACTCCCTCATTTTCTCTCACTTTCCCTCTACCCCAATTCCTTCCGAAAGCTGTAAAGTTCGTTTCCAACATAGTGTCTTGTGAATATTGCTCTTGCATGGTCCACCCTTTTTCCATTGTTTCACCATTTTGTTATTCCCCTTCCCTTCCCCAAATCAGTTAAAATTTTATACAAGACATAGGGTACCAAAATCAGAAACAGTGACAACGGAGTATAAACCAAAGGGAGGAAATAAATAGAAGAAAAAAGAAATAACTTCACACAGCATATTAAAAACTGCAGCAACATTGGAAGTGGCACTGTGGCTCAAGTGGTAGGGCGCTTGCCTTGAGCTGAAGAGCTGGGGGATAGTGCCTAGACCCAGAGTTCAGGCCCCACAACCAACAAAAAATTAAAATTAAAAATTAAAAATTAAAAACGACAACAACAACAACAAAACCTCTTGTTTGCATATCTTGGAGTTCATTTCTATTAGCAATATTTTATATGGTCATATGTACAGAGCTATTGAGCTATTGTAATCTTCTGTTTGGATTATCCTAGACATATACTAATTATTACAAACGAGGGAACTCATGGAACCTATGTTTCTTTGGGTCTAGTTTACATCACTTAATATGATTTTTTCCAAGTCTTTCCATTTCCTTACGAATGGGATGATATCATTCTTTCTGATGGAAGCATAGCATTCCATTGTGTATATATACCACATTTTCTTGATCTATTCACCTACTGAGGGCATCTGGATTGGTTCCATATCTTAGCTATGATAAATAATAGTGCAGTGAACATAGTTGTGCTGGTAGCTTTAATGTGGTCTTGTGTGTTATCATTTGGGTAAATGCCCAGGAGTAAGATTGCCGGATCATAGGGAAGCTCTAGGTTTAGTCCTTTGAGGAATTGCCATACTGTTTTCCAGAATGTTGAACAAGTTTACATTCCCACCAACAATGTAGTAACCTTCCTTTTTAGCAGCATCTTACCAGCATCTGTTATTATTTGTGCTCTTGATAATGACCATTCTAACTCTGGTGAGGTAATCTCAATGTGGTTTTGATTTGCATCTCTTTTATGACCAGAGATGTTAAACTTTTCTTCATGTGTCTATTGACTATTTTTGTTTCACCTCCAGAGAAGTCTCTTCTTAATTCTTTAGCCCACTTATTAATGGGGTGGTTCTTTCTTTGAGGATTTTTTATTAGAGGGTTTAATTTTTGAATGCTAAGTATATTTTTGATATGAGATCCTTGTTTGTTGTATAGCTAGTAAAGATCTTCTCCCAATCTGTGGGCTTTCTCTTTATCATGCTAGCTATGTCCTTTGACATGCAGAAGCTCCACAGTTTAATGCAATCCCATTTTATCCAGCTTTTCTTGTATTTGTTGTGTTTCTTGATCTTTATTTAGATAGTTTCAACCTGTGCCAAGGAGTCCTAGTGTATCTCCTACCCCTTCCTGTAATATTTTCAGAGGATCTGCTCTTACTTCAAGGTCTGTGATCTATTTCGAGTTGAGTCTGGTGCAGGGTGATATGTAAGTATCTAACTTCACTTTTCTAAACATGTATAGCCAATAGTTTTAAGCCAGCCTGGACAAGAAAGTGCATGACATTTTTATCTTCAATTAGCCATCCAAAAGCTGGAAGTGGCTGTGGCTCAGGTGATAGAGTGCTATCTTTGAGCAAATAAAGCTCAGGGACAGTACTGTAAGCCCTGAGTTCAAGCCCCAGCTCCAACACACACACACACACACACAAACACACAAACACACACACACACAACATGGAGGCACAAATTCATAACCAAGGTAATCTTGCTTACGCATTTTATTTTAATAAAAGTTTCAAAGTGAATATCAACCCTAGTTCTGGCAAAATTGCAGGGATGCTAGGAATGGGTGGCAAGTCAAAATAAGAAAAAAATGCCAATGACCATCCTGAAGTGGAAAAAGGAAAGATAAATAAATGACTTCATTCTCCAGGAAATGGACATGGAAAGGAGAATGAGACAGATGATGAAGTGAGACCACTGAACGCCCTTGTGGAACACACTGCTGCATTGCAACATCTAGTGGACTCAAGGTAGACATGGCACTTGTTCCCATAGTTGCTGTACAAGCAGTAGAATCCCTTTGGCCAAACCCAGGTGTGGAATCTATTGAGGATAGTCCTGTGAACCAACTTGGAGAACTGAACTACACAAAACTATGCTTAGCACTATTTAGACTGACAGAATGCAGAACATGGAAGTGTTCATATGTGTATATGGCTATCTGTAACCTTTGTAGGAAAAATTCTAATATGATTTACAAGAAAATACAGATACAAACATGGGTATAAAATCTGCATGTTGCTAAATAAATTCATGTCTATCAGTAACTGAAATCTTAGTCAAATCCTGAAGTCAAATTAACCTTTAATTAACCTCCTTCTTAATTAATCTCCTCCTCTTCTTCTTCCCCCTCTTCCTCTTCCTCCTTAAGTTAGTGGTGTTTTAGCTTGTTAGGCAGGCATTCTACCACCTGAGCCATGTTTCCAGCCATTTTTGCTTTATTTTTCAGATAAGATCTCACCTCATGGTTATTCCCAGGTGGCCTGAACCATGATTCTCCTATTTATACTTCTAATATAGTTGGGATGGCACACAGTACCAGTCAGCTATTGATTCAGAGGTGATCTTTCCAATTTTCTAACCAAACTGGTCTCTGACTCTGCCTCTTCAATAACTGGGATTATAAACTTAAGCTACTGCAACTGACCTTGTTAAATTTTTGTTGTTGTTGGTCATAAATCTTGAACTCTGGGCCTGGGCACTGTTTCTGAGAATAACACTTGAGTTGAGCCATAATGCCATGTCTGGCTTTTTCTGTGATTAATTGGAAATAAGAATCTCATGGACTTTCTTGACTGGGTTGGCCTTGAACCACAATTCTCAGATCCTCAGTAGCTAGGATTATAGGCATTAGCCACCAGCACATAGCTTCTTGTTGAATTCTCTAAGGGAAAGAATATATTCTATGCCTGTTGATTCTCTTAAAGTGATGCTTGGCATACAGTAATTATTAATTATATATTTGCTGCATGAAGGGCAGATAAATGGTGAATAAAGGATAGTTGACTTCAAGCCATTCATAGGAATGGGTCTATTCTTCATGAGCTATGATCCACTTGTAATACTTCTAGCACAAATTAGTCACAAATATTATAGCACATAAATTGTTAGAAATCTTCCTTTACCCATGAGAAAAAGGGAGGCTTCAAAGAGTGAATAACTGAGAAGATGGCTGAACTAATTTGCAATCTGATCTGTTCTCGAATCCCAGGGATTCTGGCTCTGAACAATGTTGTCAAATTATTACCAGGACATATCTTTAATCAATTACATGCAGAAATATTCTCCTATGTTATTCTGTATGGAAAGCATAAGCGTGTTCATGTTTGTACATGTGTGCAATGATTTAGACTCTCCAGATTTCTTCAGCACTATTTCTATGGGATGCTCAACTCTACATCACATCCATGTTTAACTGCTGTTTTGAACCACTGTCTTCCTCTTTTTCATCTAGTATATTAGAATTTTTTTCTTTTTTGCATGTGGATAGTTTGTGGAATTAGCCATGTATAGTATTAGACATGATTCTAGGAAACCTGATCTTGACAACAGTTTGTACTCCTCCTGCACATGGCCTGTTCTGTGTGTGGTTTCTGTATGAGCAACATTTCTATATTCTTGTAGTACAATTACTTTATATGAGCTATGTGATCTCACTCTTGCCATCTCAGATGCCCTCTGCAACTAGTCTTACACCACTGTGCCTGTCATCTTCATTAAAGGGTTACCCAAGCTTTGAAACAGAGTGTAGGCCTTGGCAGCTCTTTTCCCAGGGCACATCCTTCTCCATAGTGCATTACAGATTTTGATTCCCTCTGCTGCTCCATCATCCATGACCCAGAAACTGGCTTTCATTGACTTTCCTATTTTTAATTTCAGTCTCAGTTTCATTCTTCCATTACTACCATTCTCAGTCTCTGTAATGCCACATTTCAGGTCATGCTCAGCTCACCTTTCACTTTCTTCATTGAGCTTCTCAATTTTCCTGAGCATTCATTTTTTCTTTGTTAAGGCTGCATTTTGAAGAATATTCTCAGTGTATAAATGGGGTTTTAGCGCATGCTTTGGAGAAAGCACGTACTTTATTTCTGATTATAGATTATAAGTTATAGCAAAGCATCGTTCATATACAAACAGCTGTAAGCATGAGGGCTGGAGTGGACAGGGGCCTCTGTTGCCAATGCTCCCAGAGGAGAGGCAGATTAGAAATGAATGTGCATTCGGCAGCAACCAGGTAGTGAACTTGCTATGAAGAAAAAGCAGCAGGGGGAGGAAACAGCAGGAGAGATGAAGGAGCCACACTTTGGTAGAGTGAAGAGCTGCTCTGAAGACTGGACACTGAATTGAAGGACTAGACAACACAGAGTCCAGGAAGAAATGGCTTAAGGCAGAAAGATGTGAGAAACATAAAGCCTGAGGTGAAGGCCAAGCCAGGACATTTCAAAGACAAACAAGAAGGCCACCCCTCTTGCAGACTGGAGTTCAAGGAATCCCAAGGGTAATCCAAGGGTGGAAGGCTGGAAGTGGAGGCTGAGATCTGATCTGAGGATCATGGTTCTCAGCCAGCCTGGGTAGAAAAACTCTGTCTCCAATTAGCCAGCAAAAAGAGGCAAAGATGTGGCTCAAATGGTAGGGTTTTGAGACATAAATGCTGAGAGAGTACAAGGCCATGTGTTCAAGTCCAAATACTGGCATGCATGTGTACGCATGCATACACACATGTATACACAAACACACACACACACACACACACACACACACACACACACACACACACACACACACACACACACACACACACACCCTCATATATAGAGAGAAGAGGAGGAGAGGAAGGAGGAATAAAGGGAGGAAGGAAGGGGGATGTTAGGAAAGAAGAAAGAAAAAGGAAGAGAAAGAAAGAAAGAAAGAAAAAAAGAAAGAAAGAAAGAAAGAAAGAAAGAAAGAAAGAAAGAAAGAAAGAAAGAAAGAAAGAAGAAGGACAGAAGGAAGGAAAGAAAGAAAGAAACAAGGAAGGAAGGAAGGAAGAAAAGAAAGAAAGAGAAGGAAGGAAGGAAGGAAGGAAGGAAGGAAGGAAGGAAGGAAGGAAGGAAGGAAGGAAGGAAGGAAAGAAGGAAGGAAGGAGAGAGAGAAAAAGAAAGAAAAGAAAGAAACAAACAAAAAGAAAAAAAGAAAGGAAGGAAGGAAGAAAAGAAGGAAGGAAGGAAGGGGAAGGAAGGAAGAGGGAAAGAAAGAGAAAGGGAGGGAGAGAGAGGGGAGAAAGAAAGAAGGAAAGAAGAAAGAAAGAGAAAGAGGTGGTTATTGTCTGATCTCAAAAATTCAAGAAGGCAATGGATAGGAAGAACCAAATGAATTACACACTAAACAAAAATTCCAGCTATTGCTACGGTATGTAGTGGGCAAGAAGAAACAGTGGAAATGTAGTATGCAGGTAGGTGACCACTAGAGCAAGACCTCTGTATAACTCAGTAGTGTGTCCGTAATGTGATTACAGGGATATTTTGCTGTAATATGTGAAGGAAAACAAGGAGGTAAAAATGATTCCTGTGCTTAATGCAAAAGGAGAATGGAGATGTCAATAATGATTTTTGGAAGCTTGGGGATGGGTGCACATAACTACTTTGTATGGTGGGTGGAAAAGAAATTCAGGAGTTCTGAATAGAGCTCGTCAAGGTGGCGTGTACCTGTAATCATAGTTTCATGGGAGGTGGAGATCAAGAGGTTTGGGATGCAAGGCTAGTCCTAACTAAAAGCTAGTGCAATCCTATCTCATTCAGTAAGCTGGGCATGATAGTTCCCACTTGTGATCTCAGCTAGGTAGGAAGATTGCAGTCTGGGGTTTCCCTGAGCCAAAAGTTAATGAATAACATTTCGTCCTCCATTAGGCCTATGCCTCATTAATTCACTCTGGATAAATCTATAGATTTAAAAAGTCTTTTAAATGCTAAAAAGCTATCTGAGTTGTGGTATAAAACATAGGGAGCATCATCATTTATTCCGCACAAGACTTCTTCAAATGCTGTAATGGAAATAAAATAGGCCTAAAGTTCAAGAGAGAGAGAGAGAGAGACAGAGACAGAGACAGAAACAGAAACAGACACTGTGAAACAGAGATAAAAAAGAGAGAAACCCTATCTGAGAAAATAAGCTTAACAGCGAAAAAGGGCTAGAGGTTTGTGCTTGCCTAATAAGCACAAGGCCTTCAGTTCAAATCGTAGTATTGGGGGCTTGGGGGCAGGGGAGGAGAACAGAGAATGCTTAAAGGGGATACAGTAATCAAGATGTCTTGTGTCAGAAAATGACACCTTGAAAGAAAACCTATTTGTATAACTACTTAAAGGCAATATATTTTTAAGCTATATGTTCACTTAAAAGAAAGAAAAAGAGCTCTTATTTGTGTTTGACATGCTAGACTTACAAATATAAAATTCAAATAATAAAAAGATGCTTTATCTCTGTTTTAAATGTATCAATTCAAACAATGATAATTCTATTAACATTGTGCTTTTTTTTTCTTTTCTGAATGCAAGGACTTTGTATGAATTATTTTACTTTAAATATACCTTCCCTTCCCTCCCCAAAATTTCTGATCTTTATCCTCACACACAAAACCATTTTGTAATTGATTTGCAAAGGGAGTTTTGCTGAAAAGCTTGTGTTTATAGTAAGTATCTATGCATTATTTAAAATATACAAGGCTGAAAAAATTCCAAGCTCATTTAGATTTGAAATCTGAAAAGAGAGCCATAAAGGCAGACAGTGTTAGAGTTTGGGCCATGAGCTCCCTCGGTCCACTCAGCCTCTGATATTCAGCGGTAACAAGGCAGAGTACGATGAGGTCGGCTTCCTGAGAACCTCCATGTCCTCTGGGGAGAGGACCATTAACTTTTAGACGCTTGAATACTGGCATGGTTCAGAGTTCAGAACAGACTGGCCTAGAAGTAAAAGAACCTGCCTTGCAGTCCCATCCCTGCCGCTTACTGGGATGTGGTCTTATGTCTCCACACTTTTGAAATAGAGCCGCCATTATGAAGCTATTGCAGGGCTTTTGAGGATTACTTACAATTATATAGAGATACCCTCAAGGACCATGAAACAATATGCATATAAGTTTTATTCTGAATTATAAATATCTGTTAAAAATCCCATAGATAGAAATACTTTATGGATAAAATTGAACTGAAAAAGAGATTTAAGGACAGTGCTGATGTATGCAGCAAAGAAACTTTCTAAATCTTGAAAGTAATTCTTTAATTTGTCACAAGTTCACAGTGGTGCTACAGAGCTTTTTTGTACTGGACACTGACTAAGGCATAGGAATGAATTCCCTTCTTTAAAAAGTGTAACAGGCTTTTTAAAGTGTCCTGGGTCTATACCAGCAGCTACATTGAGAGAAGGCATATGAATTTCCCTTTTTATGTAAGCAATTTTTTATTCCAGTGAAGTTTTGAGTTAGTTTATGGAGCAATCTCAGTAAAAATGATATAGTTAATGAAATAGATTTACAAGAAAAAACAAAAGAAAAGAAAGTATAAGGGAATGTTTTTACACAAAAAAATTCTGAGGGATCATTGTCACAAATTGATTATGATTTGTTTCTGAGCTTCTTGGGAGGCCCAGAACAAAGGGAAACATGAATAATGACTCAGTAGCAATTTCACAGGGGCAAAGAATTTGCTTTGTTTCCCAAGAAAAGACACAAATTTGCTCAAGTAGATACAACTTGGACAGTCTAAGCACATCTTCTCCTTTCTTCATTAAAATGTTGAGACTTGAATGGTTATGAGCCTTCAGACTGAGAATCAACCTTGGAAATTTGAAGGTGCCACATGGGAGAGATTGCACTTCCTAAGTGCAACCCAAGTAACAATCTGGAAAGTTAACTATGATTAACAAAATATCAAGAAGTACTAAATTCCCACAGCAGATAAGGCATCAAGTTAAAAATATGAAACTATTTCTTTCTGTATTATACCATTGCTTATTCCTACTTTTATTATCCAAGACAAGAAAACTTTTCAAGTTTATGTTTTCTTTTTCTCTGAAAAGTTCTGATTTTGAAATCAAAGACAAAGCAATTATGCTCAGGAATCAGATGAACAAGGCAGGATATCTGTAAAAAGGAAAACAACTTTTAAGAGGATAGAGAGTTATCTGGGTGCTATTGATGGATACCAATCAATCATCAAAGGCAGCAACATGTTGAACTTGTGACTAAATAACTAATTTTGGTGTGAATATTTTAAGTGTAGTTTTTCCTACATTGCATGTTTTTACTTCTTGAATGCTTTCTCTAGACTTTACCAACTTGGAAACTATCCAGTACACAAACCACAAAATTTCAACTGCTGAAACCATCACATATCACAAAGCACATGCAGTTAGGTGCCTCTCCACACTTCACTTCTCCCCTTACCCTGCAAAAGAAAAAAGTGATGAAATAAGAATATTAAAAGTAGTGTGAGGGAGTTCCGGGAAGATGGCGGAGGAGAAGCTGTAATCTGAACAAGCTCTCACATAGAAAGCAGTTTTAGAGTTCCAGTGAACAGTCCTAAGCCAGAGAATCACACCAAGTGTGCCATCACAGGACAGAGAGTTAGACAAGAGAGGGAAGCCAAGGCAAAAAGTAACACCTGAGTGCTCGCCAGCAGCCGCGGCAGCGGGAGGGTCGCAAGCTGCGGAGACAGCAGCCGGGGGCCATACCTGAGCGCTCACACATAGAGTCCAGGATGAAGGAGCCAGACGCAGCGGGCGAGCAGATTCAACTCAATACCAGCAAGAACCAACAAAGGGTGGACGTCTTCATTCTGCAGCTTGCAGACCAGAGACGACCCAGGATCCAAGACTTGGCATGAGTAGAAGCCCGACGTCCTCACTCCTTCTCAGGGAGCAGAGGAGGGAAGGCCACCCCTCCCCCCACAGCACCGGTGATCTCCATCTTGGATACCGACAAAGCTCGGAGGGGCTGCCAGCTCCAACCCAGGCCTTGGAATAAAACGAGTCATTTAGCAGGTCACAAGAACTTAACGGCAAAGTGACCTGCCAGACTCGGCTCCATCCAGGGAAAAGTCACCTAGCTCAGGCGCCAGCCATTGGAGTGGCTTCCCTCACTGGGTAACCAGAGCCAGAGGCTGCCCCTCCCTCTAGCAGCCTCAACAATCAATTGAAAAACAGAATCCCTGAGAACGGCTCCAAGCTGGGATCTGGGAGATTTTTTTTGCACAAAACAGCCCCAGGAAAAAGCTACCGATTGTTGAAAGGCCTCAACTCTACCCAGAACCTAGCCTCACCACTGCATCCCCCTCTTTTATGGTTCTCAAAGCAGATCACCCTCCTAGAAAACTACCTGGGAGGGGGATCTCAAAATCTTGGGTAAAGCAGAGCATTTTTCTGCCTCTTCCAACAAACCGACTTAAGAAACCAATCAAGCCACAGGAACGCAAGCTGACCAGAGACTCCAACAAAAGGCTGGTTACAGACAAAAGGGAGATACAGATACAGGATTTTTCCACCCCTCCCCCCCCAAAAAAAAAATCAAAGGACTTTTTTATTCTTTTTTTCCTTTTTTTTCTTCTTCTTTTCTTTTTTTTGTTTGTTTTTTGTTTTTTGTTACCTTATATATATATAATTTTTTTTCTCTTTTAAAACTTTTATTAATCTTTAATTTTTGCTTCTTCTGAAAAAATAATTGATTTCCAGTAACTTTTTTTTTCTCCTCTTAAAATTTTTATTTTAGGAATATGTAAATGAGCGTTTTCCTTTCTTTTCTTATCTTCTTTCTCTTTTTCTTTCTTTCATAATTATCTTTTTGTTTTTTGTCTAGCTCTACTGAACTTCTGATCTTTTCTTCTTCCTTTCCCATCCTTAAAGTTTTTCACATCTCCTCTATGTCCCTCCCTTTCTCACAACATATTCACATTCCTCTCTAAATAGATGGTCTTTTAATCTCTACAATAACATTAATTTTTACGTTTCTATTTTTTTTCTGGTTTCTTTTCATTCCCCTATCCCTCTCTTCTTTTTCTCTCTCTCTCTACTTGCATCCTACCCAACCCATTTCCTGCATTGTGATTAGGACATAGTTAACTCTCCCTGTGCCTCCCCACACCAATCTATTCCTATTTTTCACCCACATCTCTCCCTAATCCTAATAATTTCTGGTTTTCCAAATTCTTTTCTGCGGTTCGAAGTCCTTTAAAATATAGTTGTTTGATGTTGAATAGATGTATCTGTTGAACTAGATTGTATCTGTAGACTATTGACTGTACAAATGCAAACTTTGGTTGATGGTTGCCTTAAGATAGTGTTCTAGCACAAAACTGGTGCTATCTTCATCTCAAATGGGCAGAGTAAGCCGGAAAAACAAAAGAAAAATGGCAAATTCGGGTATCTCAATACCCAATCTTGATAATCAGGGGTCAGATCAGATAATGAACAATCCAGAGGAGAGTTCCCAAATAGCTCTAAAAACACTGGTGGCAAACATGATAAATGAGAAGTTTGACAATTTACAAAGGACTCTCTATGAGCGTGATAGGGAGAGAGAGGAGGCATCCCAGAAGTTTATACAGGAATATCATAAGCGTGAGGAAGCTACTCAAAAACTGATACAGGATTTGCGTGAACAACTTGAGAATACACAAATAGAAAGGGAGGAACGGCGTGAGCAGGCTGAGAACATGCAAAGAGAACTGCAGGAATCCCAGGAACGTGAGGAAGCTAAAAAAAAAAGACTAATACAGGAATTGAGAGACCAGGTAGAGAACACACAAAGATCACTAAAGGCATCCATAAAATCCATTAACAAAGAGCTGAAGGAAGTCAGGCAGACCACAAACGGAATGCTGAATGGAACCCAACAGAAGGAATGGGAGTCCAAAGAAACCATATCCAATCAACTAAGTGATTTGAAGACAAACACTGAACACCAAATTAAGGAAGTAAAGAGATTCATACAAGACCTAAAACAGAGCTTCAACAAAGAACTTGAAGCCATCAAAGCTGACCAATTAGAAGATGACAAATTAGAAGAGATTAAAAACAAAGTAGAGAGTCTTGACAGCAGGTTAGACCATGCAGAAGATCGAATCTCAGGGATTGAAGACAGCCTAGATATTATAGAGAAAGAACATACAACCATCCAAGACAAGTCCAAGAAATATGATAGATCTATCCAACACCTGGAAGACACCATCAGAAGGCCTAACTTAAGGATAATGGGTGTAGAGGAGCACCTAGAAACAGAAGTTAATGGTCTAGGAAATTTGTTTAACAGGATCCTAGCAGAGAACTTCCCAAACATGCAAAAAGATAGGCCTATTCAGATACAAGAATTCTTTAGAAACCCAAATAGACCAGACCAGAAGGACATCCCACCGTCACATTATAATCCACACAGGATCAACTCAGAACAAGGAAAAGATCCTTAAAGCTGTCAGGGAGAAAAGGGTAATCACCTACAAAGGGAAAACAATTAGAATCACCTCAGATTTCTCAGCAGAGACAATCAAAGCAAGAAGAGCCTGGAATGACTTATGCCAGGCCCTAACAACAAAGAACTATCAACCAAGAATACTGTACCCAGCTAAACTCTCCTTCATAACTGAAGGCCAAATAAAAACCTTCCACAGCAAAGAAAAATTGAAACAATACATCTCCACCAAACCAGACCTACAAAAGATTCTTAAAGATGTCCTACACATAGAAAACCAACAAGACCACAATAAATGCCAACAAACTGCACCCAAACTGAGAATCCAAGAACCATAGGAAGAACCCAGTTTTTGCAGCCCCCAAGAAAGTAGATAACATGGCAGGAACTCCCAAATACCTCTCGGTCCTATCTCTTAACGTTAATTGACTGAACTCTCCAATTAAGCGACATAGACTGTCTAGTTGGATTAAAAAACAAGACCCTTCTATCTGCTGCCTGCAGGAGTCACATCTTGCCCGTAAAAACAAACACATTTTCAATGTTAAAGGCTGGAACAAAATCTACCAAGCAAATGGCCCTCATAAACAGGCGGGAGTTGCAATCCTAATATCAGATAAAATAGACTTCAAATTAAAAATCGTGAGAAGAGATAAAGAAGGTCGCTACATACTAATTAAAGGATCTCTCGTTCAGGAGGATATTACAATTCTAAATATCTATTCGCCAAACAACGGAGCACCCAAATTTATCAAAGAAACACAACTTTCCCTCAAATGCCATATAGATCCAAAGACATTAATTGTTGGGGATTTTAACACACCACTCTCCGCACTAGACAGATCAACTCGGCAAAAACTCAACAGAGAATCCCCAGATCTAAACAGCTGCACAGATCAACTAGACTTAACAGACATTTACCGAACATTTCACCCAGCAGCCTCAGAATACACGTTCTTCTCAGCAGCACATGGAACGTTTTCTAAAATAGACCACATTCTAGGCCACAAAGCAAACTTGTCTAAATTCAGAAACATTGAAGTTATACCCTGCATTCTCTCTGACCACAAGGGAATAAAATTAGAACTCAACACCAAAAGCCACCACAGAAAGTCCGGTATCACATGGAGGCTAAATAACACACTGCTGAATCATGAGTGGGTCATGGAAGAGATTAGAAAGGAAATTCAAATGTTCATGCTATTCAACAAAAATGAACACACAAATTACCAGCTCCTCTGGGACACAGCAAAGGCAGTACTCAGAGGCAAGTTTATAGCTCTGAGCTCCTACATCATCAAATTGGAGAGATCTGAAACTAGCAATTTAATGACACATCTAAACCTCCTTGAAAAAGAGCAGCAAGATAAACCCCAATCCAGTAGACGGAAAGAAATAATCAAAATTAAATCAGAATTAAATGAACTAGAATCCAAAAAAACTATAGAAAGAATCAACAAAACAAAGAGTTGGTTCTTTGAAAAAATTAACAAAATTAACACACCCTTAGCAAATCTTATCAGAAAAAGAAGAGAACACACCCAAATTAATAAACTCAGAGATGAGAATGGAAACATCACCACGGAAACAACCAAGATTCAGAATATTATAAGGGAATACTTCTCAAAACTTTATGCTAATAAGTTCGACAACTTGACAGAAATGGACCTCTTCCTAGCAAATATTGACATGCCAAAACTAAACCAAGATGAGTTAAACTATCTTACCAGGCCCATATCAAGCATTGAAATAGAAAGAGCAATAAGAGACCTCCCAGCTAAGAAAAGTCCAGGACCAGATGGTTTTACAGTGGAATTTTACAAGGCCTTCAAAACAGTGCTCACACCAATTTTCCTCCAACTGTTCAATGAAATTGAAAGAGAAAGCTCACTACCGAACACATTCTACGAAGCCATCATAACCCTCATCCCAAAACCAGGCAGGGACTCATCAAAGAAAGAGAACTATAGACCCATTTCTTTGATGAACATTGATGCAAAACTTCTCAACAAAATTTTGGCAAATCGACTTCAACAATTCATCCAAAAAATCATAAACCACAATCAAACAGGATTCATTTCAGGGATGCAAAGCTGGTTCAATATACGCATATCAATTAATATTATTCATCACATCAACAGGAGCAGAAAAAGCATTCGACACGATCCAACACCCCTTTATGATGAAGGTTCTGGAAAAATTAGGATTCCATGGAACATTCCTCAATACAATAAAGGCTGTATATGACAAACCTACAGCCAGCATTATACTCAATGGTGAAAAACTAAAGCCATTTCCTCTTAACTCAGGAACAAGACAAGGATGCCCACTCTCTCCACTTCTCTTCAATCTAGTATTAGAATGCCTAGCTACAGCAATAAGACAAGATGCAGACATAAAGGGGATCCAAATAGGGAAAGAAGAAATAAAACTCTCCCTCTTTGCAGATGACATGATCTTGTATTTAAAGAATCCCATAGACTCCACTCCCAAATTACTCAAGCTGATTCAAAACTTTGGCAAAGTAGCAGGTTATAAAATTAACCCCCAAAAATCAATGGCTTTTCTGTATGCCAACAATGAGAAAAGTGTGGCTGAAATTAGGAAAGCAACTCCATTTGTAATAGCCCCACAAAAAATCAAATACCTAGGAATTAACTTAACTAAAGAAGTGAAGGACCTCTATGATGAAAACTTTAAAATCTTGAAAAAGGAAATCAACACAGAACTTAAAAAATGGCAAAACATCCCATGCTCCTGGATTGGCAAGATTAACATCGTGAAAATGGCAATACTTCCCAAGGCTATCTACATATTCAACGCAATACCTATCAAAATTCCACCCTCATTCTTCAAGGAAATAGAAGAGGCAATCCAAAAATTCATATGGAACAAAAAAAGACCCCGAATAGCAAAAACACTTCTCAACGGAAAGAACACTGCTGGAGGAATATCAATACCAAATTTCAAACTCTACTTTAAAGCCATAGTAATCAAAACAGCTTGGTATTGGCATAAGAACAGACCTCAGGACCAATAGAATATAATTGAAAACCCAGAAATGAACCTACAGACCTATAGCCATCTAATCTTCGATAAGGAAGCTAAAACAATAGAATGGAAGAAAGACAGCCTCTTCAGTAAGTGGTGCTGGCAAAATTGGTTAACTACATGTAGAAAACTAAAGCTAGATCCTTATATATCACCGTGCACCAGAATCAACTCCAAATGGATCAAAGACCTTGAATTCAAAGCAGACACTCTGAAAACATTACAGGATGGAATAGGAGAAACCCTAGGTCTCCTTGGCTCAGCCCGAAATTTTCTGAATAGAGACCCGGAAACACAACAAATCAAAGAAAGGTTGGACAAATGGGATTGCATAAGGTTGCAGAGCTTCTGCAGGGCAAATGACATAGCTAGCAAGATCAATAGAAAGCCCACCGATTGGGAGAAGATCTTTACTAGCCATACAACGGACAAGGGTCTCATATCTAAAATATACTTGGAACTCAAAAAATTAAACCACCCAACAACAAATCCTCAAAGAAACAACTGCCCAATAAATAAGTGGGCGAAAGACTTAAAGAGAAGCTTCTCTGAAGAAGAAAGAAGGATGGCCAATAGACACATGAAGAAATGTTCAACATCCCTAGCCATAAAAGAAATGCAAATCAAAACAACATTGAGATATCACCTCACTCCAGTTAGAACAGCAAAAATCAAGAACTCTAACAACAACAGATGCTGGAGGGGATGTGGACAGAAAGGAACCTTACTTCATTGTTGGTGGGAATGTAAACTTGTTCAACCACTTTGGAAAGCAGTATGGAGGTTCCTCAAAAGAATTCACATAGATCTCCCCTATGATCCAGCAATCCCACTTTTGGGCATTTACCCAAATGTATACAAACAAGACCACACTAAAGCTACCAGCACAACTGTGTTTATTGCAGCATTATTTACCATATCTAAGATATGGAACCAACCCAGATGCCCCTCAGTAGATGAATGGATCAAGAAAATGTTGTATATATACACAATGGAATTCTATGCCTCCATCAGAAAGAATGACATTTCCCTATTTGTTAGGAAATGGAAAGGCTTGGAAAAAATTATATTAAGTGAAGTAAGCCAGGCCCAAAGAAACATAGGTCCCATGGTTTCCCTTATTTGCAATATCTAGTATAGGTATGAGTCAAGCGGAAAAGGTCAGATAATGTGATGTTAGGAAAACGAACCCTTAAATATGTATTTTAATGTTTTCGTTTCTTTCATGCATGTGTTTGTAACGCATGTATAAGATTATTTCTTTGTTGCTTTGTATGTCCCTCCCCCACAGTGTAACCCCCGCTTTCACTTTATTTGATGTCAGTATAAGATGTGGAGGAGATGGGGACAAACAAGTCGTTTAAGGATTCAGGTGGACCTGTTGCAACAAGGAGAATTACAAAATGTCATGTCAAAGCAAGCTTTACAATGTCGGTGTGGGGGGGGTTAGGGGGGTATGATTGGGTGTGGGGGAGGGTGGAGCCTGGGAAGGGAGGTGAAGTGTAAACAAAAGAGGAGGCTGCAATGCTTGGTAAGAAATGTATGCATTATCCTGCCAATGTAATTGTAACCCCTCTGTACAGTATGTTCTCAAATAAAATAAAATTAAATTTAAAAAAAGTAGTGTGATATCTAAAAAAGATGTTCATGCAGTTGAATATATACGGGATTCAGTAGTTGAATATAAATTCAAATGAACTGTCACTCTTTAATTTATACATTTCTTTCCTGTATTAATGAGTAAGAAATGCATATTTATTGTAAAAAATTATTTTAAGTAGACAATCTTGAGAACAATGAGAAAAAAATCATCTGTAAACAGCCCGAACAGTTATTGTCTTAATGAATTTCCTCTAGCATTTTTCTGTTTATTTCACTAAAATATTTATGGAATTTTCTAGGGGCAGAGTCTATGCTAAATACTCTCTTTTATTTAGATACTGAGGATTAAACCTAAATGTATGTACTTTAGGCAAGAGTTCTATCACACTCCAGCCTTTCACTTTTATTTTGTTTTTGAGATACTATCTCACTTCCTTTGTCCAAACGGGACTGAAATCTATGATTTGATCTTCCTGCAAGTAACAGATGTGCACCACCAATCTAGGTGCTGAATATACACATTATTCATTTAACTCAATACTCCCTCAACAGTGTGTGCGTGTATACACATATCTACTCAATATTCTCTTTCTCTCCCTTCCCTCAACTCTTGTTCTTTTCTGTTTGGAAGAGATTAGGATCAGTCTCAATCACTTCATGACACTCTAACCCTGAAGCTGGAAAGGTCGGCACCAGGACAACATGACAAGAGAGAAGAACTCTGCCAACCAAGTCTAATATGCCAATCTTGCCTCAGAAAATAGAATTGAGGACCTGAAAATGAGGCAGCAGATAGGAGTCTGTGATGGAGCTTAATTCTATTTTCAGCCACAGTTCATTCAATGAGTGGAGCAATCAAGCCTGGAGGAAAAATCAAGAGAAGGAGAAACTATGTAAGCTTGTGTCTGGGGGTGGGAAGAGAGAGGGAGAGGAAGGGAAAGACAGAGGGGAAGGAGAGAGAGGAAAAATGAGACACACAGACAGACAGACAGACAGACACACACACGCACGCACACACACAGACTCACACACACACACACACACACACACACACACACACACACACACACACACACACACACACACACACACACACACACACAGATTGCATTCTTGGAGCATTTCCAATTGCAAGGAGATTTTACTGTTTTTCCCCAAATAGACTTCTATCTTCCCTTCAAATACATTTTGAACTTAAGCTAATTGAGTATGTTCCTTTAAGATACCATGATAATGTGCATTGATAATGACTATCTTGTTCTGTACAAGGCATCATTCCAACTATTTAATGTTCATTTATTTCATTAAATACATTTTAATTGTTATATCAACCCTCTCTAAAATGTGTGTCACTGCCTTCATTTTACATAGGAGGACAGAACCTCAAAAACTTAAGCACGAGGCACTGGTTAGGAACGGCATGCTCACATACTACACCTGCCCCCCCCATATATACATTTATTTTTCTGTTCCCTTTGGCACCTCCTCACCTTCAATAGAACAGAAATGGACGTCTTTTTTAAAATATGTGTGCAAACCAGCATCAAGAATACAAGAACAATATAAGAAATGGGAAAATACAATTGAGTGAAAATCTGAAAACTCCTATGCCCCAGACCTGTATTTCTGTCCTGCACAGGGAGGGGCCTCTTTCTACCTCTACTCTCCCAGGCCTCCTCAGCAGGTCCCTGGGAACATAGTTGGAGAGGGACTAGTAAGTCTTTTCAAATGAAAGACATCAGTGAATTTACTATAAGAGTCAAAGGCAGAGGAATTAAAATCCACATAGACATTGACTGCTTTCCTTTACCCTGACTTTCAAAATTCTTTACTTCTTCACATACCTCAAAAAGCCAACTGTTGCTTGACACCCGTGGCTCACCCCTGTAAGCTTAGCTACTAAGGAGGCTGAGATCTGAGGATCACGGTTCAAAGCCAGCATGGGAGGGAAAGTCCATGAGACTCTTATCTCCAATAAACTAAAAGAAAACTGGAAGTGGCACTGTGGTTCAAGTGGTAGAGTGCCTTTATCAATTTTCCTAGGGAAAATTAATTTGTATTCCTCCAAACAGTCTGATGGTTGGCAAATGTTGTGAGCTCCCGAAGACACTCCTAGATGTCTGTCATCATTTCCAACTTCAAAACTTTTGCCTTCAATCAGGGTTTCTGAAGAACATCGATACAATCAAAGTTAATCAACACAGCTTTATTGTACTTGGTCTCATAAAAAATATAATAGCTCTACTTTCAATGAAGGAAATTAATGATCATGGCCTTGAGACATGGCCCTTCATTTGAAATGTGTGTGTTCTATTTCTGTCATAAATTTTCATGATGCTTTTTTTTCTTGAAAACAGTCCCTGAATATTCCTTCAGCAAACATTTACTGTGCAGTGTTGCAGGATACACTGAGTGTTGGGAGCCCAGAATGCCCTAAAAGTTCCACCCGCCTTATGTATTATGTACATAATAAAGTTTGAAAGTCTGGATCATTTTAGCAACTGAAGGAAAAATCATTTCTGAAAATATAAAAGTCTCTTTAGTATGAAGAATAAGCCTGAGGAACTTGTCTTCCTGGTTTCCAGCCAGGAGATCTATCTATTTAAAATCACTTAACATCAGAATATGTAAGCAAATGTTTAAGGGCATGAAATAATTACAACTAAGTATGTAGCATGCACATGTTACTTGGGTATGGTAGTTTCTATTTTATTCATAAAAATGGATTGAGAAAAAGATTATTCTCCACATGAATGACAATGTCCCCAAATTGTTTCTTTATTACCCATTCATTATAACTCTAGCTTTTGTTGGGAGATGAGATCCTTGTTCAAAAAACATAACTGAGGGCCATTGTTACATTCTTCTTTCTGTCATTGTCAAAGATGTTTCAGAGAAAAGAGACCTACAAAGATATGAGTCCTGGCACATATTGTAAATGCCAGCATTGAATGATATCCTCATGGTAAGAAAGAGAAACTTCACAAATTTTCACCCACCTGAACAACCCATCCTGTTGCTTTGCCTCTGAGCCTGGATGAGTTTTCCCATTTGTCTTTCTGTGGCACAGCTACTGTGGAAGGAATGTGTCTTTTCCTTTATTTGGCAGATTTGGAGTCCTAACTCCTCTTGCAAACATTCTGAGAAGCTTTCGCCAGGCCACAAGAAGTACAGATGAAATTTTCATCCCATACTCTCCCCTCACAGTAATCCTGTCCTGAAAAACTGCTTACTGAATAAAATGGAACAATGATTGGACAGTGATATAAACCTGAGCGAGCATTATCATACTAGTCATAACACCAGAGAGGAACAAGCAGAAGAATCATTATCTGAGTGTCACAACTATCAATTGACCTACTACACCACATGCTTAAGTGAGGCAATTAATAGATGTTTTGCTAGCTGCCAGTGGCTCATACCAGCAATCAAGCTACTCAGGAGACTGAGGTCTGAAGATTGTAGTTCAAAGCCAACCCAGGCTAGAAAGTCCATGAGATTCTTATCTCCAATCGACTACCAAAAAGCTGGAAATGGTGCTGTGGCTCAAGTGGTAGAGTGCTAGCCTTGAGCAAAGCAGCTCAGGGACAGCACTCAGGCACTCAGGCTCCAGAACCAACACACACACACACACACACACACACACACACAAAGATAGATAGATGCTTCACGTTTTCCTGGCCACTTTCTTTTTTCTTATGCTTCTTTTGGTGAAGATTTTGTAAGTCAAATAATCTTGATGTCAATTAATATCTATGCTGTATTGGGCTTATTGTCCTCAGCGTCATCTTCCTTGCCTGTGGAATGAAGACATTTCTTTGCAAAATTCGTGCAGTGGGTGAATCCAGTCTTAGTGTTCAATGTACATGTGTGAAAATATCACCAGGTAAATTGGGGGTGGGGTTGAGAGAAATGGAGAAGAACGATCTAAGTGGTGACATTGATCAAGATGTACTGTACTCACAAACTGACATGTTAAATTAGAACTCCTTTGTACAAGTACTTAGGTATAATTTTTTAAGTAGAAAAAAATGAAACCAGTGCATCAGTGCAATCCATAACTCTGAGGTCTAGATTGTGCATAGCTGCCTCTTTTAAAGAATATAGGACAGAGAAGAGTGGAACAAATCATTTCCAGAATACAAGTGATCAACTCTACCACGAAGTTAACATCAATAGTGATGCTGACATACATCCTTGATTTCATGCACAGAGAACACATTTTCCCCTAACTCCCCCAGGATTGGGAACTCAGGGCCTAGATTCTGTCCCTGAACTTTCTCCTCCCTACCGCTCACCCCAAACACACAAAGCTAGTGCTTTTACACTTGAGCCATAGCTCCAATTCTGGCTCTTTTCGTTAAATGGAGATGAGTCTCATGGATTTTCTCAGCCCAGGCTGGCTTCCAATCATAATCCTCAGATCTCAGGCTTGGATTATAGGTGTGAGCGACCAGTGTCCAGCGTGAGAACACACTTTTTCTCTGTAATTCTCCTCCCCAAAACCTCATAGCCACAATCTTAAGAGAAAAGATTGAGAGCCCACAACTGAAGAATATTCTACAGAATGCCCTGTCCAATACTCCAAAAAAGGGGAGAAATGCCATCTCTTTTCCTTTGGTGAAAACAATAGATGTTTGATTATTATATGACAATAATAATAGATATTATTATAATGCTCACAATATGTATTCCCATCCCCATTGCTACCAGGCTTGGTTATATAACGTACTTTGACAAATGACATATGAGAAGTGATGACATGTATCTTTTCTGAGTTTTAGTCATGTGGTTTTCACACTGTTCTCTTCCCTTGGGATCCTCCAGCAGGCAGTCTGAATCCCAGAATGGACAGCATGCTGAGTGGCAGTGGACATGGATTAGGCTTGTAGCATGAGATAGTAATCAAAGTTGTAAGCTATTGCATCATTGGAGTTGTTATCCCACCGTAAAATTAAGTTCACATTGAGGCCCCAGCTCTAGGTAATCTAGGCCTTTTTTGTCTCCATTCCCTCCTGTTCCCTTCTCATTTTTCCTAAATATTCTCTCTTCTACCAGCTTCTCCTCAGGTGACACCAAATCCTGAGTCTCCTTATCCTAGAAACACTTTTCAGGCTTAAGCATTGTGGCTTCCTTTCTTACATTTTCTCTTAGCTGTTTCTTCACTTTTTTCTTTCTGGAGTTTTCAGCCAGAAGCTCCCAAATGTGATGGAGCCTCAGATAAAATCCCTCTGCCACATCTCCCTTGCTTGCTTTCACTCTTCTCATGTTGGCATACTATGAAACCAGAATAAGATGAAGCTCCAGAA